>NC_138125.1:29893864-30493864 GCF_964188305.1 Podarcis bocagei
ACACACACACACACACACACACACACACAAAACAGTGTTGCCAGCACATGTCAACCAATCAACAGTCAATCCTGTGAAGAGGATTTGTGTCTTTGCTATGCATTACCCAATGCACAGGACCATTTAATTGCTTATAATAATAGTTACTTGGTTCATACAATCAGTGAACCCAAGGCTAGTCAGAGAAATAATCTCACATGGAAAGTAATGCACCCCACAACCCCATCTTCCTAGGGAGATAAGGTAATGTCTATTGTATTTTAATATTTTGCTGGAGGCCGCCCAGAGTGGCTGGGGTAACTCAGCCAGATGGGCAGGGCATTAATTATTATTATTATTATTATTATTATTATTATTATTATTATTATTAGACCAAGCCTAAGAAGTTAGGGCATCCGTGTCACAGTGAAAGAAATTGTGGTTCTTTGGGATATAACCTTACACATCTAGTTGGTTGCATGTTTCAAAAGATCTGAAAGAAAAGCTTCAGCAAAGACATTATCATTCTAAATCCGTAATATATGCATCCTTGCATCACACAGTGTGGAAGCATTGATGCTGCATGCTTTTCAGGACATCTAAAGACATGGCAGCATTTGAAGCCATATGCCAGTGGCCAAATGGGCAAATACTTCCTATATGCCCGTAGTTCTCCTTTCCTTCCACTGAGCATTCGGGAACTATGCTTGCTGCAGACTGGGAAACAGCTGCTTCTTTCTAACCTAGAGGCAGAAATAAAGTTGTCCCTCTATTGTGGAAAGCCTTTCTCAATGAAAAGGTGACACAGATGTATGTGATCATTATCAAAGTGTGATCACACGTTCCCAGAAGGCAACTGGGCTCTGGAGAATCTGCTGTTTGCATCTTGAAGAGCCTTCCTCTTCATACAGAATAGTGCTAACACAAGTGCAGAAAGCACCTGTTTTGTTTTTGGAGTGCGGGTGCCCATTTTCCCTAACAAGACATTATTGCACAAAGTGGAGACCTGGGAAGAAGAAGAAGAGCCTGGCATTTAGCAGATCACTCCACACCTGGGCTTAGCAAAGAGACAGAGAAATCTCATAATTTAAAGGCAGCCAGAGGAATACGAGAAGCAGACAGCATGCCGGGCAGGAGACTGTCTTTCTCATGTTAACATCTGTCAAGGTAGAAGCTGCTGCTGCTGAATAGCAGCTCCCTTCAGCTTGAAAAACCCTTACGTGTCACATGGCTTTAAAGCTAAGGAAATATACATATTGAATGCTGTCTGGAAAGGAGGAAAATAAAATTGTTTTTTAAGAGTTGCAGCCAGCTTTTAAAATTAGATTTTGGATAGGCTGTTGCCTTAATGATGATGACAGGAATAATCAGTGCTATTTTTCTAGAAAAAGAGGTGCCAAAACTCACCACAAACGCCTCCCTCATTCTCTTAGGATGGCAGTGGTGCCCACCTGAGAGGTGCTAGAGCTGAAAAAATGTCCTGGTTATAATGGCAGTGAAAAATAATCTGAGAACCTAAAGAAAGAGAAATTGACCTTTCCCCCCTGATTCTGTGTATATGTGTTTCCAATACTCAGCTTTTCTTTCAGGTGAATTTGTTGAGATGGCTGCTCATCATAAATTACCATTCTCTTTCTCCACAAATGTACTTAATGATGAAGAAGGATTCTCCCCTTTTCTGGTAATAGAGCTTTTTTACTCTGCTAATAAGAAATCAGGCAGGCGCTGTCCCTGCCAAGTTCCAGATGCCTAGTTAAAATGGTTTTATATTTCAGGAGACCTTTGCACCATGAATGCTGTTCTGATGTTTTATTCTCCACTGATTTAATTCATGCTTTACATTCTGTATTTTGTACATTTTTTTATCCTTTGTAAGCTGGTTTGAGGCCCAGGTGAGGTGAAAAGCAGAATATAATTTAATAAATAAATATGATAATTTAAAAAGGGCTGTCGCTCTTTTTGGAGCAAGGAGCTGGCTCACGGGGGCAAGAAGGGAAGAGGGGATGGAGCCGCAGCTCTCAGTCCCCAATCCAATCCGTGTTTAAGGCTAGTGATCATTTCCACTAATAATTAAAGAAAAGCAAGCATTCAATTCAATACCATTTGCACAGTAGGACCAAGCTGCCATTTTTTAAAAAAATTGGCCTGTTTGTTTAGGCAGAACAGAACAGAAGGTGGAAGGGAATCCAGAGGAGACCATATCTCTCTCCAAACTGCAGTTTTGTTTCGGAGCAGCAGCTTCGGAAATCAAGAAAGCTCCCCCTCCCCTCCGCTACCACCCGGTTGTCGCTTCCTCTCAGCTGTCATTCCCCAAACACCAGCCATTTATACTGCAGTAAACAGTACATTAGCTCCCAGACAGTTCTTAATCCGTCATTTCTTTCGTTAGGATCCACTCTGTCTACTCAACAGATGAGGCTCCTTGAAGTGCCTCCCTTTCTCCTAATGAAGTGGCAGGCAAGTAACCTTTCTCTTTGGCAGAGCTCTGGAGTGGCGCAGTACCACTGCACAAGCATCGCCTCATTTAACCTCCTGTTTTCTTGATCTCCCTCCCTTTTTCTCCAGCCCCCCCCCCTTCCCATTACACTTAACGCCCTATGCTGGTGAGATGTTTGACCCTGACATTCCTGGAGGGCGACATCCTCCACCAACATTATCCCACCATCTGCTCTGCACTGAACTACTAGCTCCTGGGGTTTCGTTTCTCAGAGCTGTTCCATCCTTGACCTCTGCTGACACTGAGCCTGCCTGATACTGGAGAGGTGCTTGGGCTGCACAGGCGACAATTACCCCCTGAGAAATGCACAGTGATTTCTATGAACTGCAAATGAGTTACTTATGCCCACGGAACTGGCAGAAGCAGCACCCCTCATTCTCTAATATCATAAAGCTGGTATTCGGAATAACACCGTTCATGTTTTAAAGGGAAAACACTACTAGAAACTGAACGTTTCCTCTAATATTTCACAGGTACTGTAGCTTCTTTTGTGCAACTGAAACCCATGGCTTCTTGACCTGTATGGCCAGAGGAAGCAACCGGTTTCTATGAGGTGCCCTTAAGATGTTGTAGAAACGCAGCACTTATCACCCCTGACCAGTGGCCATGCTGTAAGGGGCTGATGGGAATTGCAGTCCCACCTGAAGGACACCACTTTGTCTACCCCTGGCTGATGGGATGTGGTCATTTAGAAAGGTAAAGCAAACACTACTATTCTTATCTCCCCTCCATTCATAATTCTTTGTCTCTCCTTTCTGTGTAAGAATAAATATGTCCAAACCCTTCAGACATTCTTCAAAATGCTCATGATTTGCACTTAGCGAAAGATGGTGATTCGGAAGGCTTCTGTTGCTGTTTCTGAATGGGGATCATAGTATACATTCAGAATGGAAGCCAAAGGTAATCATGATGTGCAACAAACAAGCTGACAAGAGAGCCAACAGTATAACAAAGGCAACTTATCCTAATATCCACAGTTCTCTACTCTTAAGCACACAGTTGCACTTGACGATCCTTCCTTTTATTTTTAGCCTCTTACATTATGCATTCAATGAGCCGCTGTGAGATCTTGGGATTAACTTCTTCTAGAACACCTCTCTGTTGCTAATCAAACTAACCTTGGCTGTTAATTCGCACGTCTTAGTCACTTTTCCAACCTCTCTGCACCTAATTGTTCCTGAGAACAAACTCCTTGATGACTCTTGCCCTCCTTCTCCCTATTATTTTTAATACTCTGTTGGGAGCCACCCAGAGTGGCTGGGGAAACCCATCCAGATGGGCAGAGTATATTATTATTATTATTATTATTATTATTATTATTATTATTATTATTATTATTATTATTATTATTATCATCAGAGGAGAAAAATGAATTTTCATTACTTTTTTCTCACTGGTGCATCTTTCCACGTTATTGATTGTGTGTGTGTGTGTGTGTGTGTGTGTGTGTGTGTGTGTGTGCACATGCACAGTGAATTTTCAGCTGCACGAAAACACGCATATGTTGCATGGAAGCCAGATTTCTTGTCTCAAGGTAATGGAGAAAGGGAGAGAATCACACTTTCCCAGTACTCAAATATTTCATCACTGGGGCAAGTTCCTGTCTACTCACCATGCCACTACCAGTGCCACTGAGACTATTGTCAGAGTATATAGGAATGGTCCTGGCTCCACTGGAGAGAGCCCATGACATCACTAGCAGCCAGTGACAAATCCTCTCCTCTGTGCTACCCCATTCTGTGCTGTTGTTGTTTCCCAAATTATTTGATGACATTGATTTCCCTCAGTAATGCTTGTCTCAAATTATCCTTTACAGAGAGGCTAGACATGGGGAGGCAGATGCAGACCAGGATTATTGGCCCATCCACAACACCATACACCCTGCTCTCCCCTCCTCTGATAGCTGAGCATTCATGCAGGGTCATGCAGAAGCCTGTGCATATACAGCAGTACACCCATAGGCTTCCCTTCATAAATGTTCATGCTCAACCCACAGGTATCAGGGTTAGTGCCAGTTGGGTATCTAATGATATGTATTTGAGAATATCCTAAAACACACATTTTTTTAAATGCAAAGTGGTATGTTTTTTGAACCAAGAACTGCTCAAAAGAATTTAGAGATGTGTGTAACAATTTAAAAGATGATGATGCCCCAGTCTGTGCACCCATATACGCTCTGATTCAGGAGGTGAGAATTAAGTCAGTTGGCTTTAAAATGTGGACTGAACATAATTCTGTTCTATTCGCAACTGGCAGGACTTCCAAAAGCTGCAGGTGTACCGTAGCCACACCTTTGTCAAATGGCTCATCTCTCAGGGCTGCATTGGTCTGATGAAGATGACCAGGCATAATGCCTTTGCCTGCTAAACTGCAGCTCCATCTTTACTCTAAGTACAGCATTCGCAAGAAGACATTTCAAAGGCATGAGCCCGGATTCAGCTGAGTTGCATATGAGCTGCCTCCATAAAGAACTCATGGCCCCAGCTCTCTTTTTACAGCTCTGAATCTGGAGTGGGTATGCACTCTTGTCTTCCCCAGATTATACTGCCTAACCTAGAGCTAAGTTATTTGACTGTAAGAAGCTAGTGTTAATGGGATAAAAGGATGAAGCACTGCAGCAGGCTGGATGTTGTCATCTCACTGTACACCCAATTACACACCACCCAGAACTCAGGATCACTTGGACAATGGGATTAAGTCTAAATGAGCTGGGGGCAGCTGACACTTGACCAAACAACCCTCCTCTCCTCCCCACATCTTCTGTTGTTCATTATAAATGACCTATTACTGAGTCTGAGGTAATGCAAGCTCCGGTCAGGGCTAACAAAGACGTGGAGGGTGAGATCCTGTTTGTAGTGCGCAATCCCATTAGGGAAGATTAATCACCTTTTAACTTGCAATTCTGCATCTTGGCTTAAACACCAAGAAGGCAGGGAGAGAAGCATCCATCACATTAACCAAACAACGTAGGTGTCAGAGCTGCTTGAAGATCCTAGCTCACAGAGGATCACGCTAGCCAGCGATCATTAAGTAAAAGTCTTTATTGAATTACAGTTTCCATTCTCACGCTGCTGCGCGCAAACTCTACGTCTAGTAGCTAGATCGGCGAAGCTCCGTCTGAATCTCCGCCCCGTGTGCACCATCTTAATATCCTAGCCTTGCTCCACCTTTTCCGCCTGACTGTCCTCCTCTGGGTCCCTCTACCCCCCGGGGCTTCTTCCTTCCGGGATTCCTCTGACGCTGACCCGGACCCTCCTGCCTCCTTGCGCCGGGCTTTAGGACCTGGTTCCCTTTCGGGGCTGCTTACTGCGCCGCCTTCCTCTGCATTTGAACTTGGCGCGCGCGCCCAACCTTCCACTTTCCTCTTAACCGTTTCTTCGCTCCCCGATGGAGGTGTGGCCACTCCTGACTCATGCCCTCCCTCCTGTGGTGAGCTGCCAGCGCTTCCCCCCTGGCTCCCTTCCTCTTCCCTGCTTCCTGGCGGTGACGCTGGTCCCGATTTCCAGCTGCTCCCCCCTGAGTCCCCTCTGGCTCTATCTTCCTGGGGTGCCCCCCTTGCCCTGGCCACTGGTGCTCCTTTCTGTGAATCCTCTGATTCACTGGAAAGACTAGGAGATCTCGGGTCGTCGTCATCACTCATCTTTTCTTCTGCCTCCTCCCCTTCGCTCTCTGTTTCCTCCCTTGCCCGTGCCTCTTCTCCTAAACCCCTGACATCCATCCCCCCCTCGAAGCCCCCCATTCCCCCCTCCCCTCCTTCCGGTGCTGGAGCTGGGGGCTGCTGTTGCAAAGGGACGAACGTCGGATATCGGTCGCTTCCCGTGGCTGGCCTCCATCTGAACTCTCCCGGGTCTTCCTCCCTGCTCTCGTCGACGACGGTCACCTCCGCTTCCATCTCTGTGCCGCCGTGCTCGAAACCAGGGTCGTCCCCGAAAATGTCCATGTCCGTCTCTCCCTCACTTCCTCCTGGCGGCGTTGCTCGTCCTGAGCATTCCAGCCACTTTCTGCGGAACTGCTCCTCTGGCCTATCGTCCCACCAATACGAGGGTTCTGAGGCGGATCCCGAGGGTGACCCCTCCGGGGAACGGACGTCTCGTGTCGGTTCCTCGTCCGAGTCGAACCCCCGGAACGTGCTGGCCGAAAGCGTGGGCGTGAAAAGCCAGTCGTCGAAAAAGTCTGCTGGCATAGGTCTATGTGGGAAGAGGGCATGAAACTCGTCTTTGAGCAGAGGTTCGTCTAAGGCGTAGCCCGGCACCCAGCTGTTCGCACTGGCCGGGGTGCCCTCCTTGGCGAGAAAGTATTCTACCCCCTCTTCCCCCCATCTGGAGTCCAAAATCTCCGTGACTTTGTTGATGCGCTCCTTCTGTGCCACTCCCGCGTGCCCTGTTCTGTCTCTGGCCGGACTCGGCGCCGTTCCGGGTTCCTGGAACCTGTGCGGTGCCTTGTAGGGAGTGAGCACCGATCTGTGGAATACCGGATGCATTCTGGAACCCTCCGGAAGTGCCAGTCTGAAAGCTACCGGGTTGACCTGCTCTTCGACTTGGTAGGGCCCCAGTTGTTTATGCCCTAGTTTCTTCTTGGCCAACGACCTGGCCGGCACTGCGTGGGCTGCTAACCAAACCCAGTCTCCCACGTGGAGCTCTTCTCCAACCCTTCTGTGCTTGTCTGCTTGTACCTTGTATGCGTGCTTGGCCAGCTCCAGGTGGCGCCTCAGCTGATCGTGGACTTCCTGCAGCTCCGACGCGAACGCATCTGCTGTCTGCGGCTCCCCCTCCCCCATTCTTTCCAGTCCCGGGAAGGTTCTGGGGTGCCTCCCGTTGTTGGCGAAGAACGGCGTGACCCCCGTGGACACGTGCTTCGTGTTGTTGTAGGCGAACTCGGCAAGCGGCAGGTAATCCACCCACGTCGCAGGCTGTTGATTTGCATAACATCTCAGGTACTGCTGCATGATGGCATTGACCCGCTCCGCTTGCCCATTGGTCTGCGGGTGTCTCGCCGACGCCAGGTTGATCTTGACGTTCAGGAAGCCCATCAGCTTCTGCCAGAAATTCGAGATGAACTGCCGCCCCCGGTCGGACAGAATAGACCGTGGCAGACCGTGAACCTTGAACACGTGGTCTATGAACAGTTTGGCGGTTTGCTCCGCCGTGGCCACCTTAGCACACGGAATGAAATGCGCCATCTTGGAAAACAGGTCCACCACCACCAGCACTGCCGTCTTGCCCCTTGAGCTGGGCAGATCCGTGACAAAGTCCAGGGCCACCCTTTCCCAAGGTTCGACCGGAGTTTGTAGCGGTTCCAACAGTCCGGCCGGCGGTCTGTGCACTGGTTTGGCCCTCTGGCAGGTGTCACACCTCGCCACGTAGTCTGCGACCTCCCCTCTCATTCCAGGCCACCAGAAATCCCTGGCTACTAATTCCACCGTCTTCTCCTTGCCAAAGTGCCCGGCCGTGGGCGCGTCGTGCAGCTGCTGCAGCACCTTGGCTCGAAGTTCGTCTCCCGGCACGTAGATGGCCCCTTTACGGATGAGCAATCCATCTCTTAGCTGGAAACCGTCGGCCGCTGCCTTGCCCCTTTGCACCTCTGCCATCTTTGCTTGTGCGAAGGAGTCCCCCTGCAACGCTCGTCGCACCGCCTCTAGGTCCACGGTCGCCGCGGCGCACGCCCACACTGTCGGTGCGAAGATGTGCATGGCGGCCGCTGGTGTTGCGTCCTCCAGATACTGTGGCTTACGGGAGAGAGCGTCTGCCATGATGTTGGTGTCCCCCGGGACATACTCTATTCGGAAGTCGAAGTTCGCAAAGAACTCAGCCCAACGTATCTGCCTCTGGTTCAGGAACTGTGCCGTGCGCCAGTGCTCTAGATTCTTGTGGTCCGTGCAAACCTGCACCGTGTGCTTGGCGCCGATCAGAAAGTGCCTCCACGCCTTGAACGCTGCGTGAATGGCCAGCAACTCCCTGTCCCATATGGTGTAGTTCTGCTCGGACTTGCTGAGCTTCCTGGAGTAAAACGCTCCCGGTCGCCACACCCCCTGCGGGTCTTTCTGCAGCAGGACCGCCCCCACGGCTCTGTCCGAAGCGTCTGTCTCCACCCTCATCGGCTTGCTGGGGTTGACATGAAGCAGCTGCTCTTCCGACGCGAAGAGACGCTTGAGTGCCTGAAAGGACTGCTCCGCCTGCTCTGTCCAAATGAACTTCTTTTTCTTGGAGCTAAGCGTGTCAGTGATGGCCGCCGTCTGCATCGCGAAGCCCTTGATAAACTTGCGATAGAAGTTCGCAAAGCCGACAAACCGTTGGACCTCCTTCCGGTTGCGCGGGCTCTTCCAATCCAACACCGCTCGAACCTTGGCGCTGTCCATGGCGAGCCCCTTGTCAGACAGCTTGTAGCCCAGAAAATCCACCTCCGGCACGTCAAATTGGCACTTCTCCAGCTTGGCGTAGAGCCTATGTTGCTTTAGCCTGCTCAGCACTTCCTTGACGTGTTTGTCATGCTCCTGCTGCGACTCCGAAAAGATCAGGATGTCATCTAAGAAACAGACGCACGTCTTGTAGAGAAGTCCCGCCAACACGTGATGCATAAATGCTTGAAAAACGTGGGAGCCATTTTGCAATCCAAAAGGCATAACACTATATTCGTAGGTCCCCAGTGGCGTGAACATGGCTGTCTTCCACTCATCACCCTCCCGCATGCGAATGAGGTTGTACGCCCCCCGCAGGTCCAACTTGGTGAACACTCTGCCCTTCCGTACCTTTGCGAGGAGGTCGTCAATTCGGGGCATGGGGAAGTCCGATGGCCTAGTCACACTGTTCAAAATCCTGTAATCCACTACGAGTCTCTTTTGGGGCGTGTCCCGCTTCTTAACAAAGAATACGGGACTGCCCCCCACTGCCTTGGACTCCCGGATGAAGCCGCGCTGCAAATTATGATCAATGAACTCCTTGAGTTCTTGCAGTTCGTCCTCTGACATGGAATACAGTCTCCCTTTAGGCAGCGCCGCCCCCGGCAGCAGGTCAATTTTGCAGTCATATGGTCTGTGAGGGGGTAGCCTGTCTGCCTCCTTCTCGCAGAAAACTTCCAAAAATTCAGCGTACTTGTGGGGAATCGCTTGCAGCGTGCCTAGCAGCAGCTGTGACTCCTCTTCCTCTCCTTCCTGCCTGGGCACGATGCAGTGTTCAGCACAAAAGGAAGAGCCGAAGGTCAGCTGCCTCTGGTACCAAGCCATTGTTGGGCTGTGCTTGTCCAGCCAACTCATGCCCAATACAACGGGCGTGTCAGATAGTTGAGTGACGTTGAAGCTGATGATTTCTCTGTGATTCCCAAGTCGCATCACCATTGGTGGCGTCTGCTTCACCACTTGCCCCCCGAGCAGCTCCCTGCCATCCACCGTGACAACCTGCAGGGGCAGTGTGGCCGGCAGCAACTGCACAGCGTGCCTGTCGACAAAGTCCTGCCCTATAAAGTCCGCATTGCTGCCTGAGTCAATGGTGATTGGCACGTCTATGGTGATTCCATTGGGCAGCTGGAGAGATGCTGTGAGCCTCACTACTGGTTTGGGCGGGAGGGGGTTCACGGGCTGTAAAATCTCTGGGGACTGCTTCACTAACACGTCTGGCTGGGCCCCAGTGCCTCTTCCTCCAGCCAGACTGCGTCGTTTCCCTGCTGTGGTCCTCCTTGCTGCGTTGCTGCAGTCACCATTGCTGAGGCTGCAGTGAGCTTGTGGGGCCTCTGGGGACACTCTTTTGCCATATGCCCTGGTTCCTCACAGACGTAACACTTCCTGTTCCCTCTAGGAGGCTTCGCTTTCACTGCTGCCGGTGCTAGGGCTCTGGTTGCTGACTGAGCCCTTGCACCTCCAACCTCCATAGGTTCGGCTCCTCCTCCTGGCGGAGGCGTGGATTGCGCCCGCGCTGCTTCTCTGGGAAGGAAGGAGGGGCCCCCGGCTGGTTCGCGCCCTCCACGCCCTTCGTCCTTGCTCCACGGACGTCCTTCCAGCCTCACCCCCACTGCCAGTGCCCTCTGAACGACCTCCTGGGTGGTTCGGGGTCTCTCCCCCCTCGCGATCTCATCTTTAATCGAGTTGTGCAGCCCCTCCCAAAAGAGGTCTCTTACAGGAGCCGAATCTCTGTCCCATTCCAGGGCACTGACCAAGGCGAAAAAGCGGGCATGATACTGCCTGACGCTGGCCCTCCCTTGTCTCAGCCCATGCACCTCCTTCCGTGCCAGATCCACGTCAATACTTGATAAAAAGCACCCATCCATCGCTTTAATAAAGGCATCCGCATTCTGGAGCGCCGGATCCTTATCTCTCCATAAATTGCGTAGCCATGCTTTCGCATCCCCATGCAGATGGGACATGATGAACCCCACTCTCTCTTGTTCATCTCTAAAGTCTTTATGCAGCAGTTGCAGTGCGCACAGTACGTCGGCTCTAAAGTTGGGATACTGTTGCAGGTTCCCATCGAAGTGAGAGACCAGCCCGCCTGTCCGTCTCGCCAACCCAATTCCCTCCTGCCGGGGTGTCTGCTTTGTCAGCACGTCTAACCTGACCTGGAGATCCCTGCAGGCGGCAGCTGCCTCCTCCTCTCTCTTCCTGGATGCGAGAACCTCGGCGTTCAGTTGTGCCACTGCTTTTCGGAGGTCCTCTATCTGCTGCTCAGCCGTCATGTCGTCTGCCGTTCGTGAGCTCGCTAGTAGGCACCTGTTTCTCTCCCCTCCTCGAGGCTGTAGATGCCCACAATGGTGAGACGGAGCTTACTGTCAGAGCTGCTTGAAGATCCTAGCTCACAGAGGATCACGCTAGCCAGCGATCATTAAGTAAAAGTCTTTATTGAATTACAGTTTCCATTCTCACGCTGCTGCGCGCAAACTCTACGTCTAGTAGCTAGATCGGCGAAGCTCCGTCTGAATCTCCGCCCCGTGTGCACCATCTTAATATCCTAGCCTTGCTCCACCTTTTCCGCCTGACTGTCCTCCTCTGGGTCCCTCTACCCCCCGGGGCTTCTTCCTTCCGGGATTCCTCTGACGCTGACCCGGACCCTCCTGCCTCCTTGCGCCGGGCTTTAGGACCTGGTTCCCTTTCGGGGCTGCTTACTGCGCCGCCTTCCTCTGCATTTGAACTTGGCGCGCGCGCCCAACCTTCCACTTTCCTCTTAACCGTTTCTTCGCTCCCCGATGGAGGTGTGGCCACTCCTGACTCATGCCCTCCCTCCTGTGGTGAGCTGCCAGCGCTTCCCCCCTGGCTCCCTTCCTCTTCCCTGCTTCCTGGCGGTGACGCTGGTCCCGATTTCCAGCTGCTCCCCCCTGAGTCCCCTCTGGCTCTATCTTCCTGGGGTGCCCCCCTTGCCCTGGCCACTGGTGCTCCTTTCTGTGAATCCTCTGATTCACTGGAAAGACTAGGAGATCTCGGGTCGTCGTCATCACTCATCTTTTCTTCTGCCTCCTCCCCTTCGCTCTCTGTTTCCTCCCTTGCCCGTGCCTCTTCTCCTAAACCCCTGACAGTAGGAAACACTTTGCAGCTGATAAAATACAGGGCATTGAAGAAGCAAATAGGTTGGTCAGAATAAAGGACTTTGTTCTTGGGGTGGGGGACCAGGAGAGGGAAAGTACATTCAATTGGGAGGCTATCCTCTTCCCAAAAAGAAGTATGGTAGGGCAAAAGCTCCAGGCGATAACAGAGCCCACTGTGGCTAGATTATGCACATATGAACACTAAGTAGTGCTGGAGTGCAATGAGCCTTGAAGAGGTCACCTTGGGGCCTTTGGAAAATACAGGATTGTCATTTGGCAGCCATCTTCCAAGCATCTTCTGCAATGTCATCAATGAAGATGAGCCTGAGGCATGAGAAGAAATAGGACAAATGCCAACAGTTGTCCAGTAGTAATAAAATAGGCAGTTTTTGGTGTATCACACTTGTCTGGATCTCAAGTGTGTGTGAGAGAGGGGGGGGGAGGGAGAGAGAGACAGAGACCAGGAACCTGCTTTATAGTGGGTCAGACTATTCGTCAGTCTAGCCCAATATTGCCTAACTGGCAGTGGCCTGCCAGGATCCTTGGCAGAGGAACATCTTTTGCATCACCCACCACATGATCTTTTAAACTGGAGGTGAACCTGGAGACTTTTGCATGCATAGTCTATGTTCTATTGTTGAGCTTCTTGTGAAGTTATGAGGAAGGTGAGCAGTTTGGTGTTAATGAGGCAGAAGGCATTCCACTATATTCATCTCACTTCTGGCTGGGGATTATTTTTTAATCTACCTTTAGCATTTCAAACCATACGGCTGCAATTTCTCCAAGACCTCAACTTTTACTTTGCCACTCCCCTACCTACTGCTATCCATTGTTAGGTGAGTTTCCATCCGCTTTGAAACAGACAGGCATGGGGAAGTCTGAAACTGTGGACTAGCCCTGTGCCCCACACCTGCCCCAGATTCTGCTCTCCTTCTGATGATCAAAGAACAACCACTGCAGCATCACCCCCAATTGATTGTACTGCCTCAGGTAGCCCAGGTAGAACCATAGCCCTCGCCAGCTTCCTCCTTAATCATCCCAGATTCTAGCAGCAGGTCACCTGACTGACACCCATTTGATCCTGTAGCCCTGTCCTTTACAGTTTTGAGGTCTCAGAGCTGTCTGTCTTCCACACCCCACCATTACTAGGGTTGCCATATTTCAAAAAGTTAAAACCAGAACACCCAGAAAGCACCACCTTTTGGAAATTCCCCCCAGACATCAATTCCACCTTTGAAATCCCAGAAATGTCTGGGAAAATCCAGATGTATGGCAGCCCTAACCATTATTGTCTCCTGTAAAGGGCACAGAAGGGATGCACAGTTGCTCTTTTGGGGTGGCCAGCTTGTGAATCACATCAAAAGGGGAGCATCAACCCCCCAAAAAAGGATAAAAAAGAAACAGATTTGCATAAACACTACATATGCTAATTTATATGCACAGCTGTGTAAACAGTCCTATCTTGTCTTGCACTACTCACTGGAAATCCTACAGGCCTTCAGCCCTGCAGGGTCTGGAAATATGATACAGATACCCCTCTCAATCGCCCAGCAAAGGAAAGGCAAAGGTTCTGTTGTCAAGTCCTGACATCAATTCCACTAGACTTGCCCCCCTGCACATTCACAGCAGCTCACCTCCATAATAGCCACTCTTCTAATATTCCCTTATTCATTTCCCAAGGGGAAATGAATGCTTTTATTTATTTATTTGTTTATTTATACTGCACAACAAGAGAGTGAGAAAGAGACTGACAGTCTTGGCTCTGACTGACTGTAGCCTAATGCCCAATAATTGCTTCAAGCTGACATTGTGAAACATAGCACAATTCCATGCCTCTTATGGTACTTTCCTCACAAGAGGAGGCAGCCCACTACAGTTAAAAAACCAAACAAAAATCCCTTCTCATCTCAGGCGAGTGAGATCCATTGTGATCTAATTATTTAACCATTCCCTGTAGTGCCACTTCTTGGACAACAAACTACAATTGGGGGGGGGAGGGTAATTTATTCCCTAGGTCACTGCAGAATATTGTCTTTCATTCTTAAATATTCTTATTAACAAATTCTGTAAAAATAAAAAGTGTACTGTATTTCACTTCAATTTTTAAAAAATTGGGGGAAGGGAATCACATATAATTTAATAAACATTTGCAAGTGGTTCCTAAGTGAGTTGTAAAAGGGTAGGAGCACATTCCCTATAATGAAAGGTGAATGGAGGATAAGTCTCCTGGTAGCTATCAGAACCAGATTACATACGATTTTAGGAAGTTGTCTTATACCAAATCAGGCCATTGGTCTTTACCTTAGTATTTTGGTCAGAGGCTCTCCAGGGTTTCAGATGGGAAGTCTCCCTCAGCCCTACATGGAGTTGCCAGGGTTCTGTGCCAAATTTAAGAGGCTACATAGCATTACCCCAAAAATGCATGTTATTCTAACAGAAAGGTTAATGGAAGAAGAAATATTGACCGTTTACATCTGCAATCCAACAAATTGCAACCTAACCATCTAGCTAATATAAAATTTTGTATTAGCTTGAAATTTATGGGTTTCTTGAGACCCTAAATCATAGTTTAGTGGGTGTGTAAAACCGGCCACTGGTAGCTATTGGCCAGAATAACTATATTGAACCCCCAGCTTCAGAGGCAGCATTTATTGGAAAACCAGTTGCTGATGAGCCATAGCATGGGAGGACTACTTCCTTCATGTCTTGCTTGTGAGCTTCTGGTTGACCAATGTGGAAAACAGGGGGCTGGATGAGATAGAACTCTAGTATGAGGCAGCAGAATTCTTCTTATCCTTTTTGCAAAGAGAATGGAAAATATGCTCACAAACAACCCTGAAGCTCTGAACCGAAAGTGAATATGCTTAGCAAAAATATGATCTTTGGTGTTGGTGGGGTATGGACTGTGGCCAAGTTTTTTCTGGCCAACGTGCTGTCAATATCCAGAGCTAGCCTGAGCCTGCCCTGCATTGGTTTAGCATCCTGAAAGCTTGAGCTCCCTCCCACATACTTTCCCAGGTCTGCATCTCTCATTAAAGGTCTTCACTGTTTATTTTATCAACTCTTCTCAGAGTAATGTATTTTGGGGTATGTAGAGGTTTCTTTCTCTCCCCCCCTCTCTCTCTCTCTGGGGACCTGATATAGGGTAGTGGATTTGTTGGTTGCAGAAATGGTTAGGTATGAAGGATGAATGTGTTCACATTTCAAAGCAAACAGACCTAATTAGCCATTCTCATACTTAAATGCAGATTGGAACATAGCTATCCATTGGATTACACACTTCTCTGAATTTTGCAGCCCAGTTTCAGTTGAAGAAATTTGCACAAAAATGCAAAGATGGATGGAATAGAGCCACAATACAGCAGAATACCACAAGTCTCCAATTATCTCCCCTTCCAAAGGAAGCCAAACAAGTATGCATAGCTCCTGGAACTTCTCACCACTCAGGGAAGTTTAAAGTGTGTAAAGGTGTGAAGATCTTCTTAAAACAGCCACTGAAATGCTACCCAACCCCTGACTCTTATCTGCAAAGGAATAACCAAGAGACCCTGATTGAACAACACATCAGAATACTTCATGGATAACTCTTCATAGGGTGCCGTTCTAACACCAACACACTCTGCCAGCGGAAGTTTGCAAAGCAGTGGAGCCACTGCTGAATCCACAGCCTTGCTACTTATAGCAGACATGGAGGAAGGTGGAGGTGGGGGGAGCAGGATGAGCAGGCTTGTATTGAGCCTAATGTCAATGTGAAACAGCTGTGAGACCAGCTCAAGGTTCAGCCGGTCTCAAGCCATCTCAGCTCAACCCCTCACCCTCCTCACCTTCAGAACACCCTTTTCTGGGGCTTTCTTCTAGACCCCATTGGGCCTAGCCAGCGGGCCTCTGTCCCCCTGCATACACAGTGGCAGAAAGGGGAGGCCAGCACTGACAGGAGTCTGGCTCACTCAGGAGGGTTGGGTTTAGAGATATCTCTACTTAATTCAACCCTCATCCAATCCAAACTGGCAAAAGGGGTTTTGATTGCTCTGCCCATGACCATCTTGGAGAATAAAACACCAATGGAAAGGGCTGCCCATCCCAATGCAATTCTCCTCATTTATGTTCCTGGTAGATGGCCTTCCAAAAGTCTTTGCATTGGTGAGGAATATTTCATGATACAGAAATGGCTCTTAGACACGGGGGAAATCACCAGCTTAATCTGGCCAGGGAAGCTTTGCTTTGTAGCCAACGTGATGATGATTATTTCTATTATTATATTCATATCCTGCCTTTCCCCCACTCTGCCCATGTGTTTTTGATCTTTGCTGAGAAAACAATGGTCACATTTGCACTTCATGATAGTAAGCCAGGATTCCTAGCCTACTTTGCATCTGCATGTGACCCATTCACTCCTGATTGCTCAAGCAGGTAAAGCTAATCGGAAAGGGCATCCTATCACAATGAGTGAGCCTGGGATCCTGGTTTTGGCTCCCAACTACGAATCCAAGTTTAAAGACTCCAGTTTACCGTTCTGGCCTGTTTCAGGATACTGGGCTTACCAGTCCTTCCTAGTTAGTTTTACCCACTCATGCAAAAGGAGGAGCAAAATGACTGAATGTAATGCCCCTTCAAAGAGACCCAAGATAAGCCCAGAACCCTGGCTGATTGTGAGGTGCAAGTGTGGCCAATATGAAGCTAAGGGGGGGGGGAGAGTTTACTTTTGTGTTCCCTTTTCAGACAATTAGTGGAGACTTCAAACAACTTGCTAATGGTGACTCCATGATGGAAAGCTCCCCTCCTGCCCCAGTGAAGATACATTACATGGCATTTACTGTGATTATTTACAGCAGAGCCTATCAGATTAATAGTTGCCCACTGGAAAACTGCAGATTCAGGACTTCAGGTCCAAATGAGTCCTGAAGCAAGTGTGTAACCTTTGCAACAACTATGGAAAGAGAGTCATTATTTAAAGCAATGCTGTCAATTTAGCTTAGGCTGTGAAATTTCAGGAGGATTAAATAAAGAAGCTGCTTCTTAAACAAACTTGAGGCATCTTTTCCTTGACTATGGACAATGTTTTAGGCCTCCAAATGAAAATGGGAAGCCCAGGCCATCAACAGAAGGTGAAACTAGCCACTAGAAAGTATAGGGAAGGAAGCCGTTAATCGAAGAAATCTACAAACCTTTAAGTGGCATGAGTTGAGTGCTGAACTGAATGTCCAACCTCCCAAATTTCTCACTATTCTCTTTGAACATTAGAAGTACTAGACATTCAGGTGGAAGGATATTCAGGTGGGGATAGTAACATCTGCAGAATATACTGCCATGTGGTCTGAGGGTTTCTTTCCCCATTCCCCCTTTTAGTCACTTTAAAAGCAAAGACACAGATCAGATGAGATCTGGCCAGCAACACAAGTGCTGTGTCATTTGAAAAATGGAGCCACAAATGTCCTTGGGAAGAAGCTATGTGATGCAGTGTTGTTGTTGTTTAGTTGTGTCCGACTCTTCGTGACCCCATGGACCAGAGCACGCCAGACACTCCTGTCTTCCACTGCCTCCCACAGTTTGGTCAAACTCATGCAGTAGGCATTGTTATTTAGGCATTTCATTGGGTGAGGGGAAGATGGCCACCACCATGAGCTGCCCATGGGGGCAGCAATTCACCCTATTTCGCCCCTGGCAGTGATGCTATATAATCACCTACTATCTTTCGGGGGGGGGGACTCCAGTATTTTTTTCAAAGCAGACAAGGTATGAGACATCTGCATTGCCAGTGGGTACACGACTGAACTATGGTTTCACTTTTATAATAACAAAAAATCATCTCTTACACCACTTATATATTTGTAAGACGTACTACTTCCACCTGAGAACCTTGCAATTTTAATCACACACACACACAAATAAATGTCTACAAATGTCTACAAATTTCTCATTCTCCCTCCTCGCTTCATTTAGAACATGACTGGGGAAACTGTGGCCCCTCCAGATATTACTGGACTACAAATCTCATCATTCCTGATCATTGGCCATGCTGGCTGATGAGTGTTGGAGTCCAACAACTTTTGGAGGGCTATAGGCGCCTCATCCCTGATTTAGCAGAAAGGTCCTATAAAGGTGGGGATGACCAGCTCACTGATTGGGCACTGCAGATGCTTCCCAGGATGTCAAGGTTCCATTCTAGAATGCTCAGGAAATTCCATCATTCCTCGTCCTTCCTTGCTTTTTGAGGTTTCAACATCCACCAGTGTACCTGGGAAGGATAACCCAAGGATCAGAGAGATAGGAGGTGAGAAACTGATAGGCTAACCTTCAACTGCTGCTCGCTGTGTGTTCTGTCATCCATGAATGGACAGCTTTGAATCCCCATGGCTGGACCTAAAGCAATACTCATTATAGCAGAGCAAAAGCACTCACTGTAAGATAAACACCATCCCTTTCTCTGCTCTCTCTCTCTTGCACTCAGGGTGACACATATTTAAGCTACACTCAGTGGACATGTCAAGACAGGATAGCTGTTCTTAATGCTCCCAAGGAGTCGTGATGCTATTTAATAACACTGTTTCCCCAAATGCAGTTTCTCATGCAGCCTATTGCAGCTTCCTAAACTGTCCTAAGTGATGGCAGAACCGCAGGGTTTTGTAAGCAAGGAGGGGAAATGAAAACTGCCCAGAGCCAAATAGAGCTTGTGATCTTGGAAAACCTCTTTGTGAGATTAATTTGGAAAGGAGGGGAGGGGAGAAGGCAGCAAGAGTGAAATGGATTCTTCTAACTTCATTTGTGGTTTGCTCTTTGCAATCCACGGGTGTATTTGTTTGTGTGGTGTCTGCCTGCATCTGGTTGACTTACAGAGCCACAGCACCATCTAGCGGGGTAGAAAAAAAGGAAAACAAGAGCATTCTTTATTCTGCCAAATGAGTGAGGTGCAAGCTTTTTGACTGCTCTGATTTTCCATTGGGCTGAGAAATATCTCCATTACATCAGTGCAATTTTTACCCTTTTTGGGTTTTAAAAAAGAAATTATTCATTTTTGCTCTTTTGTAGAAGAAACAACAAACAACATTCTATTTATAATTGCCCAAGCTCATTACTGCTAATATAAACATTGGGGGCCTATGCAAAAATAGAGATGTGTGGGCAGAGAACCATCTGCTGAGTACGCTGCCTGCCAGAAACTCTATTCTGCCTACGATAGCATGAATTTGGAGGTCTCGTGTGCTTAAAATGGGCTATGCAATCACACCCCAAACCCAATGGTTTTAAGGGGGTAGAGAAAAAATAGGCACCATTATAATCCAAGCTGGTCTTAAAGAAGTTCATTACATTTTTCCTTGTCAAAAATACTCAGTACCCCATAACTGAGTAAATACCTGGAAGGTTTTAGTATTTCCCACTAATAACAGAATGAGGAGAGACTGATGGAAACTGTTATGTCGCCAAATAACAAAACTATTTTAATAATTAAAATGATAAGCGGCAGAGTTCTCACAACCTCTCACAGTTCACACATTGTCAAAATAAAAAAAATTCCTTCCAGTAGCATCTTAAAGACCAACTAAGTTAGTTCTTGGTATGAGCTTTCGTGTGCATGCACACTTCTTCAGTTGCACACTTCTTCAGTTACATCCTGACCATGTTCACACATGGGAATTTATTATTAGCATTAGCATTAGCATTCCTACACCTCCCAGAGCATAAAGTTAGGGCTGCTTGAGGGGCTCAGTCTTTATGAATTCTGATACAAACTGACCTGATTGCCATTTGCCAGATTTATGTGCAGATCGGAATTTTTGTTATCCAACTGGTTTTGCACTTCCCAAATGTCTTTCAGGCTCAAAGGCACATGTCAAAATAGATTTAACATACATGTATTGAATACACACACACACACACACACACACACACACAGGTGTGGGGATATTTTAGGGGAAATGCATTTAAAAGTAGCATTTAAATATTATCTTGGTGACCTCAAGATGTATCAGACAATGATTAATCTCTGAGCAATAACCATGGTAGTTGGGCAAGGTGGGAGGTAGAGTTCCAACAACATCCGGATGACACACAGTTGCAGCAGACAATGTTTCAAGAGCCCTGACCTTTCTTTAGGTTTAAAATATGCTATCCAAAGCAACAACAACAAAATTCTGAAAGGAAGTTTAAACCAATTTTCTAGCTCTATAATTTATTGACGGGTTCACAGCTCACCAGTTGAGAACATGCTGTGCATGCAGCACGTCCCAGGTTCAATCTCTCTAACATACTAGAGGTATGTTAGAAGGATCAGGTGGCAGGTGAGGTGAAAGACCTCCTGCTGCCTGAGATCCTGGAAAACTGCTGCTGGTCAGGATAGACCACCCTGGGCAACATGGAGAAATAGTTTCCTATAACACTGTGGCTCTGTGTGATGGCAGCATTTTGCAGGCTGATACTCATTTGACCTAGCTCTGTTTTATTATTTTCTGGGTTTTACATTCTCTTGATTTGCTTTTTAAACTAGTCCACACATTGCTTTCTTTAAAAAGAAAAAAGGTCAGGAAAAAAAATGCCAAATGAGCAGAATAATTGGGCTGGTGATGCTGAGGAGATCAGCAGGTGATGCTTCTCACAGTATCAAAATCTCGAAATCATTAGCCTCTACTTGCTAATGTGCACAGATCCAGCTGCTGTTAAAGGCCAGATATGGTCTTAAAGTAGCCACTTTGGTCCTAGTTGGCAGGACATTCTCCAGAGTCTCTCTCTCTCTCTCTCTCTCTCTCTCTCTCTCTCTCTCTCTCTCTCTCTCTGTGTGTGTGTGTGTGTGTGTGTGTGTGTGTCTGTTAGAGCTAGGAAAGATCTGTGGCAGATGAACTATAAAAGACACAGATGCTTCCTAGGCCCCTACCAATCACATGACTGATGGCCTGTGATGCCTGTCATCCATCTTCATCATTCACCTGAGATCAGCAGGGCAGAGATGTAGCAGTTGGAAGGTCATTTAGTGCAATTTGGAGGCAAAAAGGAGCCGCTATGACAGATAGTTATGAGAAATCAGCAAAGCTGACAGAGGCTTTTATTGGGCCAAGCGAGGCAATTAAGTTAGAAGCACAAGCAAAGGGAAGATGAATTGGACCCCTGACCATGTTTCTGTTGAGATGACGGCCCATGTCCATTTGAAAAGAACAATTTATGCTTGGCGGGTGCATTATTGATACCAGAGTCGAGCAAGTTATTTTAGATGTGGAGCTGGCTTCAGCACCTTGGAGAGTTCATAATGCTAGAAGGCAGTCTGGGAGGGAGAGTGTGACTACGGAGGTATTCAAAACCAAAACCCAACTCAAAATCAACTCCGTATTATCCCCTTCTTTGAGCCCATGATGAACAACAGGGTGGCCACCAAATTCAGCCCTGGTTTCTAGCTCCAGTTTGGACAAAACAGGACTTTTGCTGGAATATCTACATCCTTCTATCAGATTTCCTGACATCTGCAGGCCTTGCTAGATCTGTGAAAAGATCTGTTGGCACTGGATTCTAAAAGGAAGCACACACCAGTCCTCAGAAGCCTAAATACTTTCTGCAGCCTGCATGAAATATTATTCCTCCTCCCTACTTCTTGGATGGTTCTTTATTGATGCATTGATGCTATACTGATGTCTGAAGTCTTGAATAAAGAACTCTCAATGCTGACATGCACCAAAGACATGATTATTATTAGAAGTCTCTCAATTAGGAATGAGTGAACCTGTCTATTTCTAGTTCATATCACTTTTGCATTTGTCTTACCTGTAATTCCATTTTGCCGTAATCTGTGAATCTTTTAATCCTCGACAAATAAGTATTCGAATACACATTTAAATATCTATTTTGAGCAGTTTAAACTGCCAAGAACTGTGCCACAGCATCAAGAGACCACATAACACCGGTCTTGAAAGACCTACATTGGCTCCCAGTACGTTTCCGAGCACAATTCAAAGTGTTGGTGCTGACCTTTAAAGCCCTAAACGGCCTTGGTCCAGTATATCTGAAGGAGCATCTCCACCCCCATCGTTCTACCCAGACACTGAGGTCCAGCACTGAGGGCCTTCTGGCAGTTCCTTCACTGCGAGAAGCAAAGTTACAGGGAACCAGGCAGAGGGCCTTCTCGGTAGTGGCGCCTTCCCTGTGGAACACCCTCCCACCAGATGTCAAAGAGAACAACAACTACCAGGCTTTTAGAAGACATCTGAAGGCAGCCCTGTTTCGGGAAGCTTTTAATGTTTGATGTATTATAGTATTTTAATATTCTTTTGGAAGCCGCCCAGAGTGGCTGGGGAAGCCCAGCCAGATGGGCGGGGTATAAATAATAAATTATTATTATTATTATTATTATTATTATTATTATTATTGTTATTATTATTATTATTATTGAAGTGCAGAATCCTGTGGATAGTTTTGATCTCTGTGTTAGTAAGAGAGATGCAGATCAGGATATTGCATACAGGAGATCCACAGGGATCAAATTACTCAAGCATCCCCATGCTTGACTGGATTAGCTTAATGTGGAGCCTTGCAGAAACAAGCTCCCTCCAGTTTAGCATCTCTACATGAAAACTTGAGGACATTGCCATTATGGTAAAACTCTGCCTTCATAAGCAGAGGCAGCAATACTTCTAAATACCTGTTGCTGGGAGATGCAGGAGGGAAGCATGTTCTTGGACAACTGTGAGAACAGGATGCTGGACTAGATGGGCCATTGACTTGATCCGAAAGGCTCTTCTTAGGTTCTTAGGACATATATTTTAATGTGAGCCTATCTTATTTGTACTTCCCAAAACAATATGCGAATGGAAACACAGCTATCTTTCAAAATAAACTCTTATTTGAATATTGCGGTGCAGTTTTCAGACCAAAAAGTTGTACACCTTAGAAGTATGCATCAGAATGCATACAGTATGCATACAGCAAAATGCATTACAGTGGTACCTTGGGTTACATACGCTTCAGGTTACATACGGTTCACGTTACAGACTCTGCTAAGCCAGAAATAGTACCTCGGGTTAAGAACTTTGCTTCAGGATGAGAACAGAAATCATGCTCCGGCGGTGCGGCGGCAGCAGGAGGCCCCATTAGCTAAAGTGGTGCTTCAGGTTAAGAACAGTTTCAGGTTAAGAAAGGACATCCAGAACGAATTAAGTTCTTCACCCAAGGTACCACTGTATATTAAGAGAAAAACACTTGCAAAAAATGTATTAGGAGAAACATGCTTTAAAATGCTGGTTATTTTTCATGAGCACTTAATTATTTTTTAAAAAATTGCAAATGCATGCAGAATTGTGGCTAACTGAATTTAAGATTGGGCAACTGAAAAGCAGAGAAATCAAAACTGATCCACTATCCTGACCTTCTCCAGTACCAAAAAAATAGCAATTAGCAAAACTATATGTCTCCATGAGTCAAACAGATTGCTGGTCCAACTTTAAAGTGTCACAAGAGAAATCCCAGCAGGAGTGAAAGGTTTTGGAACTGTTTAGTTGAAACTTCCTATCACTCAATTCCTGGGCCATCTGGTGGCAACTGGGAAGAAAAAGAATAATTATTAAAGCAGTTGAGCTTCCTTCAGTATATTTTATGAAAGAGCTACTAGGGTAAGCTTTGAAAAATCCTGCTCTTGCTTATGCAGTTATTTAACATTACTGTCTATGAAACACTGGCATTTACACAAATCACACCAGCTCCATCTAATCAAAGCCATGTCAAAAGCACAACCAATGACGGTTATATTGCTTAAGCTGAGAGGGCGGGGTGTCACAATTTTTAATGCCAGGAACAGAGTGCTTCTGAAAATCAAAACTGAGTTATAAAGGAAACCTGCCACTTCTAATCAATACAGGTCTCTGCCTCAGGCTAGAGAGAATGACATGTGACAGACTTGCTTGCTGCACTAAGTGAAATATTAGGCAATCCGGTGAGTGTTGTTCTATAGCTGGTAGGGGAAAACTGCGGAAGAGGAGAACATAGCCTGGAATATGGGTGACTGGCTTCGGCTGGGGATTCACACCCCACTACCCAATTTCAGATTGTTGAACCAGTGTCAGCAATGGAGTTTGTGCCAGATTGTGAAATGGAGGATGTAACAAGGGTGTGCCAACACCCAGCTCAGGACAAAGGAGTGCACTGAAAAGGTCTCCATGCATCATCAGTCAGGTACATCGGGTTACATTCTCAGATCCTTATGAAGTAGGGGTGTGGACCCTTTTTCTAACCCTGCTCGAACGGCAATTCAGCACTGGAAGCTGGATTCTCCAGATGGAGAATGCTCTTTTTAGGGTAATATGAAGCAACTCCACATAGAATAATCACATACATCCCTCCGGCTCCTTTAACACACTCAGAGATATAAAGTCTATTTCAGAAGTGTCTAAATAACCCACCTAAATCTTCCTCTCGGGAATTGTTATTGAGACAACCGAGTTTAAAATTTTCATGTTTTTCCACAATGCTCCACAGCTCAGCCTATTGTAACAGCCCCTGGATAACAAGCTTGTAACATTGCTGAGATATGTCTCCATGCACAGCTAAACTCCACTGGAGATCAGTAGGCAGTCATCTTCCAATGAGAGGCAATAATGAGCATATTAGGAAGGTCGGATAACAATCAAGAATATGGGCCTGGGCTTATCCTTTTAACCTGCTTCTGTTTTTCTTCCCTCCATCATTTTTTTTTAAAGAAACATTTACACTCACTCTCTCTCTCTCTCTCTCTCTCTCACACACACACACACAGTTTCTATTTGTAGTATGGATTTATTCAGCTCACCACACTGTCTCCATCAAATAAGGCTTCTAAGGGATCTTCAGAGATGACTGCTGAACTTGCTTCCATCCTACTGATGTCAGCGGATGCATGAGACTATTGTACATGCAGACACAGCATCCACATGTTTGCAGATTCACATGGGCACCGATACCACCAGGGGATGGCTGCAGTTCTTGTGTCAAAATGTTGCATGCAACAAGCTGTCACAAAAATTACTCCAATCAGCTTAGCCATTTCCATGCTGGCCAAGGTGACAGAGAGGAGTGGCAGGAGAGAAATCAGCTGATTCTACTAGGGAAGAGGAGTGCACAATTCAGGCACAAGGATCAGATTTGCACTACTCAAACACTGACGCATAGCAAAAGTCTATCAGAGTGGGGAGTTGTTAAAATTTCACACAGCCCCAAGTTGCTAACAGTGACAATGTTTGGAAATTAACTTACATTTCAGCTTCGCAACTACAATCTCATGTGGATCTAGGGAGCATTCCTTCTTGGTTTTAGGCTCCTTTGGGAGGAGGGGTGGGATATTAATTAATTAATGCAGGAATGGGGAACCTACCACCCAATGGATGTTGCACTCCACTTGTCATCTGTTCCAGAAAGGCCAGTGTTTAGGGAAAATGGAAAGTGTGGTCAAGAAACATGGGTAGCACCACAGGTCACCCTCCATTGCCCTAAAGGATGAAGAATTTGCTACTCCGAAGGGACAGAGGTCTTTAGCATTTTATTTCACTTATCAATCCCAAGTGCAGCCACAACAATTTTTTCACCCACCAACATTTGGGAGATAAAAGTGAAGTGGAAAGAAAACACCACCTGTTTGCAGCTGCTTCTTTCCCCGACTTGTGATTTAAAAAACAAAACAAAGAAAACAGTATTTATTAGAATTCCAACACATCAAATATTAAATGCAAAACAGTCATTCTGTACCGCAGGAGTGTGGTTAGCACTCCATCAGCTGTCTGATTCATCAGCCACCCCCTTGCCATTTCTAAGCCATTTTTAAAATATGGTATTTGTGAGTTAATCCCAAATAATTATGGGAGATGCAGGAAGCAAGACACAGAGCTGATCAGATCTGGCTATATGACAAACACACAAAGCCATATCAGAGTGAGGGCAGCAGGAATGCCATAATGGCACCACGCAGCTAAATCACAGTGAGGGGAACTATTTTCTTTGGTTTCACAAGCCTTGCTGAAAAATTGCTGGAATGGAGGAGGGTGCATTTTGTAAAATGTGTCCCCCACACCCCCAGCTCCAGCTTAGCTGTGTTGGGCAGATGGGTTCACAGAATGCTCCTCATTAACCCACTTCAAGTCATCATAATTTCAATGGAACTTCCTTTCTACACATGGGCTATGAGGTGTGTAGATTCAGAGCAGACAAGAAAAGCCTAAAATTAATCAATTCCTCCTGTGACTTTGGAAGTATCTCTCTTTAGTCTGACTCTCGGGGGATATTCATGCCACAGACTTAAACTGATTTCAAACTCATTCTCTTTTGCAGGGAACCTGAGAAACTGTAGTTCTGCAAGAGGGGCAAAGAGTCTGTTACAAAGAATTCTCGGTACCAAACAAATCCAGAGTTCTTCAAGTCAGGCAGATATACAGCCAATATACATTTGAAACATAGATGGGGCCTTAGTACCATGAGGAGAACAGGTGAGAGGGAGGAGGAGGATATCCTTTAGAACACTGATAGGGAACATCAGGCTGGGGGGGAGGGCTAATAAGACCTCTATTTGGCCCTCAGGGGCTCTTCCAGGAAACTCCCCTTGTCCTTAAGGCCAGGTCCCTGAACAGCCATTTTTCATGCTTTTTCAAGCACCTTTGCCTGTCTGGAACCTGTCATTCAGCTGTGATAATGCCTCTCACTTACACTGATGTGGGGGGTATATGTCAAAACCTCTGACTTTTGCATAGCTCAGATACAGACTACTGGACAAATGTAAGCAGCTGCTGCTTCACTAACGTTCACCTCTGCCTCTGGCCACTCCATGGCATGCGGCTCCTAGAAAATTGCCCATGAAGAAATGTGTTCCCCCATCTCTGCTCTAGAGAGCTCCGCTCGGGTCTCTCTGTGGACACCTGATGCAAAACATTTGGAAACCAACTCTTCTGACGTTGATTCTCATTATTTTCAGGGCTAATTCAGTATCCCTGAGGAGTACACAAAACAATATGTCAGGCAGACATGCTTCCATACAAGCTCTTGGTCTGCATCCCAGCCTGATGCTCTGCAGTTGCTGAGAGGTGTTTCGGTGCTTGCTGAGAGGAACCTAAAAGCTCCTTGGACAGTTTCCACAATGGAAGACATATCTTGTTTGGCATGTGATGCTGCTGCGAAGACTTGGGATGTGAGAAAGGGAATGAAGGGCAGTGGAAATATGAAGCAAAAGGCCACTTCCAATATTGCTCCTGGGATCTATAAAAGCCACACCACATTTTAACTTTTGCTTCTTATCTAGGTAGAATACAGAGTAGTAGTAGAGGAATGAGGATAGAACGTTTTTCAAGGATTGCAGGAATGGCACAGATTGGTGAAAAGAGAGGTACAGACAGTGAGTGTGAAGCAAACAAGATTGAAGAGAGTAGGATAGGGTGTGTCCTGGTCTCCTGAGCTACAATTTGTGTAATTTGAATTCTATCTCTTTCAAATATACATACCAAGTCTTTCCACTGAGTTTGCCAACAACACTGAAGACTACTACCAGGTAAAAATTAGCAGCTTACAAGTTTATTCATCAACAGCTAATGATACATGTGGATTTATTTCCTGCACCCCATACCCCTTTTATGCATATTGTTTTGAACTGTAAGGTAACAAATTGAGCACATTAGAAATAAATGAGTGGTAATTAAACAGTGGCAAAAAGGGGGCTTTTGCTAAAGCAAATCAAGTGCACTAGCAATAAAATTGCAGAGGCCACCCCACCCAGGCACAATGTAATTGGCCCCGATAGCAACAGGTACAATTATGAACATTCACCTTCTCAGTTCGAAAAGGAGGCAAAGCCGACCCATTTGGATAACCCTTGGGATGCAGAACATCAGACATTACCAATGCAACATGGGAACTGAAAATGCAGGCATAGCAACCCCACCACAAAGTTAACATTAAGGAATCTCGCTTAGAAGTGTATGTGGACACACATTCAAGAAAGAGGCACAATTTGTTTTTCCTGTTGGCTGAATGAAAAACCTGTTTTAACAATACCAATCAATAATGTATTGCGACCTATAATTTGAACATACACAGAAACAACAAAAACGAAGGAAAACTAATCAATGACCACCTGACAGATGTAGCAACGGACATCTGTTTGGTGTTTTGCTGTTTACACATGAGCCCCCTGCAGGTGACTGATCTGCTGCAAGCCAGGAACTCCTGGTCATTGGTGCAAGAGTGGTTTTTAAAAGGCCTCCACATGGTCATAGCCAACGGGAAGAAAAACGGCATATCCATCTGTGATCTAACTGCCATTTCTAAGTAGTTTTATTTAAATATTCATAACTTACTTGCTTCAGTAAGTAATGTAGAACACACACTGGATCAACAGTGAAATTAGACAAAAGCTTTCCTCGAGCCAATACACATCTCATGTCACATCACGTCAATAAAGCCACAAATCAGCACTTCATTGGTCTTTGCACTAAATGGGATATTGGGCAAGTTGCAGCTAATTGTGCCAAGGGTACCTAGATAGACTATACTTTGGCTAATGTCCCAGGGCTAATCCACATGCTACCTGTTGCTACTTCATTTCTTCTGCCTTTCTCCTTCTGGACTCACACATGGAAGGAGGATTAAAAGGGTGCTGGTGACACTTGCAGAAACTTCCAAGGTCAGGAAAACTGCAGCAGTAAACCAAAGCATCTCTGACCATAGAGGCCAGTGCAATTGTTCCACGACAGACATGTAGAATCATAGAATCCTAGAGTTGGAAGAGACCACAAGGGCCATCGAGTCCAACCCCCTGCCAAGCAGGAAATGTGAGTGAGGGGAGAAGGAGAAGGGAGATGTAATATACTAAGCCCCTAAATTTTCAGCGTAACTCATCAAGATCCAGTTGAAATAAGCCTAAACTAGTGGAACAAAATATCACCAACTATGTTGGATGGCTCCATGAGGTTTGGCTGCCTAGTTTACAAGGATCCATTTCTGCACTATGAAGTTTCTCA
The DNA here is from genome assembly GCF_964188305.1 of Podarcis bocagei. Lineage (NCBI taxonomy): Eukaryota > Metazoa > Chordata > Lepidosauria > Squamata > Lacertidae > Podarcis > Podarcis bocagei. The sequence continues at coordinate 29,922,788 of NC_138125.1, forward strand.
CAATATTATATCATCTTACGACCTATTGTGGACACATGAGAACCTTTGTGACCCAAATTACCTGACAATACATTATTTGCCAGCTGTGTTTGCACAGCATTTCCACTCTGGTCGAATTAACAATACATACACCCCTGTTAGCATCTGGATCACACTGGCACTCAGGACAGCAAGGAACTTGTGCAACATTATTGGAAAGTTGCTAGCCACCCCAGAGTGTGTTGGAGAACTGTGAGAACAAAATCTGCCATTGAATAAAGTCCAGTCCCAAACAATCATTTGCAAGCATAACACAACCAAGGACATACCTTTTGTAGATCTCAGCACGACAGGTTTAGAGCGATCATTGTGAACTTACCTTTCTCGCTCCTTTTTGGAGACATCCTCCTACCACAACCACTTCTAAAACACCAGCACAAGAATGCAAGAGACACCTGGCTGTTGACAATTCAAATCTGCTTTTCCTTGTATGAGTGGGGCCACATTTGAAACATTGCTCTTTAAAGACAGGAGCCTTTCTTCAGAACCAGGTCTTTGATGACCTCAGCCAGGAGGGCCAATATAAAGGACTTCAGTGCCTTCCAGCATTTTTCTGTGACATTTTCTTTATAGTCTTTTTAGTGCCTTCTCTAGAAAACAGGCATGCTTACAGCCCTCCCTATATGATGCCTGCATACATAACATGTGTCTTATGATGCACAATTTAAGGATCAGAAGAAGCCCCACGAAGAGTCACTTTCACTCACATCAATCTGCCCTCCAGTTGCCCTATATGACACCCTATCTGTTGATTCCTGAACATTAAGGAAGTTCTAATTACAGACTCAGAAATGAACTTGCTGACAATTTGAAGTCTGTCTGAATTCATTAGTGCCAATGGGTTCTGTAGTGCTTTGGAATCATGTGGCCCAATTCATTAGAACCCAGAAAGGGCATGATGTCACTAACCCTTTTAGATCACTCCACAACACTTATTTAAATGCAGCTTCATAGGTCCTAGGGTTGCATTTTTCTGTGTAAAGTGGTTTCCTAAGAAGCATGCCTATGATTGACAAAGAAGTGTGTCTCATGGGGAACTGTGGGGCAGATAAGTGCCATGCTAAAAAACAAAACAAAACAAAAAATTAGGGGAAGGGAAAGGAAGAGGACAGCCAGAAAAGGCATCTGGTTTCCAGACAGAGCTTAGGGCATATTTACTAACTATGATTGAGCTGTGAATCTCTGCATAAAAGACAAAAGTGGGAATAATTCTGTGCCTATTGATATACATCTGGCTGCACTGCATTTGATTGGGATTTTAGAACCAGCTATCTATACATGCATCAATTCACATGTCACAGAGCAGCTGGAAGATTGCAAGTTTTAATTTTCTGTGTGTGCACAGAAAACTAGCTTATGAGGAAAAAGAATTCTAGGCCAAGTTTCTCTCTGATGTGCCAATTTTTGACATGTGTGAAGCAATTTGTTTTGTTTCTTTTGATAGGGTGCAGAAGAAATGCATCCAAACAAATGATATCTCATGTGCAGTCCAAATGGTATCACCCAAGGGGGAAAGTGTGTCACACATGTCTGCTGCATATGTGGATCAGCATCAAATTCCTGCTCTCCCAATGATTTCCCCACACGCACCTTGGGTTTCCCCACATTAACACTAGATAAATGTAGTGCTCCATATCATGATAGTTGGAGTGACCAAATTGAAAGCAAGATTTGAATGACTAAAGGATGAATATACCCTTATAGGCTCATGAAACACCCAGTTCCCATCTTAAACATGAATGTGGTAAAGTCACCACAAGGTGATTTTAATGTGTCATTTTCGCTTGAAGAATACATCTTCTAAATGCCATTATGAGTTCTGTGGGGAGAGCTTAGCTCTCAGGGGATCTCCAGGACATGCTAAACTCATTCTCATTATACAGAAGGGCAGTCAGAAGATCCATTTCACAGTGACTTTACCATGTCAAAGATGAACATGAACACAGGACCAAAGTCCAGTAGCAACAGCACCATGGAGCCACCCTCCCAACTCCAGCATCACTGCAGCTTGCCTGGATGGTACTGGAGCAGGGAAGGGAAGGGACCAGGTTGTGGCTGCAGAGATGCAGTGGTGAAGCTAAACAGGCACTCCCACCAGAGCATCCAAACTGCCCATCACTCCAACACTGTCTACGACAGTTTCACTGATGCTGGTGTCAGGAGAGCAGTTCCACAGTGCATATCGACCACACTGGCTACTACTGCCAAAGTCTACCAACAAGTGACACCTTAGCACACATTCACCAACAGGAAATTGTGAACATCATTTGCAGAACCAAAAAGCCACCAAGAGTTCAATTTGATACCTTTTCAGCTTTTGCAGCCACTTAAGACAAGACTAAGTACCGGACACTGTGGCTGGAAAACTTTTAAGAAGTTAATGTACTTCATTTAGTAAAACTCTGATTACTGTCTAGCACACACAGTTCCATCTGGATGCTATAAAAAGAACATCAATAGCCCCTTTCATTTCATTTGTCTTTAAATATGAAAACAGAATGCACTCAAGCACTTTCATATTAGATCAAAGGGAAAATAATTATCCTACTCTTTCTTAAAGTAATCTAGCTTTTAAAGCTAGTTGCCTAGCAAGATGATGAGGCAGCTCCGACATTAGGATTCACACCCAGTGTTAAGCTACCAAACCAGACATCAAATGCCTTCTAGGTCCTTGCAAAATCCCATATAAAAAGCTGGTACTCACGATCATTGCACTGGTTCCCAGAGTAGGAAGTCATGGAACAGTCACAAATGAAGCCTTCCCATTGCTGGATGCAGATGCCTTGGTTGGCACAGGAGTCTTCTTGGCAAGTGGTGCTTGGTCCTGAGATGGGATAGTGAGGAAAGCAAGAAAGAAAGAGCAGCGATTGGAAGAGAGTCATAATACGAGACCATTATTTATTGTCGTCATGCACCAAAGAAGACAAGGAAACCAAACACTTTCCCCCCCTATTTCATGGACATGCAACAGAAATCCAGGACACACAGAAGACATGGAGAATTGCACACTCAGCAACAAACAGAAAACTGTGGCACGCAGCAGAAAGAAGGTGTGGAAGGTAGCATATTCCCTCTTAGGCAGGCTCAGAAGAAATGCTTATAATAACTGAAGTTTGCCTCCCCCACCATGCCAAGATTCACCATAATCATCCTAGTTCTCTCAACAATGCAGCCTGATTCTCCAAGTTGTCTATTACTTGCCTCCTCATGATTGCTTTTCATCAAGGATGGGATGGGATGTCGTTTGGGACTCCCAATCATTTCTTCAATGCAGGTTGGAAAGGGAGAAGGGAACTGACAGTTCATTTCTCTAGTAAGTGTCCACTTTATCCAAAGACCTATCAGCTGGTCTTTGAAAGGAAAATGTTTGGTAGGATCTGGTACAGTGTCAGCTCCTGCTCTTTGTTGGTGCCTTTGACCCTGCCTCTTGACCCTTTGTATCAATGCTATTTATTTTCAGCACCAGAAATATGAGAAACAAAAATTGGGATTAGTCATTGGGTTAGTTCATACACAGGCAGAACTGCATAGGAAACAAAGGGGGGTACACTCATATTTTGAGGATCCAGTTGCAGACTGCAGGTAGGAACCACTGATTTTATGCTCATTTGCCATAGGAGATCAAGTTAATTCTCCATTATTATTTAATACTGTGCTTCAGTTCCTCTCCTTTAAATACAACAGCAAAAACTGTGGAGATTTCAGGATGAGGAACACACTTTTTGACTTGGTCCAAGCCACTGAGCCATCTGGGTATAATGAATTAACAGCATCCTCTGAGATCCATCAATCAAAGGGATTTTTTCCTCCTTCACTGTTGTGGAAGGAGGTGAGATCTGCCATGCACAAAACAGTTTGTCTTGCTATTTCACCAAACTCAGCAGATCTGAAAGACTAGAAAAAATGAACTCTCCCTTACGACCATTAACAGAGAGTTGCATTTTGGATCAACTAATGAAGAAGAAAAACACCCAGCAGTTTACACTTCTGTATTTTCAACAATGCTCTTATATCCATCAAAGGAACAGTAGAGGGATTCATCTGGTATACTACTGACCAAGAAAATGCTGAAACAAAAGCAGGTGCAGCAGAGCTTAATGGGCTGGATCCAGAGTTCCAGTGAGTGGAATTCTGCTTGGGGGACACTCTCTCTGGAGGAATGGCAGAGGAAACTTTCACCAGTTCTGAGGGAGGCAGTTTTAGTCAACTCCTCCTCCCCCCATACTTCCTGAGAATCTGCTCTGTGGAGTTGAGGTACCCTCTGGAACATGCTGTAATAAGCAAGGGGCTGCAGCGGGACGCAGAGACTTGCCACCTTTACTGGATCTCAGTTCCTGGCATTTGATCCATCCTTTCCCCTGTGCAAACTATTCTTCAGCCAAGGGCAAAGAAAATTCATCAAGTGATGCGTTCAGATGGGACAATGAGATGAACTTTACTTGTTGACATTCTGCTTCTTACAGGGCTGTGAAGAAGCAGAGGAGTTCCGACAGTGGTGAGGAAAACTAAACCTGACTTCCCAGGCCTAACCCCTCACCTGGTTCACACCTGCAAGTAAAACCACTTGACTATTTTTCATTTGACACCTGAGAGCTCATTGGGTAAACTGACTCCACTGAACAGCAACAATGCTAGCGTGAAGTTTAATGGGCTAAGGCCCAATAACAAGCTCTTTTGGGGGGGGGGTGTTCAGGAATGTTCCCCTCCAAAAAGAGGCGAACCTGATTAAAATTGTATTAAAATCCAAACTGAGGGATACTTCAGAGTTTACCCCTCCTTTGAAGAGGTGCCCCACATGAAAAACTCCACCCCGCAAGGGACCCTCTTTAGCTAAGTCTGCTTCACAAGGGGATGCCTTTTGTCCCCCAGCCCAGGAAAAGCCATAGCTCGATGATAGAATATATGCCAGGTTCCAGGTTCAGGCCCCAGCATCTCCAGGTATGGCTGTGAACAATTTCCTTCCTGAAGCTGCTAGTCACTGTAGTGAATACTAAAGTGGATGGGTGAAGGCTCTGACACAATATAAGACAGCTCCCTATGTTCCAGTGTTCCTCAAGGGCATCACTTCAAAGCATCCTCATAGCAAAGCAACAAAAATGGGAAACATGTTGTCCTGCTGTGCTTGAAAACATCAGCCTTTTGCATGTAAGTGCCTGGGAAACACGACTGGTTTCACTTTAAGCCTCTCTGTGTATGGCTATCTAGCTTGCATCCTTCTGCTCAGACAGGCAACAGGCTGGCCTGAGTGGCATCAGCAGGATGGGAGTGGTTCAGGATATTAACGCACCGGGGCAGGGGGAGATACAAACCCAGAGCTTCTGTCAGAATTTGAGCTGCTGTGTAACAAGCCTCAGGAACACCTGCAGGCAACGGCAGTGCTACCATCTTACAAACACAGTGTCTGTGAGTGATTTCATCTAAGGAGATGGGCTATGACAGCAGCAAAAAAAGGAGGCTCCAGGCTTAGAGGAGAAGCAGCTTTTGGATTTTACCCTCTTGCCGCTTTTTGCAAACAACACACCTATTTCTCTTTTATGGGGGAACACTTTGTTTGATTGACCTCAAAGCAGGTATTCTCTGGCTGGATTCTATTGACATGAGCATTTTCTCCTTGACTCCTCTACTAGGGAGTTAACTGCTACATTCATACACACTGGCACCAATGACCAAGAGGAAGCAGTGTCCAAAGATAAGCTAAATGAGACTCCACCTCAGATTCATCCCACTAGAACAGCTTTCCTTCTAGTACCTTGCGAGTTATAATTTCACAACTCAATGGGATTTAAGGGAGGATTATGTGAGGTGGGCTAGGGAGTAAAGATGGCATAAGCTCATATGAACTACGGGCTTCTCCAAGCAACCTGTTTATGGATCATTCATCCTAATTTGCTTGTGCAAAGCTTATGCAGAGGTTGAACCATGTTAGGTCTCTATTGAGCTTTTGTTCTGATTTAAGTGTATCTGTTATGCTAGGAAAACATAGCACTTTAATACACCAACTCTGCAAACTTAAAATTAAATCCACATGGCCTTTATTTTATTTAAGGAGCTGGATGCATAATTTAATTACCGTAAGTAGTAGCAACTATTGTCAGCTGGTTCACCTCAACTAAATTCTTCTCAGAGAAAACCCATTGAAATAAGTCAGGCTTCCTCAAACTCGGCCCTCCAGATGTTTTGAGACTACAACTCCCATCATCCTTGACCAATGGTCCTGTTAGCTAGGGATCATGGGAGTCGTAGGCCAAAAACATCTAGAGGGCTGAGTTTGAGGAAGCCTGAAATAAGTGAATCTAAATGAGGGCTCATCCACACCACCCTTTGTCCTGTGATTTCTTCTGAGGAATCTAGGCACAGGTCCTGCAGCTTTCCCTAGCAAAAACCCACTGTTTACCACTGAATTGGAACAAATGGCCAATCCACAGAAAACTCAATTCTTGTTTGCTCTGGTTCAGCAGTAAACAGTGGGAAATAAACAGTGGGTTTTCATTTTTTTTCCCGTCCCAGGGGCTATAAGATGGGTCAGAGCCACCTTTCTAATGCTGGAGCCTTTTAACTTCCAACAGGAAATACAAACTGGCTGAGCTTTATTTAGTTACAGCCTGTTTGATGGACAGAAGTTGAGCTTCTGGATCATTGTGCTTGCTTCACCTCTTTGGCATTCCCCAAGGAAGTTTCACATGAGGACTAGAGACCGGTCTTGTGGAGAATTCTTCTTCTGCTATTTCTGTTCCTCGCTGATGTCATAATTCCCCTGCCTGTGACACTAGAATCTTGGCCATGGCAAGGGGGATGTCACAGGGAATGAGGATTATGGAGGAGAAAGCAAGAGGAGCCCACCAGGGCTTTAGATGCCAAAGAAGTCTGTTTTCATGCACATGACCCTTCAAGTAACAGCCGAGGGCAGAAGCAATGGAGATAGGATACATAATTTATGTGCACAGGGAATGAGAATTGGCACTGAGTAACATCTTTCTCAAGCTCTCCACAAGGTGTCATATGCTTCATTTCTATTCATGGCATTTCTGGTGCCATTTAACAAGATCCTGCCTGCTTAATAAAGCTTTAAAATCTTAACGCTTAATTGTGCAATCACCGGTATAGATTTCAGATGAGTCTGTTTATAGGTTTTAATTTATGAAAAGAGTGTTTGGTTGTTATCATTTAAATCCATCCAACCAATCTCTCTCCCCCACCTCTGCCTCCAAATCTCTTTCTTTCTGTTTAAGGGGATTTTCTTTCACATTTTAGGAAAAACGAACTGGCTCTCTAGAAGCCCCCCCCCCCCAACACAAATGAAGTAGAAAATAATAACCAGTGAAAGATTGTCAGCCTAGAATAACTGGCATTTACTGCACAGTTGTTGGTCTGTACCGTTTATCCCTACAAAAGTATGTGTGCTTGATAGGAGAAGTGACTCTGCACATTAATTGGTATGTTATCAACACAAATCAGCAAATGAATCTTTTTCTATTACTCCCTCTCCTTGCCCAGAAAAGCCTCACCTATTCATTGTTACCTCTTCTACAGGCGTAGGCTGTTTTCAAAATTGCGCAAGAGGAAGGTAGCTTGTTCAGTGGATTCTTGTCTTTACCTCATCCCTCAGCAGCAGCACCCCCCCCAAAAAAAAAGCCTCTCCAAAAGGTGAAGCAGACCTGCATAGTGAGCTGTGTCTTCTAGGTCTCCAATGTGTGTTTAGGGGAAATTGTCTAAAAGAGGGCGGAGCTCCTCCACCTGATTTTGGCCTTTCCCCTCTGCCCCATAGCAGGCATGGATGACACAGTGCACAATATTTGGTCAGTACCCACCTTGATCTCTGAAGGGAGAAGCTTTTTGGGAGGTAGTGTGTGTTGAAAGGAGAGAGAAGGGTAAGGGAAAGATCCATTGCACAAACTCACTTTCCACTCTCATAACAATGGATGCAACCCTTTAAAAATATGGTGTCACGTGCACTTTCTAAAGATTAGGAAAATGTAAATAATAGGGATGGAGCATGCAGTGGCGGAGGAGGCCACTAGGGCGCCTAGGGCAGCGCACTCAGGGGTGGGGAGAGCTGCCCATTGGGGTGGGGTGCAGGGCCTCCAGAATCTACCTACCTCCTTCCACTCAGCTGCCCCACAGCTGGGGGGAGTGAGGCAGCGGGAGGAGCATTTAGGCAGCGCAGAGCCTGTGCATGCCCAAGCCACTGCGTCTATCCCAGGAGAGATGTGTGGCTCAGGCACGCTGCAGGCCCAGCAGTGAGTGCAGCCCGCCATTTTGTCACCCCCCTCAGTGGTGACACACGGGGCGGTCCGCACCCACCACACCCCCTCCCTCTGCCCCTGGGAAGGTGACTCAGCATTCCATGAGTGGATTTTATTGTTATGCAATGTGACGATAAGGAGGAAGGAAGCACAAGTGTCTTCCAACAGATAAGGAAAGTTAAGTTCATGCCTTTGGATGACCAAAGATGCAAACATTGATGGACAGGGCCGAGGCAAACTAAAAGGTTTGGGGGTTTTAATTACACTTACTATATAACTTAAAGCCCATTTTCTTTGTTGGAGGGGGGCATTTCTATAAAATGGGATGGAAATATTTATCTGTTCAGGAAACACTGCCCTTGCTCTTAACTGGCTTTGTTTGCCTTGAGTAAAATTAGCAGATACCCAGAACGTATTTGCTATATAATGCTGTGATCAGGGGCAGATTTTGGTAATCTTTCGTAATATGGCGCCCTATGTAAAGTCAAAAATTGGTGCACCCAAGTGGCACATAAATTTCTAATTATCTTTAAATGTTTTAATAGTTTTTATTGATAATTTTATAGTTTCTTGTAAATCACTTAAGAGATTTTATTACAATCAAGTGATATATACATTTTGTTAAGAAATAAATAAATGTGACTGGTCAAAAAAAGTAGTGCCATAATTCAAAATCAGTGTTTTTTTGCCCTTGATGACATCATAACATACTCAGATCTGGGCAGCACACAGAACTGTGTTGTCAGCCAAAATGTGACTCCTGGCTGGTTGGACTCAAGAAGGAGAAAGAAGACCTAAAAGGAACACCCCTGTAAGGGAAGGTAATTCCAGATCCCAGTTGTATTTTTCAACATTCAAACTTGGTGGTTTGACTTCCAAATAAGCAAGAATAGAATGAGGCAGGTCATTATACAAGCTTATGAGCATATATCAAAATCAGGCTGTCCTCAGGTGGGTAGATGAGACTAAAGGTGTTTAGTTCAAAATGTCTAGTTATGACTCCCCAGATAAAACTTCAGATTTCTTCCTCTGTTAAACAAAATGATACATACCTGCCTTTTTCTGCTCTCTTTCCCCTCACAACACTCAATAACAGTTTTGCATAGGCCATGCCTGTAAAAGGATGAGTAAGCTGGGATGCCCCTCCCATGGCAAAGTGAACCGCATAAAAGGGAATATGTCTGGATCTTATAATTGCAAGGAAAGCAAAGAGGGGAGTTAAGTGTGTGAGAAAAAGGAGATGTGTACAACACTCATCAGAAGTGGAAACGGAAGGAAGGAAGGAAGGAAGGAAAGGAAGGAAGGAAGGAAGGAAGGAAGGAAGGAAGGAAGGAAGGCGATTAAAATGAGGAGTGTTAGAAAGGTATAGTGGGCAAGTCTTTCTCCACCAGACCTCCCCATCGTCCAGGTCACAGCAGCACAGAAAACAGCCCCTCAGATCTCAAGGGAGTTTCAAGTTTCCACGTGGACTCAGATATCCAAACCTATGCAGCAAAGATTGGTTTCCTGAAATTAAGGTACCTCTGCATGACACTGTCTGGCACTCAGAACAACTCAGAAGAAGAAGAAAAACATTTCCTCTATTTTATAGGAAAGAGGTGAGGGTCCTAAAACAGCCTAATGGAATTTGTAAATGCTCTGAAGGGCAGTGGTCTTGACAGCAGGTATTGTGTAGAGTTTTTGAATGTGAAGCCTATATAACAGCTCAGTCGTAACTGGCCAATTAGGTCAAGTTGCAACTCTGAGGACTACCTCATGCAATACTCATTTCAGACACAGAACATACTTACACATCGGAAATAGCATATAGCCTGTGTGTAGATCATTATCTATGTCCATCACAAACAGATAAATCAATGCACGGACACAAGATGGGAAAATCTGGGAATCTGGCTAAATGTGGCTTCTTGGCACATGTCCCGAAACCAAATATGTATTTCTTGGAATCTGTTACTTTCATGCTAGCAGCATCACTCATCATGTCGGAACCAGGGAAATGAAAGAGATTCTTTTTTTCGACAGTCCTTTTCAACATCATGAGGGCTTTCTTGGCATCCCAATATCTCTCTCTTTTTCTCCATCATTTAGAAGGATTGTATTTTTTCTTGATTTTATTATCTTAACTCCCTGTCAACTGCTTTGACAAAGCAGTGTATAATTATTAGTAATAATAATAATTTTGTTGCATTTTATGATTATTATCCTGCTTCGTCTTTGGTTTAAAAATTATTTTAGCATATTAGATTTAATCACTTCCATCATTGCACCTCTTGGGTTTCATTATATTGCTTTTTTTTTTTTTTGCTGTACATTTCTCTCTCTCCCCCCCCCCCCCCACAACTCTTCCTGGAAAACTGTTAGTTGTCTAGACTTTTGTGTCATCTCTATCAAGTCTTATAATATGATTAATCAAAATGGTAACTGGATAAGGTCAAGTATAATCTAAATTATGCCTTTTGGTTTCAATACATACACAAGAATCTTCACACTTGCCAGTCTTCATGTGTGTTTTGTTCTCCACAATCCCAAATAACTTTATCTAGAGAAAACATGTTTGATGCACCCCAGGAGAGTCTTAATGAAAATCTTAGGTGAAAATGAAAAACTTGTCCTTCCCACCCTTATCCTTAAGTTTTTCCAAAACCCATTCCAACAGAAGAAACCCAGTTTTTGATTGTGCTTACCATCTCAGCACAACAATTACTGAAGTTTTCTGGTGTTAGCTTTTAAATGTCTTAGGAACAACTTTTGGCTTCATTCATTAGCCACCAACACTAAATTACCTTCTTTACTTTGCTTTTCCTCTGATTTTAGTTAATGAAATCCATCTTGCCCAGCTCCAGTCTCCTGCAGCCCATTCTACTCTTCAACTTTGGACTTTCCTCCATCCACATCCTTCAGTGTCTTTGTTACCCAACATGCATTGATAACTGGTTTGTATGGCATCACTAGATTCCTCTTTAAGAAGCTGGGCACAAACTTTTAACAGGGCCTGCCAATGGCTATTTCATCCAACGCAGACTTTGCCATCCTGCCACCCTCTCAGTATTTTGTACTACACCTCCCATCAGCTCCAGCCTGTCTGGGAGGTGTAGTTCAAAATGTCTGGAGGGCACCAGATTGTTGAAAGCTGTTCTAATGCATGGAACAGCACAAAGAGGTCACATTTCACCCACTTCTCTACAGTGTAGACTGGACTATAAACTTCTCAGTCCTCCAAAGGACTGATTCACATTTTTATTTCAGTAACCAGACATCCAGTGCCATGTTTTGTTATGTTAACCCCTTATTTCAGGAAATCAAGCTGTGCAGTTATGGATACTCTTAGAATGAGATACAGTCAAACCTCTTAAGCTACCCCAAACCATACCTAGACATTTCTCCCCCAAATCCTTGCCACCCCATTCTCCAACCTAGCAGGTTGTGGAATGCTTGCTGTACCCATTTGGCTTAGAGATGTGACTGCATCAAAGAATAATAATAATAATAATAACAATAATAATAATTAAAAGGCTCTAAAGGTTACATTAAAAGGCATCTTTCAGTCCAAACTGGCAATGGAAACAAAAACCTTCTCTACCTTGCAGGTCAGCTTTGGTCAACTCAACTTTGTTAGCAAAAGAATGGAAAAAAGCGAAAACAATAAACCAGAGGTTAGTAAAATGGCAGATAAAACCGGGGTAACATCACTAAAAAGAAACAAACAAAAAACAACTGGAATAACCAGCACAGCCCTTACGCACACTTAAGAGATTTGGGAGGGGTGACGCCACCAAAGACAACACACAGACACATCAGGAGAGAGGCAGCCATAAGGGCCTCAGTCCATCACTACCTGAACAACATCAATCCAAAACAGCAGACAACATAGCACAGACTAGGGAGGGGGGAGAGTAGACACATTTCTGAAGCACAGAACATCAGATGGAACATTAACGGCACATGATTCACCAATATTCATAAATGAAGCAGCAAACAATAGTGTTTCATTTCCTGCAAGGAACCTCCCTATTCCCCAAGAAAAGCCTAGAGTCAATCGGAATCAAATTAAGTCAATATGGCTGCCAGCAAACCAATCTGGGTATTTCCCTCTGTGATATGCACACCCAGAAAGACAAAAGACTCCTTCCTCAGATCACCTCTCCTCACTGGGTTTTATCATTATGGGTTTTTATTTCTTTGTATTTTAAAAGCAAGATATACAGTCCAATGTAAATGGCAACGTTTTCTCCCTTGTAAGATAGCACAATCATCAATTGTGGAAGATGACTTCATCTATGGGCTCCTGCTTATGGAATCCACTGTGTTCTGGAGGAAGTGAACATGATGGCGGTCACTGAATATGCATGTGAATATTGCCCTGTCCACTTTCATATGTTCTGAATCCTACTCTGTTCCTAGATGGTAAAGTGGCAGCTGCCGCTAGGAAGATCTTTGCTCACCTGTCAGCTGTACCTTTTCCTGGGTGTAATCAGAAAATTTATGATGTAGAGATGTTCCCTTAATATTAAGAAGTTGGTAGTTTCATGGCTGCCAATGTGCCTGCCCATTATTGACATCAGATGACGCCATTCCCGCTGCCCCCCCCCTTCTGCAATTGAGCCTAAATGAAACCAGGCACAATTCAAAATGCTGGTAATCACCTTAAAATCCCTAAATAGTTTGGGCCCAGGAAACTAAAAGGACCATCTGTTCCAAGATGATCCTTCTTCTCATTGGGATTGATCTGCTGAGAGGACCTTGCTTGTACTGTAACTACAAAGGAATATTTCTCCCATGCCTTCCACCACTGTAACATTTAACACTTTTAACAGCCAATAGAGAGCAATCTTCATAATGCTTAAAAACTTGTTTCTTTGACGATATATGAAAACCTTGAAATGGCAATTACTTCTCCTTTAAAACTATTCTCTCTCCATCTCTTGACCAACACAATTAAGTATATTGATGAATATTTTAAAGGGACTTTTGAAAATGAGAGAGAAATATAGCATTCCCCCCACATCCATAACTTCTTCTTTTTCCATTTAGCCCAATGATCAAATCAGTGGTATAGAGTCAAAAATACATTCTCCTATGAGCCAAACGCAAGACCAACTGCTGAACAGATTAAGGCCTCTTAAATCTAAATTGCAAAACTGGGGTGGGGGTTCCTCCATCCTCAAAAAGCTTTCTGTGCATTTTCACAAGATCTAGTCAACATGGTTCCCTCCAGAGGTTGCTGGACTCCAACTCCCAACAGCCCCAGCCAACTTGGCCAATGTGGACTAGCTTTGCCTCTCATCTCTCCTCAGCAATTGCCATTTCAGTCACCTTCCAACTGGTGAAAGATAAGGGGGACTTTTTGTATCCACAGAGACTTTGTGCATTTTAAAACCCCTGGAAAATCATGGATCTAACATATGTAGGGAGCTTCCATGGATATGGAAAGCTCCCTGCTTCAGAAAGTCACCTTGCATGAGTGGAGAGGATGAGAGAATACTGCAACACCACCATGATATACTGTATATCTTAGATAATATAGTGTTATCAATATCTGCATCCACACTTTACTATTCGGCACAATAATGGTGGTGTTCTGGAGAAAGTCAATGTTCTTTGTTGGGTTCTGATGATTGAGTAAAAAATGGGGGCTTGGTTTCTCATAGCTACCCTTTGTGACTCATGACTTTGTTGCTCTGAGAACAAATCATATCTCTGGGCAGGCTGTATTTGCCAAAGTACAGTTTGTGCGTTAAAGACTGGAGGGTGGTCACAATGGAGATGGTAGTGATGGTGGAATGGCAACAAATGATGGATGACATAAGAATGAAGTCATAAACAAGCAGCATACATGGAGACTCTCTCTCTCTCACTCACACACACACACACACACAAGTTACTCATTATAGAAAGTCTTAGTTCATTGCATTTTTTGTTCAGGATATCATCTAAAAGTGGCTTCATTCAATGCTACATTTGCTAGGGGATTATCAGCTGTTAAAACCAATGTCCATGGACTCAGTAAGTTGCACTTGACCCGTCAGATCAACAGAGAAGGGCTGGGTGGGTGCTTTCTTGTTTATTTTGAAGAGAAGAAAGATCTCATCTTCTAAGCTTTTCTTCTTCCATTTAAAGGTAATATTATTCTTGCCAGCAAGAAGATTGATTCCATTCCTTCCGAGGGCCCCAACTACAAATGTCAGCACAATCCATGCAAGGTGCTCATTTCTCTACAGAGCTGTTCTCAAAAGCCACAAAGTCCTGAACTCAAAAGATCCAGGTGGTAACTGGGTGGCTATTTCTTTCTTGTATTTTAAGATCTTGCTTTCTCTTGTGTTGCTGAAGTATTCCAAATAGACATTTGAGGATGGTAGAAAGCTGGTAGCTCAGTGACAGAGCACCTTCTTTGTAGGCAGATGGGTCCAGGTTCAACCCACAGCATCTCCAGGTAGGACTGGATATGTCCCCTTGAGAGCCACTGCCAGTCAGTGCATTCAATACTGAGCCAGGTGAACGAGTGGTCTGACTTGGTATAAGGAAGATTCCAATGTTCTGCTGTAATTTGATTTCTAATTTCTCTGCTATTTGTCAATATGGGGACAATTGTGCCTGGTGGTGTCTGTACATTTTGTGAATTTTTAGCTGGGCAAAATAAAAAAAGTTTATTGAGCATCTTAACTCTGAAATAGTTAACTTGAACAAGCCAAATTTGTTAGCACCAAATTTATTTCATGCCTTCCACAGAAACATATATGTGGCCTCTTCTCAGCGTATGTTTTGCATTGACAGGAAGATCTGGTTTTCCCAGCAGACATTTAGATTTTTGTTTGTTTGTTTTTAAGTAGCAATATCTGACTTGTGGCTTCCAATTATGTTGCTATTTTGTGCATTATTTATTGTTCTTATCCAGCTCCTTCAGACTTTCCTGTTAGCAACAGATATGGTTGCTGTCATTTCCTGCTGGTTTTCTATGTTGTGATAGTTTTTTTTTGCATTTCACCTGTAGTATTTTATTTTAGGAGTTGATGTTTTTATCTGGTTTTACTTATGTGAGATGCCTGGGGTCCATCTCAATGAAGAAAGTCAGGATCTAAGTTATTAAAATACTTATGATATACATAAATGAAATGGGTCCAGCTTCCTCCCTCTTGTTTCCAGATAAAATAGTGATTCCAGCAGCCTCTATGGCCCCAAATGAAGGGCTGCAACTCAATGGCAAAGCACCCACATTGCCTGGTCCCAGGTTCAATCCCCAAAATTTGCAGGTAGAGCTGGGAGACAGACTTCATTCTGAAACCTTGCAAAATGATTGTTAGTCAGTGTAGATGCTGCTTTTATGGGTGTGTTGACTCCCCTAAATCTCTGTGTCAAATGGGTGCTGAGTCTAACGGGCGTTGGAGTTTAATCAATGTTTGGTGCATTACGATGGGCTGCCAAGCACTGAATTTAGCAGTGTCAAAGTATAGGCCCAACCAGTTTTTCCCGTGTGCAGGAAGCTGCATGGGAGAAGGTAGGCCATTAGCAGGGAACGAGAGATGGGCTATCAACAAAGGAAAGACTCTGAGCCAGCCAGAGAGTGGGAGAAGCCTTTTCCTGAGCTCTGAGATAGTAAACAGAGACAAAAGGAGAGCAGAAGGTTTAGGATTTTGAGGGCTCGGGGAAGTGTCCATCTGCTAAATGCAGTGAGCTGGGGAAGGGGTGTTGGAGCACAATGTGGGCTCCCAGCCATGAGAGAAACAGGACCCTCTTGGAGTGTGATAATTTGATCCCCTCCCTTGTAGGTTCAGGTTGTATATATATCATAAAGGCACCACAGTCTCTGCTGTGCATCATTCACAAAAGGAAACATAGACCTTGGAAGAGTGCATTTGAAATCCCTGGAATCTCATACCATTTGGCTTGGACACTAATGGGCTGGATGAATTCTGCATAAGGCAGGTTCCTATGTTCCTACAATAAACTGCTGGTCAAGCAATCTTCTTTGCTATAACCGCTTCTGCTAATATGGTGTGCCTGTTGTGACCAAGTCATTTTCTTATGCGGCTGAGAGTGCTCAGGTTTTTATATAACTAATGCCAAGAATGTTATGATTTGATACAGCCTTTCTGCCTTAAATGCCACTCGTGACGATTATGTCATCCCACAGCTGAATACCTAAGGGCTGTGTGATAACCACCAGCTAAGGCTTGGATTCCTCACAGCTGGATGCAACAAAGCCCTTGGCTTTGCTAAAATACCTTTACAGGAGCATCTGAGCTGCCTGCAAAGCACTGATCAAACATTTAACAGGATAAGGAAGTAGCTGCCAAAAGCTTCTGTGTCAACTGCTGAAAAAAAGGCATTGTACAATGAATTCAAATCCAAAGGACCATCCACAAACTCAGTTCTTCCTTAATTTATATCTCGAATTTTCAGCTAAAGATTTAAACCCAGGCTGGGCTATGCACAACATTCCTCTAAAATGTCCTTTCCCCCCATAGTACTGGATCTGACAATTTATGCATTAGGTGGTGATTTTTCCTCATCTATGCTGTCACCTTCACTAGCTGTTCTCTTTATTCTTTAAGATTCAGTGTAATATTACTGAGCAGAGCTTAAAAGACACAAGGAGAAATTTTATACGGAACCAGATCAATGGTCCATCTACTACACTATATTCACATCGGTCTTCCCCAACCTGGTGCAATCCAGGTATTTTGGCCATGCTGGCTGAGACTGATGGAAGGTGTAGTCCAAAACATCAGACTGGAGTAGGCTGATCCGTGCTGACTGGTGAGGGTCCAAGGCAAAGGTCTTTCCCAAAGTCGCTGCTTGAAACTTTTGAATTGAAGTTGTCACTGACTGAACCTGAGACCTCATATATGTAAAAACAAGCATTCCACCTTTGAGCTATGAACTCTGCAGCTTTTAGCTGTGCTTGTCTTTTTAAATATGGTTAACATCAATTAAAAAGGAAATTGGGCAACCAGGGGAGATATCTGAAGTCCTCCCGGTGCCAGAAAGTTAAGTAATCAGTCTTCCATAAAATTATATATATTTAAGAATATTAAATGCTCATTGTGAGCAGCCAGAAACTATTCTAAGACTCTTAAAGGGACCCATCTCTCAAAAGAAAATGTTGTGAGCCACTAAAAGGATTGTTTAAAAAGCCTAAGTGCAAAAGGGGGCCTCTTCTAAACATAAAAGCAATGTTCAACGTCACATGAATGGCCATGATTATATTTCCCTTTCTTTGTCCTCCCATCAACACATCCCTGAGTCCCCATGTGCCCTTAGGGGTCTCCCAACACTCTAGAAACTGCAGTAGGGGAGAAGAAAGGGAAACTCAAGTTATGCAAGCAGAAGGCCATTGTGCAAGTGGACTGACACCACCGGATGTCACCCAAAGAGTATTTTCTTTTTTCTGAGGACTCAGCAATGGCAGCAATGTTCTATTTCTCTTGTTTGATACTGAGAGATTGTCTCCTACCTGCTTTCTTCACAAGCCTTTGTCTGTTCAAGGACAAGTGTTTTCACAAAAACCTTATCACCCAGATTTCTCTTTCTATACCATTCTATATCAAAACACGGCACAAAAAGACACTGTCTCAAAGCAGTATGTCATTTATTCCAAAATCATGTAAAATTTGAGAGACTGCTGGTGGGGAACACAGCTAACCTGGCCATGGGATCCACAGATTCTTAGAAAGGCCAGTGGGAGATTACCCAAAACATACAGGAACAGACCAGTAAAATAATGGTGAGACACAGAAAAAGTATAATTTGGCACTCTATAGAATATAAAAGGCAACTGTGTGCTGTACGGCAACTTGTGGAGTCCAATGCAGGGTTCAAGAACTTTTGATTATACCAGATTATAAAATCTTGGCATGCAGAGAGCTTTAAATGGGTAGGAAAAACTGAATAATCAGGGAAGTAATGTTCAAGACCTCTTTTATTTTACTCCCTGTCATTGCTCTCTTTGACCAACTCACAGTGCAGAAGCATTTCCAGCTGTCTCCCTGTAATAGACACAATGTCTGAATTGGTCCCAGGGATGTGATGTAAAAGAGAACTTGGTCTCAAAGAGTGACGATGTCTTTGCTAAGGAGGTTATCAAAAGCTTGATGCTCAGGTGCAGATCTGGACTGTGGCATATGACTATACCCATGCAGTTAATCAGAGCTGGAGTGGTGGCAGTAGGGGCCAGCATGGGAGGGTCGAGCCACCCTTCAGAAACCAGCTTCACTGCAGATTACCTGTGCAACAGTGGAGCAGGACAGCGGGAAGGTTGGGGTTCTGCAGACAGACTGGTGGGAGCATGGATTGGATTGGTTCTGCTGGTGTGCCTCCACAGTACTGACTTCAACACTGCCTTGAGCAAGTACCGCCCAGGTAAGCTGCAGCAATGTCGTGTCAGGAGGACAGCTCCACCCCAGCACACCTGCTGCTACTTCATGATGGGAAATAAAACACACCAGTTGATGTTTATGTGTGTTGTGTGACCTCAATTTCTATGTGGATTGCTTTTGTGTTGGGCACCTCCTAAATGTTTGTGCGTCTTCCATTCTGGAGAGACACACAACATGAATGTCAGGGGACTGCCATCGGAACAGGAGAGGGAGGCAGGGGGATACACAGAGCCTCTGATGCTTCTGAGGAGCAGCCCCTCGTCCAGCAGTGGGGAAAGCCACACCTCCAGTGGAGCAGAGGGGGAAGGGGGCAGCCAAGCGAGGGGAGGGCTTGAAGATGCTACTGAGAGCCCAAGCATCTCACCTAGCCCAGCTGGATGTGAGGCAGACACGCTGTTTCCGTCACCCAGCTTGCGCAGAGGGGTGAAAAGTAAGGAGGGGAGGCGGAGATTTGGGGTGTCTAAGTTCTTATGTTGGGGGAGAAACTGGAAGGGGTCACTCCCAGAATCTGCAAGTGACTAAGACGGACATGAACTTTGTGGTTCTGCACTGTAAATAGTTTGCACCAATAAAACCTGTAAAAGACAGGTCGGAGTCCTTCCTGCCTGGTTACTCACAAGCAACCACCACCAGCACCTGACAGTACCCAAAAAGGAAAGCTACATTACAACATGGAGTGTTTCACAGTCACCTCTCATTTCTTTTGCACACCCAGGCTGGTTACAATCATGGAGGCTGGATGTGGATGGCGATGGAGGAGGAATGTCACAACGAGCATCTATGGAGGAAATATGTGGTGGTGATGCAAAGAGCAGCATGGAGGTAGGGAGGGCTGTGTGAGAAGGAATGGCATTTTAGGTAGGCTGTACCTTCACATCCACGCTCAATCTGCCCGCTGCGGTGAAGAGCATCGTTAATAAGATCTGGCAGGCGCCCGTTCAAGTCCACCGATGCCAGGCAGCCTTGAAACCCATCGCGAGATGCTACCAACTTGGGGAGGTTGCTGTACATTCCTTGAACCAGGCCAGCAATGTAAAGATCACCTGGAGGGAACCAAGCAACAGGACAGAGGAAAAGGTTAAGGCAAACAGTGGCGTTATGGGGTTGCATCCAATGCGTTCTGCTCACTCAAGGGGACTTCCTCCCACACTCCTCTCTCCACATGAACGGGTGACTGTGGGGGAGAGGAAGGGGAAGGGGATGCCTGTTTTGCAAGTGGAACAGCAGCACAGGATATAACCCACAGTGTGCCCAGCACTTAGGATGCATTCAGACCTGGGGAATATTGTGTTTGTTTTCCTGATTATAATGCTATAACAGTGTCCCATTACTGAATGTTCTTTTCACACGGCAATGTCTGCTGCTGTGACTTTTTGACCAATACAGCACCATGTTGCACCAAATTGCTCCCAAGAATGTATCAGCTCTTCCATTAACAAGCCCTCTTGGATCCACTTGTTGAGATTTGTGGTTTCCCTGCCAAAGCAGCTTTGTGTGTGAGCCCAGGAGAGGCAGCCTTGTGCAGGCTCCCAAGCACCTTTCATGACATTGAAACGAGAACTCTGGGCATGTCAACTGCAGCACCTTTGGCCCTGGAAAGTGTTTCTTCTTAGGTTTCCTAACCGAACAGCAAAGCACGCACCAGTGAAAAGATAGAGGGAAGAGCTGCCCACAGAAGAACAGCCGGCTGATTTGATTTTCTTCTCAGTAGTGGTGCCTGCCCTGTGGAACACTCTCCCATCAGATGTCAAGGCAATAAGCAACTGTCTTACTTTAAAAAGACATCTGAAGGCAGCCCTGTTTAAGGAAGTTTTTACTGTTTAATGCTGTATTGTGTTTTAATTACAGATAGGTAGCCGTGTTGGTCTGCCATAGTCAAAAAAATTCCTTCCAGTAGCACCTTAAAGACCAACTAAGTTAGTTCTTGGTATGAGCTTTCGTATCTGAAGAAGTGTGCATGCACATGAAAGCTCATACCATGAACTAACTTAGTTGGTCTTTAAGGTGCTACTGGAAGGAATTTTTTTGTGTTTTAATGTTCGGTTGGGAGCCACCCAGAGTGGCTGGGGAAACCCAGCCAGATGGGCTGGGTATAAATAAATACATTAGTAGTAGTAGTAGTAGTAGTAGTAGTAGTAGTAGTAGTAGTACAAATGACTGTCTGTTATAGAAATAGGGAGCTAGTTTACTCAACATATAAGTCTAGGAAGGAAAATGCAAAATATGAATCAAGACAACTTTCAACATATACCCAAATTTATGTACACTAAATACAACTGTAACAGTTTTAGCCATATCTATATGGCCTGAAATACCCACTGGAGGATAGGACACACATTGGTGAGGGGGGGAAACTCATGACAGAGAGACTCATGAAAGTCTAGCCCAGTGGAAAAGTTCTAAGGTTCTTATATTTGTTCATTTTAAAAGACCGAGGCTTGGATTTTGAAAACAACTCATCACATGTAAAAACTCTTCTTGAATTAGAGCATTTCAGACTGCAGATGGGAGATCACACAATTCACTGCTCTCCCATATAAAATCTGCCTTACAACTAGATGCCAGAGTAAAGGGGGTTTTCCCACCATTCTGTTTCATCCATTAGT
This sequence comes from Podarcis bocagei, assembly GCF_964188305.1. Classification (NCBI taxonomy): domain Eukaryota; kingdom Metazoa; phylum Chordata; class Lepidosauria; order Squamata; family Lacertidae; genus Podarcis; species Podarcis bocagei. The sequence continues at coordinate 29,944,049 of NC_138125.1, forward strand.
GTTTAGGAATGGAAGAATCCATTTTAAATGGATTTATACACAGAATATGGTAGTTCCAACCTGTTTGTGTTTTGTCCATACTGAACTGCCTCTTGTATGAATGAATTCAAGTTACAATAAAGGAGATTTATGTGCTGGTTACTTTGGGTAACCTGGAGTGTATATGTACATTATATTGTACATATAATGTGTACAATATATGGTAACTGTTTGTAGCTTTAGCGGAACACAAAAAACCTTGCTTCTCATTTAGATCAAGAAATGAGATGAAAATTAGAAGAAGAAGAAATCCATGTGGATAAACTCAAAAACGATTCTTTTCAGAAAACTGCATACCTACTAGTACTGTATGTGTAGAGCGCTATGTGGTATGAAATTGTGTGTGTGTGTGTGTGTGTGTGTGTGTGTGTGTGTGTGTGTCTTCTTGAGGAATTTCTTCTTTGAGAATTCTAGTAGGAACTGACCTAGTCTGCACCTCTTGGACCAATATGCAGATAAGAATATAGCTGCCCTCCAAGTTTCACAGTGCACAAGGCAAGGTTCGGATGCGGTTCTCATCTCAAAAAAAACCTTATCAAAATACATTGATAAGAAATGAATATGCAAAGTACTGTCCATTCCAAATAGCACCTGGCTTTTAAATGTGGGAGGTCTCTCCAAGACCTACCACCTAATTTGTTTTTGACTGGAATTGCCAAGGATTAAACCTAGTGCAAAATGGTGCATCATGAATACAAAGAATATATTTTACCTGATCTGGTAAGATCCAGTTACTTACCCTTAAGGTCAAGGTTTTTGGCACCATTGATGACCTGAGTAACAACCCTGGTGTCCACTTTTAGGCTGTGGGTGTTGCTGTTGTCTCGGGAGATGACTACATTGTGCCACTGGTTGTCATTCAAAGGCCGGTCACTATTGCCTTTGATGACATTAGGTCCATTCCCAAGGTCAAACACATAGTGTATATACCTGCAAATGACACAAGTACCTACTCAGAAGAAAGCCCAGAATGAAAATGAATTAATGGCTAAGACACAAAAAAGATTCAAAACATCTGCAACAGTCTGCTCTAATTTTCTAACCCAAATTCCAGATGGTCTTAATGAGTTGTCCATGGTCAAAGAGCAGAATAAGAAGCTTCATCAGAACAGGTCATATTTTATCCAACTTACCTTCCCAGGAGAAAGAAGAATATGAATTTATAGTCATTGTGACGGCACAATTGCCTACATGGATTGACCAACCTACTCCCAGAGACAACATAATATCTTACTTACCCCTTGACCAGCTCAACTGCAATGAAATCATTTCCATCACCACTGTTGAAAAGGATGAAGCCATCAGCAGAGGTTGTCTTGAACTGGAAGAAGAGGTGCATGGAGGTGTAGGCCTGCAAAGTTGCCAAGCTCAAGTAGCTGCTCTTGGTCTTGAAGGTGACAGGGTCCGCAATGATGTTGCGCAGCCCAAAGCGGGCTTTCAGTTCACAGTAATCAATGTCACCATTCTTGCACAAGTCAATGTAGAGAAGGCCATTGAACATGAGGCTCTGGAGGTGGCCAATGAAGCTGGAGGGAATGACAGAGATATAACGCTTCTCTGTCATTATCCCAGTCTCAATATTGTGGAATTCCAAGCGGGTGTGGTCACCAACCATAGTACCTGAGGATCAGAAAACAGTAAATAAAGCTGAAAAAAAAGTTCTGCAGCTAATAGGACTGGTAACATGAGGCCTGCCTCCAAGTATTACTCTTGGTTAAGGTTTCTAATACAGTACTAATGACCATTTTCTGTTCTTGCCTCTGTACTATGGAATGTCCTTCCCTTTTCCATACATGAAGCAGCCACCATCAGTTGCTTCAGGCATCTTCAATATATATATATATATTCTCCAGGCTTTCCCTAACACATAAGATCAGACCTGGCTTTATGTGTTTCAACTCCCTGAATTCGTGTTTAATGGGGGTTTTATGCTTCCATGTGCTCTTATATTAATGCTTTATTAGTTTTATGAGGTATTTTTCCTTTAATGATATTATTTGTTTTGTACTGTACACCACTTAAGAGATTTTAAAGAAAACATTAGAAGCTTTATAAATACTTTTAAAGGGAAGGAAATAAGTTATAATGTAGTATGCATGTTACTGCTGCCAATGATCTTCTTTCCCTTTACTCTTGGTGGGGGGAAAGTTTTGCAAACTGGATGAAAGACCTGAGTACTGTGTTGCCTATTCCACACAGCCCAAACTGGGTTGGAAATAAGTCTCCCAGGGCTTGTTATAGAGATAACCTCAATGAAAGCACCACTTTAGCTAATGAGGCCTCCTGCTGCCGCCATGCCACTGCCGCCTGATTTCTGTTCTCATCCTGAAGCAAAGTTCTTAACCCGAGGTACTATTTCTGGGTTAGCAGAGTCTGTAACCTGAAGCGTATGTAACCCGAGGTACCACTGTATTGTTGAACCAAGGTTTGGCTTAGTGTACCATCTGATCAAGGACTCAAGGCTGAAAGCTTTTGTTCTGCTAAGTGTACCTGCTTTACAGATTGGGCTCATAATGGTCTGGTTCAGTTAGCTTGACCAGTGCAGAACTTGAATGGGTGGTTGGGTGTTTCTTTCTCTTTAAGGCATGTCTCCCAACTACAACCGAGAGACTGAACTCAGGACTCTAAAGGACATTTTTCAGCTGCCAAACTGTTGCTTGCTGGGCAAACATTGAGCTACTAAGAGATATGGAATACCAGACTTTGGGGAGTCAGTAAGCAAAGGGAAGATAAGGCCTGGATTAGCAGCTGGCTGGTGGATTTTGGGAAAGTAGGGTCAGACTCATATCTCCACACAGCTCATTGGGCCAGCCACAACAATGCTGTTCAGGTGTTTAATCTGAATGAATGATGGGATAAGCAGGACAGAGTGAAGCAAGCCTCATCCCCACTGATGTCTGGCATAACTGGCATTAATCTGAGGGAATTGCTTTTTGCAGGGACAGGAAAGCAGAATGGCATTAAGTGCAATTAAGGCGGCCCCGTTCATGCACAGGCCAATCACATATTGGGCCAGGGAGTGCATCATCATAAAGGGAGCAGGACTTGCCACATACATTCCTGCTGGTCCCTTCATGTGTCCAACCTGAATGCCTGAAAAGGGCTTACTTCTCAGCCCGCCTTACAGGTTTGTTGAGAGCATAAAATTTAGCCCATTTTTCTCCTTGGAGGAAGGGTGCAGGGCCAGCACATTCATTAGGTGGGGTGATGGAATTGCCTCAGGCAGCAGAAGCCCCAAAGGCAGCACCCTGGAAGATACCTTGCTTGCCCTGCCACCTCCACCACTGCCCAAAGTCATGTGAAATCTTGCACAATTTCAGTGTGATCTCACTTGAAATTGGGAGGCAGAGGCAGCAGGGCGGCACATCCTAAGTTCCTTTTGGGAGGCAAAATAGGATGTGCAACTCCTGGAACGGTGGGATATGAATGAATGGTCTTCCATGTTACAGACTTCTCCAAAGACCCGTCTAACATTTTTGAATGTGCCATGCTCCACGCTGAAGTGAAGGACAGGGATCAAGAGTTCCCTGGGACTGCCTACTCCCTACAAAACTCAGCCTAACCTAAAGTAACTTACTGCTGTATAGCAGGGGTGTCCAACAGGTCGATCACTATCTACTGATCAATAGTGGGGGTCCGTGGTAGATCGTGGTTTGTGGTCACTTGGGGGACCCTGACCACCACCACCCCAAAACAACTTTGGCTCCCTAAAAAAAAGCTCAAAAACTTTACAACTTTGGTCAATCTCATGGGTAGATCACTGTCAGGGTTTTTTTATAGTGGGTGTAGATCGCAGTGTCTTGAAAGTTGGACATGCCTCTGCTGTATAGAATCAGATCTTACAGATGCAAGCAATTCAAAAATACTTTAGAAATAAATTTCCCTGCTTCCCAGTCTGAGGATTGTCAATTAAATTATCAAGGGCAAGGGGATGAAGAGAGGGAGGGAGGGAGGAAAGAAATGTGATGACGAAGTCATAAGAATGATAATGTGCTCGAGAGTCATCCTGCTGCTTTTCGCAAGCAGAAATAGCTTTACCCTACTGTCTGATGTTATTTTGGTTATCATTTGGTCCTGCTCAGTGATGTGGCAGGGGGTAAGGGAGAAGAAAGCAAATGGATAAAGCAGCCTCATTAACTTCAGATGGCAAATTACCTCTCAGTTTGGGCATAGCATGTCTCTATGCTGGTCTTTAATTATTTGCTTCGAGAAAAGCTCTAATTAAATTACTTCAACAGTATTCACACAAACACACACTCACAAAACTATACGGCTTCAATGTTGGATGCTAGAGCAGAGCCAAAATTTCACAGGATAATCCCACCCCCAATAATATTTCTCCCCCCCCCCCCACTCCCCTAGCAAAATATTATCCACACTGTTCTGCAAGGGGGAAATTTATTTATTTATTTATTTATTTGGATTTCTTACTTACCATTCACCCAGAGCAGGTCACAACAAATTTTAGGAAACCATTTTGACACTGCTTTGTTACACATGCATATCTGTTTATTTATCATTATGCAGATGCCCTCCATGGCTATGTCATGTAGATGTTTATTTATATCCTCACTTGCATGAATAATAACTTATATATTTCAATATGTAAGATTAATTTAAAGTGGTTTAGGATTCCACATTTGCGTTCATAAAGCTAACAATTATGGACTCTAAATTCCATGCACACATTTCCCCCCCAGCAAGCATGGCTGTGCAAGGCAGTGTGTGCCATCAAGCGGCTGTGCCTCAGAACTGCACCCTACTTAGCACTGATACTTTTCCAACATAGAGGTAGAAGACTGCAGTTCTAAACAGGTGCACAGGATCATCTTATGTAAAGCCAGTAATTTACATTTCTACTAGATATTCCTGCAAAAATTCAATACTTTGAAATGATAGGATGGCTATTTATATTCCATATTTCTCTCCCCTGCTCCATTTCACTCTAAACTCTCTTCTTCACAAATTTTAAGTCTGCCACTAGGCTAATAAAATGCACACTTACAAACTTGGATTTTGGCCGCTTTATGTTTCAAATCTTTTCTGGATGACAGGAAAACATTCTATGGGGCACAATCCAATAGTTACGGAATTCTGAGCCTCCTTCCTGACTTCAGAACAGTTACAAAAGATAATAGGGCATGTCTGGGATGTCAGAACTACAAATGAATTAAGAGGTGCAGTAGTAGGAAACCACCACTGGCTGCATTGTAACCCCTCTGATGGGTGGGGTACAAATAATGAATTATCATCATCATCATCATCATCATCATCATCCCTAACAAAGAAGTATGACAAACATAAGCACAGAAGCATGGTACCCTTTCCTGTTGGCCCCACTGTTGTTAAATGGGATTAGTCTGAGTCTTTGCCCTTGGTTCAGATGTTTACCGAAGCTGATTACCTTGTTCACTATGGTGGTGAAGTGAGCATCTCTGTCACCAAGCTAATAAAGTGTATGTGATTCAGATGTTCCACGTGCCTCTTTTCATGGAAGCTACTTGTATAATTTGGGGTTCCTATGCTTCACATTACACTGTGAGCATAGTGTTAGGGACATTGGCATCCACCTGGGAACAGTATTACTGGGTCCAAGCTTTGTCCTAATTATTGGGGAAACAGGTAGTATTAAGGGTAAGGCATGGCCAAAGGTGCAAAGTGACAGAACTGTTATGTAACTTAGGTCTTCTCAATCAAAACAAGAAACCCATGATGAATCACCCACTCACCCTCGGCAACATCATCATCCACTGTCAGCTTGAGACTCTTTCCCCGACGTACCACACGGACTGTGTGCCATTCATTGTCATTGAGTTTCTGCCCAGCATAAAGCGTCTCAGGTCCTTTACCTGGGGACAGTGGCAAGTAGAAGCAAATTTTAAGGCCACATCTGTTGCACAGTAAAAGCCTGCCTGGTTGGAAAAGTCACTGAAATCATCTTGGTGTGATGATGGTGCAAAAGCTAATTTGTTAAAAGGTGGTACAAATTACATTTGCATGCCTTGCCCACTTAAAGCTGAATGGGGATTGTTATTCCTTTCTCTCTAAGATATTCCTTACCTATCTCAGCCCCACATAGTTTCAGAGGAAGACTAAATGTTCCCTCTTACTTTACATCAGCAAACTTCACTGCAGTGCTAAAGGATCATAAAACCAGTGGATAAGTCAGTAGGAAACTGAAATGACAATGTTTCTGCTTTGAGGGGAGGGGAGAAGGAACCTATTCCCCATGGAAAGTAAACAACTCTTCTATTTTCCCCAGTGATCATACACACCAGGTTGAGTTCTGCAAACACATCTCCAGACGAGGTCAAGCATATATGAGCCCTCAGCAATTCCAACATTACCCTTATACTGAACAGCCTGGCTACAGATATTACCATCTCCATAATAATCAGTCCAAACTCCTCCTTTTTCTTTGTTAATTGGGACTTTTTAGGTGCCTTCCTTTCTGTGTAATGAAGTACCAAGCATAGATCCTCGGGTAGACAATGCTCCTGAAGGAAAGCCAGGCTTGCAATTCTTTCTGGCTCTCCATTCTCAATAAATGCTTATTGCTTGCAAATGGAAGTCCTTGTCGAACGGAGATCAGGGAATCACTTGTGGTTCAAGGGGTGCATCAAACACCCCAGACCACAGATATAAATGAGGCACATAATGCTCAAGCAGCATCAATAGAAGTTAAAAGGCTAAGCTACAAGTAAGCTAGCAGAAGGTCTGGTTCTAATGGAAAGCTGAATCAGGACTTTGCAGTAAATTGTGTGTTAAAGGTGGCTTCGAGTGAGATGTCATCTCTGTCCAAGAAGTGATCAAGGATAGCAGACTGAACATAGCTTGACTGGCACACAAACACCAAGAAGTGGCTCTAGATAGATGGTTTCTTGGCACGGTGCCTAGATTTGAATGCTCAAAGTGGAAGACTCCCATTTATAGAAATATATTTGGAATTAATTGTGTCGTTCATGTAGTAAATGCATTAGTCCTGGATCTACTTCAGTGGTTAATTGGGCAAGTTAGGATAAGGGTAAACAGCATCCTGCCATGAATAAAAATCCATCCTACCATCAGTGAAAAAGGCAGCAGATCTGGCTTGGGCATTTTAAGGGCAAAGAAATTCAAATTTTCTCCTTCATTTTTCATTTGAAAAAGTAGATATTTAGCAAATGTGTTTTGAAAGAAGGCCCCTTGGGACTACAGGTGTGAGAATTCAAGCCACACAAGCAAGAAAACAAACAAAGCAAAATATTTGAAGTCAGTGGAATCAATTGGGATGAATGCAAGCAGAGTTTGGTTGTCTCTATTATGAAAGGACATATAAGATTTGTAATTGGTTTCAGCATACAGGGCTCCTTACATAACTGCAACAACCTGGCAAATGCATTGGGGATGCTTCCCTACATGCCATGTAGGGGATTAATAACACCCAGGGCACAGCTATGGGTGAAAAACAGGCCAAAATGTTTATTGAGTATAGTGTGGAAAGCAGGGTTGGCATGGCATTGGGCCAGGATCCATTAGCCCCCAACAATATTTAATCTAAAGCCCATTACATCATCCCAGCACTCCTGCTGGAGAATCCCATGGGAGTTGACCAGCATATAAGGACCATGGTCTATATTATGCTCCTGGAATGCCACTGATAACCTGACATGAATGGCATCAGGCCCAGCCCACCTCAGCTTGGACTGAGAACTGGTTTACTTGAGGGTCCCCTTTATGTTTAGATCCTACCCAATGACATTTCTGCCACAAGAGTGGGTGAGCTGTCAAAAGCTCGCTACTGGCCATTCCTATCACTGCAACCAGTCTAGCACTCTGAAGCACAGGTCTTCTAGCCACATGCCATTGCGTGCCTCTGAGAGGTGAACCCCCTCAAAGCAGAAGTTCAAGCGGTTTTGCCGTTATTGATGGGTGGCTAATCCTGAGACCACGCTACGTTGCCACAAAGCCTATTAATTTGCTGCCCAGGTGCCTATATGTGGTCTCCACTCTTGAGGTCTCTGCAGCCATGCTAACCACCACAGGGACATGTTGGAAACATCACTTTCAGGCTGGTGAGAACTAGTGATGGTGGATCTGAATGGCCCTTTTAAAGATCTTGCTGGCCCCCATGAGAGGAGGAAGCCCACTAAGATCCCAGACAGGGCAATCAACTACCAGTCATGGCAGCATCCAGGCCACCCCACAATCTGGCTCCCACTTTCATCCTTTGCCGGGCCACTGTTAGATGTGATACTTTGGAAACCATGCTCCTTCTCGGTATTCCATATAAAATACATCCGTAATGCAGCTGGGGCCAAATTTTTACATTGGTGGCAGCTAGCAAAAAAGGAGAATGATGTGGAGATTTTACAACCATTCTTCTGTGTTCAGCCAGCTCTGCTTTTCTGATTGGAAACAAAACTGTGTGACTTCTTTGACTTTGATAAGCAACGGCAGGCTGACACTCAGCGGATAAATAAATAGCACATTGGCACCTAGTTGCACCTTTGCACATGTCCACATGACTCCAGGTTCTTTCTTTCAGCATGGCAGCAATCCCATGCTTTAGGATCAGGGGTTTTGCTCTCAAAAGATACTGGGGGAAATAAATAAATATGCCAGCTACCGTTGCTTTCTAGAGCATAAATGCATTCACAAACAACAGAAATTCAAAACTAATAGCCCTGGGGTGAGGGAGAAGAGAGAAAGGATTATTCTGCCTTCAAAGGCTTTCTGGCTGTTTGTGGAATATTATTTGCAAAGAGCTGATTTTAAATCATTTTAGATTTATCTGTCACTACTTTCTTCTTTATCACCAGGCTTTGTTGTTCTCTTGTTTTAGTGGCTGTTGTTTTTGCTCTCTGGAAGACATCTGCAGCGGGTGGAGGGGGGGGGGAATAGAGCTGTTTTTCATCTGTGATCACCTGCTGTAAGTTCCTGCTCAACATCACCTTTCTCAGCATTACATCACAACTGTTTCCACGGAAACAAAGTCTAACAGAAGAAGCAGAAGAAGAGGAGGCTGGAGTAGCCAGCCCAGGTGGACTGTCAAAATGAAATAAAAGTAAGAAACACCTGGCAGCTTTTTCCCCACTCATAGATAGTTGGCATTAAATAATGAGGGGGGGGGGAAATGGTGCGCGTTGCCCTAGAAGGAAGCTGAACTCCTGGAGACACTTTCTATTTTTAAATGTTTTTGATGAGATGGCAGCTGGTCGTTAGGCTCCCCCCCCCTTTTTTTTTCTTTTTGGTTGCTCATTACTTAATTTTTATGAGTGAGTACAAATAAGAGGCAGGAAGATTAGCATATAGCAGAAAGCAGAATAATGAGAATTGTGCTTTAGCCATAGATTAACAACGAAGGTGCTGGAGTGAGGGTTGGAACTGCTACCGTTGTCGGGGGAGCTTTCAGCTTTGGGGACACTATATGTCCTTTGGGGTGGCCTCCAAGATTCCTGCCCTGGAATCAATCCAGCAAGATGAGGGAAAGAAAGCAGGCCTGTTGGTTGTTCTTAGCAAAGGTAACTATTGAATGTAATCCCACCAAAGCATGTCTCTGGATGCTTCCACATGGCCTGTGTATACAGCATTCATCCTGATTTATTTTGCAGGGAGGCTCGAGAAGGTTGGCATTTTAATGAGTATTCACTCTGATTTGTTTGCAGTGATTATCAATGACATTGCATTAAAGTAAGTGTTATCCTACTCTTTCCACCGCATTTTCCTGCCACTTTCCTTATCTCAAAAAAGTCCACTCTTGGGGAAATGGGCTTTGTTGCACATCGGAAAACTTGGTGTGTGGGTTTGGTTAACAAAGAGCTACCCTGGAAGCAAGAAGAAGAAGAGCATGTACCATAGTGGCAGTGTTCCAAGGGACAGGTGAAAAAGAAAATAAGACCAAAAGGAAGTATAAATTACCCCCAAAGATAATGATCTTAGGGGCACATGTTTGTGTGCCAGACAGAAAACTCCCAGTCACACAACTGGATGTGCCATTCTATCCATTTGTGTGCCAAGCAATTGAAATGGAATGAGCTTTAAAAAAAATGGTAAGGTTGAAATCAGTCATCTTACCAACAGGTTTTAAGATTCACTGGCCTCTTTGGTTTAAATGTTTGGGGGCAAAGAAAGCATCCTGATGTGGGTCTCCTAACTCTGTGCATGAGTGTCTACATGCACACCCATGTATTCATGTGCAAATATCACTGTCTATTGTGCCTGCCTACTCTACCATAAATGTTAATGAAGTAGTCTATGGGACTGAATATAAATATCGAAAAGGCAGTTCCTCGAGGAGCATTGAAATGAAAAGAAGAAACAAATAACTCGCAGTACGTTGTCACCAGCCAAACTAACATAAATACATACACATGCACACACATACAGAGTTTTGCTCATACGCAGGTTCTAGAGATTCCTTACCACCAGAGTTCTTGCAGCCAAAGGAAGAGCACAGAGGGGGCCTCAAATGGCTTTCCTTAGCCTTGCTCTTATTTTCCTTACCTGTGTGCTGTCTTGCTGTCCTTCCTTGGAGGAATCATTCCCATTTAATATAACTGCTGGTACTTACCATGCTATCCCATTACAGTGAGACTGAAATACTATACCTCAGAAGTGTTGCTGGACTCCCATCAGACCCAACAAGCATCATCAATGGTCTGGGGTGATGGGAGCTGTCGTCCAGAAACTTCTGGTTACATGCAGAAGGCACCAGGTTCAATTCCCGGCATTTCCAGGTATGGCTGGGAGAGAACCCTGCCTGAAATCCTGGAGAGGAGCTGTCAGTCAGTGTAGACAATACTGACCTAGATGGCCTGACTCTGTATAAAACATCTTCATTTGTTCCTATGAACATAACTATGCTCCACGGATGACAGTGGTATTTACAGACATATAGAAAATATTATGGAATCAGTTGTAAGGAGGGAACATTGGGACTGTGACAAATGCCATATCTCTAAGACACCACTGGTAAGCACCTGAAGCTGAGTTGATAGTGGATTCCCACAGCCTAAGTGGTCAAAATTTCACTTTCTGTTGTGGTGGTAGGTACAGAATCCTAGAACTGTAGAGTTGGAAAGGACCACAAGGGTCATCTAGTCCAACCACCTGCAATGCAGGAATCTTTTTGCCCAACATGGACCTTAACCTCAGGCCCTAAGATTAAGAGTCTCATGCTCCACCGATTCCCTAATCTTCAGAATGTATTCATTCAGGTTGCAGCTTTTCAAAATCAATCATTCATTCTCTCATTCAGGTCTTGAATGGTCAGGACCCAAATCTGCATTGCCACCCACAAAACCAGACTGTGGCCTGGTTTGCACATCACACTAAGCCAAACAATAGTTTAGCATGAACACATGAGTTTACAGGCTCCCAGGGAGGAGAATGTGGCTGCTTTGCTCATACAACCAAGGTTTGTTCTTGGTGTATGGCTTGTAGTTAGTTTGGAGAGGGATAATCCATGGGCTTAGGTTTGAATGACATACTAAGCCAAACTATGGTTTGGCTTCATATAATGCAACAGCAAAATGACAATGGAGGAGTGAAGCAGCTCCAACCCCCTGCATGCTCATGTGTCCATGCTAAGCCATAGTTTTGCTTAATGTGATGCACAAAGCAGTCTACTATAAGCAGTGCTGTTTTTCTAGAAAAAGAGATGCTGGAACTCACCATGAACACCTCCCTCGTTCTCTTAGAATGCCAATGGTGCCCGCCTGAAAGGTGCCGGAACTGAGTTCCTGTGAGTTTCCGCTGAAAAAAGCCCTGACTATAAGGTAAAAAAATAATGATCATCCACCGGATTGTGGGTAGAACAGTTCTATGAATCTACCCTTATTTTTCCCATAGGTACTGCTTCCACTGTTGCAACTTATTTAATAGTCTCTTTCAATAGCGAAGGGAAGGCACATCAAACATTTTAAGCTGCCAGTCCTTAGGGTACAGAATATGTTTTGTTTCTAGAAATTCAACTGAAAGCTCCCTTAGAGATTTAATAATGAAAAATGGAATGGAAACGATTTCCTAAATTACATCTGTGAACAGTAAAGAGCCTATTTAATTGTATGTTTTATAAGCATATGACTTTTAACAGTGTCACGTCCACACCATAATACTTGTTATGGTATTAAATGTTCCGAGTTTGTAAAATTTATTTTAAAAATTGCCCAGATGTTCGCTCCAGAGAAGCAGCCCCCTAAGTGTATTCTTGTACAAATCACCAAGTATTAACAACCATCAAATCAGGCTTGATTGGGGGGGGGGATGTCATGCTCTGATAACAGCTCAAATGGAGGCCAAGAGGTTTGCGGACAGGTGGATGTAATTTCGGAGTCTCGTAGCAACTCCCAGTCTTCTGTAGAGACAATTACTGCCAAGATCACAGCATACATTGGATCTAAATTCTACCTGTCCCTTCCCTCCATCTTAAGCCACTGTCAATAACTCTTTCTGGCACATGACAAATGACATGACTTAACCCAGGTAGACATTAGCAATTCAGAGGATATCACACCATTGCACACTGTAGGTGACACAAAGCAGATGGCTTTGTTTTATAGAAAGGGCACCCTGTAACCAATAGAGAAAGACAAATGCCAGAAACATTGCTGAATGCATTTCTAAGTACCCAGAAGAAATGAAACTACCATATGCAAGTGCATTTAAGTGGGTAGCCTCTGAGATTGGCCAAAAGGCTAAGGAAACTAGAGCTATGAAAAAATTTAAAAAAAAATCCTGCAATTTTTTTTACCATCTTTTAACAAAAAAAGAAGAAGTCGCTTTTGGAAATCATCACAAGGGAAAGAACATTTTGGTGAAATAATCCTGAGTGCAGCATGGAGTATGTGATGCCTACCTTACTTTAGAAGTAGTCCAGGGATGTTTGTGAATGTTCTTTCTTAAATTCTACAAATCATCTCTCCCTTGGTTTGTACACTGCAGCCTTCCCAGGTGCCACACTTCAGTCAAAGCCCAGGGGAAGGCATGACAAGGTAACACTTCCCAGGAGGCTTTTTCATATCCAGAAGCACAGGCAGCTAGGGAGGCACCAATGTGCTGGAGAAATTTTTAGTGGGAAGAAAAACACACATATACCACCCATGGCTGCCACGCAATGATAAAGTAAGCTCAAAACCTCACACTCAACAAATCTCTAAAGAAATTCTTGAGTGCGCTCAGATTGATGCTGGAAAAAAATACAAGACTGTTTTGCAGGGTACAAAAACTTTTGAGAAATTCAAGGATCGATTTCTGGAGAGCTCTAAGCAAAACAGTAGAAGAGTAGCACAAGGAAGCACAACAAAAGATAACTGCCAGCAGAACTACTGCTTCATGACCTAGGCCATGGGTAGGCAAACTAAGGCCTGGGGGCTGGATCCGGCCCAATCGTCTTCTCCATCCGGCCCACGGACGGTCCGTGATTCAGCGTGTTTTTACATGAGTAGAATGTCTCATTTTATTTAAAATGCATCTCTGGGTTATTTGTGGGGCATGGGAATCAGTTCATTTCCCCCAAAAAATATAGTCCGGCCCACACAAGGTCTGAGGGACAATGGACCAGCTCCCTGTGGAAAAAGTTTGCTGACCCCGACCTAGGCCATCAATTAGCCCTGACAGCTAGAACCACCAGCCACTCATGACATGTTATTATTACTACTGCTCTCTTGCTGCTATATTATTGTTTCAAACCTTGCTGCTGACTTTTATGCTGCTTTCACAGACACACACACCCCTACGTTACACCTGACATCAGTACACACCGGCCCCACCCCAATATCCCCATGCATACAAATTATGGCACTCTCTACTCCCAACCAGTTCTCTTATTAAGTGGGAAGGTCTTAAGGGAGCGTCTGCATGTAACTTGACAAATGTTTTTGGAAGCTTATTCACAATCAGGAATCCTAACAAAGGTTTTCTGATCACACAAAAGCTTCTAAGCGCAGTCCCCTTACACCTTTCCTCTCAATATGGGAATGTTGGCATGGGGCATCCTGCTCACATTTTCAATCCATTATTCAGTCATAAAGACAGGACATGACTATGGACTGATCCCTTAGAGCCGTCTGCACAGAGTGGCTGCTGAAGTTGTGCTGCTTCCAGCAAGTTGATACCCTGTTCCTTGTTACTGCCCTATGGCCTGTTTGTGCCTTGATGACCAAAACCCAGTTTTGTTCTTAATACACCATGTGCTTTGCAACATTATGCATTAACTATTGTGTGGTTGCAGATGATTCCTGATCCAAGTCCATGTTGCTAAACGGGGGGAACTTAAGATGTTTCCTAAGCTTCGTAGAGGACCACAACCCTCCTAACAAAATGGCAAATAAAGGCACTGGCAGCATTTTGTGCCAGAAAGCAGTTATTTGGTAAACATAACAGTAACATGGCTAGGCGAGGGTGGTGGAGGAAAACAATATGATTCATTCACCATTTCCTGTCTTTAATCTTAGGAAATATCCCCAAGGGCTCAATCTCTCTTAAACAGTGATACATCATGACATATTTTACACTGCCAGCTACAGCCTTGCATAGTGGATAATATGCGGTGCCTGCCAGTATTGCCTTAGTGGATGTGTTTACAAAAGTGATTTCCCTAGGGAGTCAAGCGTAGAGGGGGGAAACTCAGTCTGTTCTATCTTATTACATATCAGTTGACACTGTCTATTGCGGGCTCTGGATCCTATAATGTAACATGGGAGCAAAGGCCTAGCTCAAGCCGCAAGAAAGCACACACCATGGTGTTTATGTAACATCATTCAAGTAAGATTCTTCACAGAACTTGGCAAGAGCAGGTGGAATTATTACAAGCCCCAGATCACAGAAGCAGTGGGGAGAAATGCCAAAAGTTAAAACAGTATAGTTTAGAATGAGTGTTTGGCACAGCTGAAAATAGATCCATTGCCTCTGTTTGTGTGTGTGCATGTGCATATGTGTGCATGCACTCATGTTCTAAGGATCATGGTGTTGCCTAAGTGAATCTCAGTCCATTCACATTCTTTGGAATAGCTTTACATCTGCTGTTATTGTACTTTAGCCATAGATGCATAAAATTACACACACACACACACACACACACATCCTTAAGTCATTGAGCATGTTTTTAGGAGAGCTATAAAGTGCCGGGAACATTAATTGTGTTTTAATTTATTATCCCATCTCCTCCTGCTGCTCCTGGCTACTGCTTTGTTAATTTCCCTTCCTATCCCTTCTTTAATAAGCTTTCCCTATTAATGTGTTAAGAGGGAGTTTTAAAAAAATAAATATTCTCTTTACTGCATCCTGGTGCCTGACTGCTATGCCAAGGAGGAGCTTCCTATATATTTGATTAATATTTTACAAATAAAATCCACAGCTGCCAATAATAGGAGAATAGCTTCTGCCAAGATGTTACCTAAGCACAGAGATCAAATATTCTTGCAATAGTAACACAAGGAGACATTGCATGTGGTATAAAAAATCAGAGGCTCCAGCCATGTATATTCAAGGATCTTAAAACTATTTCCCATGTTGCAAATCAGAGGGTTCCCAGGACAATCCCTATATCCATCACATAGATTTGGTTGTGTGGCATTTCCCCTTTGGTGCTCTAAGGTGTGGTGAGGCCCACCAGGTCTTCTCATTTGGTCTGCCAAGCCATCTTGGCCAAACCAAGCCCACCTGTTGTCAGATGTGGGGCAGGTAAAGAACTAGCTAATTTAGGGAGGCTTGCTTAGCTCTGTGTGCAAAATTCTGCAAGCCCAACAACCAACTGATTGTGACATCAGTCCATTATGATGTCAGGTTACTGAGTGGTGGGCTTCAGAAATGGTGCTACATCAGGCAACTTCACACCATTTCCCAGATTGGGAAAGCAGTAGAGGTGGGAGAGAGGGAGACGGATTGATGGACTCCAAGGACCTGCCTTTCACTATCAAGTGATTTGGGAAGAAAATGAAAATTATTGACGCAGCTTGGCAGGAAAGAACAGCACACTTGTATCCCATTGCCTGAAGCATATCTGGTGAATGAAATTTACGGCCCATCCAAAATTCTATTTGTCCCATGATTTCTCGTCAGGGGTCTGAGAGGTTGTTGTGGTTGTTGTTGTTTTGTCCCACTGCTTTCCCCTGGAAAACCCAGAGTTTATTGTTGAATCAGAAGAAACGTCAATCTGCAGAAAACCTGACTGGCATTTGTTCTAAATCAGCAGTCAGCCACAGGTTTCCTGGAGAAAGTTGTGGGACAAAATGCAAAAAAATTAAATAAACCCTCTCAGACTCCTGACTAGGAATCATGGAACAAACAGAAGTGTGGATGGGCTCTTAGTGTAGTAGATGAGGGGGGAGGCTGTGGTTATTCTACCACACATCCAACTTGTGGGTCACCATGCCATCTCAAACTTCCCCTGTGTAGAGTAGAGCAAGTGCAACTCCTATGTGAGCACGTCATGGTATAATGAATTAACTAGTCCCCTGTAGATTCCATGTGTGTGGTTCTTCACACATTCTGCTAAATGTTTTGTGTAAGAGACAGATCTGGTGAAGTCCACTCTCTCTGATCTCATTCTCTGCTACATGGAATGGGGCTCTTCCCTGTCTAAAAGGCAGGAGAGAAGGTTGGGAGTGTGGCATGTTAGGTAAGGGCGGGACTATGAGTTTGTGGTTTGTTTTCTGCAAGTATTTAGTACGTTAACGGTGTGATTCTATGCATGTTGACTCAGAAATAAGCTGCACCAAGTCCAATAGGGCTTACTCCCAGGTATGTGCACAACCTAAACTTTTGTTTGAATAGTAACCAGTCACACACCTATAATAATATAGTTGAAGGACAAAAAACACAGAATAATAGATAATCTGCTAAGGGCACTGAGCACGAAAGGTCCTACCCGTCTCTTTGAGAAGGAGAACTCTGGCCTTTTGATTCGTGGCTCTGAAAATACTGCCTTGTTTTCTCTAAAGAGAACATATTGACTGGAAGCAGGCTGAGGATGGAGTTCTGAGAAATTAGAAATGTATTTCCAGGAGGAGGGAGCTTTCAGCTTTTTAATAACTTTAGCTCTGCTGTGAGCTCATCAAGACATTAGCTTCCCACATTCTGAGTTAGGCGCTGCAGTTCTCAGGCAAGACCACAAAAGTGCTCAAGGGGAAAACAGGCACCAGGGGAGTCTTTAATTCAGGATGGCTAAGTTGCCTGCTCCAGGATATGGTCATTTCCATGACAGCTGCACACATACAGCTGTTGGTGCCAACTCTTAGAGCAATTTTTGGACCAGCAGGAGGTTGAGGATCTGTTTATTTGCTAATGGGCTGGTCAGATTATTGCTTTGTTTATTATTTTAGTACTGTTAATGTTGTTCGCTAGAATTTTGCATTTGGTATGTTTTCCCCCCATGGATGTTTGTTATATGAACTATTAATCCAGGGGATGCCTGGAAAGCTCAGTTGGTTGCAGGATGGTGCTGATAATGTCAAGGTTGCAGGTTCAATCCCTGTGTGGGACAACTGTATTGCAGACTAAACGATCTCAAACTCTATAATTCTATGATTATATTATTTCCCCCAATGCTATTAGGTATGGTATATTTTATTTTTGTTTTGTTTTTGGCTGAATGTTGGGTGACAAGCAACGAATTAACGAGTGAGTGAGTGAGTGAGTGAATGAATTTTCCCTTTGCATGGTCTTAACAGGTAAGGACCGAGCCAAACTGAAGCTTCAGGAATGTTGTGAAATGAATATGACGAAAGTTCTTACATCAGAACTGGCAGCCCTTTATGAAGTCATAAAGTGACTCATTGCATCAGGGCTGGGCAGCAGCAATCTAGTCACCATCCCTGAAGCTTTTCATCAGGGAGTAACCATTTCACAGAAATCCTAGCAGGTTGTAGCCCTAAGTTTTAATTTATATATTTTTAAACTGTTGCTATATCTGTATTGTCCCTGTTATACCTAATTGCAAATTGAAATGTATCCCTATCATGTTTTATGACTTCCTTAATATTATATGTGAGCTGGAACTGGTCTGTGACTGAAATAATAAATTCATTCATTCAGGTTGTAGCCTTCCAGGTTGTAGGAGGAATAATTCCTTTAAAATTGCAACTGTTTGTCCATTTTGTGTTCTGCTTTGTTGATAAGATGCTTGGTTTTGGTTATAGTGATTGTTCTGACCACAAGGTTCAGCCCAGGGACCTGGTTGCTAAAGGAAAATGAAGCCAAGGGTCTTAAGGGAGAAAAAGGAAATCTTAACAAGTTGGGGGTGAAGGAGGATAATGCAACAGAACACTGTACTAGCCTTTGGACTGGGGGGGGGACTGGAAGTGAAAATGTGTATATGGGTAAAGCTGGTAGTTAGTTGAATACTTCTTAAGTGGTAGTATTTGGGAGCACAGATGGCGCACCACAGAAGAAAAAAGCCAGAAGAAAGATGCAAATAGACCTGAAAGTTAAATGGAGAAATGAAAATTGGTAAGTAATTGGCTTGGTTAGGGAAGCAATCCAGGCTTATCTGGATGTTTTCCCTCTTGTTATTTTTATTAGCTCTTCAAACTGTTTTTAAAACAAATCTTTTTTTAAAAGAGCATTTTCAAAACCCATTATCTTGTTGCTCTGCAAGAAGCTTAAGAAAAGACTGAGTTCATTCATTTGACTTTAAATGTACCTGTTTAATGGAGGCAGAAAGGAGGATTGTATGTATGTATGTATGTATTCATTCATTCATTCATTCATTCATTCATTCATTTTCCAAGTTTCTCCTGGTATAGGAGCCAAGGCAGCTCACAACCCAGGCAGGCTTATATAGGAATATACAGCCTTTTAGATAGCCTGGACCCAAGCCATATTGGGTTTTGAAGGTCATAACTAGCCTTTGAAATGGACCAGTAGCCAATGCAGCTGTTGTAGCAGGGGGTTTCTGTTCTCCATGTAACCTGCTCTAGTTAGCATTCTGGCTGCAACATCTTGGACCCATTTAAGTTTCTGAACTTTCCAAAGGCAGCCCGACACAGAATGTTTGGCAGTGATCCAAATAGGATGTAGCTAAGTCACGTTTCACCGTGTTCAGATTGGACATCCCCAGGAATGGGCTCGGCTGGCACACCAGTTTTAAACGTGCAAACACATTCCTGGCCAAAGCTGAAACCTGGGCATTTAGGCTCAGGGATGAATCCACACCCATACTGTGAACCTGAATCTTCAGTGACAGTGCAACTCCATCCAGCACATGTTGAATCCCTATCCCCTGGTTGACCTTTTTACTGACCAGGAGCGCGTCCTCTGTCTTGTCTGGTTTACACTTCAATTTATTCACTTTCATCCAGTCCATTACTGACACCAGCCTCTGGTTTAGCACCAAAACAGCTCCCTCAGATTTAGATGGAAAGGGGAAAAAACCAGAGTTTGGTGTCATCCATATAGTGGTGGCACCAAAGCCCCAAAGCCCAGACAATCTCTCCCAACAGTTTCATATAAATGTTAGCTACCATGGGGAACAGGACAGAACCCCGAGGGACACCATATAGACCAAAGGCCAGGGCATCCAATAGGAGTTCCCCAGAACCACATTAAAAACCTAACTGGAGAACAACTATTGCAGGAGAGTGCCCTGCTTCGGAATAGCAGCATGCTTTAAGAAAGCTGACAGACCAGTATACTGAATTGGATCACTGCAAACTTCAGTGACATCATCATTCCTTGGCCCTCTTGCCTACTTGATGCCAGAAAGCACTCTTAGTCACTGAGACGTGCCATTCAAAGTACCCGCAACTCAAGCATACTTGAGTCACAGAAACACCTGAGAGCATGGTGTGAAATGACAGCTGCTCAGCCACCCACTTAATACTACCACCACCACCACCACTAATGTCTTGGCACTGTTTTCCTCACTAACATTCCCAGGCTTGCCTCCCTCCTCCCAGATCAGCCTCTGTCTTTAACTCTTCCGTCTCTGAAAGCCCTGCCATGGGGCTTTTGTATTAACTGTCAAGATCCCTTAGAGCGGATTCCCTGCCCTCATTAGTCAGCCCAGGGGTAGCAGAGGATGCTGACAAATCTGTAGAGTCTGCAGTGACATTCCGAGGGACCGATGTAGGTTTAGAGACTGTCAAGGGGAAAAAAGTAACCCAAGGCAACTTCTGTGGACTCATTTGAAATTCAGATTTATACATTGCGCTGCAAGATTCATTTCAGTGAAGAAGTGGTTTCAGGCTATAATGACCTGGATTTTTTATTTTATTTTATTACAAATGTGTTGGCAGGGTGGCAGGAGAGGCTGGCGTCAAGAGAGTGTGTTCATGCAAACAGGAAGCAACTGTTCCATCATAAAGAATAAGGAAGCGCACACAGGAAATGTTAAAATCCTTCACTTTTACCAAACTTTAACTTCATTATTTTCCTGTGCCAAACAACAAAATTAGGCTGACATAAGGAATTCCTGTCCCAGAATAAGGAACTCGGAGCTCCTGAGTTGGGTTAAAACACAAGGTATGAATGCAATTTCCTATGCTCCTCCCATAGAGGCCTTCCCTGGCAACCTGAGGTTTCCCTCTCCATGCTGAAATTAGGATTGAAATAAGTATGCTATTGTAGCCTGAATAATAGGTTGCAGTGTGAGCTTGGCTATTGTGTATCAATTTGGTGCCTGCAACAGTTTCTACACATCGAAATGTGCCCACAGGTCTGAAAGAGCTGGCAAATTCTGAGTTAAAACCTCACTGCTTCGCGATTATGCTTCTATTCTTTTCACTTCTCTGCCACGCTTCAGGCAATTACTGGGCATGTGGTAGCCACAGTGGAAATTCCCTGCACAACGGCTCATGACCTATGGCCAGCTGGCCACATCCATACAATTGCCACATCCCACATTCACCTGTTTGAGAATTCCTTGAAAGTCAAACAGCAGAAGCATATTGACCACCAGGCTAGAGAGAGCATAGATTTCCCAAGGGCCTCTCCCCGCCCACTCCTGGCAAGGGCTCAATGGTTATGTGAACAGCCCCTGGACCAGCCTGACTTTTTCCTGAGTCATCCAAATGCTTTCCATAAAACAGGACACCCTCTAAAAGGTTGCTTGACAGATACCTGTCCAGTCTCTCTAAAAATCTATGGAAAAATGAACATATGAAGCAATTTATTCTACTGTTCACATCCAAGACACACTTTATGTTCTCATTCAATACTTCTGCCTGGCTGGAATGTGTCCATGCATGCAATAATGCCTCTTGCTTACAGAGATGGAAGATGGAGGGATGTGTGTATGTGTAAACCCCTGAATTTTGCTTTGATGGGATACAGCCTACTGTACAAAGGTAAGAATCACATTGGTTGTTCTGCCCATCAAAGGGGGGCTGTCTGAAGAGCTGTTTCTAGCTTGCAAAAGCCTCAGAAGCAGGACCTGAATGCAACAGGACTCTCCCCACTTGTGATTCCCAGTGCTGGATATGCACCACAACCATCATGATTACTCTTCCCTGATTGCCTTATAACCCCCATTAACTTGTCTAAATTCCTTTCAAAGCCATCTGAGTTACACTGTTCCATAGGATTCCAGAGTCAATTCCATGCCCTGGGTGAAGAAGAAGTAGAATCATGACAGAGAAGCAACTGTATCCTGAAAATCTCAGGAGGACTATAGCAGGCATAGGCAAACTCGGCCCTCCAGATGTTTTGGGACTACAACTCCCATCATCCCTAGCTAACAGGACCAGTGGTCAGGGGTGATGGGAATTGTAGTCTCAAAATATCTGGAGAGCTGAGTTTGCCTATGCCTGGACTATGTTGTTGTTGTTTAGTCGTTTAGTCATGTATGACTCTTCATGACCCCATGGACCAGAGCACGCCAGGCACTTCTGTCCTCCACTGCCTCCCGCAGTTTGATCAAACTCATGCTGGTAGCTTCAAGAACACCATCCAACCATCTCATCCTCTGTCGTCCCCTTCTCCTTGTGCCCTCCATCTTTCCCAACATCAGGGTCTTTTCCAGGGAGTCTTCTCTTCTTAGGAGGTGTCCAGATTATTGGAGCCTCAGCTTCAGGATCTGTCCTTCCAGGGAGCACTCAGGGCTGATTTCCTTAAGAATGGATAGGTTTGTTCTTCTTGCAGTCCATGGGACTCTCAAGAGTCTCCTCCAGCACCATAATTCAAAAGCATCAATTATTCGGCGATCAGCCTTCTTGATGGCCCAGCTCTCACTTTCATACATCACTACTGGGAAAACCATAGCTTTTACTATACGGACCTTTGTTGGCAAGGTGATGTCTCTACTTTTTAAGATGCTGTCTAGGTTTGCCATCGCCTTTCTCCCAAGGAGCAGGCATCTTTTAATTTCGTGACTGCTGTCACCATCTGCAGTGATCATGGAGCCCAAGAAAGTAAAATCTCTTACTGCCTCCATTTCTTCCCCTTCTATTTGCCAGGAGGTGATGGGACCAGTGGCCATGATCTTCGTTTTTTTGATGTTGAGCTTCAGACCATATTTTGCGCTCTCCTCTTTCACCCTCAATAAAAGGTTCTTTAATTCCTCCTCACTTTCTGCCATCAAGGTTGTGTCATCTGCATATCTGAGGTTGTCGATATTTCTTCCAGCAATCTTAATTCCGGTTTGGGATTCATCCAGCCCAGCCTTTCGCATGATGAATTCTGCTTATAAGTTAAATAAGCAGGGAGACAATATACAGCCTTGTTGTACTCCTTTCCCAATTTTGAACCAATCAGTTGTTCCATATCCAGTTCTAACTGTAGCTTCTTGTCCCACATAGAGATTTCTCAGGAGACAGATGAGGTGATCAGGCACTCCCATTTCTTTAAGAACTTGCCATAGTTTGCTGTGGTTGATGCAGTCAAAGGCTTTTGCATAGTCAATGAAGCAGAAGTAGATGTCTTTCTGGAACTCTCTAGCTTTCTCCACAATCCAGCGCATGTTTGCAATTTGGTCTCTGGTTCCTCTGCTTCTTCTCTGCCTGGACTATAGAGAGAGGAAATTCAGAGGCAAATTCTCTGCCTGGACTATAGAGAGAGGAAATCTCTGCCTGGACTATAGAGAGAGGAAATTCAGAGGAAAAGCAATCAGGACTAAGGAATATGAATGGGATCTGCACTTTTTATGTTGGGTCTATGACCCCTTTAAGAGGGATGGAAGCACCATTCAAATCAGGATTTTAGAAAATCACCATTTAGGATCCTAGCTTCAATCCTTTACAAGGCTGCAGTAATCCTCATCAAACCTTCCATCAGCTCAGAAGCCCCATTCACTGGATGCCAATTCCATTCTTCCTATGAAACAAAGTGTAGATTTCTCTGGGAAAACCAAATTCATTTTCCTTCCCGTCAGCTAGAATAAGCAGAATCGACAGATACTTCTGCCAAAGCAAATGTGAGCAGTGAGAGTGGGATGGCAAATGATCTGGATGTTCATTTCCTATCTAAACATGTGGTGGCTTGAACCAATTAGTATCAAGTGCATCACACCTAACATCTCTCCCATCCTAACCCAAGCAGAAATGAAGAAGGAAACAACTAGGAAAGACATCCAAACTTAATTAGGCACCAGTTGATAAAGACCACTTTTAATGCCTCAATAGTCTGAAAGCTCATTGTGCATGTGTTTCTGTGGATGAGTCAGCAGGTTTGGTGTAAATTAAGTATTTAGAGCTGCTGTCTGCCCTCATCCTTTCTACAGTTAAGATCAAACCTTTGCTTCCACACCTCAAAGTCTATCAAGACCAGGTTCTCAAGGGCTTGTATTGGCACTGAACAGTTTGGTGAATGCCACTGAAGAAACCAGATCTTTACACTAACACTTCTGGGAGAGGAACTGGATCTCAGGATTCCACAAATATAAAACCCAAAATATAAAACATTGCAAAATTACACTCTTCGCGAAAGAAAAATCTTGGAAGAGCAAAGTAAAAAGGAACAGCTTTAAGTAAGATGCTCTCTTCTAAAAGGTAACTCTTTATTATATTTGGATAAGTGCAACATTCATTTGTTTATTTAAATTTCTATCCTGCACATCCTCCCCAAAGAGCCATGGATGCCAAACAACAAGTGATAAAGCAATAAAAACAAGTTTTAAAACATTTCCAGTACAGCCTAGGAAGATCTCAACTTAAGAAGCCTGTTGGAACATGTTTGCGAATAGAGAGAGCTGTCATTTTTGAGGCCATGACCATTGGGAAAAGTGCCACTGCACCCAAGAGAATAGCTAGCAACCACCAGTGATTGGCTTTAGCTCAAGGAAGGGCTGTAGTTCAGTTGTAAAGCTCCAGCCTTGCACGCAGAAGTTCTTTGGGGCAATCCCTGGCATCTCCAGGTAGCGCTGGGAGAGAATCCCATCTGAAGTCCTAGCAAGCCTTTGAAAGTCAGTGTAGATAATATTGAGCTTGATGGACCAATGGTCTGACTCTGTGTAAGGCTGCTTCCTATGCTCCTAATGGTACACAAAGTGTGTGCGGGAGGAGGGCTGCAGCGGGGTGAAGAGGAAGGGGGAATCTCATCATATCATCAGGTATATGAAGACGAGCAGCAAAGCCAGTCCTCAGGGAATGTGCAGGCAACCTTGGAACGGACAGCTCATGGAAGAACCCCGACCAAACCCAAGAGGAGGCGTGTAGTGGTAATAGGGGATTCCCTACTGAGGGGAACAGAAGCAGTGATCTGTGGGCCTGACAAGATGTCTCGGGAAGTGTGCTGTCTCCCCGGGGCTAAGATCCAAGATGTAACTGAACGACTGCAAGGAATCATAAAACCCACTGACAAATACCCCTTCCTCTTGGTTCATGTGGGAACCAATGACACTGCAAGCAATAGCCTCCAGAAGATCAAAAGAGACTACGAGGCTCTCGGCAGGAAATTGAAGCAACTAAATGCACAAATTGTCATCTCGTCTGTCCTCCCAGTTGAACGACGTGGCCCAGGGAGAGAGGGGAAAATAGTGGAAGTGAACAGCTGGCTTCGCAAATGGTGTAAACAGGAACGGTTTGGATTCTTAGATCACGGACTGCAGTTTCTTGAAGATGGACTTCTGGCAAGTGATGGGCTGCACCTCACAACGGTTGGGAGAAATGTTTTTGCCAAAAATCTCAGAAACCTCATCAGGAGGGCTTTAAACTGACTAATGTGGGGGAGGGAGACAGTGCTCCTGAAGGTAGGAGTCTATCAATTAATGAAGATGATCATCCAAATGTCATAGACCAAATGGAGCAAACAGCACGCGGACCTAGTGGTGGGAGGAAAAAATCCTTAAATAAGAGACACGGGGGAATGATTAATGGACTTCAATGTCTGTACACTAATGCGCAAAGCATGGGAAATAAACAAGATGAGCTTGAGCTCTTGGTACAGCAAACTAAATATGACATAATAGGCATCACTGAAACCTGGTGGGATAAGTCCCACGATTGGAATGTAATAATGGGGGGATACAATCTATTTCAGAGAAACAGACCAGACAAGAAAGGAGGAGGAGTGGCGTTATATGTCAGGGATGTGTATACCTGTGAAGAGACCCAAGATTTAGAACCTCAAAGCCAAAGTGAGAGCATTTGGGTCAAAATTAAGGGAGAGAAGAATAACAGAGACCTCATTGTGGGAGTTTACTATAGATCCCCAAGCCAAACGGAGGACATAGATGATGCCTTCCTGGAACAGATGGCCAAGCATGCAAAAGGAAGGGAGATAGTAGTAATGGGGGACTTCAATTACCCGGATATTTGTTGGATGTCAAACTCAGCCAAGAGCATAAGGTCAAACAGATTCCTCACTGGCCTTGCAGACAACTTCATTGTCCAGAAAGTGGGAGAAGCAACAAGAGGAACAGCCATTTTAGATCTGGTCCTAACCAATGTTGATGACCTGGTTAGTGGGGTAGATGTGGAAGGATCATTAGGCGCGAGTGATCATGCTCTTCTGAAGTTTACTATACAGCGGAAAGGAGCAGCCAAGCATACTAGGACTCAATTTCTTGACTTTAAGAAAGCCGACTTCATAAAACTTAGGGAAGTGCTGGGTGAGATCCCATGGACAGCAATACTAAAAGGAAAGGGAGTTCATGATGGCTGGGAGTTTGTTAAGAGGGAGATAGTAAAAGCACAAAGTCAGGCAATACCAATGAGACGGAAACATGGAAGGTGCCTAAAGAAGCCAGGGTGGCTATCTAAAGAACTTTTAACTGAATTAAGATTAAAAAAGGATGTGTATAAAAAATGGAAAAGGGGGGAAACCACCAAAGAGGAATTCAAACAAATAGCCAGCACGTGTAGACACAAAGTCAGAAAAGCTAAAGCACAGAATGAACTCAGGCTTGCTAGAGAGGTTAAAAGCAACAAAAAAGGCTTTTATGGGTATGTTCGTAGCAAAAGGAAGAACAAAGAAACAGTTGGGTCACTCAGAGGAGAAGATGGTGAAATGCAAACAGGGGACACAGAAAGGGCTGAACTCCTCAATTCCTTCTTTTCCTCAGTCTTCTCCGATAAAGAAAACAATGCCCAACCTGAAGAATTTGGAGCAAATGATTCAGCAAAGGAAACACAGCCCAGAATAACTAAGGAGATAGTACAAGAATATTTGGCTAGTTTAGATGTATTCAAGTCTCCAGGGCCAGATGAACTGCATCCAAGAGTATTAAAAGAACTGGCAGATGTGATCTCAGAACCACTGGCAGTCATCTTTGAGAATTCCTGGAGAACAGGCGAAGTCCCGGCAGACTGGAGGAGGGCAAATGTTGTCCCTATTTTCAAAAAGGGGAAAAGAGAGGACCCAAATAATTACCGCCCAGTCAGTCTGACATCAATAGCAGGGAAGATTCTGGAGCAGATCATTAAGCAAACAGTCTGTGAGCACCTAGAAAGGAATGCTGTGATCACCAATAGTCAGCATGGATTTCTGAAAAATAAGTCATGTCAGACTAACCTGATCTCGTTTTTTGACAGAATTACAAGCCTGGTAGATGAAGGGAACGCAGTGGATGTAGCCTACCTTGATTTCAGCAAGGCATTTGACAAGGTGCCCCATGATATTCTTGTAAAGAAGCTGGTAAAATGCGGTCTTGACTATGCTACCACTCAGTGGATTTGTAACTGGCTGACTGACCGAACCCAAAGGGTGCTCATCAATGGTTCCTCTTCATCCTGGGGAAGAGTGACTAGTGGGGTGCCACAGGGTTCTGTCTTGGGCCCGGTCTTATTCAACATCTTTATCAACGACTTGGATGATGGACTCAAGGGCATCCTGATCAAATTTGCAGATGACACCAAACTGGGAGGGGTGGCTAACACCCCAGAGGACAGGATCACACTTCAAAACGACCTTGACAGATTAGAGAACTGGGCAAAAACAAACAAGATGAATTTTAACAGGGAGAAATGTAAAGTATTGCACTTGGGCAAAAAAAATGAGAGGCACAAATACAAGATGGGTGACACTTGGCTTGAGAGCAGTACATGTGAAAAGGATCTAGGAGTCTTGGTTGACCACAAACTTGACATGAGCCAACAGTGTGACGCGGCAGCTAAAAAAGCCAATGCAATTCTGGGCTGCATCAATAGGAGTATAGCATCTAGATCAAGGGAAGTAATAGTGCCACTGTATTCTGCTCTGGTCAGACCACACCTGGAGTACTGTGTCCAGTTCTGGGCACCACAATTCAAGAAGGACACTGACAAACTGGAACGTGTCCAGAGGAGGGCAACCAAAATGGTCAAAGGCCTGGAAATGATGCCTTATGAAGAACGGCTAAGGGAGCTGGGCATGTTTAGCCTGGAGAAGAGGAGGTTAAGGGGTGATATGATAGCCATGTTCAAATATATAAAAGGATGTCACATAGAGGAGGGAGAAAGGTTGTTTTCTGCTGCTCCAGAGAAGCGGACACGGAGCAATGGATCCAAACTACAAGAAAGAAGATTCCACCTAAACATTAGGAAGAACTTCCTGACAGTAAGAGCTGTTCGACAGTGGAATTTGCTGCCAAGGAGTGTGGTGGAGTCTCCTACTTTGGAGGTCTTTAAGCAGAGGCTTGACAACCATATGTCAGGAGTGCTCTGATGGTGTTTCCTGCTTGGCAGGGGGTTGGACTCGATGGCCCTTGTGGTCTCTTCCAACTCTATGATTCTATGATTCTATGATTCTATGATCATATGAGTGGAAATGCACCTGCATGACACTGTTGAGTTCCATTGGAAAATCCCACGTTTGCTGTCAGATATATGAGAGCACCCAATGGAGTTCAATGGGTATTTCAACTATATTGTTTAGGGGGTCCAATATTAATCATTTAATTTCATATCAATTTAATACATTTTTAGGGTTCATAGTAACAATAGTCCTATGAAGAAAAAACCCAACAAGAATTTTAATGTGTGCCTGGAGTGCTCTGGTCCATGGGGTCACGAAGAGTCGGACATGACTAAACAACTAAACAACAACAACAACATGGGGCCTTTAGCTGCCATTCATACCTATTCTCCATTTGTTGAACCAAGTTTTAATCCTGGAGATATCTCCCTATATTGACTGGAGAATGGTTTTGTTGTCTACTTGTATTGTCTGGATAATTTCAGTGATTTGTATACTGTGAAACTTACTTGCTACCATACAGTGACTTGACCACATAATATATTCACTAAGTGGGTCCTATGACTTTGTATGTTAGCTGCTGAATGCATATGAGGCCAGGAACTTGCTGAAGCCAAGCAAGACTAGGTCTAGTCAATGTCCGGATGGGGGACCATGGGTAGAATGCAGTGCTGTGCTATGGCGAATGTCCCAGCATCACAAACATTGCAGACTGCCAGATGGAACAATCCCCCCTCTCCAGCCACTATGAGCTGTTCTGGGGGTTCTCCTGGAAGGGGGGCAGGGGAGGAGAAGAGGGAAAGCCCATTGTGCAAGCAGGTGCCTTCATGCAGGACATGTGCTGATGGGACTCGTCAAGAGAATCCCACCCCATATGTGTACCACCTTAAGTTCCACAATAGGAAAAAGAAACAAAATAAAATCTCATGCAAGAGTCATGCAAGAGACTCTGAGGAGCTGCTGCTAGCATAGCTAACAGAAAGCTAAACGGACAGTCTGACCCTGTGGTCCTACAAATGAATGCAATCAAGGGATGAAAACCCTTATCATGGCCTTATAACCTAATATAAATATATGAAGCTGCCTTATGTTGAACCAGTCCATTGGCCCATCAAGCCAGTACTGCCTACTAAAAATGGCTCTCCAGACATTCAGTCAGAGGTCTTTTACTTGAGATCTTTTAACTGGACATTGTGAAGTGAACTTTGGATTCTCTGCATGCAAAGCTGGTACTCTGCCACTGAATAGTGGCTCCTCCTCTCCAGGATACATTCCAGCTTAGTTTATCGCACTCTCCTTCCCTAAACCTTCTTCACTGGAAACTATGCAAATAAATCTCCTGTGCCCCATCACATATTGCCGCCATGCACAATTGAGCAGCTGCTGCACCTTTGGCCACGAATGAGGTGGTGCCTTTCCTTTCTACTGCTCACAGGAGCACAGTGAGAATTAATTCACTCAGCACTTAAAGCAATAAAGAGCATATAAATATTAGTGTTTATACATCCTTCGTGGGGTCTCAGATTCTGCTGACAAGCCAGCTGTGGTAATGAACGCTCCCCAATGTGCTATTATATTTAGATCAACATTTATTTTGGGAAATGTGCACGTAAAAAGCCTTCTCTGAATGCCTGAAGGTGCTAAAGGCAACATTTATGGCCTTTGTCATTAGAAAATCCCAAGTGGCAGGAAAAAAAAAGAGGGAAATAATACCATGCTAAATTCATGGGGTGTCATTCAACTAACCACTACTGAGAGGAGAAATTAATGAACATGACTAAGTTAGGCCAGAAAATTTCAGTGGGTCTATTCTGCATAAAACTTAGTTCAGTACCACCTATTGATTATTGTGGTCTACAGAATCAAGCTATAAAATTGCTTGTTGGTTAAGGACTACCTTTGCTTAAATGTACGGTTTTCCACAGCCCTTTCAAGCGCAGTCCCAGTAACATTTGGGAGAGATCAGGACCTAGACAACCACAGAAGATGACTCCAATCTAGTACTGCAGGAGTGGCCAATGCAGTCCCCTCCAGTTGTTCGACTAAAATTGCCTGGCCACTGGCCTTTCTGGCTGTAGCCTGGAGTCCAATAGCATCCAGGGTAGAATATTAGCAACTCCTGCTGCACTGCATCGATCTATAAGTTGAGCTGTGAATTTGTATAATTTCCTAAGACAGTGGTTATTAAATTTATTATAACCAAACCTCTAAAAAATAATTGTCCTGCCCAATTTTTTTGGAAACAGGCTTTATTGACTGTTTATTCTCACCTTGAGAAAATTCAGCAAAGTGGCCTCTGTTCCTTTTGGGGTGCAGTTATGGTTCCTGCTTAAATATTTTATTGTTGTTGTTGAAGGAAGCAGTGGGCCTGGTGTTTCTTCGTTCATATTCTCTTTGCACGTTGCTTCTTTCATCCACCATTATTATTATTATTATTATTATTATTATTATTATTATTATTATTATTATTATTATTTGTATACTGCCCTTCATCCAAGGATCACATCACGGTACACAACATCAAAATACAAAATTACAATATGAAATACTAAAAAACCCCACAAAAAACACCTCAATAACCTCCCGCCCACAAAAACATTTAAAAAGCCATAGAATGTTTAATCAGCCAAAGACCTAGTTATAGAGAAACGTTTTTGTCTGGCACCTAAAGATATGCAATGAAGGCACCAGGCAAGCCTCCCTGGGGATAGCTCTCAAATTATGGGTGGCAGAAAAGCCCTGTTCTCATGTTGCCAGCTTTTGGACTTCTTATGTAGGGGGTACGTAGATGATGATTTAAGGGTTCAGATCAGTTCATATGGGGAGAGGTGGTCAAAACCAGCATGTTGAATTGGGCCTGGGAACTAAGTGGTAGTCAGTACAGTCAGGCAAAGATCAGTGTAATGTGCTCAAATCACCCTGCCCTAGTGGGCAACCTTGCTGCTGAATTCTGCATCAGCTAAAGTTTCCAAACCATCTTCAAGGGCAGCCCCATTGCAGTAATCTAACCTAGAGGTTACCAGAGCATGTCATATCTGTCGGGAAATCCCCAAGGGCTGTTTGCAAAACAATTAGATCCATCAGCCTCTAAGGGCAGGATCATCCTCATAGGTCCCCTGCTTCTGCAGAGGGAGAAAGGTGCTGAAATCTTAAATTTCACCAGGAAGTGATTTGACCCTGACAAAGGACTTGTCAGTACCCCCCACTTTCAGATCACCTTCTTCTGCCCAGCTGAGAAAACAAGGAGTGACCTGCCACGTAAATTGGGTCAATGGCATGTTGGGAAAACCCCGGGGTCCTCATGAAGTCCTGAGCCACCCCAGAGCTAACCACTTCAACATGGATGTTGAAGTCCACCAACACCAGCAGTCTGGGAGTCCTCAACACCACCACTGAGACCAGCTCTGTCAGCTCAAGCAGGGAGACAGCTGGGCAGCAAGTCAGGCGGTAAACTAGCAGAATCCCCAATCTGTACCAATTGCCCAATGCCAGGAATGGACACTTTGGACCCTTACACATCTAGATAGAGAGCCTGGAGAGAGAGATGGACTATAGCAATTCCCCCTCCCTGACCAACTCTACAACTAATAAAAAAACAAAAAACCACCCATCTTTCTGCAATCACCTTAGCACATTTTTTTAAACGCTGAACATAATGCAGTGGTGTCTCTGAAGGGCCAATGTAATGACAATAATTTCCTACCATTAACCTCTGAGACATGCTTGTAGTGCTTCTGAAAGGAGGGCTAGAGAAGCCTGAATGAGATGGAACGTTTAATAAAATGCAATCTAACAAACAATAATAATTGTCTGTCTGTCTGTCTGTCTGTCTGTCTGTTGCTGGGTAATCAAGCCCTACTACCCATTCTGAAGAAAGACGGACATGCTTAAACATGTTGCAATGTCAGCCTCAGGCTACATTGCTATACTCGCTCGCCTGGAAGTGAGCCCCATTGGACTTACTCCTGAGTAGACATGAATAGCACTGCAGTGATAGGGTCCGTCCAGACATCCCTTTTATTTTGCATTCATGATTATTTGAGCTCGTGGTGTTATTGGGGAGGCTATACACAATCCTACTTTTGAATAATATTTGAGGCTGCCCAAGTTTCAAGGGGGGCATGCTGCTTTGTTTCCAATCAGTGCACGTGCCCTAGCTCTCTGCTCAAAACTTGTAACTTTGTACATCACAAATGTCCTGGATTGCTTTTTGTCTCACTTGTGTTATGCTGCAGAGCAAGAGTGACCCTCCCGGTGGCAATATTGCTGTAACATTGGGGAAGCATCCCAGAACAACTTACAAAGCAGAATTAAGTTGTGGATGGTCCATCATAAAACCATCACTAGAAGAAGAAGAGTTTGGATTTGATATCCCGCCTTTCACTCCCTTTAAGGAGTCTCAAAGTGGCCAACATTCTCCTTCCCCTTCCTCCCCCACAACAAACACTCTGTGAGGTGAGTGGGGCTGGGAGACTTCAAAGATGTGTGACTAGCCCAAGGTTGCAGCTGCATGTGGAGGAGCGGAGACGCGAACCCGGTTCCCCAGATTATGAGCCTACTGCTCTTAACCACTACACCACACTGGCTCTCACTAATGCACTATTATTGCATCAACTACCTGTTGCAGAAAAATCCAGTCTGCAGGGGCTCTTAGTGTGTCACTGATGTTCCTGGAGGATGCTGAATGAGACCAGCTACGTGGCTGAACATCATAGTCAGGCTGCAGTCCTGCCTACACTTGCCCTCTGACAAAAACTGTGACCTTGCTTTGTATCGTTTGCCTAAATGTGCATGTGTTAGAGCATGTCATACCTATACATACAACCACATAACAGGATCTCTATACTATTCCTTTAAGATTATTGAAAAACACAGCATGCACAAGCAATTTTGTGGCATTCAATGCCCGAAGCAAAAACAGAAGCAGTAACACCAAGGTTACAGATTTGATCCCCATACGGGACAGTTGCACATTCCTGCATTGCAGGAGGTCGGACCAGATCAGGGGTGCACAACCTGCGGCCCTCCAGATGTTTCTGGACTACAACTCCATCAGCCCCAGCCAGCATCGCCAGGGATCAGGGATGATGGGAGGTGTAGTCCAACAACATCTGGAGGGCCGCAGTTTGTGCACCCCTGGAAAAGACGATCCTCGGGGTTGCTTTCCAACTCTACAATTCTATGATTTGGAGAAGGAGGAGGAGATTTTATCCAAACAATAAATTGCACCAAGGTCAATGAAAACTGGGTGTCCCTAACCACACACTGCTTTTAGCTAATCTGTTTGTAACATTTGCCCAGGGGCAGCTGAGGCAGCACTCTCTAAGCAAGTGCCAGGTGGGAGCCACCATCTAAATTTCCCAGAGCTTTATGACAAAAGAAAATGGCAGCTCCTAGACCCACTTGCTCAGTATGAGGGAACCAAGGCCCAGTGGCGTAGTGTGGGTTGTCAGCACCCGGGGCAAGGCAAGTAATTTGCGCCCCCTAACCCGTGGATTTGCACCCCCTAACCCCCAGATGTTGCGCCCGGTGCGGCCGGCCCCCCTGCACCCCCCACGCTACGCCACTGCCAAGGCCAGTTTCCATGCAGGTGGACCCTGCCAGGTCACTGGACTGATGGCAGTTACCCAAAAGTATTGGTGCAGCTTTAGACTGAAAAACTCAAAGAGTTCTCTTTAGCTTTTTCAAAGAAATTAACTTGTCTGTTACAATTTCACCACAGCTCTAGAATCACCATGTTCCAGCCCTTATGGCCTTACAGGGTTTAACAGGAAATATGTCCTTGCCACTGAGCTCACAGGAGCGGCAGACAGTAAGTGAGAGAAATATCCTCTGGTGCACCACCGTGGTGATAACTCTCCTGCAGTGGAATAACCGAAGCAATGTTATAAAACAGAATGTATATTTCAGTGAATTAAATCCCCTCTTGACTTACTCTCAGCAGGAAATAGGACTTTGGTGCAACACTACTGATACTCTGGTGCCCTCTGGCGGCTAGCAGCATACAATGTAATGATGATTCAGAAGATCTCAACAAAACTCATATCCTATTCGTTTTAATACATGTTTTAGTCAGCACATGTTTCAGACCCGTACTGTGCTCCTTCATAACATTTAAAGCATCAACAAAATGTTGACATCAAGAACCCAGCCTTTAACCATCTCAATTCCTATTTCACACACTTGAAACGAAAAACAGCCAAGCCACTTCAAATGTTTCTGTCTCTTTTTTTTTTATGTGTACGCTACAAAGACTTGTGATAGCATGCATTTTCTACATAGTGAATCAGACATTTATGTTTTGGCAGTAAGGAGTCATTTACACAGTGGCTGTGTCCCCCATCTCTGCAGCCCCCATGCTCCTTGAATCTGTGTGGCTTAATTCAACATGGGGCAGCAGACACTGCTGTGGACCAAAACATAACCTAGTTTTCCAAGAGATGCATCCCATTTTTTAATGGACAGCAAAGCAAACTGCTGTGCAAATCTATTCCAATGGCAATGGCAGCTAAGAACAACAGTTCATTTTTAAAAATACTATCGCACACAAACACTCTAAACTAGGAATAAAAGCGCCCTACCCTAAAAAGTTATTGTGAAGGGACCCCGAGGGTCATCTAGTCCAACCCCCTGCAATGCAGGAATGTGGTGCCCCATCCAATATGAAACCATACCAGACCCTGCTTAGCTTTGCAAATGTCCTAGCAGTTTTATTGCTGCACCACTAAGAAAGAAAGATGTATGCAAAGCACTTCTCTTTCATTTTCTCTTATATTGGGGGGGGGGTGGAATTCCCACTCCCAAGTTGCAAGGTTATAAACTTGTTGATATTCTTTATTCCTTTCTTTGGAGTGGTGGGGTCCACTTAAGTGTGGGGTGGTGAGTGGCAATGCAGTCCTGGGCACCTCCTGGTTGATAGTGTGGAGGGAAATGAGTCTGAATTATCAAGTAAGCTTCATACAAAGGTGATCAGTTAGAAGCTGCACAGAGCGTGGGAGCTAATTGGAAGCTAAATACTGGTAAGGGACTGGTTGGGAATGATGAAATGCACAACTTGAAACAGTCAGAGTTGGGGCATTTAGGAATCCCTAATATTTTTTAAGAAGATCCCAGATACAGTCCTGGGCACCTCCACCCAAAGAGGCTCATGTGACGCGAAAGACCTCCGCCTGTGAGCCACAACCAGATTAGGCATAACTTGGGCAGATGGACAAGTAGTCTGGTAACTATGTTTCCAGTTTAAAATGGCCTCCCTGTGTATCTACTTAATGCACGCTGGCTATTTAAAAACCAGAGCCTAATAAGCGCCTGTTGGACCAGGCCAATGACCCATCTAGTCTAGCATCCTATTCCCACTGCAGCCAACCAGATACCTATGGGAAGCACACAAGCGGTACTTGTTTACAACAGCACTCAATTTCCTTATTTATTTACAGCTTTCATGACCAGGATTGTAGAAGCCATATTGCTGCTTTGCTTTCTGTTTTATGTGCAGAGCCATAGAATCTAGAAATGTATAAAAAAACAAAACCTCATATTTAAAATGCTATAGGATGCAATCCTACCTGGGAGTATGTCATTGAATTCAATGGAACATACTTCTAAGCAGGCATGTGTAAAATTGCACTCTTGTTTTCTCAGTGCCTCTACACCCATCTGCTCAACTAGTCAAGGGTTAAGCATTCTGAGAAACCTGCCTACGTTGATGGGTGCAAGAAGTGAAGTTACAGGGAACCAGGCAGAGGGCCTTCTCAGTAGTGGCGCCCACCCTGTGGAATGCCCTCCCACCAGATAGCAAGGAAATAAATAACCATCTGACTTGTAGAAGACATCTGAAGGCAGCCCTGTTTAGGGAAGTCTTTAATGTTTGATGTTTTATCATGTTTTTAATATTCTGTTGGGAGCCGCCGAAAGTGGATGGGGAAACCCAGCCGGATGGGTGAGGTATAAATAAAAATGTTTTTATTATTATTATTAGATCCATGATGGCTGATCCAGGGTAGACATTTCACACAACTGAATCATATCATCACAGTTACAATTACTATTTGATAGAAGCTAATGGCATAAAGGCACCCCCACCCCAAAATTATCATAGAACTACTTTAAAAAATCTTCTGGTTTCCCAGCAATAAAGAATCTTATATTTTATGACAATCTGGAAAAACACTTGAAAGTTGCTAATGCCTCACTCACATGCTCGCTTCCACTCTCTGGGCTGGCTTGGATGTAGGACTAAGCTATGGTTTAGCATTATGCGAATGAATCACATGAGCTCAGGCTCCCAACTCTGCCCCCCCCTTCACTAGAGCAGCTGTGAGGAAGAGATGAGAAGCATTGACTTCTAGTTTTAAAATAAAAATAGCTAGCAGTTATGTCTGGACTTGGGGGATCACGTTTAGTTTAAACAGTGTGACGCGGCAGCTAAAAAAGCCAATGCAATTCTGGGCTGCATCAATAGGAGTATAGCATCTAGATCAAGGGAAGTAATAGTGCCACTGTATTCTGCTCTGGTCAGACCTCACCTGGAGTACTGTGTCCAGTTCTGGGCACCACAGTTCAAGAAGGACACTGACAAACTGGAACGTGTCCAGAGGAGGGCAACCAAAATGGTCAAAGGCCTGGAAAAGATGCCTTATGAGGAACGGCTAAGGGAGCTGGGCATGTTTACCCTGGAGAAGAGGAGGTTAAGGGGTGATATGATAGCCATGTTCAAATATATAAAAGGATGTCACATAGAGGAGGGAGAAAGGTTGTTTTCTGCTGCTCCAGAGAAGCGGACACGGAGCAATGGATCCAAACTACAAGAAAGAAGATTCCACCTAAACATTAGGAAGAACTTCCTGACAGTAAGAGCTGTTCGACAGTGGAATTTGCTGCCAAGGAGTGTGGTGGAGTCTCCTTTGGAGTTCTTTAAGCAGAGGCTTGACAACCATATGTCAGGAGTGCTCTGATGGTGTTTCCTGCTTGGCAGGGGGTTGGACTCGATGGCCCTTGTGGTCTCTTCCAACTCTAGGATTCTATGATTCTATGATTCTATGATTCTAAACCAAAAGTGGGGAACCTGTGGCTTCTAGATGTTGCTAGACTTAGGTGTCACCAAGGAAGGGGAAGAGGATCCTGGCAATGGATGTAGGCATGATTAGTACACACTGGCGCAAGCTAAAGATGAGGAAGGGGAGGTTGGGAACTTGAGAGATACTCACAGGACCCCAGAGGACGGCAGTTCAGGGAAGCCAGGGGAGATGGACACAACAGAACCAGACACAGCATGCTCTTGAGGAGTTGGGAACAGCAGAAAGTGAACTCCAAGAGACTGAGGCAGGCAAGGGAACACAGCCCAGCTTACTAGTGGACCAGGTGGAGATCATGGGGCTCATTAGGTCTGGAAGGAAGCTATGGTCATGTAGCTAGATTAGGCTCAGGGATCACTTGCTTCATCTAGTTGAGAGGCACAGCTGCTCAAGTGGAGCAAACGTCAGGTGCAGCAATCAAGAGTGGGAAGGATAAAAGGGAAGCAAGGCAGAGATTCTATGTGTCTGCTCAACTTTCTCTGTTGATGGACCATGGCTTGGCTGCTTTGGGAATAATGCTATCAATGTCTCCTAGTGACTGCAGTATGTCTCTGAACATCAGTTGCTGGAATATATACGGTAAGTAGGAAGAGTACTGTAGTGCTCAGTTCCTTCTTGAAGGTTTCTGAGAGGCAACTGCTTGGCCACTGTATGTTGGACTAGATAGGCCTTGGGGTGATCCAGCAAAGGCTCTTCTCATGTCCTTACGTGTGTGTATTTTTAATGTAATGGGGAACTCTGGTTAGTTCAAATGTGGGAGCAAATGAAATCTTCCTCATGGCTACACTAGAGGAAGAGTCTTGAGAGAAGAGCTTGGGAGCAGAAGGTTCATGCAGACTCCTTCAGTTACCATGAAACCAGAGTTTAGCATTGTATCCAAATCTCTCTCATACACACACACACACACACACACTCACACATATACAGTTTCCAGGCAACTGCCCCTTTTAAACAGCTACTCAGTTAATATTGCTTTTCATATCAGTTTGGCGCACAGAGCATGCAGCTGAATGTCAATCTCAAGATAAATTATAACTCAGTAAACAAAATTAAAAACCACACATAGAGGAGGGAGAAAGGTTGTTTTCTACTGTTCCAGAGAAGTGGACACGGAGCAATGCATCCAAACTACAAGAAAGAAGATTCCACCTAAACCTTAGGAAGAACTTCCTGACAGTAAGAGCTGTTCGACAGTGGGATTTGCTGCCAAGGAGTGTGGTGGAGTCTCCTACTTTGGAGGTCTTTAAGCAGAGGCTTGACAACCATATGTCAGGAGTGCTCTGATGGTGTTTCCTGCTTGGCAGGGGGTTGGACTTGATGGCCCTTGTGGTCTCTTCCAACTCTATGATTCTATGATTCTAGGGTGTCCCGATTCTAGACAAAATGTGAGATTCCTATCTATCTCAAGGAACTAATTGTAATGCAGTTGAAGACTTTGGGGAACTTGGGATTAACAAAGAAACTATTTCTCATTTGGAATTTCCCTGACCCCTCTGAGTCATATCTAACTGCATATTGAAATATCCCGCTTGATGGAAAGTAATATTACATACATGCTGCTGGCAGGCAGTGGACTTTCTATGGATACATGCTCCTATGGAAATCCATTCACCTAAGATTAGGATGCAGTTATTGCTTATCACATTCAACACTTACTTAACATCACACAACCTATGGCACGTTACTTGCATCAAATGTGGCGCATATATATATATATATATATATATATATATATATATATATATATATGTATATATATATATATACCCCTCTCTCAGTACGTGGGTTTTAGTCACAGAATAATGTGTGAAATGAGGAGAAATATATATAAAAAATATTCACCCACTATGAACATTTAAAGAAATAAAATCATTCTGAATGAATCATCCAAAATTGTCCACCTGTACATTTACTTTCTTCCTTACTTACTTTCTGAAGTGGCACCAGTGACATCACTTGCACTCAGTGATGCCATAATGAAGCCAAATCCACGTGGTTACATAATGTAGTTATATAATCCAATGATCAAATAGGCAGCAAAGCAACAACAAGTTGGGGAAACAATACTAAATATGATTCCAAAAAATAAACATTTCCTCTAGGGCTGAATATTTCCAGTCCATGCCACTTTTGCAATTGTAAGTCCAGTTTCTGACGTACTTCTGCATTAATCTGTAAAAAAATTAAAAAAACCTGCCCTCAAATGTATATCAAAACCCACATTTACATGCATCTTTTTGAATGAATTTTCTCACAAAATGCACATTTCTAAATGGATTTTATCTCAAAACACACATCCATTTCTAGACAAATCTTATCTCAATATATGCATTTTTGAAATGCATTTGGGGGTAGGTTTTTGGTTGGTTTTTTTTAAGCTGAGAACTGCAAAATTGAGAGAAGTGCAAGTCCAAAAGGCAGCCGTGTTCTAATATACACATTCGTCTGCTGGGTGTGAATCAGGTCAGTTTGTATCTGAATTCACAAATACCGAATACCTCCAAACATCTCTAGCACCCCACCAT
This sequence comes from Podarcis bocagei, assembly GCF_964188305.1. NCBI lineage: Eukaryota > Metazoa > Chordata > Lepidosauria > Squamata > Lacertidae > Podarcis > Podarcis bocagei. The sequence continues at coordinate 29,983,713 of NC_138125.1, forward strand.
CACTATTTTTGGTCCAATAATCGAACAGTGAGTCCTGCATGAAAAGTCTCACAAAAAGAAAAGTGAAGAAGACTTTAAATCCAACTAGATAATAATCCATGCCTCTGCTTTATATAAGGGTTCCCAAGGCAGTGCAGGATGTTCTGTTGCACACAAAGAAATGACTCATAATAGTTGAATTCCACGAATGTAGTTCAAGAATATTGAATAGCTGAAATTGACTAATAGCCTAACTGTGAAGTCACTGAGGAACTCTGAATAGCCCTGAATAGCAAATCTATGATACAGCTCAGAAGCACTAAAGTTCTGGTTTGTGAATTGCAGGGCTGTGAATTGTTTGGGAACACAGAAAAACTCTGTGTGCAACTGGTCCCATAGCCTCGTTCAGAATATCTTATTCATGAGCTTTAATGAAAGTGAAGCACCACAGCATTTTATACGCCTGACCCATATCACTATAAATGTTCCCACTGCCACAATGATTCTCCCATATGTAGCAATGTATGGCAAGTCTTTCCCCATGAGGATGGTATTTGCCCACCTGGTGCCCTCCAAGTGTTCCTTTGGACTACAACTCCCATCAGCTCCAGATACCACAACTGATGGCTACTGTAGTCCAAAACATCTGGGAGACACCAGCTTGGTGAAGGCTGCATTATGGCATTTAGGTAAAAGAAATCTAACTCAGTCTCAGCTGAGGATAGTTTGCAGCTGTTAGATTGCATTACAATGTCTGTGTGTACACCCTCACTGAGTTTCTGCCTGGCTGGGGTGTGTCTTTGAGAATGCCTCTTGGTTACCTGGATGAAGAGGCATGTTGCCGTGTGTATAACATGTTGCTTCACCTGCTTTTGCCTCCAGCTCCACCCACCCCATGCATGTGGCTAGCGACCGAGGAGAAATACAATTTTGTTTGCATGCTAATAAGAAATTGCCTAATTTGCACTTCTTAAACCAATGCATGAACTGAAACACAACAATCCTTTGAAACTCACACTTCTCCAAATTTTGCAAAGCAACCAAAGAATATGCACAAAAATGCATCTATTGGGGTGGAATGTGCACATTTTAGCGAAATTATATTAGAGAAGTTTTCTCCCAAAGGTTCGAACAATACAGTATACAAAAAAATGTGCTTTTTGGGAGAAATTTAACACGCTGACAAATTTTCACAAGAATTTAAAACATTTTGCAAATCTCTGCTGCAATCTGAAGAACTAAATTTAAGATTGGAAAAATGAGAAACTCAGAGAACCGAAATTGACAGATTAATCCATCCCTACATGTGGCCACCAGCAGTGGCATAGCGTGGGAGGTGCAAGAGGAGCCATGGCCCTGGAAGCGGATTTTTGAGGGGGAGTGAAGCAGGGACACCCCCCCCCATGTGCGCAGGCACCCACAGTGTGGCACAGACAAGCACTCCTCTCCTGGTGTCAGAGGAACCAATGCTCACAGAGAGGAGCACCAGGCTGAGCCACGCTGGGGGGTGCCAGCATGGGGGCACCTGCTTTGCACCCCCTCAGTGCTGTCAGCTGACTGGGCTCCCCCCCCCGCACAGGCAGGTGGCGCCACCCTCCCCAGATTGCAAGGCTGCTGGGAGTGGTGGCGGCGTGGGGACCAGGCAGCCAAGCACCCGTCAATCCCAGCCTTGCCTTTGCTGGTGAGGGGTGTGTGGTTGTTGCACCCTTCTTGTGCCACCCTCTTCGGATCCGAGCCTTGCAAGGTCGCTTGGGGAGGGCGGTGTGGGGGTGTGGTAACCATGCTCCCTTCAATCCCAGCCTCCTGTGAGCCTTGCAAGGTCTTGGATCTCGGAAGGGCAGCATGAGGAGGGCACAACAATCATGACGCTTGGGGCTGGTGTTGCTCCAGTGGCAGCAGGGGCTGGACGGGCGCAGTGAGCTCTGTTTGTCCTCTGTCTCTCATCTTGCCTCACCCCATCCCTGGCGCGTGCAGGAGTGCACACAAACACACCTGCCCCAGGCAGCATGGAGACACACTCACCACTGATCACCAGAAGGTTGCCCCAGATGGGAATCTAGCTCTCAATCTGAAACAGGCTTCTACCTCTGCAGTACAGCTATGATCCTAACTGAAGAATAATACAAGTTAGAACTCCTAGGCCAATTGTCACTGGGAGTTGTTGTTGTTGTTTTTACCCAGAAGCACAGCTTGATGTCAACACTCTCTTCCCATGTCCCCCCTGTCCTTAAAACACTTCTGTAGGCATGTAGCCCACTGCTGTGCAAGGACATTTTTGAACCGGGGCCACAGTTTACAAGTGTGTCTCATCAATAGCTGCTTCACCTTAAGGAGCATAATTCTGTTTCATTAATACACACCCTCAAGCATACCCTCTTGCTTAAAGTGAATACAGAAATGTCATTCACAGACTCTGGGACAAGAATTATGACAATGCTTGCTGTCATAAAGATAAGAAAATGCCAGATCTGTAGACTTTAACATGGTAAAAGACACACATATGCACACACACACACACACACACACACACACACACACACGGTATTTGAAACCTAAATCCATGTAGATAGGCTGGTGGATTCCAAGGGAACACATCTCTGTGCAAACACGTTTAGTTGCAGCATCCTAATGCAGTAGGATGTTTACCACCATTGCCGGCCTAAAACAATTTGGCACCTGAGGCAGAGTCCAAATGACACTTCCCTCCACACCAGGGAAGAAGGGGTGAGGGAAGCAGCAGAGAAAGATGGACATTGGGCTATGCAGTCCCTGTGGATCCTGCTGCCTGAGGCAGTCGCCTCACCTTGTCTCATGGGTGGGCCAGCCCTAAAGGCTGTGGTAGTTTCTTCAAACATATTTAATTATTTGCTTTTTAAAATGATATTGCTGCCACATGGCATGGCATACAGGTCACAATACAGTTCTGCTCTAAGCAAGGCAGACACCATTTTGACTCGCAAATGACTTGAATGCAGGGTCATTCTAGGGTATATCTGGGGGTAAAAAAATATGGCAGCCACCACGAGATATGATGGCAGCCATGTTCTCTTCACACAAAAGAAAATGCCCTGGAAAAAGACAGAATTGGCATCATTTGGGGGTCGAGGGAATGGTGGTTGGCTGTGTTGCTGCCTCTGCTGTTGAATCTCAGGTGGCAGGAATATAAAGTTGTTGCTTTAAAAAAATGTTACAGAACCTTTAAGGAAGCAGTCTTTAAAACGGCAAAAGGTGGAATGAATTTTGTTGTGTGCATAACTGATTTATTTATTTTGAATGACCTCGGATTCATAGCTCATGAAGGGGGCAACAATATTGGGAGCAATTAACTATGGCCGTAACAAAGAGTGGTGTTATCTTTATACTACAAATGTATGCTTCAAACTTTATGCTTTCCTGTGTGCTTTTTAAAAAAATGGGTAATTATCTGATATGTATGTGTTCTCCACAAGATGGGTTTTTTTCTATCTGCAGATTTCCCAGTTGCTTGGAGAAACAGCCTCATTTACTATTCCTTTAATTGCTCCAGGGACACAATAAACAACTCATTAGGTTGTCAGCCTGTCAGGGAGCATGTTAATGTCTTTTACAGTGTCTATATTTTACTGTCTGTCAAATTCAACTTGTCAAATTCAATAGCTGCTCTTGTTTAAAGGAAGGCAACATCTAATACTGGCATGCTTTTTGAGTGACCTTCATTTGGATGGGGACCAACCAAAGAGATTGCCATTTTGTTGAGAAGAGAGTTGCAAATAGGGAGTGTCACTAAGATGTAACAGGAAGAACTCCTGGGCCCTCTGACATACCGTATTTTTCGCCCTATAGGACACACCGGCCCATAGGGCGCACCTAGTTTTTTGGGGGGGAAATAAAGGGGGCAAAATTATTTTCCCCCCCAGCCGCGGCTTCAGCGCGCCCCGCGCTCCAGGCAGCAGGCTGCTACCCGCAGCCTAGGGAGCCCTGTGGGAACTCCCACGGGGCTCCCTAGGCTGCGGATATCTGCCCGAAGCGTGGGGCGCTCTGCTTCAGTGCGCCCTGCGGGAACTCCCGCGGGCTCCCCAGGCTTGCTGATAGTTCCTGAAGCCTGGAGAGCGAGAGGGGTCGGTGCGCACCGACCCCTCTCACTCTCCAAGGTTCAGCGAAAGCCTGCATTCACCCCACAGGACGCACACAGATTTCCCCTTCATTTTTGGAGGGGAAAAAGTGCGCCCTATAGGGCGAAAAATACGGTACTTCTCCCTCTATAAAGCATCATTTCCCCAGTGCCCCTTTCCCCATGGTCCTATTTTGGAAAAGGAAGTACAATGTGATATTCTGCTACTTCAGCTATTGTATCACTTCTATTCTGCTGGCAAGGGGAAAAGGCAGTGCCTGTATCATAGTTCTCTGCCTAGAAATAGCATTGGCTCTCCTGCATCTTCTGAAGCGTTTGCTGACCTACCCTCCTTAGGGAAGAAAGGTGGGATATAAATTTAATAAATCAAGACATTTTCTTCACACACAATTCACAACTTACAGAATTCACCTCCATGATTTCCGTGGCCATTAGATTTCCCCCAACCCCACAAAGGATTAGACAATGCAGGGAGAATATATCTCATTGGCTATTGGCCAGAATAGCTAAACTGGGGGTGGGGAACTGGCAGCAATCTAGATGCTGGTGAACTACAGTTCCCAGCATCCCTGACCATTTACCCTGTGGTCTGGGGCTGGTGGGAATCCAACCACACCTGGAGTGTCACTGGTTCTCCACCCCTTACCCAATGTACAGAGTTATTATACTGCTAAATACCAGACACTGGGGGTAATAAAACAGGGAGTTGTCATCACAAACATGCTCTCCTTTTAAGTGCTCAGAGACGTCTTACTGACCACAGTTAGGGCACTGGGCTAGATAGCTCTTCAGCTTGATCCAGCAAAGATGCTCTTCACACTTATTTATTACATTTATACCCTTCCCTTTCTTTCAAGGAGCTCAGTGAGGAGTACATGATCCCTCTTACTCCCCACTCCATTCTCACAACAACCCTGTGAGTTAGCTTAGGCTGAGAGTGAGAGACAGGCCCAAGGACTTCCAGTGAGCTTCATGGCTGAGTGGGGATTTAAACCCTGGTCTCCCAGGGTTCTTGGTCCAGCACTCTAACCATTCCCACACATGGTCTCTCTTATTTATATAAAGTGTCCACACTCTCCAAATATAAATGTATACCATGGTTGGACAACAAACATGGGAGACATTTGGGAGGTCATTTAATCTGTCCTGCTCAATCAGGATGCGTCTACAGCATTTGTGACAGATGGCTTACTAGCTTCTGCTAAAGTAGCTCCAGCCAAGGACAGCCCAACACCTACACCATCAAACTGCTTTTATCATTAAGATGTTCCTCCTAATGTTTAGCTAAAATCTCCTTCCTTGCAGCTCTCATACCTATTACTTCGGACTTCTGGAGCAACTCAGAAAAAGGGTGCTCCAGTTTCTGTATGATAGCCTTTCAGATACTTGCACACTGCTATCATGTCTCCCCTTGATTAGCTCTTCACAAGCCTAATTGTACCCCCCCTCTCTCTTAAAAATATTTTATTTATGATTTTTAAATTTATACATTTCAATAATTTTATAATCATTTTAACATTTCAAAACTTGACTTGCTTCCCCATCTTTCTGTGGTTCCTTAAACTTATTTCTAATATTTTCTGCATATCCAAATTAACTTAATTTGCTCATTTATTCATCTACTTTAAATATATACTATTATAAAACTGCAGGTTATTACAATAGTACCTCTCTCTTTTGACTGTTCTTCCACTGGAACTGGTTAACCACTTCTGATGCAGGTCATCATCTGCCACCATTTCTCAAAATATAATAATTTGTGCTCTCTTAAGTGTGCAAGCATATGTGAATTTTCATATAAGTGAGCTTGAAACATCACTGGGTATGCCTGCCCAGCTTTTACAGCTTCCCCTCCTGAATTGGCACATTTGGCTCATATTTATGACATGAGATGCCACTTTACAATTCCATGATGATGATTTTCTCCTCATGTTCTACATATCTCTCTTTCCCAATAGCACCTGATGAAGAAGCATGAAGTTTCTGAATCTACACTATCCTATCAATGTATACAATGACTAAAGGTAAAAGGTAAAGGTAAAGGACCCCTGGATGGTTAAGTCCAGTAAAAAGCTGAGAGAGCCGGCGTTTGTCCACAGACAGCTTTCCGGGTCATGTGGCCAGCATGACTAGACCGCTTCTGGCTCAACAGAACACCATGACGGAAACCAGAGCACACAGAAACACTGTTTACCTTCCCACTGCAACAGTACCTGTTTATCTACTTGCACTGGCATGCTTTTGAACTGCTAGGTTGGCAGGAGCTGGGACAGAGCAACAGGAGCTCACACCATCATAGGGATTTGAACCACCAACCTTCTGATCGGCAAGCCCAAGAGGCTCAGTGGTTTAGACTACAGCGTACAATGTGTGCACAATAACATAAGAAGAGCCCTGCTGGATGAAGCCAAAGACCCATCCTATTCACAGAATGGCCAACCAGATGCCAATGGTAAGCCAACAACATGGCCTGTGCTGGATATGCTCATTCATATCAGTGCCATCATCACCACCTGCAATAGCAGGATAATTGGATGCTGCACTGATGCAAGTTACTCACGTTCCCTGTTCCTCCACATCACAGTACTAGGCCATTCCAGTGCGGGTGAGACCCATAATTTCAGGCTTAATGTTTATAGGAAATGGAAGAGGGGATCTCCTCCCATGTTGTCCACTTCTCTAGTTTCAGGGGACTGGGGAACATTTGTCTTGAGCTAAAGGAGGTTTTCTGTATTAAGAACCCATTGGTTTTAATTGTACAACCTCTCCCAACTATTATCCCCATTTTATAGTGGAGAAAAGCTACATTTATTATCAGTCATGGAAAGCTCAGTAAAGAAAACAGGAGCGGGTGGGGGGGGGGAATCCTGCGAATGCAACAAAAGGCTGGTGGTTCAGTGCCTGATTCATTTCGGAGTCTCCTCCCACAAAAAAAGCATGTTTCTTCTTCTGTTGAGGCAAGTAAATAAATATTACCTTTCCCCTCAAGGGATACATATCAGCCCTGGACTGTCATAATAGCATTTTCATGGATCTTCCCTACTGACATGATTTTTGAAGGATATATATTTAGATGCTCAGAGACATTAGACTGGCCCGTTAGGACAGTGAAGTAGATAGATCTCCAGTTTGACACACAAACACAAATACACGAAATACATAGAGTGAAATATTGCCTAGAGTGTATTGCAAAAGATGTCTTCAACTATATCACTGCATTTCACTGGGCAAGTCAACTCTAGTCCTTGCAATGGGAAATGGTTTACAGAAGATCAGCTCCTTATTGGAGACCACCTTTCTTTGAAGTGTACTCAACTGGGACTGCCTGCAGGGAATTGTCAATACTTTTGAGACTCATAGCTCTCAAAGGTAAAAGGGGCCTTCAGAAGCAGCCGTGAAGAGGGTGGTCATTCCTCCCTGGTCTCTCAACCCCCCCCCCCCCAGTTTCATTTGTGCTTTGAGTGGCTCAGGAAGCACAGTGGGAAAATCCTGCATTCCCTCTCACTGTACACAGCAGATTACAAGTGTTATTTCAAATTGCAATAGAGAAGGACATGGAAAGGGGGTGAAAGTATAAAATAATGCAAATATTTGTGGGTTTTTAAAGGTAGCAATTGCAGATGGGTGCAGAAACCAAAGAGAAAGGACTCATACAAAAACTAACATGGACCATAAACTGAGCCTGCTACTAGGGATGGGAGCGGGGGGGAGTCAAATAATAACTCCACTATCGTGGGGGTTGGCTTTCCATTTGCCTGTCATTCAGGAGCTATATAAATTAGTTCTCTTCTTTCCTTTTCCTTAGCATTGCCTAACCTCTGGGCTAAGATAAGAATGGCTGACAGCAGATGAGTTGCTGTTTTCCTTTGGTCCCAACTACGCACAGAAAGGCTTGAACACCTTGTTTTGCTCACTATGGAAACCTTATTTTAGCTAAAAGAAGAAACAGGTTATATTGATTCCTGGCATGGATCATTGCTTCAGTTGTCAAAAACACGTCGAACATTTATATGAGAAGGCTATATATAAGCGCGGGGGTTTTTGGTTTGTTTTTTAAAAAAGCAACCCCACGACTTATGTGCAGTTAACTTGTGTGCATTCTGCTTTGCATGCTTGGCAAAAAGAAAGAAAGAAAGAAAGAAAGAAAGAAAGAAAGAAAGAAAGAAAGAAAGAAAGAAAGAAAGAAAGAAAAGAGAGAGGGAGTGGGAGTCTGGGAAAAAGGACTTTGGCAATCCCACTCACCACTGAACCCAGTGTGTTTTTACTATATGCAATTTTGGCTCTAGGCGCCAACCCCGGAACATAGTTTCGCCTTCGTGCATTCCTGCATTCTATATGTTTCCCATCTTACCTTTATTTCTAACATTTTGAGAGTTGCTGGGCATTTCCCCATTATTTTTTCATTCTCTCATACATTAGCTAAGCCATTGCCTAGTGGGAATAATAGCCTGATATATTGGAGGGACCATAGGTCAATGGTAGAGTGCATGTTTTGCATGTATCTGGTCCCAGAGATATCCTCTGGTGGTACAGGGACCCCTGGCAGAGGGCAAAGAAAATCCCTATGCCCCAAGCCTTGGAGTGCTGCTGCCATTCAGAGTGGGCAAAACTGCTGGAGGGACTGCTAGGCTGGCTCCATCAAGGGCAGCTTCGTAAGTTCATCGTTAGAGGGACACTGGTAAACAACTGACGGGCAGGACTGAAACACACATTATTAAGATATCAGCTTTGCTCTACAGCCACTGTTAGTGCTTAGTTTCCAAAGGCAGAAGTGTTCAAATGGGCTTGGAAGTAAATGATCTGAAAGACCTGCTCTTTAATCTCATGTTTCTGGAGAGTAAGTGGTGGATGCCTGGTAATGAAAGAAAGATATTGTGGACATGTTTGAAAGTCCCATTGCTTTCTGTTTTTAAAAACGTTTCTCAGGGTTGGGTCTCAGGCTCAGCTTTGGAATACAGTTATAGGTATATACTCTTGACCAAATTATGCCATTGATTTTTTGTGTGTGTGTGTGTGTGTGTGTGTGTGTGTGTGTGAGAGAGAGAGAGAGAGAGAGAGAGAGAGAGAGAGAGAGAGAGCCCACAAAGAAATCACTGTAAGAGAAAGAGATTAAGAAATGGCTGTGTGTTGCTTGACAGAAGGAAGGAAGGAAGGAAGGAAGGAAGGAAGGAAGGAAGGAAGGAAGGAAGGAAGGAAGGAAGGAAGGAAGGAAGGAAAAGAAAGAGAAAGAGAAAAAGAAAGAGAAAAAGAAAGAAAGAGAAAAAGGAAGGAAGGAAGGAAGGAAGGAAGGAAGGAAGGAAGGAAGGAAGGAAGGAAGGAAGGAAGGAAGGAAGGAAGGAAAGACAGAAAGAAAGAAAGACAGAAAGACAGAAAGACAGACAGAAAGAAAGACAGAAAGACAGAAAGACAGAAAGACAGAAAGACAGAAAGACATATTCCATGGGAGCTTGATGAAGAGAGGAAAAGCAGCTGGACTGCTAGCAAAAAATAGTTGGATGTCCAAGTAATTACAATTCGACAGTTAAACTGAGAAAGTCAGGCGGGAAAAGGAATTGTGTGTGTATGTGTGTGTTTTTTCCCCAGCACAAAGCTGAGAAAGAACAGCAAACGGCAGGTCTTTGTGTCAAAATTGGTATTTGAGAGCGACCTCTTGCTTCTCTTTAGAACAGAATAATCCTTCAGAGCATCAAGCAACAAAGAAAGCAATTGTGAGCACTATTCCAGGCGCCTGTCAATGGCCTTCGAACAAAACAACCACTGAATTTCATAGCCGCTCTCAGACACATTTTTCTCTCACCCCAACAAAAGTGCCAAGCGCATAAGTATAGGGGGAGATGCTAAACATTGTCCAAAGTATTAAAATCAAGTCACAAGCAAGGCAGCAGCAGCATCAACCAAGGAACAGCCAAGGATTTAACATGGCTCTACTGCTGCCCTCATACTTTGAGCCTTCTTAAACCCACCTAGAGACTGATTTACTCCTGTGACAGTCTATTAACTTGGAACATTTCTGAGTTAGGGCCTCCTGCAGGGACACATAGATATAGATTAAGAACACCCTCATAAGACCAAAGTGAATGAAAGCTGCAGATTACTCTCCCCCCACCCCCAATCCTTTCCTCACATATTTCTATGGGCAAAACACAAACACAAACTTGGAAGTACTTTGAACTACATTTTGAAAATTCCATGCACAGCATAGCACCATTAAAATTCAATAGCACCTGCTGAAATTCCGTTGAGAGGTGCAGTTTTGGATATCCTGAACACGACCTTCTATAGCAGGTGTGGATTTCCACAGTACTCCCATCAAAGAATGGTAACAGGATATAGTTCATTTTAGAAAGTTGTTTCAGTAGCAGGTATTTGATCTCCACGTCATCCAACTACATTTTACTGAAGAATGAACACTGTACACGGGTCTTTGAGTGTGTCAATCACTCTCAAAGGCCAAATGTGAAAGAGGGCACCAATACAGTCAGCTGCAGCTGAAACAATTTTGATTTTTGAAAAATCAAAACCTGTAGATATTTCAGATTTGATCTTAGCATTTGATTGTTTTGTGTCACCTCTTGATGTTATCTGAATAGTCAAAGTAATGAATAAAGCGGTACAAAAACCAGCACCGATAACTGCTGATTACCTCTCAAGTACTAACACTGACCACTGTTGCATATTAGCTGCCAAACATACAAAACATTTTTGTATGTCAGATACAATGGTACCTCTGGTTATGAATTTAATTTGTTCCGAAGATCCATTCTCAAGCTGAAACTGTTATCCTGAGGCACGCTTTCACTAATGGGGCCTCCTGCTGTGCGTGCACTTTCCGTTCGCATCCTGGGGCAAAGTTTGCAACCAGGAGCAGCTACTTCCAGGTTAGTGGAGTTCGTAATCCAAAGTGTTCATAACCCAAAGCGTTCGTAACCAGACGTACCACTGTATATTGTTTGATGTTTTATCGTGTTTTAATATTTTGTTGGGAGCTGCCCAGAGTGGCTGGAGTATGAGCAAATAATTAATAATAATAATAATAATACTTTAAATAAAAAATATATTTCAGTGCTGTTGAGTGACAATGATGATTTCTATACCACCCTTTATTCAAGGATCACAGGGTGGTTTACAATATAAAAACACAAAAATGTATACCAACATAGTAACAAACAAAACCATAACTCCCACAGTTTAAAACACCATAGATTGTTCAATTAGGAGTGCCTGGCATGCTCTGGTCCGTGGGGTCACAAAGAATCGGGCACGACTAAACAACAACAGATTGTTCAGTTAGCCAAAGGTCTGGGAGAAGATTAATGTTTTTGCCTGGTGCCTAAAAGTATGTAACACATGTACCAGGTGAGCATCCCTGAGGAGAGCATTCCGCAAATGGGGAAACTACAGAAAAGGCCAGTTCTTGTGTTGCTGTCCTCTGAACCTCTTGTAGAGGAGGCACATGAAGAAGGGCCTCAGGGGAGCATTTGCAAGCGTTTGGCACCATTTTAGAGTGAATTGCCGGAAGTCAGATTTTTTATGAAATTGTGACCGTGGGGCTTGGGGAGTTTTTTTAAAAAAAAATCTTTTTCTGCCGGTTAAGTTGTCAGGGCTGATTTCTTTTCCTGTGATAAAAAGCCTTCTGTTTCAACTGCCAAACCTCTCAGGGGAGCATTTGCAACCGTTTGGCACCATTTTTGAGTGAATTGCCAAAAGTCAGATTTTTGATCACAGGGTGCTTGGTTCTTATGGGGGAAGGCAGTCCTTGAGGTACTGTGGTCCTGAGCCATTTAAGGATTGAGAGGTCAAAACCACCACATTGAATTGGGCCCAGAAACTGGCAGTCAGTGCAACTGGGCCAGGATTGGCATTATGTGTTCAAATAGTCTTTCCTGGTGAGCAACCTGGCCACTGAATTCTGCACCAGCTGAAGTTTCTGAACTGTACTCAGAGGCTGCCCCATGTATAACAGGTTGCAGTAATCTAACCTAGAGGTCACTAGAGCATAAATAACAACAGTTAGGCTGACCCTGACCAGATAGGGGCACACTACCAAGATCAAAAACATGAAAAGCTTCCTTATACCTAATCAGACTATTGACCCATCTAGATCAGAATTCTCTACACAGACTGGCAGTGGCTCGCCTGAGTTTTCATGTAGCAGTCTTTCCCAGTCTACCTGGAGAAGTCTGGGATTTAACGAGACACCTTTTAAAGCAGCCTTCTCCAGCATGGTACCTGCTAGATGTTCTAGACTTTGCTCCTATCAGCCTCAGCTAGCATGACAAGAGTTTAAGTAGGGTGTTTAAGTTCAAAACATTGGGAGGCCACCAAACTGTGGTAAGGCTGTTCCACAGCATCTACTTTACCACTGAGCTACCAGCCTCTCCTTCAAATAAAACCAAATATCCAATAGTGAAGGCAAATATCACATGCTAAGACAAAATGCCAGACATCATTTTATGCCAGACACAGAATATTCAGACAAAAATGTGACAAAATTCCTTAAAAGCCATTGATCTATTGATCTTTCATGAATTTGTCTAGTGTTACTGAGGTTGTTCTCTACCTGCTCTTCCCACACATTGCTTTGTCTCAGACTGCTGCTGAATCTGTTCCATTGATTTGGCTGAACTGATTCTGGGTTCTCTGTTGCTTAACTTCCTTACCTTCTAGAATCTCATCTAACCTGGCCCTAGAATCTCATCTAACCTGGCCCTAACTATGCCCACCAAGTATCACCTTTCGCAGAGTCAGTGTGAAGTTGTCACCCCTAGAGAAACTGACCTCTCAATATAGTCACTATCGCAGACTGTCTATGAACATTCCATGTTGCTGGTTCCATTATTACAACATTAGAATACCTGTGAACATTCCATGGAATCTTGTAAGCTCAGACCATTGTGCGTTACAATATGGATACTGTGGCCCAAACAGCATGCTGTCATGTGACTAATGACCATCACTTAATGCCTATCACTGGCTGGTGAGTTAAATTAGGTTTGCAAGAACAACCACAAACCCAGAACTTGAATTTGCAAAATCAACACAGCTGTGTTTGGTTTTAAAGGCTGTAATTGTCAAGGAAGAAAGGCAACAAACATGCACAACTATAGCAGTCCCACCCTTTCAAAGAACTGTCAGCAAAGCCTGAACATTCAGTACCATGGCTACTTGCTAATTGAACGGATGGTCCAAAGAAAAATAATTGACTAGAGAGAATTAAGAGAGGAGCTGCAACAATAGAACATTCTAAAAGGCCTATCACAACGAATGACTGAGGGAGCACAGCATAATTAGGAAAGGAAAGGACATTTCCATGCTTTATATATATAAATAAAAAAGTTACTAGCAAAAGAGAGGGAGAATAATTGTTCATTGTATTCTGGTTGCATGAGAATCCAGTTGAATGATAAATCAGGAGACCGGACTGATTTAAACATTTCCACCTAACTACATGAACTGTTAGTAGCTTCTCTGAAAGTTATCAATGAATATGGAAAGTTTTAGTAATATCCAAGATGATAATATAGAATTGGGCTATCAAATCTGTTTAAGCTGCTTATGTGTCCAATAAGTGAGACACCTCTTTAACTTTCTGCTTATTATTGCCACCCTACTTGTGTGACAGAATAATACCTGTTAGAATCTAAACCCATTACAATTGAATTCAGTCACAGCACATGATCTGGATAAGAATAATAAAGCCATTATATGTTGTTGCAAAGGGGTTTTTAAAGCATTTCTCCAACTGCACAAAATCTCCTTCAGATACCCCACATTTTAAAAAAGTTTGTTTACACCCTGCATCCGTGGCGGTTTAGCCATAGATGTCTGTAGTTATTATCTACTACACAGGGACAATTCATTTATGAATCTGCCTTAGTAGTACAGTAACTAACAGCAACAAAAAAGGGAGAGTACTTTAAGGGTATTTACATGGATGCAATGAAGAGGTGAAGGCTGATGATCCGATTAAAGAGGAGAATGTATATTAATATGGTTTGGGAAGTGGGCTCTAAGTATGGAAACTGAATACATTCAGCCCTGATATAATTTGTGTGCATGCTGTCCCAGACATTGCCTGTCATTTAAATGCTAAATCAACAAATATGCCTAATGTGTTTAATCCCCTTCCCATTTCCAAACTGAACATCATCAGCTTTCCAAATGCAGGACATTTTCCCAGTTCCATAATTTGTGTCCAACACACTTAAAATAAATATTGCTGTGGCAATCACACCGTAATCCAAAATCCAGCTGCACTTTTCTCAGTTACAAGAAACGGGCACATCACATACTAAATGCCATCACTATGGGTTAAAATCCTCTTGGATGAGGTCATTAGGTGAAGATGCGCCAATATAGTAATAGAACAAGAGTCACCGAAAGAACAGTAAATCTTAACTTACTAACAAGTTAATTATGATCACTGATATTTAATAATATTTTGGTCAGCTGTCTTCTGGTAGATGTCCTACTTGCTTCTAGTGACATTTACTTTTGCTTTCTTCACCTCTATACTAGCTCATCATTATGGGTGGGCTAAAGACAGGACATCCACATGAAAACAGGAATTTCAAGAAGGATTGGATGAAGAATTTAAGCACATCAAACAAGAACCAGATACTGATCCCTACTTTTCATTCGCCAGTTTTTATGGAGTGTAAGAAGTCTAGTTTGGGATATAAGAAAGGGCCAGATTCCACATTACTTCCCTCTCAACCCAGGTCACTTTAGGAGGGAATTGAGTGCATGCAGCTCTTCCTCATCCACCTGATAAGCCATCCTTGTAGGGACAGGAATGTCCAAATGCTACCTACACACATAGATTTCAGCATGTGTAAAGAGAAAATGCACAATAGTTGTAATCAAGTCAGGAAGTCACAGCACATGATGAATTCAGAAGTTCTGCAGAGCTGGGAATAGGCCGTAAGGCAATATATGGCTCATGGGAGAAATATCTTCCACTCCAGCCCAAAGACATTGGCAAGGTTGTTCATAATGAAGCCACAAAGCCCTACACGATGCTTATTAAGGATACCCCCCCCTCTTTTTAAGGCTTTGTTAATTTTGAAAATGGCTGTTCAATGGGGGGGTGGGAAAGCTCAAACCACAATCCAGCAGACAAAACAGTGAGGTTTAAATGTGTATAACATGCACTGGATAGCAGCCTGTGTCCTTGACTGCTTATACAAGAAAATGAAACACTTCTTAGGAATCGTTCATGTTAAGCCTGGTGCTGCACAAAGGGATGAGCATGATTACTTTCCCAATACTAAAACTCTATTATTCTAGGACTACAAAAGGTAGCTTGAAACCTAAGAAATAATAAATGCCATTCTGTGATCACAAGCTGGTGGCTGAAACGTTACAGGGACATGGAAAGAGATCAAAAAGATAGGATGGGGGAAAGCAGTATCAGAGGAACATCTGTGCCCAGGGACTCCTAATGCAAACAATTTATCAGTATCTGCTATTTACTAGTTACAGCATACAGACAAGCTTGCATGAGAACAACAGTGAGCCTTGAGTGACATTCAGAGGTCACAACCAAGGCAGGAAGTTGGGGAAGGGAGGCAAATACTATGCTGACAATTATTTTGCAAATTGAGCATGCACAATTGCCATGCCTTATTTGAACAGCAACTTTATGATCTGAATATGCCATCTTGGGTGTATAAATTAGATTTCTAAGTACAGTGGTACCTCGGTTTTCGAACGTCTCCATTGACGAACATTTCAGTTTTCGAACACCATAAACCTGGAAGTAAATGCTACGGTTTTCGAACGTGCCTCGGAAGTCGAACTTCTGAGGTGGCTTCTGCTGAGTGTAATATCCTGTCAGCTGGGAAACCACGCCTTGATTTTTGAACATTTCAGAACTCAAACGGCCTTCCAGAATGGATTATGTTAGAAAACCGAGGTACCACTGTAAACAGAACGATGTAACAACTGAATTGCTGGCTATATTTAAGTGGAAAAGGTGAACTAGTGAGGAATGGAAACACTGTCTGTTCTTACAGCTCAAGAATGTTGACAGCATACTTGAATAAATCCCAGTAATCATTTGCATCTTTGATCCTACCTAATAAGAACCAGACAGAGAGACAAATAACAATTAATATGCTCTAAGAGGAAAGAGTAGACCTGAATGTCTTAAAATAGGGGCAGCCAGGGGTGCCAAATTTAATAAAATATGGGGGGGGGAGGTAAGCCTCGCCCCACATAATCAATCACATCATGTGGTGCACGCACGCACACACACACACAAAATTTGAATGGAAATGCCCATCAATTTTAGGGGGACAGCCCCTTCAAATATTTCATTGGAGAGCGAAGGGACCTCAGCCCCTAGCAGTTGACTTCTATGGGGGCAGCTAAAATTTGGGGCTGCTGAGAATTGGAGTCCTGGGCAAACAAATGGAGTGGGTTATCTCAATATATTGTGCAATCCCTCTTTCCAAGACTGATCTCCATATATATGGGAAGAAAGTACTTCCTCACCCCTGCAATAGACCTTTGAGACAAGAATGTCTCCCGCTGGTGATTGGTTTTTGTCCCTCAGACACAGTGTTTTGTTGGTGGGGAGGGCATCCTTAAAAAGTAGCCCCTGTGCAAATGGACGGATACTATCCCTCCATCCATTTGCACGAGATGTTTTCTAAGGCTGCACCCAAAAATAATAATATTGGAGGGCAGTTCCATCACCATGAGGATGCCCTGAGGGATTTTTTATTTTTATTTTTTTGAGCCTGAGAGTAGGTTTGTTCAGTCCCACTATGGAAAAAATCCTGTGGAAACCAATGGAAATTATCCCTGTCTGTTTGCACAGAGACAGCTTTCAAAGCTGGAGAATAATTCTGGGCTTCTTATGCTCTATTCTCTTTTGAGGCAAACCATCGCTCCCCTAAAGTTTGTTTCTGGGTATGAGGCCAGGGAACATCATCATCATATCAAAACATGTAGCATCTGTTCACCATGTAATTTTATTATAACAATGCCAAACATCATCCTCATTTACTTTATTTTTGAAAAAGTTCTCTAGGCATGTGGATACTATTTAACAAAATTTTGCATGATGGTTCCTGAGCTCAAGGAGCAAGTCTCTGCCTACATTTGGACACAACTGGAAGCCCTACTGGATGAAGATGCCAGTCTGGCCCTTTCGAAACTGATTTTAACCACTGATTCCAAAACTTTATAAGGCCTCTCAGAATTCACTGGGCAATTTCTGCTAGTTATTATTATTTTGCTTACAGAGAGTGCACTAGATATTCTGCAGATATTCCTGTTCTTTGCTTCAATTATGAGGGCTTATGACTTACCAGGTTGTTTTTTTTAAAAAATGAATCCTATAATAACACAATATGAGTAAGTTGATTAATTTACCAGTACAGCTGGATTGAAAGTCGGCAATAATCCTATTATTCATTTACCTTCATAGCCTGGACTTCCTTGGAAATCACAGTGCCAGATCTAAGCAGAAACTGTTTATTTTTCACAATGAAAACAATCTTGAAGCATATACTCCCCTTTTCTTTTCAAAAACATGCTTCTTCAGACATCAAGATTCCATTTAGATATGGGAAGGACTGTGGAAGGTTCTAAATCTCATTCAGCAAAGAGGCTGAGAGCACTATCAATGTTTGGAAAACAGGAAGTTGCTTTCAGTCCATTGGTCCATAATGGTCAATATTGTCCACACGGACTGGAAATGGCTCTTTGTCAGGGACTGGGCAGAGAAGGAATGGTGGAGACTGCCTCCCCAGCCTGACCCTTCCAGAGAAGAGGAAGACAGTTTAGATTTACAGCAGGGGTTTGAGGGAAGTCAGAGCTCAGAGGCAGATGAGGGGGAAAGCTGGGAAATAATGGTAGAGGAGGAGGAGGAAGTGGAAGCAACAGGAGGAGAATGAGGCTGGAGACAGCACAAGAGGTGATGTGAGAGCATCTTGGAAGGGGTGAGAGGGACTGAAGGATGCAGAATGCCTGAACTGATTCACATTCCCATCCAAGACAACGTTCCTCATTTAGGGATACTTCAGACATCATTTGTGAGTAAGAAAACCTGTGAGAAATCCATATAATTGTGCTGAACACATATTATTCCGAGAGGGAAATTTATGCCATCTGATAAGACCAGACTTCGGTGTACACTTTCACCAAACTATGGTTGAAAGACTTGGTCAGAATAAAAGAACAAGGCAAGGATATTTTAAACAATGGTAATTGGGACTAGGGATTCCGAGCACAATTAGGAACATTATAAATAAACACTGGCACATCGCTGAAGATATTCCTGGCTGTAAAGATCCACCCCTTTGGGGCCTGAGAAAGAAAGGGTCCCTACGAAATCAATTAGTTAGGACTGACTGTCTAGAACCATCATCTACAATTATGAGAGGTCATTACAGATGCGGCAAATGTAATATGTGCCCCTATAGTCTGCAAGTGAAAGAGATTAAAAGTGAACATATGTGGTTTACTTACAAAATTAATTCCATGTCAACTTGTAACTCAAAGAATGTTCAAGGTTTTTTTCTTTAAAGACTTCTGCAGACTTAAAACACTACTGATCCTTCCTTCCTGTGCATTGGTGGGGCTGTTTTGGCTACAGGTAAAAAAAAGAAGGTAAAGGACCCCTGGATGGTTAAGTCCAACATCAATCATGTCTTGAATATCAGAAATGAAAGGTATTGATTGATTGATTGATTGATTGATTGATTGATTGATTGACTTACAAAATCTCTATACTGCCAGGGGGGGGGGAGATAAGTATGATAGTTGGGTATATGCTAAATTAAACTAATCTTATATTCCACTGCCACTTTGGGAGTCTTGAGACTGTGTTATTTGCCATCCTAATTACTCAATATAAAAATCTGTATTTAAATGAAAGTAGTATTTATTTATTTTAGAATGAGTGGATTCCCTAAATTTCAATCTGTCATAGTTCCAACATTCCAGAGCTTTTCAGTCTATCTGAATTCCATTGTAGAAAGTTAGAAATGGAACAAATGTTCCTGGTTTGGAACCCATTTTTATTTAATATAAAAAGAATTATGCAGTTATGCAATTTTCAAAAGGTGGTTGATTGTTCCATATGGTCAAAGCAACCAACTGGCACTGCAGATCAAAGTTTGGCTGGAGGGCCTCTCTCTCATTTTACTTGCTGTAATCAATACAACGCCATTCATTCAAGAGGACCTGAGGCACGTTCTTACCTTAGACTGACAGACATTATTTGAATAAGCAAAGTGCTTGATTTTCCATAGCACTGCTGGAGGAGAGAAGCATGGAGAATACACTGTCAATACCTCCTAGAGAACTGTGAACTGATTTGGGCTGGTAGTATTCTGCTACCCTTACAATGAATTTTCATTGACTAAATGAAGCTGTAGGATACCCAGAGGTCTACTGTAAGCAGCAGATGACTTGGTGGTTGGTCAGGCTTATTAGTAACAATAATGGCATTAATATTGATAATGGTAACAGATAGGTGGAATCTGACAAAGCACTAAGGCATTAAGGCAATTTTTGCACTAGCAAAAGGACTTTTACTTGCATAGCACAATGTTCTTCCCCTCTTCTCCTGCTCTGTCCCTCCTAAATCTGTTCTAATGGTTTCCCCCAACCCTCTGGAGCAGATTTAAGGAGTGCACAAATGGAAATCCTTGCACTGAAGGGACTCATTCATGGAATGTCACTTATTATTGTTATGGTTACTGTTATTATTTCTCACCTTTCCTCCAAGGAGCTCAAGGTCATGTACATGGTTTCCCCCTTTCCCTTTTTATTCTCACAACAACCTGCTTAGCTGAAAGATGGCAGCTGGCCCAAGGACACCAAGTGAGGCTTGTGGTTGTGAGAACCCAGGTCTCCCTGAACCTACACTTTAACCATTACATTACACTGGTACAAAAGTTACAGCGCAGGAGACCGTAATGAAGTAGGCCAGGACAGAAACAGAAGCAATGGTAGTGTCCAGGATTGCGAAGTCTGTAACTTCATTACAGAGGGAGCCTCAAATTTCAGCAATGCCCTGTGTGAGGCCAAAATTCGGGACCCGTCAGCCTCTTGCCTTCCATTCTACCTTATAGCTGTGTTGCCCCTGAGGATCTGCACCCACTACAAGAATGATAGCTTTTAAGACTTGTGGCTGTGCCTCATGTCCTAACATAAGGACTGTAATGTGAGTTATGCCCCACTGTTAGTTTGCCTGGATTTCCCCAGCCACTCTGGGCAGCTTACAGCATAGATCTTGCAGAGATCTGACTCACCTGAAGGAACTCTAGCAGATGATGCTTCCTTTCTTCTCTGATTGTGGGCTGCAAAACAGCCCACAGCTGGAGGGCAGCATGTTCTCCTGGGTTCTTGCTCCTTTATACAACAACCTGCTATGCTGAAAGATGGCAGCTGGCCCAAGGACACCAAGTGAAGCTTGTGGCTGTGTGAGGATTTGAGAACCCAGGTCTCCCTGGACCTACACTTTAACTATTACACTACACTGGTACAAAAGTTACAGTGCAGGAGACCCTAATGAAGGAGACCAGGACGGAAACAGAAGCTATGGTAGTGTCCAGGATTGTGGAGTCTGTAATTTCATTAGGGAGGGAGCAGTGGTGGACCTCAGGGCCTCAAATTTCAGCAGCGCCCTATGTGGGGCCAAAATTTGGGACCCCTCTGCCTCTTGCCTTCCATTCTACCTCATAGCTGTGGTGCCCCGGAGGGTTTGCACCCAGTGCAACCAAACCAGTCGTGCTCCCCTAAATCTGCCTCTAGAGGCAGGAAGAGTGAAATGATACCTCTCATGCTTCTGTGTTTGGTGAGCTAGAAAACATCCTGGACGCTGACATGAAGTGAAAGCAGAGAAAAAGCACAATGAAAAATTAAGATGTGATGGTTTGGGGCCAGGCCATGAAGGTCAAGGGATGGGGAGGGCAACTGTGAAGCGAGATTTCTGGCTGAGCTGGCAAAGATTAAACACAATGATTAAGCACAGGACAGGATTTAGCAGGGAACTGAAAGAATGTGACATTTCCTCCAGAGCAAAGGTAGCCAACAGGTAGCTTCCAGATGTTGTTGGACTACAATTCCCATCATCCCTGACTAGCGGTAATGCTAGCTGGATTTTAACAACATCTGGAGGGCATCACATTGACAAACCATCTTTCAGGAGGATGTGGTGCTGGGCCATAATGTTTTTCCTACTACAATTTTTTTTTGTATGCTATTTTCATTCACATATGCATTTTTTTGCACACTTCATGCTAGTAAGTATATTTTTGCAAACATTTCTTGGCTCCATGTGCATCCCTCCCAAAGCTGTGCGCTCGGTGGAAGAGGACAACCATCCCAGGCAGGAGTGTACCGTTCTTTGGTCAAGGGTATACGATAGCTGCGCTCCCCTGCTAGAACCTCCAAACCAGCTTGAGAGTATACCTATATTGTTCTACTTCTGCATCTCTCTCTCTCTCTCTCTCTCTCTCTCTCTCTCTCTCTCTGTCTCTGTCTCTGTCTCTGTCTCTCTCTCACACATATACCCACATAGAGAGAAGAGACATTATTAAATATTGCAGCTGGCATGGAAAGCTGCTTGCATGAAATAAAGTTTATGCCTGAAAACAAAGTGCTTGTGTACTTTGAACATCAATAGCATCATCCAATGAATACCACATCACTTCACTGCCCTATAATCTCCCTCAACTGGTAGAACACAAATCCGTCCTGTAAACTTGCAGAGTATAATTCTGCCACCTGTAAAGTACAATTCCACCATGATTTTTTCCTTAAACATTCTCATTACACATGCACCAGCACACACGCACTTACATACACACGAATGGTTAGCAATAAAAATGTTTTAGTACTGTAAGCAAACCCAGCTGGTTCATACAACAAAATTATATATTTCAAACTGCATATTACATCCATTCTCTGGTTCTTACCCACTTTGCCACTATCTGAAAAGTATGCACACAAAGAAACCTAATTTGTGTTATTGTGTGTGGTGAAAGCCCAAGGCACAACAGATGCTTGTCCAACTCTCCTGTCCCCCATACACGCTTATCTTTCTTTCCACGTAAGTAGCCCAAAATCACAGAATACACGCAATCAAATCTAAGCCCTTTCAACTCTCCCCAAAGCACTTGGCAATGCACAGCCTTGAGCTGCACATTTTAAGGATTGAAACCGACACTCCTTGTTCTTGCACTGCAGCTGCCCCCCAATGCCTGGAAGTCTGCACAGGCTAATGGGCCACACAGGTTGGGAAGTGCATGTGTGTGTGTGTTTGCTGGGGTGCGTGCAGAGAAGCAAGGCAATCTGAAGACATGCTGGGGCTGAGGCTTACCAACCACCCTGCAAGCAGCCAATTCTTCTAGGCTACTCACAAGCCATGAAAACCCCAAATTAACAATCTCAGAAAATTAGAATATTAAATGAAATCAGCAAAACAAGGACTGCAAATAGAGCAATATTGGACCTCTGAGAAGTAGAAGCATGCACATGTATTCAGTACTTGGTTTGGGCCCCCTTTGCATCAATTACTGCCTCAATGCAGCGTGGCATGGATGCTATCAGCCTGTGGCACTGCTGAGGTGTTATGGAAGACCAGGAAGCTTCAATAGCAGCCTTCAGCTCTTCTGCATTGCTCGACCTCATGTCTCTCATCTGTCTCTTGGCAATGCCCCATAGATTCTCTATGGGGTTCAGGTCAGGTGAGTTTGCTGGCCAATCAAGCACAGTAATCCCATGGGCACTGAATCAGGTTTTGGTACTTTTGGCAGTGTGGGCAGGTGCCAAAGTCCTGCTGGAAAATGAAGTCAGCATCCTCATAAAGCTAGTCTGCGGAAGGAAGCATGTAATGCTCCAAAATCTCCTGATAGACGGCTGTGTTGACCCTGGACTTAATGAAGCACAGTGGACCAACACCAGCTGATGACATGGCTCCCCAAATCTCTTTTCTGATGAGAGCAGCTTTTGCCATCTCATTTGGAAACCAAGGACCCAGAGTCTGGAGGAAGAATGGAGAGGCACACAATGCTTGAAGTCCAGTGTGAAGTTTCCACAGTCTGTGTTGATTTGGGGAGCTATGTCATCAGCTGGTGTCGGTCATTTAATATTCTAATTTTCTGAGATTGTTAATTTGGGGTTTTCATCAGCTGTACGCCATGATAGTCACAATTATAACAAATAAAGGCTTGACATATCTCGCTTTGCATGTCATGAGTCTATCTCATATATTAGTTTCACCTTTTCCGAGTTTCACCTGCAATTATCATGGGGCATTTGAACTTTGCCATTTTTACCATTAAAAGCTATGTCCTCTTTATGCCTTTGAAACAATTGCTCATCTATTCCCACTATATTGATTTTGTGATTGTAGCACATGAATGCTCTTGGTTGTAGAGATTGAGAAAGTAATGTATGTTTCTTACATAGATCAGAACAAAAAGCAAGTGAGTACTGATACTCTAGCATCCATAATCTAGCAGGTCAAGATACCTGCTGTAAAACTGTTACCCTGACATTTTACGTAAGTGATCCATATAAAGCACAGGCTACTTTACTGAATCTTAGGCTCCCAGTCCTTCCACTTTCAAACAAAGTGCGGTCCATTTGTCTCCTACACATTTCTTCTCTTGCCTTGTATTACAGCATCTGCGGTTATTCCTTGTTCTGCTTTTAATTTTCTGCCATCTACCCTTCATGGCCTAGCCTATTTGATTGTTATTATCTCATGGGCTGTTAAGTTATTTCTCTGGAACTTTTGATATCCAACTGTGATGCTTGTCTGGAAGTGTTTGGTGCAGCTGCTTCTCTATGTGGAAGTTTTAAGATGCTATAGCCCATCTGTGTTGCTGTCTACACAACTGAAAAAAGGCTAAAACTACTATCCTATTGCATTTGGAGAAGGAGAAGAAGGAAGAACAGATGCTGTTTGGAGGCCCCATTCTACCCCAGGTAAGGCGCTGATACACTTAAGCCAGCCTCCTACAGGTAACACCTACACAACACCTGCCTGCATAAACATTTGAAGCAGTTATTATTATTATTTTTAAGGAAAAAAACATTTCATGCATCAGCAACAGATCCATGGCAACACACCACTTTGTGTTTCCAAGTTTATGGTGGACTTTTTATTTTATAAATAATATAGCAACTTGAGGGTCAGCTTATTCTGACAACTAAAATATAACACTCTGTAAAAATAAGAATGCCCTCTCACCCTGTGAAAGAAACTTAGTCAGTCAATCAGACAGTTATTTAAATCCATACCTGAATGACCTTGTATAGCAGGAGTGGGAAGCTTTTCCCAGCCAAATGGCTGCATTCCCTGCTGCTCAACTTTCCAGGGCGTCACATGCCAGTGGTTTGTGGAGCCAGAAGCCAAGTGGATGGAGGCTTGAACATAGATTTTACCTGCAAACACATTCACGCACCCTTCTCTATCCTCCATCCAGGCAACCAAAAGTCACTTTGCCTCTGTGACCTTCTCTTCCTTCACCACAACTTTGTCCCTCCCCCCCCCCACTCCAATGGCACAACTGTTCCTCCTCACCCAGCCCTGATGGTGCAACATTCTTGCCCCACAATGCTTCAGAGTGAGGGATGCTAGGGCAACCAGGCATGTCTTCCCCAGAGTATTGTAGGAGCATTGCCAGTACTGCAGGGGCTGCAATCCAACACCCACTTATCTAAATGTATGTCCACCTGACCTCAGTGGGACTTCTCAAAACTGAGAGAATCGGGGGTAAAATGGCAAACAAAATTCAATGGAAACAAGTGTAGAGTGAAGCATGTTGGTGCAAAACTATCTTCCTTTCCCATATGTGCTCACGGGGTCTGAACTGGAAGCAATTGACCAGGTACAAGACCTTGCAGTTGTAGTGGATAGCTTGATGAAGAAAAAGGTGCCTTCCATGCTACAGATCATTAGGAAAGGAATTAAAAATAAAACTGCTAGTATCATAATGCTATTATACAAATGTATCATGCAGCTTCATTTGGAATACTCTTATCAAAAAGAAGTTAGATTTCAAAAAAGGTTCAGGAAAGGGAAATGAAAATGATCAAGAGAGTGGAACAACTCCCTATGAAGAATTGTAAATAAAACAAAACAGAGCGCAATTGGGGATGGGTTAATGTGCAAAACAACAACAACCCTGTTGAGTAAAACTACAAATGGAAAACAGGGTCCTGGCTGGGTTCCACACCAGAACAATCAGTACTTTAAGGAGGAAATAAATTTTCCATAATATTCCTAGTGATGCCAGGGATATGATGGCAAACAAAACCAGAGTGCTAGGTACTAGAGAAAATGCTAGAGGGTGATGAAAATGCAAAGGCCTTTCTTCAAAAAAGCAGAAAATGTGCTAGGTCATAGGCCAACCATCACATTATGAAGAAGGTCCATGAATATTTTTTCTTAAATATGGACAATGGAGACCTATTCAGAGCTGTGGTAGTGATGGAGTATTTAATCTTTCCCTCCCATACTGTATTCCCAATCCATTTCTCTGCCCACAATGGGCAGGGTAGGTAGTTAAAACAGCTTTGGGAGTGCGATTCTGTTCTGTAATCAATACACAGGAAATGGTCGAACACCCTCTTC
Organism: Podarcis bocagei; assembly: GCF_964188305.1. Lineage (NCBI taxonomy): Eukaryota > Metazoa > Chordata > Lepidosauria > Squamata > Lacertidae > Podarcis > Podarcis bocagei. Next base: position 30,009,410 of record NC_138125.1, read on the forward strand.
TACAAACAAACTGGCAGCTGCCTTATAGCTGTATTGTGGAGGGAGGTGTTGTTGTTGTTGTTGTTGTTGTTGTTGTTGTTGTTGTTGTTGTTATGCTCAGGAGATTGACCACAGATTTCCTGCATAAAATGTAGTTGGGCCCCTGTGGTATAATCTACACACCTGCCCCACATTCCTTAAAAAAGGACAAAGTCATTGATACAATGCACAAAGAATGTATTATACTTATGAAGAGAGGATTCTTCCCAAGCTGTCTATAATCTTTGACTAGACAGATTAATATTAATCACCTACCTACATGCTGGGAAATGAATGCTGATCATGTGGGCAGCTACAGATTAAGATGGTTCCTCCTGCTTATTCTTAGAACGGCTGAAACAGTAAGATGACTATTTCCAATGCTTTAGCACAATTGTGCTCAGCAGATAAAAGGCAGGAGGGAAGGGGAGCTGAGGGCAAACTGCTGCTACACTGGTTAACAATGCCTGCTAACTTGTCTCTAAGTTTGTAAGACAACCAGTGATGCAATAATGCCATCAATGATGCAATAATGACAGGTAGACAAACCCACTGGTTGAGAGGTTAGCTGTGGATGAAAGCTAACAACCATAGTAAAAAACAAAAACCCAAGACCAGCTCCATGGATTTTAAAGTACACACTGTTTATTGAACTCTTCTTTGAAATAGAATTCATTGATAATACTTCTATCCTTCTACTTGAATGGCAAAGGATCCATCAGAAGATAAGGAATTACTTTGGGTACAGATAAAATTATGACATTCAGAGTACACAGCCATTAACATAGAGTGCACATAGCTGCTTTGTACTGAGTGTATTATTGGCCAACTATTATCTACTGCAGTCTGCCCCAATCTGGTGTCTTCCAGATGCTGTAGAACTGCCTCTCCTCTCAACCCTGCTCATTGACCATGCTTGTGGTCAATGTTGTGATCAAAACATTGTGGTCAAAACATGTCAGAGGACCAAGCTGGCAGGCAAAGGCTGGTCTACTGTGAGTCTACAACTCTCCAGTGTGTTAAGCAGGTATCATTCCAGTTTTGCTACATGTGATTATTTTAATTGGGGACTGAACATAAATCCACCTGAACCCAAGCAAATGTTGTAAAGAACCAGTGAACCAAATTTTCAGGTGGGAGGGGGAAAGAGCTATTTTATAAAAACCATTTCTTTTTTAAATACTAAGTCAATGTCATGGGTTTGTGTTTTTTAGGATTGTATCATTACTTCTCACTAGCTCTAATGTCACCCATAAATTTCCACTTGTTTGCCCTTCCTTTGAGCTCCATATCAATTTTGTGCATTTCCATCACAATAGCAATGCATGACTACTTCAATCATATGTGTTAGAAGTGGGCCACAAACACTGTTATTACATACAGAGTTAATATATTTGGAATGCCAAGTTCTTCGGAACGTTGTGCCTTTTTAAAGTGCCATATTAAATATAGAAAACAAAATAATCTGTAAGGAGAGCAACCGCACTGGAGTGACTAATAACTTCACATCAACAATTAATTAGTGCCGACATTTTCCTCCTGTGAAATGTCACCTTGATGCCTACTTAGAGATGTATTTTGAAATAAGCAGCTGAACAGCAGCCAACCACATTTGCCGCATGTAGATCAGCCTGTCATTCTGCACAGATTAGGCAAGGTACTGCATCACTAGATGGTGCTCATTATCTGCCAGATTTGATTCACTAAACATTAGAAGGTTATTAAAAACATGCTTTACAGAAGCAACACAACTCAGCTAGATTTATAGACACAGCTATTTAGGTTGCTTTGTTCTTCTCCAGTTTTATTAAGTTGCACCATATGTTCTTAAAACATAAATTTAGAATGACGTTTTGAGAGAGAGAGAGAGTTCCAGAGAGAGAGTATGTTCCAGAGAGGTAGACACATGTTTGAAGAAACTAGTGTCAATAAATAGCACCCTTTCTCACAATATACAGAAGGGTAGCACCTGATAACATTTGCTTTCTAACTTTTTGAGTGATTCAACCTTAAATTTGTTCCCTGTGATACTGAAAATCTCATCCACTGACCTTGTTTTCTGAAACCACAATTTCCTTGCTTGGATCTCTATTTCTTCAAGACTTTGTAGGGATGAAAATCAGCATGTTCAAACTTCAGCGTGAAAAGGGGAAAGGAGATGGTGTCTTAGGAAGTGCGCATTTTAAGAGCATAATTTCTGCCAGTGAATTTGTATGCTGTGGAAACATATAAATTAATGTGGAAACATGATTGCGTTGAACCTTCCAAGAAGTATCGAATCGAGAATCTTCTACTCCTATCAGAAAGTACAGTAGTACCTCTGGTTATGTGCTTAATTCGTTCCGGAGGTCCGTTCTTAACCTGAAGCACCACTTTAGCTAATGGGGCCTCCCGCCGCCGCCGTGCAATTTCTGTTCTCATCCTTAAGCAAAGTTCTTAATTTGAGGTACTATTTCTGGGTTAGCGGAGTCTGTCACCTGAAGCGTCTGTAACCTGAAGCATATGTAACCCGAGGTACCACTGTATTGTATAACACAAGTGGGGGAGGGGAATGCGGCCCCAGGACTTTCTCCAGAGCAAGACTGATGACACCATCAGCAGTAGTGCTAGGAATAACTGACACACCATTTTTTCCACTGGCAAGTGAATGAAATGAAAGAGAGACTTTCAAGTCCTTTACTTCACACTAGCAAGATAAATGGCAGCACTTGTTTACAGGATTGTTTGCATCTCTAATTAAAAGCTTAAGGCTACATTTCACAATAGTAAAGAGCTTTTGTTAAAGCTCAACATGTTTTGCAGGTTTAACCCACAGAAGCAAGCACAGCTGAGTTTAGTGCTACTTACATCCAGGTCATTATGCACAGGACTGCAGTTACGCTACAAAAAAAAGCTTACTATTTATGGTGCCACAGGACACTATTATTCTTCCCTCACTGTTGTAGTAAATTGTCTTTAGTCAGCTGTCTGCAAGTTTGGATTCTTTACTGATTACCTATCCATCACCCTAAGGTCCCCAAGCGGGTCACAATATTAAAACACAGTATTAAAAACACTTTAAAAGAAGTTACAATCACAAAAACAAGGTGGATCCTCAAAATATCAAAAAGCCAATGTCAAAAGCCAGTGTGCAAATGTACATATTCAGCATTTTCCAGAAGTTGTATAATGAAGGTGCCAGATACACCTCTGAGGGGAGTTTCACAGCTTAGAGGTCACCACAGATAAAGCCCTCTACTGGGCCACCACCAACATCTGAAGGAACCTCCCAAGAAAGACCATTCCACTGTCAAACAGCTCTTTCCATCAGAAACATCTTCCTGGTTTTTAGTTGGAATCTCCTTTCTTGTAACTTGAAGGCAGTGGTTCGAATCCTACCCTCCAGAGCAGCAGAAAACAAGCTTGTTCCAACTTCCATGTGACAGCCCTTCAGATAGTTGAAAATAGCTATCATATTTCCTCTCTGTCTCTTCTTTTCCAGGCTAAACACACCCAGCTCCTTCAATCATTACACATAAGGATTGGTTTCCAGAAACTTGCCTTCCTCTGCACACATTCCAGCTTGTCAGCATCCTTCTTAAACTGTGATGCCCAGATCTGGACCCAGTATTCCAGTTGTGGTCTGACCAAGACAGAATAGGGTGGTACTATTACTTTCCTTGATCTAGACACTATACTTCTGTTGATGCAGCCTAGATTAGCACTAGCTTTTTTTGCTGCTGCCTCACACTGTTGACTCATATTAAGCTTGTGGTCCACCAAGACCCCTAGACCCTACTAGTAAGCCAGGTGTCCACCCATTTTATATTTGTGCAGCTAGTTCTTCTTTACCAAGTACAGAACCTAATATTTGCCCCTACTGAAATGCATTTTGGGCCCAGTTCTCTAATCTGTTAAAGGCATCTTGAATCCCAGTTCTGTCTTCTGTGGCATTAGTTACCCCTCCCAGTTTGGTGCCATCTGCAAATTTGATGAGCATCCCTTCAATTCCTTCACCCAAGTCATTTATAATGATGTTGAACAACAGCAGGCTCAAGACAGAATCCTTCAACACCCCACTTGCCACTTTTCCCCAAGATGATGAGGAACCATTAGTTAGTACTCTTTGGGTTTCGTCAGTCAATCAGCTACAAATCCAATTAACAGTTACCTCATCCAGCCCACACTTTACCAGTTTCCTCACAAGAATACCATGGGGGACTGTGTCAAAAGCTTTACTGAAATATAGACTACGTGGGTGTCTAGGAAAGCTCAGTCAGTATAGCATAAGACTCTTAGAAGAAGAGTTTGGATTTGATATCCTGCTTTATCACTACCCGAAGGAATCTCAAAGCAGCTAACAGTCTCCTTTCCCTTCCTCCCCCACAACAAACACTCTGTGAGGTGAGTGGGGCTGAGAGACTTCAGAGAAGTGTGACTAACCCAAGGTCACCCAACAGCTGCATGTGGAGGAACGGAGACGCAAACTCGGTTTCCCATATTACGAGTCTACCGCTCTTAACCACTACACCACACTGGCTCTCTTAGTTTAAGGGTTGGTGGTTCAAGCCCCACCTTGGGCAAAAGATCACTGCATTGCAGGGGGTTGGACTAGACACTTGTGGTCCCTTTCAACTCTTTGATCCTTGCAATCTTACATTCACAGCTCCCCACTGATCCCCCAAGCTTGCAACTCTGTCAAAAAAAGAAATGAGATTCACCTGGCATGAGCTGTTATTGAGAAACCCATGCTGGGTCTTAGTAATCATAGCATCCTTTTCTAAGTGCTCACAGACCAACTGTTTAATTATCTGTTCTAGGACCTTTCCTGGTATCAATGTCGAGCTCACCAGTCAGTGGGTCTTCTTTTTTCCGCTTTTGAAGATGAGGACAACATTTGCTTGCCTCCAGTCTGCAGGGACCTCACCTGTTCTCCAATAATTCTCAAAGATTTTGGACAGAGGCTGTGAGATTACATCCACAAGCTCCTTTAGTATCCTTGGATGCAGTTCATCAGGCCCTGGAAATCTGAATTCATTTAAAGTAGCTAGGTGTTCCCTTATTATTATTATTATTAACCTCTCTCAAAGTCTGAGCTCATTCTGACCTTAGGCCCACCTGACCTCCCCATGCAACTGTTGGTTACTCATGTAGATTCTTCCTTTGTGATTTCCCCTTTCTTCCATTTCTTATACATGCCTTTCTTAACTTTCAGATCATCTTTAAGCTCCTTACGCAGCCACACCAGTTTCTTTAGATGCCTCCCACTTTTCTTTCATGTGGGAATTGTCTGCATTTAATTCCTCAAAATTTCACCTTTAAAAAACTCCCATCCATCTTGGACTCCCTTCTCTTTGAGTATTTCTGACTATGGGATCTCAACCCAGTAGTTCTTTAAGCTTTTTGAAATCATCCTTCTTGAAGTCCCAAGTGCATATTTGATGACACTCAGCTTTCCCTTGCATCTGTATCATGAAACCCAAGAGAACATGATCGCTTCCTCCTAAGGTTCCCAGTACTTCATCAATTCCTGTGGTGAGGACCAGGTCCAAGATAGATCTCCTTGTTGCTTCCTCTACCTTCTGGGAAATGAAATTGTCAGCGAGGCAACTGAGGAATTTGTTGGACCTTACATTCTTGGCAGAGTTTGAGATCCAATGGATTTTGGGATAGTTGAAGTCTTCCATGACTACTATATCTCTCCCTTTTTGAATATTTAGTAATCTGCTCAAGGAATATATTATCCAAGTCTTCAGTCTGGCTTGAAGGTCTATAGCAGACACCTACATTAAGGTCACTGTTGTTTTCCTCTCCTACAATTTTTACCCATATACTCTTACTCTGCCTTCCATGTTCCAGGTTGTAAGTGTACACATCCTTTACATATAATGCTACTCCTCCCCCCTTCCTGTTTGGTCTATTCCTTTTGAACAGGTTATACCCCCTCAATTTCTACATTCCAGTCATGAGTCTCATCCCACCCAATTACAGTAATGCCTATTAGGTCATATTTGCCATTCTGTATTAAGAGCTCAAAATTGTCTTGCTTGTTTCCCACTCTCTGTTCATTAGTCTAGAGACAACCATAAATCTTTCCCTCTAGTTACTTCCTTCTTGGAGTTTCCTGCCCTTTAGCAGGTTTCTATATAGTACCACCTCAGTTTCCTGTGCATCTATGAATCCATTGTGGAGCTGCTTTAAAACAGGGGTTATATCTTAATGGAACCTCAGCCAGGACCAACTGAACTTTCTGTGTCATCTTTGAGAACATTCTTCTTGCAGGATACGGCTGTGGATTTAGGACTATGAGGGGATCTCATGATTTGCTCCTGCCTTCAACATTACCCCCATGCCACTCCATAGTGTTAGAAAGACAGATGCTGAATTTGTTCAGCATCTCTGACTTCCTTCAAAGTAGCAAGAGTACAGAAGAAGAGGCCACGAGAAATAAAATAAAAAAGTGAGTCCACTTCAACTTCCCCTAAGGGTAAGGGGTAAAGAAACATGTGGAATCTTGAAAGACTAGAGTGCATTCTAGGACATAAATCTGAGCTGCAAAGAAAGAAGCACAACTGCTGAGTGAAGAAGCAAATCAAAAGACATATATTCGCAGCAGGCGAACATCACTGAGCCACTCAGTAGGGATGGGGGCTTTTGTTACTATGAAACAACTTTTCAAAAGTTCACATCTCTGACTTTCAGCCTGAATGCACAAAAGACATACACATACAAAGGAATAACAAGAACCCCTGCTGGAAGGAGAAGCTGGTGTTCTCTTTAATGCTCTCTCATGGCTTTCAAAGGATGACAGTAAGGAACTCAAAGGTATCAATCACTTTCACTGTGTAAAGCATTAAAGATCATGCTGAATACTTACAAAATGGGTCATTCAAAAAAAAAATTATAAAAAGACACACACACCCCAAGGAATGGAGGGAAGCTGACATGTTGGATCAGAAAATGGCAGTATAGCCCAAGATGCTGGACCTCCTAAGGTTAACAAGTTGTGCTTTTTTCCACTCCCGTACAATGAACCTTAAGTGTGATCTTAGGTGCATTCCAATGGCTGATAACCATGCAGCAGCCGCATAAGTGCTTCTCTTGAAGTGCAGAAACACTCACCTTTAGCTCCCAGATCACACAGTCAAATGCTATGTTACCACCTCTTTGCAGTGGGGGTGGGGGGGTTAGAACAGGGGTAAGACAGAGGGATGAGCATTCAATGGAAGGACTACTAAGGTCTAGCAATATTGAGGAGAAGCAGAAACAGCTCACCAGAGCATGAAACTCCACTGCAGTTGCTACCATAGCAGAGAATGAAAAAGTTCTACTCTGGCATTTCATTTTGCAGGTCCCCCGGTGGTTGTGATAAGTGAAGATTCCAATACTGGGTGGAAAAGAACAGTGTTTTGCAGCTCTGAGGGCCAGATTCTAGTGATGTTTCTAATGCATTTACCTGGCTCATAATGGTAATCTCTCCAGCTCACAGTGCTTTCATACATTACAAATGAGGTGTCATCTCCCAACTCCCACAAATGCTCGGAATGTAAACCAAGCTTCTAAATATGCTCAGGGAACCCAGGCAGGAAACCCAAAGATGTGGATTAGTCAAGGGTGTCTGAGTATTCACTACAGTTGTCATCAGGTGCCCTGGAAAGTATATGGCCCAGAACTCCTTGCTTCTAGGCTGCTATTATGGGAACATTGTTGGGTATACTCATGCGGGATCAGTTTCCAGGGTGTCTGACATCCCTACTGAGTTCCTAGGCACATATTTGTCCAGGGCGCCTAAGAGTCTCAGGGATGCTGCCATTTCAGATGGCATGGAGGCATCACGTAGAGGTTTTTGCCACCAAGTAAGTTTTGGATGGAATCAAGAGGGCAGCGAGAGCTCAGAGGCTCATGGGTACAGTGTGTGTGTGTGTGTGTGTGTGTGTGTGTGTGTGTGTGTTGGGGATGTAGCAGGACTGTGTACACTGTCACAATCCCAGTTATTGAGTTGTGAGGAGTTTGCCCATCACTTCCAAATGTTCTGTCATGAGTTGTACTCATGCTGATGTGTTTTTTCCACCTCAGTTTTAAATGGTATTTTCTTGGAGTATTTATTTTTCTTATTTCTTTAAACAATTTTCACCCTGTCCATCATCACCAGGCAGTATCAGGGTGGGTTACGCAATAAAATTAGCCAATAAAATGCTAAATAGCACTAAAACCTTTAAGAAAACCTAATATGCTTATTCACAGTATAAAAATAGGTTACCCCACCATATAATACCAGTTTTGAAGAGCTTGCATTGGCTTCCCAACTGCTAGAGATCTGAGTGCCTATGTACAAAGCTGTCAGTAACTTAGGGCCAGGTTTTTGAAGGAATTCCTCTCCCTATACTGCTTATGCCTGAATTTTAAGGTCTGCCAGGGAGGTCCTCTTTGTTATTCCTTCCCCAGGAAGAAACGGTCCTCTTTCTGGTGGCAGCTGGGTGAGGGATACCCTATCTACTGAGATAAAGTTGAAATTGTTGAAATTGTTTGGTTTCTTGGTGTATTACTCACCAGGCCAAAGAACTGAGTGGGCCTACTCAGTCATTTATGGCCCTTTCCTGAAGAACACTGAACTGTCAGTGGTTGTTGCTGGTGTGGAACCTTTCATTGTCTTTGTGCCATGTGGTTATCTGCTCATAAGTAAAGCAGTGGGTATATACAGCTGCCTCTGAGCATCACATGAGGTCAGGGACAAGACACACTCCTTGAGGGGAGTGTGATCCTGGCTACAATAGTTAAGTAGGGCCAGCCAAAATATGCTCTGGATTTGGCTTAGGGGCAAAAAAGTGAATGAGATGGGCATGGCTTCATATATATATATATATATATATATATATATATATATATATATGGAGTAGGTGAATTGTGTGAAAGTTGGGTGCCAGGAAAATGGGCCATAGATGAAGGGTGAGCAAAGGGAAGCAGAATGTGTTAAGTTCGTGAATTCATATTCTGAGGGTCTGGGTGTAAAATAACATGGCACAGAGATTGGCTGCAAGTGATCTGGTTCTCAGAATGGGTTGCTGACCCAGATGGCTATGTTCCACCTGCCAGTTGACTGCCAGTTGCTGGAAACTGCAGAAGCGGGGGAGTAGTGCTGCTGAGCTCTGGTCCTGTTTGCGGGCTTCCCACAGGCATCTGGTGGGCCACTGTGAGAACAGAATGCTGGACTAGATGGGCCATTGGCCTGATCCAGAAGGATCTTCTTATGATCTTATGAGCCAGAAAGGCTCTAGGTCTCAAAAGGGAGAAGGAGAAAGATCCAGAACCCAGGCCATCTTTGTCTACAGCTAACAGGTCAAAAAGCCAGTTGAGGTTTACTGAGCTTTTCCCACCTGCCTCCTAGATCATGGGTAGGCAAACTAAGGCCCGGGGGCCAGATCTGGCCCAATCGCCTTCTCAATCCGGCCCTCGGACAGTCCGGGAATCAGCGTGTTTTTACACGAGTGGAATGTGTCCTTTTACAGTGGTACCTCGCAAGACGAATGCCTCGCAAGACGGAAAACTCGCAAAACAAAAGGGTTTTTGGTTTTTTGAGTTGCTTTGCAAGACGATTTTCCCTATGGGCTTGCTTCGCAAGACAGAAACGTCTTGCAAGTTTGTTTCCTTTTTCTTAAAACCATTAATACAGTTGTGATTTGACTTCGAGGAACAACTCATAGCATGCGGTGTGGTAGCCTTTTTTGAGGTTTTTGAAGACTTTGGTGATTTTTGAAGCTTTTCCAAAATTTTTCCGACACTGTGCTTCGCAAGACGAAAAAAACCGCAAGACAAAAAACTCGCGGAACGAATTAATTGTGTCTTGCGAGGCACCACTGTATTTAAAATTCATCTCTGAGTTATTTGTAGGGCATAGGAATTCGTTCATTCCCCCCCCCCCAAAAAAAAATGTAGTCCGGCCCCCCACAAGGTCTGAGGGACAGTGGACTGGCCCCCTGCTGAAAAAGTTTGCTGACCCCTGTCCTAGATGATCAAAGGATCAAAAATTTAAACTGGAGGCAGGAAGATGGATTTGAGGAAGTTAGTGAAGCCTCTCACCCTAGGTATGAAAATGTAGCACTCACTAGAAAACTGAGATGATGTTGTGCACCACAGTTCACAACAAGGGGCTGCTCTTCTAACCCGCATGCATAGACCCTGGATGTGACAACTACAGGTAACTGTAGTTGGGGAGCTCTTAAGAGTCTTCAAAAGGAAGGATTTCTTGCTCCCCGCCACCCCACACTACAGTGGTACCTCGGGTTAAGTACTTAATTCGTTCTGGAGGTCTGTTCTTAACCTGAAACTGTTCTTAACCTGAAGCACCACTTTAGCTAATGGGGCCTCCTGCTGCCGGAGCACAATTTCTGTTCTCATCTTGAAGCAAAGTTCTTAACCCGAGGTACTATTTCTGGGTTAGCGGAGTCTGTAACCTGAAGCGTATGTAACCCGAGGTACCACTGTACTCTCTCCTACCATGGAAAATATGAAGGGATTATAGATTGTGAATTAGTTCTTTGGTAGACTGCTACTGAGAGAACAACGAAATTGGCTGTGTGTATGTCTCTGTATTAATAATAGGCAGAATATTATTCTATTAAATAACTTCCATCTCCCATACACTGCCGGTCTCAACATCAAAGCTGGCATGATGAATGTACATATTTATATCTTAACAACTGGCTGGAGACTTGAAATGGGTTTTGTGTCCCCAGCAGCCACCACACTCCCCACACCGCCTTCTCCTTCTCCTCCTCTCTTGTTTAAACTCAACCTGTAAAGCTTTTCCAAAGAGCAATTTTGATTGCTGTAGCCTCTGAAGGATTTCTCTCCCTCTATTCCCTTATCCTCGAGGGGAGGAAAGGGCACAGAAGAAAAGTGGCCTTTTGAGTCCTTTATGTTTCAACTTTAAAAAAAATAAATTTAATAAAAAGGCCCAGGATTGCTGCAAAATGAAAATGAAAAGAGTAGTAATGAAACACACACAGTCTTGCTGAGGGTAATATAACTGCCAAGTTTAACACTTTCCAGGAAGAGGAAATTCCTAACTGGATACCATAAGATCTGACTTACATGTTGCATCTTCTTCTCTCTCTCTTACGTCTCCCCAGTGCATAAAAATTAGATGCTACAAACACATTATTTGAATGGCAGTACGTGCAACATGCTTCATGAAAAGACCCATATCTCACAAAGTCCTTTTCTCTCCAGGCTAATTGCACGCATTAGCATTCAGACAATACGTTTGTTCCTATTTTTAGACAAGAGGCGTGATGAGCAAGAGTGCATCTGGGCAATATACAATGAAGTTTAAATTTGAGCCAGAGCTCACTGGGCCTTAGCTGCAGAACCTGTTTCCACACCAGCACTCAACCCTGGAATGTGAAAAGTAGTGTCAGGGGTTTAGGAGCAGAGGCACGGGCAAGGGAGGAAACAGAGAGCGAAGGGGAGGAGGCAGAAGAAAAGATGAGTGATGACGACGACCCGAGATCTCCTAGTCTTTCCAGTGAATCAGAGGATTCACAGAAAGGAGCACCAGTGGCCAGGGCAAGGGGGGAGTCAAGGGGGGCACCCCAGGAAGATAGAGCCAGAAGGGACTCAGGGGGGAGCAGCTGGAAATCGGGACCAGCGTCACCGCCAGGAAGCAGGGAAGAGGAAGGGAGCCAGGGGGGAAGCGCTGGCAGCTCACCACAGGAGGGAGGGCATGAGTCAGGAGTGGCCACACCTCCATCGGGGAGCGAAGAAACGGTTAAGAGGAAGGTGGAAGGTTGGGCGCGCGCGCCAAGTTCAAATGCAGAGGAAGGCGGCGCAGTAAGCAGCCCCGAAAGGGAACCAGGTCCTAAAGCCCGGCGCAAGGAGGCAGGAGGGTCCGGGTCAGCGTCAGAAGAATCCCGGAAGGAAGAAGCCCCGGGGGGTAGAGGGACCCAGAGGAGGACAGTCAGGCGGAAAAGGTGGAGCAAGGCTAGGATATTAAGTTGGTGCGCACGGGGCGGAGACTCAGACGGAGCTTCGCCGATCTAGCTACTAGACGTAGAGTTTGCGCGCAGCAGCGTGAGAATGGAAACTGTAATTCAATAAAGACTTTTACTTAATGATCGCTGGCTAGCGTGATCCTCTGTGAGCTAGGATCTTCAAGCAGCTCTGACAGTAAGCTCCGTCTCTCCATTGTGGGCATCTACAGCCTCAAGGAGGGGAGAGAAACAGGTGCCTACTAGCGAGCTCACGAACGGCAGACGACATGACGGCTGAGCAGCAGATAGAGGACCTCAGAAAAGCAGTGGCACAACTGAACGCCGAGGTTCTCGCATCCAGGAAGAGAGAGGAGGAGGCAGCTGCCGCCTGCAGGGATCTCCAGGTCAGGTTAGACGTGCTGACAAAGCAGACACCCCGGCAGGAGGGAATTGGGTTGGCGAGACGGACAGGCGGGCTGGTCTCTCACTTCGATGGGAACCTGCAACAGTATCCCAACTTTAGAGCCGACGTACTGTGTGCACTGCAACTGCTGCATAAAGACTTTAGAGATGAACAAGAGAGAGTGGGGTTCATCATGTCCCATCTGCATGGGGATGCGAAAGCATGGCTACGCAATTTATGGAGAGATAAGGATCCGGCGCTCCAGAATGCGGATGCCTTTATTAAAGCGATGGATGGGTGCTTTTTATCAAGTATTGACGTGGATCTTGCACGGAAGGAGGTGCATGGGCTGAGACAAGGGAGGGCCAGCGTCAGGCAGTATCATGCCCGCTTTTTCGCCTTGGTCAGTGCCCTGGAATGGGACAGAGATTCGGCTCCTGTAAGAGACCTCTTTTGGGAGGGGCTGCACAACTCGATTAAAGATGAGATCGCGAGGGGGGAGAGACCCCGAACCACCCAGGAGGTCGTTCAGAGGGCACTGGCAGTGGGGGTGAGGCTGGAAGGACGTCCGTGGAGCAAGGACGAAGGGCGTGGAGGGCGCGAACCAGCCGGGGGCCCCTCCTTCCTTCCCAGAGAAGCAGCGCGGGCGCAATCCACGCCTCCGCCAGGAGGAGGAGCCGAACCTATGGAGGTTGGAGGTGCAAGGGCTCAGTCAGCAACCAGAGCCCTAGCACCGGCAGCAGTGAAAGCGAAGCCTCCTAGAGGGAACAGGAAGTGTTACGTCTGTGAGGAACCAGGGCATATGGCAAAAGAGTGTCCCCAGAGGCCCCACAAGCTCACTGCAGCCTCAGCAATGGTGACTGCAGCAACGCAGCAAGGAGGACCACAGCAGGGAAACGACGCAGTCTGGCTGGAGGAAGAGGCACTGGGGCCCAGCCAGACGTGTTAGTGACGCAGTCCCCAGAGATTTTACAGCCCGTGAACCCCCTCCCGCCCAAACCAGTAGTGAGGCTCACAGCATCTCTCCAGCTGCCCAATGGAATCACCATAGACGTGCCAATCACCATTGACTCAGGCAGCAATGCGGACTTTATAGGGCAGGACTTTGTCGACAGGCACGCTGTGCAGTTGCTGCCGGCCACACTGCCCCTGCAGGTTGTCACGGTGGATGGCAGGGAGCTGCTCGGGGGGCAAGTGGTGAAGCAGACGCCGCCAATGGTGATGCGACTTGGGAATCACAGAGAAATCATCAGCTTCAACGTCACTCAACTATCTGACACGCCCGTTGTATTGGGCATGAGTTGGCTGGACAAGCACAGCCCAACGATGGCTTGGTACCAGAGGCAGCTGACCTTCGGCTCTTCCTTTTGTGCTGAACACTGCATCGTGCCCAGGCAGGAAGGAGAGGAAGAGGAGTCACAGCTGCTGCTAGGCACGCTGCAAGCGATTCCCCACAAGTACGCTGAATTTTTGGAAGTTTTCTGCGAGAAGGAGGCAGACAGGCTACCCCCTCACAGACCATATGACTGCAAAATTGACCTGCTGCCGGGGGCGGCGCTGCCTAAAGGGAGACTGTATTCCATGTCAGAGGACGAACTGCATGAACTCAAGGAGTTCATTGATCATAATTTGCAGCGCGGCTTCATCCGGGAGTCCAAGGCAGTGGGGGGCAGTCCCGTATTCTTTGTTAAGAAGCGGGACACGCCCCAAAAGAGACTCGTAGTGGATTACAGGATTTTGAACAGTGTGACTAGGCCATCGGACCTTCCCATGCCCCGAATTGACGACCTCCTCGCAAAGGTACGGAAGGGCAGAGTGTTCACCAAGTTGGACCTGCGGGGGGCGTACAACCTCATTCGCATGCGGGAGGGTGATGAGTGGAAGACAGCCATGTTCACGCCACTGGGGACCTACGAATATAGAGTTATGCCTTTTGGATTGCAAAATGGCTCCCACGTTTTTCAAGCATTTATGCATCACGTGTTGGCGGGACTTCTCTACAAGACGTGCGTCTGTTTCTTAGATGACATCCTGATCTTTTCGGAGTCGCAGCAGGAGCATGACAAACACGTCAAGGAAGTGCTGAGCAGGCTAAAGCAACATAGGCTCTACGCCAAGCTGGAGAAGTGCCAATTTGACGTGACGGAGGTGGATTTTCTGGGCTACAAGCTGTCTGACAAGGGGCTCGCCATGGACAGCGCCAAGGTGCGAGCGGTGTTGGATTGGAAGAGCCCGCGCAACCGGAAGGAGGTCCAACGGTTTGTCGGCTTTGCGAACTTCTATCGCAAGTTTATCAAGGGCTTCGCGATGCAGACGGCGGCCATCACTGACACGCTTAGCTCCAAGAAAAAGAAGTTCATTTGGACAGAGCAGGCGGAGCAGTCCTTTCAGGCACTCAAGCGTCTCTTCGCGTCGGAAGAGCAGCTGCTTCATGTCAACCCCAGCAAGCCGATGAGGGTGGAGACAGACGCTTCGGACAGAGCCGTGGGGGCGGTCCTGCTGCAGAAAGACCCGCAGGGGGTGTGGCGACCGGGAGCGTTTTACTCCAGGAAGCTCAGCAAGTCCGAGCAGAACTACACCATATGGGACAGGGAGTTGCTGGCCATTCACGCAGCATTCAAAGCATGGAGACACTTTCTGATCGGCGCCAAGCACACGGTGCAGGTTTGCACGGACCACAAGAATCTAGAGCACTGGCGCACGGCACAGTTCCTGAACCAGAGGCAGATACGTTGGGCTGAGTTCTTTGCGAACTTCGACTTCCGAATAGAGTATGTCCCGGGGGACACCAACATCATGGCAGACGCTCTCTCCCGTAAGCCACAGTATCTGGAGGACGCAACACCAGCGGCCGCCATGCACATCTTCGCACCGACAGTGTGGGCGTGCGCCGCGGCGACCGTGGACCTAGAGGCGGTGCGACGAGCGTTGCAGGGGGACTCCTTCGCACAAGCAAAGATGGCAGAGGTGCAAAGGGGCAAGGCAGCGGCCGACGGTTTCCAGCTAAGAGATGGATTGCTCATCCGTAAAGGGGCCATCTACGTGCCGGGAGACGAACTTCGAGCCAAGGTGCTGCAGCAGCTGCACGACGCGCCCACGGCCGGGCACTTTGGCAAGGAGAAGACGGTGGAATTAGTAGCCAGGGATTTCTGGTGGCCTGGAATGAGAGGGGAGGTCGCAGACTACGTGGCGAGGTGTGACACCTGCCAGAGGGCCAAACCAGTGCACAAACCGCCGGCCGGACTGTTGGAACCCCTGCAAACTCCGGTCGAACCTTGGGAAAGGGTGGCCCTGGACTTTGTCACGGATCTGCCCAGCTCAAGGGGCAAGACGGCAGTGCTGGTGGTGGTGGACCTGTTTTCCAAGATGGCCCATTTCATTCCGTGTGCTAAGGTGGCCACGGCGGAGCAAACCGCCAAACTGTTCATAGACCACGTGTTCAAGGTTCACGGTCTGCCACGGTCTATTCTGTCCGACCGGGGGCGGCAGTTCATCTCGAATTTCTGGCAGAAGCTGATGGGCTTCCTGAACGTCAAGATCAACCTGGCGTCGGCGAGACACCCGCAGACCAACGGGCAAGCGGAGCGGGTCAATGCCATCATGCAGCAGTACCTGAGATGTTATGCAAATCAACAGCCTGCGACGTGGGTGGATTACCTGCCGCTTGCTGAGTTCGCCTACAACAACACGAAGCACGTGTCCACGGGGGTCACGCCGTTCTTCGCCAACAACGGAAGGCACCCCAGAACCTTCCCGGGACTGGAAAGAATGGGGGAGGGGGAGCCGCAGACAGCAGATGCGTTCGCGTCGGAGCTGCAGGAGGTCCACGATCAGCTGAGGCGCCACCTGGAGCTGGCCAAGCACGCATACAAGGTACAAGCAGACAAGCACAGAAGGGTTGGAGAAGAGCTCCACGTGGGAGACTGGGTTTGGTTAGCAGCCAACGCAGTGCCGGCCAGGTCGTTGGCCAAGAAGAAACTAGGGCATAAGCAACTGGGGCCCTACCAAGTCGAAGAGCAAGTCAACCCGGTAGCTTTCAGACTGGCACTTCCGGAGGGTTCCAGAATGCATCCGGTATTCCACAGATCGGTGCTCACTCCCTACAAGGCACCGCACAGGTTCCAGGAACCCGGAACGGCGCCGAGTCCGGCCAGAGACAGAACAGGGCACGCGGGAGTGGCACAGAAGGAGCGCATCAACGAAGTCACGGAGATTTTGGACTCCAGATGGGGGGAAGAGGGGGTAGAATACTTTCTCGCCAAGGAGGGCACCCCGGCCAGTGCGAACAGCTGGGTGCCGGGCTACGCCTTAGACGAACCTCTGCTCAAAGACGAGTTTCATGCCCTCTTCCCACATAGACCTATGCCAGCAGACTTTTTCGACGACTGGCTTTTCACGCCCACGCTTTCGGCCAGCACGTTCCGGGGGTTCGACTCGGACGAGGAACCGACACGAGACGTCCGTTCCCCGGAGGGGTCACCCTCGGGATCCGCCTCAGAACCCTCGTATTGGTGGGACGATAGGCCAGAGGAGCAGTTCCGCAGAAAGTGGCTGGAATGCTCAGGACGAGCAACGCCGCCAGGAGGAAGTGAGGGAGAGACGGACATGGACATTTTCGGGGACGGCCCTGGTTTCGAGCACGGCGGCACAGAGATGGAAGCGGAGGTGACCGTCGTCGACGAGAGCAGGGAGGAAGAACCGGAAGACTTCAGATGGAGGCCCGCCACGGGAAGCGACCGATATCCGACGTTCGTCCCTTTGCAACAGCAGCCCCCAGCTCCAGCACCGGAAGGAGGGGAGGGGGGAATGGGGGGCTTCGAGGGGGGATGGATGTCAGGGGTTTAGGAGCAGAGGCACGGGCAAGGGAGGAAACAGAGAGCGAAGGGGAGGAGGCAGAAGAAAAGATGAGTGATGACGACGACCCGAGATCTCCTAGTCTTTCCAGTGAATCAGAGGATTCACAGAAAGGAGCACCAGTGGCCAGGGCAAGGGGGGAGTCAAGGGGGGCACCCCAGGAAGATAGAGCCAGAAGGGACTCAGGGGGGAGCAGCTGGAAATCGGGACCAGCGTCACCGCCAGGAAGCAGGGAAGAGGAAGGGAGCCAGGGGGGAAGCGCTGGCAGCTCACCACAGGAGGGAGGGCATGAGTCAGGAGTGGCCACACCTCCATCGGGGAGCGAAGAAACGGTTAAGAGGAAGGTGGAAGGTTGGGCGCGCGCGCCAAGTTCAAATGCAGAGGAAGGCGGCGCAGTAAGCAGCCCCGAAAGGGAACCAGGTCCTAAAGCCCGGCGCAAGGAGGCAGGAGGGTCCGGGTCAGCGTCAGAAGAATCCCGGAAGGAAGAAGCCCCGGGGGGTAGAGGGACCCAGAGGAGGACAGTCAGGCGGAAAAGGTGGAGCAAGGCTAGGATATTAAGTTGGTGCACACGGGGCGGAGACTCAGACGGAGCTTCGCCGATCTAGCTACTAGACGTAGAGTTTGCGCGCAGCAGCGTGAGAATGGAAACTGTAATTCAATAAAGACTTTTACTTAATGATCGCTGGCTAGCGTGATCCTCTGTGAGCTAGGATCTTCAAGCAGCTCTGACAGGTAGCAATGGAAAAAATAATGCCTTTGAACAGGCACAGAGTGCACACATCTACTAGGAAGGGGGAAAGGCATCACTCTGTTTTCAGTCTGTCTCAGTTTTACATGCATTTAATCAGAAGTCCATTCTGTCTCCTTTAAAAAAAAATTGCACAAACACAAACACATTTAAATTATTTACATTTTCTCTAAAATGTACCTTTTTGAAAGCATCCCGTTTTCCTAAAGCATATACTTTGGGACACATTTTCCTTAAAGTACACATTTTCCTATTAATTTTCTCTTAAATAAGATATCTTTATGTGTTTTCCCTAAGATGTGCATTTTTGTACACATTTATGAGATGAGAACTGCACTGCAAAGTTAAGAGAAGTGTGCATTCTGAAGGATTAACTGCGTTCCTTTTAACTAGAGATGCAAAGGATTAGACCTGGGGCTTTGGCAGGCATCACAAATGCTCTGCAACTGAGCCACAGTCCTTCACCCACCCCAATGCAACCATTTTCACACCCAGCTCCTATGCATTTTGTATTAGGTGAATATTAGGTATTCCAGGACAGAAGACGCCATTTCCAAGCAGATTTGATCCCCAGAAAGGGCTGTAGCTCAATGGTAGATACAGAAAGCCCCAAGTTCAATCTCTAGGCAGGACTGGGGAGAGATCTCTGCCTGAAATCCTGGGGAGCTGCCACCAGTCGATCAGTGTAGAAAATACTGAGCTACAGTATAAGTACTAATGGTCTGAATCGGCATAAGGCAGCTTACTAAATTCTCAATGTAATTGAATTGACATTTGCTTTCACTGCATATATTTTAACTTTCTTTGGCCTCCATCAGTTTCCCAACAAACTGTGTCAAAATGGGAGGAAACATAGAAAATGATGGGATCTAACGACTCAGTACAGTGGTACCTCGGGTTACATACGCTTCAGGTTACATACATGTCAGGTTACAGACTCCGCTAACCCAGAAATAGTACCTCGGGTTAAAAAATTTGCTTCAGGATGAGAACAGAAATAGTGCTCCGGCGGCAGCAGGAGGCCCCATTAGCTAAAGTGGTGCTTCAGGTTAAGAACAGTTTAAGGTTAAGAACGGACCTCCAGAACGAATTAAGTACTTAACCTGAGGTACCACTGTACTATGGATGTATATATTTCCCATAGGTTTTAAAGAGAACCACCATTGTAAAAATCAAACATGAGTTGCAGCTATCATAAGGGGCAGAAGGCAAAGCATTTATTTTAAGATTTTTATACACAACTTCAACTGGATTTAAGTTCTAAAGAAGGGAATACAGACTTAGCAAATGGACACTGATTTAGGTTTTCTTAATACAGAGAGCGCAACTTTGTGTATCTCTCTGGTGCACCAAAATCCAATATATTGTGAGGGCAGGAAGAGCACTGCACTCTGTGAGAGATAGCAAGAATCAAACTTGAATAAATCTTCTGGAAAAACTGCTCTCTCTACTTGTCCCTTCAAGGCATTGCAAGCATTTCTATCAGAGCTAGCCACTGGGCACTAAAAAAAACATCAAGATGATGAGATTGGCCCCGCTTGACTAGGTCCTCCTCAGTACCAGGAATTCCCTATAAATAGTAAAGTGTGCCAGGAAATATATTCTGAGTCTATATGGAAAGTTCAGGTATACTGGGCACAGAAGTTCATCACACCTGAATGTTTCCTCCTAGAGGTCATGATCCAATCTAGAAGTTAATAACCCTTTATGCAGTTAATAACCCTTTATGCAATGTATAAGTTTTCATGATTCTTCACTAGCACTAGTTAGTCAACAAGTACTTCCATTGTTTCAAATATCTTTTGTCCATCTGGCAGTTACTTCTTCTCCACCCCATCCATGGTCTCAATTTCCAAAGCTGCCTTTCAACCCAACTGGTTGGGTGACCATTGTGATTTTGTTTATATATTTCTGTGACATCACTGTGTCAGATGTGGCACTGTGATGTCACTGAGAAAACCATACAGGCAGCCACATTCAAGCCAGAGGAATCTACTGTCTTGGCAAATAAGGCCAATGGGTGCAGAGACAATACATTTGCACTGAAAACCAGGCATGAAAAAAAAGAAGGGGTGCTTTCTAAATCCATGAATATGAACACACACAAAAGTAATTTTGTCTCAACCAAATCAATGTTTATCTAATATTGGAGATGGGGAAACAAGGCATCTTTCAACATACCCTACCCCGGTACATCTTTCAAGGGGGTGTCCCTCTTTGCAGCTTAGTGTACAATACAGCATGCTAACCTTTATATCTACTTTGCAAGTGCAAATGTTGGCTCACTTGGAGCAAGTAATGGAAAAAGGAACACAGTTCAGTAAGATCTCATGGTTGCTTTTGGCCATTAATTAGAAAGGACAATAACTGGAAGAAAGCTAAAATAGACTGCCACTCCCCTTTAATGTCTAGGATGCTGCTAAAGGGGCAACAAACTCTCATTGTTTTCATTCTGCTTAACAACATAACATTTGCTAGTAACCACAAAACATCCATTAAACTAGGGGTAGCCACTCCAGATGTTGTTGGGCTACAACAGCCACTATCCCTATGTTGGAAATGCAACAGCAGAGATTGTTCAGTGTATAACTCCAGGGTTAATGCTGTTCTCAGGGTTAGACAACTGTGTGTGTGTGTGGAGGTGTCAATTAGCAACTAGGCAGAGTGAGATAGCATGTGTTCTGATTGGCTGTGTCGTTCTGATGGAGATTCTTCACTCTGTATGTTTGGTTGAATGTTCCCATTAGGCACAAGGCCTGAAGTCAGAATGACAAAACCTGCTTCCTCCCCCTCAAATTATGCCGTTTATGTTCAGTTTTCCTGTTTAAAGCTTCATCAGGATTTCTTTTCCCCTTCGGACTCATATCTGCATTATTAAAGTGAATTGGCTAACACCCTGTGCTAGCCTGTGCTTCATGGGAATTGTATTCCAATAACATCTTCATAACACCATGGAGGCTATGTCCTGTACTAAAGTATCCCACACAATAGAACTACCTACTATACTGTACACTACAGGAATCTACACAGGCCTTAAAGAAAACCTCCATCACTACAGTCTCTGGTTAGCATTCAAATGGATTTAAGTTCTGAAAGGTCAGTCATGTGAAGTGGCAATGCAAGAAAGGTATGTAGAGGACAGGATGGCACAGCCAATCCTTCTCCAACTTGCATATCAGGAGAAAGGAAAAGAGGTGTCTGCTATACAAAGCAGCACATAGGCCAGGGTAGGGAATATTCCCTAATTCCACTGTGGGCAACCTTCTGGGGGATGTCATGGATCAGCATGCCCAGAATCAAAGGCAAGCAGATCAACCTACTTGCTTTTGTCAAGTAGGCCACACACAAGTCACAAGCCCCACACAGCTCTCCAGCCTCTAATCAGGCAAGCAAGAGGCATCATCACAATTCAGGGACACATTCCAGCTAAGCAAAAGTACTCAAGCAGCTGCAGAGCAAGGCCACGGATGGGTGTAGCCTGGCATGGCCTACTGAGATTCCTGAGGGCCAGAGAGGCCTGGAAAGCCTGGGCCTGAGGTTCCCACCTCAGCTTAAGATTTCCAGAGGCAATTTATCAAGCAATGGAAACAACTTCTTTCACTAGCAGAATCACTATAGTGGTTCATTGTACAACCCCCCACAAACAGCACACAAAGGTGCTGCCATCCACTGACAAATATTGGATAGTCTCTGCAGGCCACCCAAAAGGGCTGCCCCCCATAGCTCACAGTTTATCCTCCTTTGTTGTACACATGCAGTGGAGGAGAGAGCTGTCGGAGGTTCCGTACGACCAAGCTGAAATAGCTCTCCTCTACTTCATACTTCAGAATCCATCGGGCTCTCCTCCTCCAATGGTGATTAACGACCTAAGTCTTTAATGAGGCTTCAGGCACGCTCCCATTACGAAGAGTATCCAAGCAGCAGAAGGAGTCAAGAAATGTGTGCTACATTGCTACGTTTATTTCTAACTACGCAGGACAGAAAAGAAAAGCATCTGTGAGAGTCAGTGAACAACTGAACAAAGAAACAGGAAACCAGTAACATCAACATCCGTCTCCCGTGAGACTTCCAACAGTCTGGAATGTAAACAGAGTCTTGTGACTCCAAAAACAGCATAGTGGCATAACAGAAATCTAGCAAGAGCT
The DNA here is from genome assembly GCF_964188305.1 of Podarcis bocagei. Lineage (NCBI taxonomy): Eukaryota > Metazoa > Chordata > Lepidosauria > Squamata > Lacertidae > Podarcis > Podarcis bocagei. The sequence goes on from NC_138125.1 coordinate 30,031,526, forward strand.
TGGTTAGTGGGTGTGGCTTTGCTATACAGTGGTACCTCTGGTTACGAATTTCCAGAGGCCCAGCCACATCCCAAAAACTTCATAACCGGAGGAGCCCTTCTGCGCACGCATGCATAGAAACCCGGAAGTATACACTTCCGGGATTGCCGCATTTGCAACCCCAAGTATTATGTTACCCAAAGGTAACGTAACCCGAGGGTCCACTGTATTGGCTGGGGTGCCATCTTGACTAAAATATTGGGTGGTCCAAGTAAGCCCCACCCTGCCTAACTGATCACATAATACAGTGCACGCACACCATTTGAATGGCAATGCCCATCAACTTTTGGGGTGCCCGCCCCCTCAAATATTTTTTGGGGGGGGTGAAGTCTCCTCGGCCCCAAGGAGTTGTCTCCTAAGCTATATAGGAAATTCCACACACGCCCTTTTCTTTTTGTTTAAACAAATAAATCTGTCCATTCCTATGCTGGTGGGAAACATGGGCATGCATTCCCCCCCCCCAAAGGAAACTGTTTCTAAAAGAAAGTACTCAAATACTAGCATGTCATCATCTGACCCACAACGGGCCAAGATCCTCGCCCCAATTCATCGCAGTAGAGCCAGTGAGGTGAATAAACGAAGGGAGCAAATGACAGAGGAAGGGAAGCTGCTGATGCCACTCTGAAAATCTTTGTTTAGACATAGTAGCAGTTACTCTTGAGGAACCTGTTTACATTCACTGAGCAGGTGCACAAGCTTTTGAACAGCTCACTTTCTCACTTGGGCAGGCTTGGAAAGCATGTGATCTCCCAAGCTAATGTTACTAAGACACAGTAATCCCACCTTAGTTTTTACAGCCCTAATCAAGAAGTAGAAAGGGAAGCTGGTGGCCCTTGGTAGGCCATGTTTGGCTCAGTGGGCCACAGGTTGTGCAAGCCTGGTCAGTGTGGATGTTACTGTAGTAAACTCCCTTGAGGATGCTGAAATTGGAAAGTCACATGCTTAAATGAGGGCGGAAGAAAAGTGCACAATGGACAACAAGTATGTGAGTAGAAGTGGTTGTGTCCTGCTTGTTTCATCTTGTGTCAGTCTCCCTTTTAAGCCTAAAGTGACTCTCATTTAGGGCTCCATACCATATCTCATAACATTTGCTTTAATTAATGAATACAGTGCTCAGAACTATTGGTAACTTAACTCTAATTTGCTTGCTTTTGTTTCTGCTCCAGAATAAGTGATCTGAGGATTGCAGTATACAGTGTGCCATGAAAACTTCTTTGGGGAAAACAAAGGGAGCCCTGACTGTTAGGTCCAGTCACAGACGACTTTGGAGTTGTGGTGCTCATCTTGCTTTACTGGCCAAGGGAGCCAGTAATATCTCTACAAGCCTGGCCTCTCTCCTGTTCTCTCTCCCTCCAGTATTTACCCTCTGCTACACTGAAACCTAGTTATTGTATTACAGATATTTTTGCTATCTCATGACCTTCTCTAATCTCCCCACACATACACACACCAAAGAAAATCACTATGGGCAGGATAACCATTAAAGGTAAAGGTAAAGGGACCCCTGACCGTCAGGTCTAGTCACGGACGACTCTGGGGTTGCAGCGCTCATCTCGCTTTACTGGCCGAGGGAGCCGGCATTTAGCTTCCGGGTCCTGTGGCCAGCATGACTAAGCCGCTTTTGGCAAACCAGAGCAGCACATGGAAATGTCGTTTACCTTCCCACCGGAGTGGTACCTATTTATCTACTTGCACTTTGACGTGCTTTCGAACTGCTAGGTTGGCAGAAGCAGGGACCGAGCAATGGGAGCTCACCCTGTGGCGGGGATTCAAACTGCTAACCTTCTGATCGGCAAGCCCTAGGCTCTGTGGTTTAGACCACAGCGCCACCCACCACTTAATTTAATTGCAGTGTCAGGGGATACAATGCAGGTGCCTTATGTCAAACTGACAGTATACAAGCCATGACTAAGAGACCAGCTCTTTTATATAAGTGCTCCCTGGAGCAAAGGGTCTATGGGAATCTCCTGTCTGTAGAAAGTTTCAACAGAATTGCTCGTAACTTCCTGAGGATGCTATGTGGTAATGTTTATTACACTAACTTTAATGTCTGTAAACCTTTTGCTTATAAGAGTGTTATCAGCAATGTAAAGATGGTATATTTGCTACTTTCATAACATGCTGACATCCCTTGATCAAGTAGGAAAAGTCAAACTTGCATTTTTTACCAAGACAATCATAAATACCCCCACCCAGTACTTTGTGCTTTCTATGAGCTATATTTAAAGAAAGGAGAAATATCAACTTAAAACTGCTGTGCCCATTTGTGAAAGTGGACCCTGTGTACAAAAGGACACTGGAAGTCCATTTTAGATGCCCTACTGCTGTGAAAACATCTCCTTTACTGTACAAGAGCTTCAATTTAAGTAGCTACTTTGCTTCCCTGTTGATCTGGAAGTAGCAATCTTTTCCTCCCTTGATTATGCTTTCCTCCGCCTTTTTTTACAGAACCAACTTCTCTTAGAAAACCTGAAATGAATTCTACACTGCTTACCTGTGCAGACACCCCAGAAAGAGAAGAATATTCTGCTTACAGCGCCAAGTTAACATATATATAAATGCAGATCCTTGCATCATTATTGTAGTTGTTTATGTTATTGACTTCCCTTTAAACAATCCAGAACTTTCACAATAAACTCCGAGTGAGGCAGCCATGTTAGTCTGTTGCTGAATAACCAGCAAAGAGTGTTGTGGCATCTTAAAGGCTAGCAAATTTATGATGGCATTAGCTTTCATGCGCTTTGTGGCACAATAAAAATGTTAGTCTTCAAGGTGCAAAAAACACACACCAAAAAACCACACACAAAAACCCTTTTGTTGTTTTAGTGAAAAACAGGCATCACAAAGGAAATCAGTCAGCAAACAACTGTTATGATCCTCATCAATGGAATTACCATCCCAAAAAGAAAACATTCAGCATGGAACTCACTTTAACTTGTACAAAATATATCCAGAATATGCACCAAAGAGTTCAGAAGGACCTACAGGCCACATTCAACTCCTTCCAACACATATTAATCACAAGAGCAGCATTACCTGTTCTTTCCAGTGCACCAGGCAGGCTGACTAACCGCCCTGTGTGGGAGAGCCATCTTACCTGATTCAGGAGCATCCTTCCACTGCAAAATGATGGCTGCATTTCATGCTGCTTAGGTTCCTGATATAAAATGAGCATCGGTGGAACAGATTAGAATCCTACTGCATTGCTTGCCTACTGCAGGGTCCAAAAGCAAGAGACAGCTTTGGAATTAGAGATCCATAACCAGCAGAGAAATAACTTACCTTTCAACCTATTAGTAGGAAACCTGTTTTGACAAAAACCATTGGCAGAAGGATACCCAACATATATCCAAAAGTGACTATGCTTTTCATTCTCTTTTTGTTAACCAGGATGGATGTGTTTTAGCTGAGTGATATCCTCCCCCCCCCCCCCCGCGACAACATTTGAATTCACACCAGCAGCTTTGGCACTGCCAGAAACATTGCTGCTTTCAATTTTAAAATGAAAACACTGGTGCTATGCAACACAAGAGCGAAATTAATTCAGAGCCGCACAGACTGTATTGCATAGCTGAAAGAATGTTCTAACCACCTGTTTATGAGCAAAACTCAGTCATAAAACCAGCTGTGAGCAACAAACAGCAATGACAAACAACAATTTCTCACTCCTTTTGAAATGCATAATGGCATCTAAATCACACAGCATCACAGGAGTACTCTGCAAGGATGAGACGATTGTAATTGACATAGCTACCCATATGCCCTTCTCCACTATGTGGTGTGTTGTTGAGCTATAAAACTGGTTGTGTTTAAGAGAAACAGAGCTTTTAAATCCCAAGGTGAGAGTGGAGACAACCACAGATAGATTTCTTACCCTTACGGCGCCTAGATTGCCTCTCCAGAGAATGCAAGGTAGGATTTATAACCTCAGACAAGCAGTATCCACCGCCATACACTGAAATAACACTGTCAAAACATTTCACATTCATATTGGAGGATGGGGTTCAGACTGGAAGGAAGGTGGAGCAAAGTACAGATGAACAAGGAAAAAGTGTTTAGGTGGTGCTTAGAGGTGAAGGCAGTTAAACCATCCAATGTATACTGTCAGCAACCTACCCGGATAGAAACCAACTTACCTGCACATCTTGAAGATCCATATTAAGGAGAAGGCAGTGGGTTTCACATGGGAGAGGGAAGGACATGCTTTGGTGGTGAAGCACATGTTCTGCATGCAAAAGGACCCTAATCTAATTCCTGGTATCTCCTGGTGGGTCTGAAAAAGACACGCTGCCTGAAACCCCAGTTAGCTGCTGCCAGTCAGTGTTGACAGTACTGAACAAGACAGATCAATGGTTTGACTCAGTATAAGGCAGCTTCTTATGTTCCCATGATAGCTTGAATTGTACCACAAGAGTGTGAGAAAGAAATGAAATGGAAGTAGAGCTTTAAAAAAGAGAAGCATTTGAAGTGTTAGGGCAAAACATGAAACATGTACTGAAACCCCTAATAGTTATAGGCCTTGTATAAGCCATATTTGGACATTCAGCATTAAACATCTATAGCACATATCCAGCAGCTACATAGAAAGAAGTTGGGGAGCTTAAATAGTTCTTCTGCCAAATTTCCAATTACTCAAAAACCATGTTTAGTCATAGTGCACTGGTGAATGGGAAGGTAGGCTTTTAAGGGGTAGACATGGAGGTAAGCCAAGGGATTTACTATATTTTTTGTGGGGGGGGGGGGACCAGCTCATTTTCTCCCAACTAGGGTTGCCATATTTTGAAGATTAAAAAACAGGATGCTATAATGACTCTTATTTTAAATACCCCTACTATATGTAGGCTATTGAAGCTGTGATATATGGCTGGGGGTGGCAGGAGAAGAGAAGAGGAAACCAAGTCTTCAGCCACCAGTTATGTCTATGACTCATCCAGAAAGTATAGCCAGAGACATTTTGGCAAATTTTATAATTCCACCTGGACAGAAATTTTACCTAAAGAGGATGTGTCCTAGAAAAAAAAGGACACATGGCAACCTATAAAAATGTGGGGAAGCTTGGTATTTGTTGCATCCAAACCTGGTTTAAAGCAGGGGTAGCCAATGTGGTACCCTTCAGATGTGGTTGGACCCGAATTTCCACCAGCTCCACAGCAACATGTGGAGGGCACCACGTTGATGAGCCCTGGTTTAAAAGGGTCCGTCTGTGTTAGCAGATCTCAAAGAGTTCCATATGACCATCATAAACTTCATCTTGTCATTTTGATCCCAAAACCTTGTATGGTTCACAGGGACAATTAATTTTATCAGCAGAGGTACCAGCGGATACTATGAACCAAAAATAGTGTCGATTAATACTGTATGTAGACACAATGCGCAATGTTCACATCTTTCTTGGGAACCTGGAACATCAGCCAAACAAAGTGACAATTGTGAAGGCAACAAAGCATAGCTCACAACCTTTCCAAGCTGTGTGTTGTCCTGTGTTCTAGATTGGAACAGGGGATAATTCGATTCCATTTGAATTTTAATGCAAACCTATCTAATTTGCACTTCCTCAAACAATATGTAAACCAAAACACAGCTGTTTTTCAAAATGTGCTCTAATCTGAATTTTGCACTGCAGTTATCTCACGAAAAATGTTGGCAAAAAGGGATAGTGTACATAAGGGAGAAGTATACATAAATGCATATAATAATGAAAAAACACATGGAAGTACATTATATTCAAAGGGCTCACAAAAAAGTATAGATCAGGCAAAACTGCATACAAAACTACATATTTTAAGAGAAATGCACCTCAAAGTGTTTATGATTTTTCTCAAGGACTTTAAAAATCCACAAACTAATGCAGGAATGTGCCAAACTGAATTTAAGATTGAGAAAAATGACAGACAGACAGAAAGCAAAATAAAAAGATTTGTTCATCCGTAGTTCTAGATAAGATGTATTCAGTATAAGGCCCATAGCCTACACAATAAACAATACTAGTCTATACTCCTTTCTCAGAAAATCTACTCCTGCCCCCTTTAATAATAAATGGTTGTATCCAATGGAGTTGTCCTATTAGTGCAACGCAACAGGACTTGTGCACATCTACCCACATACCTCTGTGCACCCCCTCCCAAGAAAAAAATCTGTTCTGATGGGTAGAGGGGGAAATCCCAGAACAGAATGGGGGATATGGAGGCATGCAGAGAGACAAAATTTCATTGTGCAGGTGAAAGTCCTTGCCCTAACAGGACAGCTTCACTACATAAATAGTCAACACCTTTAAAGACAGTCAGCAAATAGAGTTTAATAATAATAATAATAATAATAATAATAATAATAATAATAATAATAATAATAATAATAATAATAATTTATACCCCGCCCTCCCCAGCCAAGACTGGGCTCAGGGTGGCTAACAACCAATAATAAAAACAAGTTGATTAAAATACAATTTAAAAAAGATTAAAATACAACACTAAAACATTAGAATGCAGCCTCTTCACAGGAGGAGAAAGGAAAAGAAAGAGGGGGAGGGAATCAAACTGATTCTAAGCCAAAGGCCAGATGGAACAACTCTGTCTTACAGGCCCTGCGGAAAGAGATCAGATCCCACAGGGCCCTAGTCTCAAGAGACAGAGCATTCCACCAGGCCGGAGCCAGTGTTGAGAAGGCCCTGGCTGTGGTTGAAGCTAATCTAACTTCCTTAGGGCCCGGGACCTCTAGGGCAGTGTTTCCCAACCTTTTTTGGGCAAAGGCACACTTGTTTGATGAAAAAAATCTCGAGGCACACCACCATTACAGCCCCGTGACGTCAGCGCGCAGCGTCATGCCGGGAGGGACGCACGAAAGTGTAAGTTTCAATTTTTTTCCCTCCCCCTTGCCGGGGAACCTCCAAGCTTTGGGGGTGGGGGGGGGAGGAGGCAGCAAAGCGAGGGACTGAGGGACTCCTCCAACGACAAGGGTTGGGGAAGAAGAGAAAGGGCTATTCCGCTCCAGTCCTTTCTGAAGGAGCTGAGGGTGGGGGTCCTCCGGCGCCTTCGGCGAAACGGCGCCGGCCCAGAGCGCTTCTAGGAGGCTGCCTTTGTGCGCGACGTAAAGCCCTCTTTCCCTCCCTCCAGCCCCGTGTCACCTGTGGAAAAGGGGGCTGGATCCAGTGACGCAACTCGGAAAACTGTTAGGGAAGCCAGAGCAGGAAAGTGAGTGGGGGGCGGCGTCGCCGCTTTAACCCACGTTTCCTTTTTGAAAGAGAAACTTAAGACTAGATGACCCTTGGGACCCCTGCCAACTCTACAGTTCTATGGCCCTTTGTGGAGGGGGGGCAGCACCTGGAAAGACGGGCTAGGGGATAATTGGGGCGGCCGCCTTAGGCACACCAGAAGCGAAGCACGTCCTGAGCTACAAAAACAAACCCAATTCCTGCCTCGTTTTTTGCAGTTTCTGCAAAGCGAGGGAGTCTCCCCCGCCTCCATTCCTCGGTGCCTCCTCCTCCCCCTGCTCCCCACTACGGGTCTCCCCTGCACTTGGCCAGGCCGCCTCGCCCTCCTTCCTTTCCCAGAGCAGTGGCTCAGAGCGCCTCCTTGCACCGCAGGTACACTCCGTGGGGAGGGGAGGGAGCGGAAGCCCAGACCAGCCCCCAACCCGCTTAGTCCGACCCCTCAAACCTTCCCAAAATAAGAACTCTGCGTTCTACAACGTCACCCCCCAGCGGGGCCCCCTTTATTCCCGGTGAGAGGGGGGCGGCGGAGGGAAAAAGCTGCTTCCCACACTTACCCGCCGCCATCTTGACTTCCCGCAATGAGCCGGATGCGGTGCCTAAGCTCCCTGCCGTCGCTTCTCCGCCTCCTCTACTTTGCACAAGGCTCCAGGGTCGCCGGCCGATTCATCCATCGGCCGCTCTTTCAAGCCCACTCGGAGGAGGAATGTGTCGAAAGAGCCAGAGACGCAGCCGCAGTGGAAGCCCCGCCCCTCCCTTCCAGTCTCGGGGCAGGGCAGAGGCCACCAGGCTGGCAAGCAGAGCGCCGAGAGCGAGGAAGCTGATGCAACGCGGAGGCAGACCCCGGCTGGCGTGTGTTAGAGCAGTGTTTCCCAACCTTTTTTGGACTCGCCCGCCTCCCTCCAGGCAACATCTCGCGGCACACCAGGCAACACCTCGCGGCACACTAGTGTGCCACGGAACACCGGTTGGGAAACACTGCTCTAGGGTGTTGCACCTAGACACTCAGCCAAGCTTCCCTTTCCCTAGAAATATCAAAAGCTGCTTCCAAAGAGAGTCAGCAGTACTAGCATACCATGGGAAACTCAGTTTTACATGCTGGGCATTTAATAAACAAAACAAAAGCTGACACTCTAGAGAGCCATCTTTCCCAGAAGAGATTGGACGCTCCCTGACCCAATGTGCCTTCAAACTAACAAGTTACATAATATGACAAGCCATCAATCCATGCAAATGTGCAGCAGCATTTATCATGCCACACATGAATGATGTATTATTATCCAAAGCACTTCAGGCAGGCAATGCATAAAGGGAAAACAAGCACGGAGAAACCTGGGAAACTCCAGACCACTATCTAATACACTCCCTTGGGCCTTACAGACACAGTCAAGCAAAAGGTAGACAAACATTGCAATTGAGATTTCCAGCAGATCATGTTGCAAGTATCGGAGGAGAGAAAAACCAAGACAAAAAGTCACTCTATGGAACAGTTTAGGTCCATGGCTCACTATAGCACATCTACCACATGGAAGCAACTTTGAGTTACCCACATCGTAGCTATCTTCATGCAGAGAGTGGACACTAAACTCTTTGTTTGAAATGACTCACCATACAGATTGGATCAAAACACCACAAGTATCCCTTTCTTTCTTTCTTTCTTTCTTTCTTTCTTTCTTTCTTTCTTTCAACACAGTAGTCAGTATCTCCAGTGGGACTTCCTACCAAGTATGCCTCAGCCTCCTAAAGTCTTACATACTTTTTAATGCCACAATAACAGCAGATTATATTCACTGATTATGCCATATGTGTTCTGGAGCAGTAGATAACACCTCAACTTTCTTCAGTGAGAGCAATCAATTCTTTCAGAAGAAGAGAGATGCAGACCACCAACTGTCTGGTCTCCACGCCCCGTTCTATTTGAACAGAAAGATGGGTATACCAACATATACTGTAGGACATGATCATGGAGTCAGATATTGTTGACAGCTAGGATGCAGAATCTGCAGTCCTCCAGCTATGGTTAGACTCAAAACCCTATCAGCCCCAACCATCATGGCCAATGGTTAGAGGGTGGTAGGAGTTAGCAAGAACTGGAGGCCACAGCAAGATTCTATATATTGTATCCCTTCATTTGTAGACAAATATCATAATATACTGAATGGAAAAACTTGGTTCCCAGTGGATACTGCTAGGCACAGACAAAATGAGGGCATTATTATTTAATATGTATATTATAGTTGTTTCAAAAGATACTAATCATACATAAAGTCAGATTAAAGAAGCAAGACTGTGGGAAAAGGTCTCTCTAATCCAAGAGATTTACTTGGTAATAATATGTGATGCTTAATACTCCTGCCTAGTAACAACTTGGGCCGGGTGAGGGAGACAGGCAACTGAGGATTATGGTTTCTCTCTTTAGAAAACCTCAACCTTAACAAAAAGCACTCTGAGGTAAATCCTAATTATCTGAGCAGGATTGATAAGCATAGCCAAGTGCAAGAAGAGTTGGCTACAAGTTTCACCTGTCCCTATAACGATGGCCATTTTCAGAATATCGCTAGACAAACAAACAAATGCATCTTGTTGAGAGCCCTAAAGCAGCTAAAGCGTGGAAGAATTGTGCACTCATCTGGAGGCATTTTGGAAGTTTTTACCAAAGCTAATCACCTGTGAACCTAGCAGTTCAAAAGCACATCAAAGTGCAAGTAGATAAATAAGTACCACTCCGGCGAGAAGGTAAACGACGTTTCCGTGCGCTGCTCTGGTTTGCCAGAAGCGGCTTAGTCATGCTGGCCACATGAGCCGGAAGCTGTACGCCGGCTCTCTCGGCCAATAAAGCAAGATGAGCGCCACAACCCTAGAGCCGGTCACGACCGGACCTAATGGTCAGGGGTCCCTTTTGTTGTTGTTGTTGTTGTTTAGTCGTGTCTGACCCTTTATGACTCCATGGACCAAAGCACACCAGGCACTTCTGTCTTCCACTGCCTCCCGCAGTTTGGTCAAACTCATGGTGGTAGCTTCGAGAACACTATCCAACCATCTCGTCCTCTGTCGTCCCCTTCTCCTTGTGCCCTCCATCTTTCCCAACATCAGGGTCTTTTCCAGGGAGTCTTCTCATGTACTGGAGCCTCAACTTCACGATCTGTCCTTCCAGGGAGCACTCAGGGCTGATTTCCTTAAGAATGGATAGGTTTGATCTTCTTGCAGTCCTTTACCTTAATCACCTGTCAACTGGAGGTGCCTGAAGAGGCACCGAAAACTAGCTTGCCTCTTCAGTCAGGTGGTCAGCTGCACTAAAAACTTTCAAAAGATATGCACTTTCCCCTGCCCCTGTCAGGGATTGTGACCTTTCTCTGTAAACCAGGGCCAAATAATTTAGAGCTTAAGAAAATAAAACAGAAAAGATTAAAACTTTTTAAAAAATAAACAGCAACAATAAAGGTTCTGTTAATTTTTAACTTGGGAACTTTGAAAAGTGGGGTGCAAGGCGACAGTCAGCAAACCAGAAACACAATCCAAATGCTCACAGATGGGATATTGCAAGTATGTGGAAAAGCAAGAAGCAAGGTGGCATTTAAAAACTGGCTGTCCTTACAGTGAGAGCAATAAGTTAGACCCAAAGGTCAAAACAAGTGAAGGGGACAGGTGTCAAAACACACATTATTTTGACCTTTGTATTCAACACAAAACTGTTCTAATAATTAAAAAGAGTGATCTCTTGTCAGCTTCTCTTTGTGTAATGCATTAACTCTTTATTTTTGCTCATTTCAGCAGTGGACATGCTGTCACCGACATAAAGCCACTGTTTCAAGCAGCTTCACGGTAGCCTAAAAGGGATGGAGCAGGGCAGGGATAGACTGAAGACTAAATGACTTGTACGAGTTCTACAGAATTCTTACACCTACAAAACACAAACTGTATCAGAAAGAAAGGGAAACTGTCAAAGCAACAAGTGATTCAGATAGCTCAAGCCTGCACTGGACACTGGCTAGCCTGATGCAGAAATCTGTACACGCAACATAGGATTGCTTAGCTGATTTCAGTGATGGAACCCAATCACCATGGGCAGAAAAGAAAATCATCTACCGTTTCCACCCCATTTGTCAACAGTGGAGAAGGCAGTAAGTAAAGGGCGGCTTTTTCTTAGCCGTGGAGGTCTGGCTATGGAACTACCTCCTCAAGAAGATTTGTCCAGCACCAATGCCATTTTTAATTTTTTAATTTTTTTTTTAGAAGCCAGGAAAGACCCTTGCTAATTACTCAGACTTTAAAAACTTTCCCCGGGTTCCTCTACACACACACACACACACACACACACACACACACACACACACACTGTATTCTTATGTACTACATTTTATTTTTTTTTAAAAAAGGGGGATTTATTTTTGTTTTAAACATTGTCCTTGGGCAGCTTTGAATTTATTTCATGAAGAAAAGTGGAGGTATGCTTCATTGGATCCCAGTACGTTTCCGAGCACAATTCAAAGTGTTGGTGCTGACCTTTAAAGCCCTAAACGGCCTCGGTCCTGTATACCTGAAGAAGCATCTCCACCCTCATTGTTCAGCCCAGACACTGAGGTCCAGTGCTGAGGGCCTTCTGGTGGTTCCCTCGCTGCGAGAAGTGAGGTTACAGGGAACCAGGCAGAGGGCCTTCTCGGTAGTGGCGCCTGCCCTGTGGAACACCCTCCCAGCAGATGTCAAGGCAATAAACAACTATTTTACTTTTAAAAGACAACTGAAGGCAGCCCTGTTTAGGGAAGTTTTTAATGTCTGACGCTGTATTGTTTTTAATATTTGGTTGGAAGCCGCCCAGAGTGGCTGAGGAAACCCAGCCAGATGGGCGGGGTATAAATAATAGAATATTATTATATTATTATTATTAAAAGCATAATTGATACTTTAATTAATATGGGCTCTACAGCGCCTTGTGTGTACTCTTTTGGATCAGGGCTTGTGCAAGATGTGGGCTGGGATTTGGCTGAATCGAGATTGTGAATATCCAGCTAAATGGATGGTTGGTACATTGAGCTCTGGCACAGCAGATCACCAGTTGTGGAAATGGGGTGTTGATTCTAGTTATTCTCCCCCCACATTCCCCAGTGATTGACAATCAATGCCAAAACTGAGAGCGCCAACCTTCTGCTTGGCATGAAGACTTTTTTTGCCTCCATCTATGCATGAGAATTTCTGGAACAGGACCAGAATTCATCCCTACCAAGTTATGCCACTGAAATCGGCTGTCTATCCAGAATATAAGAAATCCAATTTCCAAGATTTCAAATCCCATTTCTGGCACAGGAGGGGCTTCCATTTAATTTGTGTATGTAAATGCAACTGTTTCTCAGCTGGATGAAAGGCTGGTTTGTGCTATGGGTAACGTACACAGATGCAGAATAATTGCTGATATTATAAACCTTTGATACCAAGCCGTTCAGTGTCCCCCCCCTCTTCTTTCTGCATTATTTACTGCAATTCCAGGGGACATAAAATCAGCCATTTAGAAATCAAGCACTGTTATTTGCACTGCCCATGAAATACTGAGAAACAATGGGCTCTTTCCAGACAATCAGTTTATGGAGCAATAAATGCATGGTTGTTACTAGTTCGTTGAAACATATCCAGATTTCTCCATCAAGGAAGCATTTCTGTTGGGGGCATGTGCCTTTTCCAAGGACTCAAATGGCAATATCTTTGGGCAGGGGAAAAATAGATTTCTCCACAAGCTACTGGGCCCATAAGCGCCATGCTGAACGTGGCTGTATACGTGTCAAGGGCACTTCATGTCTAATTGCCAGTGATACCACAAGAGACAAACAGCTCCCCACTGCTGTGCTATTTTGTGAGCTTTTATTTTTCTAAATTATCTTATTTTTAACATGCTCTGCAGGTGTGCAGTCTCCCACTGTGCCCCCACAGTGCTGGAGCACTCAGAGATTAAAATAGCAGAAAGGCGACCCTCATCTACCACCCTCCTACGTTGCCCTGACATTTAGGGAATTTTAAAGAAGGTGGGCTTTCCGCTCTGAAAACTTGGGAGGAGGGGAGCTTGTGTGGTTCATGAACAAGCCACGCAACATTTTCCTTCTCGCAATACCCACGTGTTTTTCCATTTTCTTGAAAGTGGGGTTGTTGTTTTTAGAAGCTGCAGTGATTCCAAAGTTCTATTTTCTTTTCAGGTGGTTCTTTAAAGCCTGCATGGTGCTCCTCTCCAACAGTATCATTAAAGATGTATCATTAGAGATGTAGCAAGGCATCCATGGGAGGGAAGGAGTATTAGCGGTTTTATGAAATTTAATTACAGCTGTGGATCACCTAATCAGGCATTTTGATCCTTTAGGAGGGGCGGCAACACTACAGGTGCCTGTAATGAAATTACATTGGCCCCTTTAGCTTGCAAAGAGCCTTCCGGAGGAGGCAATCACCATAACAGAAAGGGAGGTAGGGACAGAAGTACTTAACCCTTCCCCTCCGCAACCGCTTTACCCCCAGAGCTTCCCCTCTTCAGCTGCTTTCACCCCCATCAATTTCCTAAATCCATGTTCACTGCACAAATATCTGGCTAGAACCCCTCAGGGATAGAGAAGGAAGTTCTTTGAGAAAAGAGGCCAGTGGGGAAGGGTTAATTATTCATTTCCCCAGTGCAAATTAACCCCTTCCAAGGATCCTCCGTAAGGGAGAAGGGGCTGCCAGGGCTTTTTCGCACACAGCTGAAGAACAACATGGTCACGAATTTGTCACGGTTTGGGGGCCATTCCGGACCACAGCAACACTGACTGCCATGACCAATCCTCCTTTAAGATTGACAAGATACCCATGCCCCACCTATAATGGCTCTGAGGAGGAATCTAAGGTTTGGCAGCAGCTAGACACCATCTTTTTTTTTTTTGGCTGGTGCTTCTCCCTTGGCCCTTGGCCCAACCAGATGTGGCACGCCATTTCCCTCTCATCATTTAATATAGCACTTCAAGATAAATGTTTGGCAGAATACCTAAGTGAGATATAAATACGCTTTTTTTAAAAGGGAGATTTAATTTCTAAGCTCCATTAGTGAGCGTTTAGCACATTCCCTGAATCAAGAAGGCATGTGGGATGGGAGGGGAGGCAAGAGAAGGGCTCCACACAAAAGTCTGCATGTGCAAGCTCTCTATGAAAATGTCTGGGTCCAATGGAGACTGCTAATCCCAACCTACCATAGCAAACCGCTTAGCAGCAGCACAGGTAGTAAAACTGGAGCTGTGGAACAATCCCCTGACCCCCTACACCACCGCTGCTTACCTCAGCAGTTGCACAGGTAGGACCCATCAGGTACTCCCGCTGCTGCACCTGTGGAACTCCCACCTGCCCTGTCTAAGCTCCATCCAAGCAAGCAGCAATGGTGAAGATACAGAGTAGGGCAGCTCTGCCATGCTTACTTATTTATTTAAATAATTTGTATGCCGCTTAATGGCCATAGTCTCTAAGAGGTTTACAAAGATAAAACACAACCAATAGACATCAGTTAAAACTATAAAAGTGAGCATCAACAGAAATACCCCACTTTTGGCAGCTTTGCACAGCTAGGGAAGTCTCAAGCTGGGCTTGAGGGAGTTGGCATTTGGTGGGTGGTGGCAGTCAGTCTGGAGTTGTCTCTGGGTCCAATTTTAAACCAAGATGGGAAAGAATTTGGAGGCTCAACATGGAGGTGGACACTATGAGCTCCTGAAGCTTGTAACCAAACCCATGGCTAGCAAACTTCAATGACATTGCTAAGGCGAACCCATAATACGTACATCTTTCCATTGTAGTGAGAGCAAATTATTTTTCTTGACCCCATTAGCCAGTTGCAAACCTAACAATGTTCTCTACTGCAGTCTCTGTTTTGGGAAATGCATGTTGCATAATGAGTTGGGGGTTTTTTAATGCTACATCTTGTGGTGTACAAATTAAATTACATCAGTTTGTTTTCATTATTTTCTCCCTCCTTGGCAGTCAGTTTTAGACATTCCCTGCAAGCTCATACCAGTGTTCGCTTTTAAGAGATGGAAACACACTAGCCCCAGTTCTTCAATGATACTGCAACAGTGGCAGTGGTGGACTTGGGACAGGACTTTGGGCATGTGCCGCAGCTCTGTGGCAGAGCATCTGTGGTGCACGTAGGAGATTCCAGGTTCAATCCCAAGCATCTCCAGGTAGGGCTGAAAATATGTCTGATATCCTTGGCAGCAGCAGCCAACCACAGTGAACAATACTAAGCTAGATAGGGCAATGGTCTGACTAGATGCATGCCCCTATGTTCCTACATCCCTAAATTCAGGGTCTCACTCAGCAGTATGAGCAAGAGGGCTGGGTTATTGCATTTTGAAGTGAATTAATACATTTTAACATTAAAATCTGTTTTCCCCATAAACCATTCAACCCAGAGACCTAATGCCTTCCTAAACAAGCCTGAGATGTGCATTTCGATGCTTGAAGCTAGGGTGGGGGTAGACAATACAATACCAAGAGGAACAGAGAGAGATTATCCAATGCTGTGTGTCTGGCAGAGTATAAAGGTTGTGCAACGAAGAAATACAGCATAACAGCTCTGTTAGGGAAGCCTGTTGCGTAACAGCTGATCTTTGTTGCGCAGCTGATTGTTCTTGTGTAAACTGTTGCACAACAACCTTTGATAATATATTTGTGTATTCCCTTGCACAGCAAAGTATGCCACTAAGTCACTTTAAGTTACCACTACATTGGATACAGCCCTTACTAACAAAGGATTTTAAAAGAATGTGCTCTGAAATGGTACGGCATTGGTGCAAGAGAGGAGTAGCCATGTTTGAGTTCCAAAAGAATGTAAAAATATTTTTAAAATCTTGTTAAAGGGCAAATTAAGCATTTATGCACTAGAGAAAATAACTGCTCAGACAGAAGAGCACTACAAATTCAAAAGCACATATACAATTTACCAAAAGGTTAAAAGTGCATCATTTGTTGGATAGGGAGGTGTACCTGTGGCACTGACATCCCTGGGAGTGCAACCTAGATTGGATATATTTGTATCCCCCCCCTCCACTGCTAAAAAGTTGTAAGTGCACCAACCATATCTAGAAAAAGACAAAAATGTCTCTACAAGCATGGCCTCTCTCCTGTTCTCTCTTCCTCCAGTATTTACCCTCTGCTACACTGAAACCTAGTTATTGTATTACAGATATTTTTGCCATCTCATGACCTTCTCTAATCTCCCTACACATACACACACCAAAGAAATTCACCATGGGCAGGATAACCGTTAAAGGTAAAGGTAAAGGGACCCCTGACCGTCAGGTCTAGTTGTGGACGACTCTGGGGTTGCGATGCTCATCTCGCTTTACTGGCCGAGGGAGCCAGCATACAGCTTCTGGGTCATGTGGCCAGCATGACTAAGCCACTTCTGGAGAACCAGAGCAGCGCACGGAAACGCCGTTTACCTTCCCGCCGGAGTAGTACCAATTTATCTACTTGCACTTCGTGCTTTCGAACTGCTAGGTTGGCAGGAGCAGGGACTGAGCAACGGGAGCTCACCCCGTTGCAGGGATTTGAACTGCCAACCTTCTGATCGGCAAGCTCTAGGCTCTGTGGTTTAACCCACAGCACCACCCACATCCCTAGGATAACCGTTACTCATTAAGTATTCCATTAAAAAAAAAAAATTCTTGAGGAAAGGAGGAAAGGCTGTGTTTCAAATTCTGCATATAACCTTCAGGCTCTTTCATCAACTTGGGTGGTTTGGGGAAATCACATCTTTTCTCAAAGGAACATAGGAAGCTGCCTTATATGAGTCAGCCATTGGCCCATCTAGCTCAGCATCTCTCCAGAGTTTCGGACAGGGAATCATTCCTAGCCAAACCTGAGATGCCAGGGATTGAACCTGAGCCCTTCTGCACAGAAGGCAGGTGCTCTACCCCCTGAGCCAACAGCCCTTTCTCTTGAGAATGCTGCTCCTTCCCCTGCTTACCATCAGCAAAGTGGAGATGCTTGCTCTTCTCCATCGCATGCCAGGCTTGCAAAGGAGCTTCTGGAGTCTGTCAAAGCCAACTACAAAACCAAGGTGAGCTACTACGTGCTCCAACATCATCCTAC
This sequence comes from Podarcis bocagei, assembly GCF_964188305.1. NCBI lineage: Eukaryota > Metazoa > Chordata > Lepidosauria > Squamata > Lacertidae > Podarcis > Podarcis bocagei. The sequence goes on from NC_138125.1 coordinate 30,048,855, forward strand.
TTAGTAGGCTTTACCCAAGCAGTAGAAAATGACTATCTTTCACCCACAGCTGTCTCTGCTGGCCCGCAGTACATACTTTTCCTTCCTACCAATAAAGGGGTATAGGAAGGAGAACACTTGTTATAGTGTGAAGCCGCAGGGTACTTCTGTTTCAGTACTTTTAAAAGATGCCTGCTTTTATTAGTTTGCTCTTCTGCTTTTGACCTTACACCGTTCTTTTTACCATTGGTGCTTCAATTATGGAATTTTATATGATTATTATTATTTTTTTAAAAAAAACACCCTGTAAACTGCTAAAAAAAAGTGTGTATGAAAGCTAACACTGTACAGGCAGACCTCCACTCATACAAGGGGGCTTCTCCTTTCCTCCCCTCTGCAGCCCTCTGTTACAAATCTGCTCCAGAGGCTCCTCCAATCCTCTGGGGCATGTTTTGGGGCACATGGGGAAGCTGCAAGGGGGGAAAGGAAAGGAAGGTTCTGTCGCATTAGAGGAAGTATGTTCTGGTCTGTCCCACCATCCTATAGAAATATACAGTGGTACCTCGGGTTGAGAACTTAATTCATTCTGGAGGTCCGTTCTTAACCTGAAACTGTTCTTAACCACTTTAGCTAATGGAGCCTCCCGCTGCTGCCGCGCCACTGCTGCACAATTTCTGTTCTCATCCTAAAGCAAAGTTCTTAATCCGAGGTACTATTTCTGGGTTAGCAGAGTCTGTAACCTGAAGTGTCTGTAACCTGAAGCATCTGTAACCTGAGGTACCACTGTAAATACTATGGGCATAGCAAAAGCCCCTATAAGAACCACAGCTCCCATAATACTCTGTGATCTGGTTGACACAGCCATACCTAAGTGGAAATGCACAAGTGTGCAGAGAGGAAATGGCAGTACTGCCCCCCTCCCCTTAGATTTTTTTTAAAAAAGGATCTGAAATATCCCGGTTGTATGCCTTTGCTGTTTATGGAATCCCAGAGAGCAGAACTAGGCAAATCACTCATTCTTTATAGGCTTCTTCTCATGCGACTTTAAGAACACAGCAGTAAGTCTCTCAGCAATAAGTCTCATGTCTAAACAACTTTGCATAGCTTTATTGTGCAAAGTTTACAACTGCAGAATTTTTCTAGAAAATGGCTTCTGTGCATTTTCCCTTGAATAGATTTTTACGTGTTTTCTGATGTTTTATTTTCATGTACCTGTGTCCTAAAATGGGGGGGGGGGCATACTATTTTCTTTTTAAAAATAGGAATGGCAGCTACTATAGGGATGATTGTGGGAACATAAAGCTTACTAACTCTCATCTGGAATTTATGCTGGTTATAGGAATTATACATGACAAGAACTCCATAGATCACTCTAGCGTCTTTGATTAATGTTTGAATTATAAAAACTAAGCAGTAGATGGCAGTATGGGTTAACGGAAAGGCTTCGTTTTAAACAACATCTATAAAACATCTTGGTAACATAACCTGCCTGTTAAGTGAAAAAGTACAAGGAGCAAGAAAGACAATTTTTATAGATTCGGCCCAGTAACTCCTGGATGCATAGGCCAACTGTAAAGCAGCACCTGGTTTGTAAGAGCGGCTGCTGACAGTCCCTTTGCAGGAAAACTAGTTGGAGGGTCTCTAGGTCAAAAGAGAAAGCCATGGCTGTAATTTCTGTATGCAGGGAAAACTGCCTTACTGTAAGAGCAGGAAAAACTGCCTTACTGGGTCTTATCAAAGAATCAAAGAATTATCAGCCCATGGGATAATCACATGCAATCAACATTTGGTAATTAAAGTATGCTGGGTTTAGCTGTTGTGGCTAAAAGTTACCGGCTGTGTTTGAATGCCATGCTTAACCATGGTTTAGTGTGATCCACATGCTTTCTCCCACATTGCCATAAAGAGGAGTTTAGAAGCTTTCATTTCCACTTTAAGTTAACCATGCTTTTTGCATTGCCAGACTGGCAAATGGTTAACATCGGTTAATATTCTGTGGTTAACCTTAGCTATGGTTTCTTTACACAAGCCAGCTTCAGAAATTATGTTTTGAAGCTGTCTTGTTTTAAATTAAACCGTAATTAAGGTTAACCACAATTTAGACAAAAACAAACAAACAAACAACCCCCCCCCACCATTTTTCACTTCTATGCAAAGTCCCTGGGAATGATAATTTTTAACAACAACGCCATCTGCATACAGTAGTTTGCTAGCCTGTCTCATTCCTATACAGTGGTACCTCGAGTTACAAATGCCTCAGGTTACAAACGCTTCAGGTTACAAACTCCACTACCCTGGAAGAGTTACCTTGAGTTGAGAACTTTACCCAGGATGAGAACGGCGGCGCAGCGGCAGCAAGAGGCCCCATTAGCAAAAGCACGCCACTAGCTAAGAACAGTTTCAGGTTAAGAACGGACCCTCCGGAATAAATTAAGTTCATAACTAGAGGTACCACTGTAGTTGAAGGATGGAAAGTGGGCACACATTACAATGTATCCATATAAAGATTCAGTTAAGTAAAACATCTGTCTTTTGAAACTCCACATCTACAAAGTCTCTTGTGACTGATAATTCTCTGTCCCCTACTCCCAGAGGCTACTATTTGTATTTTTAAAAACACACACTTAAGTACAGACACATTTAACATCATGCCTAGTTTGGTCCCACGAGAACCTTGATAGTACAAGATATCATTTTGGGACTCTGAGGCATTCCCTAGTTGTCTCTTAACTTCCAGAGGAGGAAACGTCACAATTCCCTTACACCTTGTTTCATTGACTACTGAAACAGCATTTTTTTCTCCAGAGATTAGAGGGTTTTCCATTCTGTTTTATGTAAACATCTTTCTACCTTTCAAAACCATTAAGCCATTCATTTTATTGAATTGCGGATTTATGAGCCATCCTTCTAAAACAAATATTCAAGGTGACATACAACAACCCCCACCCAAAAAAAAAAACACCACAAAAAACAACCCCAGACAAAACAAAATAAAACTATTTTATAAAGCACCACTTGCTCAATTATTGGTGTAAACAAGGTATAGTAGTCGCTCATCCTTAGGGGCATCTGGTGTTAAAATATGTTATCTAGTCCCATTTTCCTATGTTGCTTCTAAATAATTTATCATCTTTTCTTGCTCTTTTCTGAATAAACGCCAGGTTGCCTTAATCTTCCTTAAAACATGGAAACCTACACTGGTCCCATGTTACCAGCTGAGACTTAATCAGTGCCAAAGAAAAACAAGTATGTTTACTTCTATGCATGTCTTATACATTCTGCTGCTCAGTGCTGGATTAACCAACCCCATAATGAACCCTTTTTGAATCTGTATCTCACAAATTCAAAGCCTCTCTGCCTGCACTCATGCAGAATACAAAAGCAGGTCCTTCCATCTCTGAAATAATATGTTATTGCAATGGAAAGAAAATGCTCACACTATCCCACGAACTGGCACTATTCCATCACTTTGATTTGGTGGAATGAAAGGGGGTTTCAAATGGCTATTTCATGTGTTGAAAGAATATAGGACAGGCAGTGGTGCCTGGTGCCAGCTAGACCTTGTGGAGCAGCCAAGAGGTCACAGGAGTGTGGCCATGTTGTTCTCTCGCTTCCAAAGCCACTGTGGACACTTAGGACTCAGCTATACAGCTGCAAATACAACATTTTAAGTGCATTATACAAATGTGACACTAGCTGGCGATGGTGAGCTTATGGCAAATCTATTTTTCAAAATGCTTTTTTTAAAAAAGTGTTTTCACAGTGTTTTTTTATATGTGCCTAGATTCCACCTTAGAATCATAAAACTGTAGAATTGGAAGGGGCCCCAAGGGTCATCTAGTTCTGTGAGGCTTCAGTGTAGCACTGCCTTGAAGGGCAGACTGAACATACTTAGAACTACTGTACACTTTTGGTAAAAAAATTCCTTCCAGTAGCACCTTAAAGACCAACTAAGTTAGTTCTTGGTATGAGCATTCGTGTGAATGCACACTTCTTCAGATATCTGGTATCTGAAGAAGTGTGCATGCACACGAAAGCTCATACCAAGAACTAACTTAGTTGGTCTTTAAGGTGCTACTGGAAGGATTTTTTTTATTTTGACTATGGCAGACCAACACGGCTACCTATCTGTAACTGTATACTTTTGGATTAGGGTTGGCCGAGTGCTACAGATACCTTATGAACAGAAATGCTTGCAGAGCTTCTCTGAGTTCAAATAGAAGTATAAAATGTATGGGGGACAGGAAGGAGTATGCAGCTTTGAGATTCTGGGTGAATTTTTTTATGGTTTGACATTTTGTGAGGTAGCCCCATGCCCTTCACAGGCATATGAAAAGGGCTCTGCATGCAAGCTGGTATACTTATGTAGAGCACCTTGGGGAAAGGAGGCTGATTAGTCCAGGGTCCTGCCTCATACGAAGGAAGCTGTGCCTGTGCAGAGGTCCTTCACACACACACACACACACACACACACACACACACAGGCCAAACCCATTACTTTCATTAAATTTTGTGGTGTTATGCACCAATCTTGAGATTCAATCACCCATTTTTGAGTGCAAGGAGATGTGCAGTTAGTTAGATTCACTGGGGTGGGATGGTGGTAGAAAGGGATGGGGTGGCCTGTAATGGAGAGCAACCAAGTGCTTAATGAACAACTATGCTCCCATTTGCCTGCTCAGACAGTCAAAAGAATCCCAGTTCATCCCTGTCCAGATAATCATAGGGCATAGTAAGCTGTCCTATAACGAGCCAAGACATTGTTCTATCTAGCTCCATATTGCCTATATGCTGACAGGCCAACAGCTCTGCAGAACTTCAGGCAGAATTCTGTCCCAGTCCCACCAAATATGCCAAGGACTGCATGTGGGACTTTCTGTATGTGCTCTGCCACTGAGCTATAGCCCTTCCTCTAAAATCCTTCCTTTGTGTTGTTATCACTAGGAATTATTGCCAGAAGTACCAGAATGTTAAAGTCAGATTAATCCATCCATCGTCACAGGCAAGGTCCTAGTTCATCATCTCATATATGGTCCCGCTGGGACCATGTAACACCGGTCCTAAAGGATCTTCACTGGCTCCCAGAGGATTTCTGAGCACAATTCAAAGTGTTCGTGCTGACCTTTAAAGCCCAAAACAGCCTCAGCCCAGTATACCTGAAGAAGCATTGCAAGGGGTTGGACCGGATGGCCCTTGGGGTCCATTCGAATTTTACAATTCTATGATTCTATGAGCATCTCCACCCCCATTGTTCAGCCCGGACACTGAAGTCGACCTCTGAGGGTCTTTTGGCATTTCCCTCACAGAGAGAAATGAATTTACAGGGAACAAGGCCTTCTTGGTAGTGGTGCCCTCCCTAGGGAACACCCTCCCAACAGATGTCAAGGAAATAAGAACTACACAACATTTAAAAGACATCTGAAGGCAGCCCTGTATCGGGAAGTTTTTAATGTTTGATGTTTTATTATGTTTTTATATGTGCTGGAAGCAGCCCAGAGTGGCTGAGGAAACCCAGCCAGACGGGCGGGGTATAAATAAAATAATCATAATCATAATAATTATAATGGCTGATAACGCAGTTGTTCCACATCAGAAGTGACCTTGAAATTGATGAGAAATAATGGCATCAGATAGAAAACTCAGGAAGTAGGCAAGTCAAAGAGAGGCCGTAACTATGGGGGCAACAAATCCACAGTTACACCGGAAATAAGAGCATGTCCTGAATGCTGCCTGAGGCTAAAATCCTATGGAAACATACATAGGAAGGAGGCCCACAGCTCTCAGTAGGACCTACATTTGAGTACACATGTACAGGAGCAGGCTGTAAGGAACTAGTAGAGAGAGGAAAGAGGATATGCCTTCAAAGTTACTAATTATTCCGCACAGAAAAGAAAGCGTGCGGCTTAAAGGACGCAGCTCATAGCTTAAAAAAAGCAATGAGTGGGTGAGCAATTACCAAAGTACTCTTTGGAGAGAGCAGCACAGCAAGCAGGAGAGAATGCAATTAGTGCCTCTTTCAATTTGTAGCTCCCTCATAAGAAAATGTCCCCTGACCAACATGTCAGGGCAAGGGAAGAAGGAATGAAAACAGAGCGCCTGGGCAGTTTTTTTAGGCATATAAGTAGATACAATTTTTTAAGCCAGAAATAAGGTCTGGCTGATGAATTTACTAGTGGAACACGCCAGTAGAAAAGCAAATGGGGAGGACCATTCCTCAAGTATCTTTTCTTTATGGTTGCCATTTGGCAAACAACAAACACTCCAGCTATCAGAGTATATCTGTGGGATATGAACAAGGGGCCTTATGTTAATCGTGGTATCTAATTAGCAGTGCTTCGATTACTTTAACGATTACATTATTTTAAATGAAAGATAAGAGTTGAGACATAGGGTAATAAAGCCCTTTACTTCTTTTCTATTCTCTGATGTCCTCTTAATACAGCAGAGCATGTTCTTTTTATTGTATCTAAACACTCTGGGCCCCTCCATATGTCCTCCACATTGTGCATTCTTGATTATTTTCGCTCATGATGGTATTGGAGCAGTTACACATGCTTTCAATACTGTTTGTGTCTGCAGTCGTTTTTGAGTGGACATACTGCTTTGTTTTCAAAAAGTGCATGTCCTGTAATCTCCTGCTGAAATTCTGTCACTTTTCATACCACAAACGTTCCAGGGTTGTTGTTGCTTATCCCACATTTGTTGTGGTAAAGTGCAAGAGTCCTACTACGGATGGCAATAATGTGGTAACACCGAGAAGAATGGTGAAACAACAAAGAAAGTGGAATTATGTGTGGACAATCCAGTATAAGTTCATTGCTATTGCAGTATTATTGAGTCAATGGCATGATGCAGAATATACCCCCAGGCACCTAAGTCTGGGGGAACCTTCTGTCCTTATGCCTGTTTGTATATCTGCTCTTTCAGAGAGAAGGGAACCTGTGGTGTGTTGGACAACCCTAGCCTGTGAGATCCTGAATGCCTATGCTGTTTTCCAACAGGCTGAACTGACTGAACTTTTTAAAGATGCACAGGTAGAAAAAGTTTCATTTTATTTACCGGTATTTGTTTAGTGATTTATAGAGTAATTCTATGTGTATCCACACTTTTGTAAGTCCCATTGAGTTCCTGCTGACTATGTCCCAAGTTTTGGCCCAGATGGGCCTCCAAGGCCGTTTAAAATCTTGAAAAACACCATCAAATCCATAATGTAAAATACAACCAAATTAAGGAAAAAGAGTGCACCAAGCAAACAAACCGTAGAGCCAGATGAAATAAAGTTATCAGGAGAGATTCAGCACTAGATGGGTCTACCTAGACACATCCCTAATTTCCCATAATGCCCATGATATGATGCTATGTCAGCAGTATTGCGGTAAATTACAATCCAGTCACCTAGTGCTTCTCAGAGTGCTGGGTCAGGGAAATATGAAGGCGACTCAAGCCATGAATCAGCAATGGTCCCTGCAGATAGGACTGGCAAATACTCAAATCTCAATCCCTGGAAGGTGACTGCTTGTTAGTGTAGGCAATACTGAACTACATGGGACCAATTACCAAGGCAACTTCCTATCTCAGATACGATATAAGGCTAGGGCACTTGCTATTGGATAGAAGAATCCAAGATTGTGAGGAATCTTCCAGGCTCCTTCAGTTCCCATGAGTGCTGAGATGCAGCGCACATGGTGGAATATACTTGTGATTTTCAACTTTTAAAGAACAACCCAAGAAAACAGCTATTTTTAGCAAGAATCTGTCCACTTCTTCTGTGACAAGCAATATTTAAATTATAACCTTCCAGTCTTTCATTTGCAGCACCAAGCAACTGATGCATAATTTAAAAATATAGGGCCAAGCTGTTCATTTTTGCAGCTAAAAAATAATTTGCACTTTGAATACAGAAAGTTGGTTTTCAAAGTGCAGGAGCAGAACAGGTAGCTGTACAACACTAATTCTCTGAAAATTGAATACCCCAGCCAAGAAACACCTGTGTGTGTGTGTGTGTGTGTGTGTGTGTATTGGGGGGGGGGTACTTAATCAAAGCTGCAAGTAGGGTTGGGGGAGAAATTCAATTCAGTCGCATTTAAATGTGAATCTACCTAATTCATACTTTATGAAACAATATGCAAACCAAAACACAGGCATCCTTCAGTATTTGCACTTCTCTGACTTTTGCAACGCAGCTCTCCAGTCAAGTAAGGTGAGCAAAAAAAGGCATATTACTAAGGTAAAGTGTGCATATAAATGCATGTATTAGTAAAAATAAGATACAAAAATGCATTGTATTAAGAAATATTTATTAGGCTTGATAAAAAATATGTATATTGCATAAAAATGTGTCTGTATTAGGAGAAATTTGCACTAACATATGTAGGGATTTTCATAAGGATTTTAAAAATAATAATAATCACAAACTGATTTGGAAATGTGGAGAACTGAACTTAAGATTGCAGAAGTCAGAAACAGAGAGAAACTGAAGTTGACACATTCACCTGTCCCTAGTTATCTACTGCATGGCTACATCACTGAACATCGTGGAATTTCAGTCTCATATCTAATAGGCATGTTGCAAGCATTTTGTCAGAATGGGGGCAAACACAGCCCTCTTCCCCGGGTTGCACTTACCCCAAACCTACAAGCCAACTCTACCAGCACCCCTTATGCGAGGCTCTCCTACCAAAAAAAAACTTTCTCGAGGGCATGAAAAAGACCAAAGCAGTGGCCCCTGTTGGCCGTCTTCTGAACTGGTGCCATCTTCCACTAGGGACGAAGAGAGCAGCTGTTGCCTTTGCCTCCCACCTGTCCCACTGTAAGCTTTTAAAACCCTCAAAATCTTGAATCCCTTCCTCAAATTTCGATGAATATAATTTTAACATTTTGTACATCACTGGGGCAGGGAAAGGTAAAGAAGATGATGAATACTCTGTGGATACTGGCTTAGAAGGCTCACATTGGCTCAGCCCCTTTTGGGGTGAACACAGGAATGTTTTCAAAGTATCCAGCAATATTAATATAGTCAACACATCTTTTTCTATTTGCACACCGTGCATAATTTGACACATCTCTTTCATTTTCCTTCCTTACCTTTGCCCTCCCAAGCTAAGTTAAAGCACTTGCTACATCCCTTGATGAAAGAAACACACACACACACACACACACACACACCAAATGCAGATCTTGGGACCACAGTAGGAACCCATGAGCAAATGACCTTCCTTTCTCCCTTCCCCTGCAAGGATAAATGCAACCGGAGGGAGGCAGTTTTTATTGGGCTGTTGTGCTGGGAGGTTAACACTTCTTCCACCCTGCTTTCCAGATCCAAATTACGCACACACAGCTGTCATTTGTCCCACAGGTCAAAACAAACAGATGGCTAATTCACACGTCTATGTTTTACCCCATGGGGGAAATAGCAGCTGTAGATTGTGAAACTGGCAGGGGGGAAAGGGTTAAAACCTTATTCCTCCGGTGCCACAGCCCTGAACCAAATCTCCGTCCATCATGTGGTTGCAATAACCTGTTTCATTGAAAAAGCAGCCAAGTGAAACCCAGATCTCCCGCCATCATGTCATCTGGCCCTTGGTTTAAGATACTTAGCAAGACTAACCACTGACTTTTTACATTGGTCTGGTACACAAATCATGCTAAGCTAAACCACGCCTTAGCACAAGCATGCAAGCACAGAGGCTCTTGGAGAAGAGATTGCGGCTGCTTTAATCCTCCCCAGTCTTTCTGCTGCTATGCTGCACTAAGCTAAGCTGTAGTTTGGTATAGTATGCTGTCAGATCCCAGGCTCATGGTTTAGCTCTCCTGGACAAACCATGAAGCATAAGCCATATCTCATGGTTATACCTCATGGTCTGTCTGAAAAGAACTAAAGAACAAACTTGGCTTGGGATCATGCAGTAAGCCAAGCCAGGCTTAGTTCAGCAGAGAGCAGCAGAAGAAGAACCAGAGAGGAACAAAGTGACTGTGATTTCCTTAGCATTCGCACTAAGCCAATGGTTTGGGCTTACCATGATGTGTAAACAAGGCCATTCCCGGGTATATGCCATCTCAGTACAAATGAGCCTCTTGCTTCTTGGCTTGGAGGTATTACTAAATTCCTATAATAGATGGGATGACCTGTTTTGTAGTCTGTACTACTGCTGAGTCCCGATATTTGCACAGTATTCCTAAGGACTAGCAGAAGCTTTTCTCGAACACCTGGCCTACCACCGGAATTTTTATTTTCTCTTTTAAAATGTATAAAAGCCTCTATTTCACCCAGAAAATAGAAATATATAGAATGCTTAACTAATCCAGGGACACTTCCCCACTTTTATAAGCTCAGATGCAAATGGCCTCAAAGAAGCATGCACTAGCTGCTGAAATCATGAAATGCTGTGCCTGAAACTAACAACAAAGGTTTGCTTGGAGAAAGCAACACAAGGTAATAGCAACCAGCTTACCAGACTATTTATAGAGCAATTTCAGCTGCCCAGCTCTCTTCTGTCTGCAGGGCATGCAGATCAATAAAATGATAAAAAAAGATTAGACAGCTGAGGAGACCGAGTGAGTGAATGACACACTTGATGGATGGATAGATTCGGAAAAGATACACAACCATCTAGTGCCATTACAGCTGATAAACCTATTGATAGATGTACTCAGTTCCTACATACCTACAGTACATATTGGGAATATGAACATAAGAGCCTGCGTCCTGAGAAGCCACAATGGGAGAATTCTAAAGAGCAAAACCTCGAGGGGTCATATGTTTAAAAAGCAGCCCCATTCTTGCCCCCTAAAAGCAGGATCCCACTGCAATTGCCATGTATAATTTGTTCTTTTCTATTCCGAAGCTGCCATCCCTCTTTAGTGCTTGGCATGCTCCGATCAGCGCAGTAGCTGTCACAGCTTCACCACTGTTTGGCATTATTTTCAGAAGAGCAGATAACAATTGTTCTTGAGTTCCTTGCAGTCTCCAAGGCAAAAGGGATTAGCAGGCACCCAAGCAATTTGCTAATCCAGCCTTCCTCATCTCAAGGGACAAATCAGAACTATCCAGTCCATTTCTCCTTGCCTGGAGAGAAGATTATTATTTAAAAAAAATACCCTTAAAAGATATACATTTATGACATATATCCTTCCTACTATCCCTGCTCCAAAAGTTGATTGCCTCCCCCTTAATTTTAGCATCCATCTATGTAAACATCATTGGTGGTTGACTCATGTCACAATCTGTAAATTGTGTTGCTTTTCCTCCTCCATCTTCTTGTTTCGAATTTAAGATCTAGGATCAGGCTCCTTCTTTACAACAGAACAACACCTTTTGGGTAGCGGCACCAACTTTATGGAATGCCAGTGTACCTATGAGTTCGCCTTACCCCATGTGCCCACATGACTGCTTCAAGCAACGAAATGGGCACTACTACAGGTGCAGCACAAGACCCATTCTTCATTTGGAAGATGTTGGTTGTTTAGTGTGGCAGCACTTTGGAGATCCCTCCCTTCACTGCTAAAAAAAACCATCCTGTTTAGACAAGGCTAGCTAGATGCTTAGGAAGTTGAGGTAATTTTAAATCTGTTTTAGTATTTTAATTTTTGTATGTTTTGAAGTAGGGTTGTAAAATCTTCCTGATTTTGCTGTTTTATCTTTTTTTTTTATTTTACTCTTTTGTAAACCACTCCGAGGGTGGTTTTGCTTTGCTTTGCTTTGCTTTGCTTTGCTTCCTTTCATTTTGTTTCCTTTTGTTTTGTTTTACAATCAAGAAGGATATAAATTCCCTTTCTGAAACTCTGGAGAGCAGCTGCCCATCCTTCACCAGCAGGTGCCAAAGTGGGTTATGGCCATTTAAAATTCAGTTTAAAGCAGTTAAAATGTATTATCTTCACAAGAATAGGTGGATCCTGAAAACACACATCTCACGTGCCTAAGGGAAGGGTGAAAATATGCATGTTCAGCATTTTCCAGAAGTGTACAGGGAAGAAGCCAGACCTGTCCCTATATAAGAGACAATTCCACAGCTTGGGGGCTACCACATTAGGCAGCTTCCTGTCATATTTAAAGTAGCCCCATTAAAATAAATGGATGGCTAACATAAGTCAAATGATTTTGATGGGTCTAAGTATAAAGTAGTGGGAATCACACCTAGAATGACTAGAGATGTTGCAGCAGCTGTGTTTGGAGGACTGTGCCCTTAATCCCTTCTGTGGAATGGCCTCTGAACATTACATGGTCACCACTTGAAAAGTCAGTGCAAAGTTCAGTTCGTAAGTGGAGCTGCTGTTTCATGGACCAGTCCCACTTCTGAAGAGAGCATCACACAGGTTCACTGATCTGTGTGGTTCCATCCCTCCTCAGTTGTTGTCAACCATGGGGAAGAGGTGGCCTAGGAGTAAATTGTATCATTGAGACCACCCATGTGGCTAGCCCTATGCTCATTACCATGGTGATGAGCGACTGGCGCAAAGGGAACTAGCCCTAATGCTGCTGTGTTAATGTAGTAATTGGCATTTTATTATTATTATTTTTACTTTTAGTCCAGAGCAAGCTGGGGTTTTTTAATATTTGCATGTCAAGGCCCCCAAGCCACCCCCAGGAGAATAAAGGCACAAGGACACAGAAATTTAGGTTAAATGTTAATGGGTAAAATTTAGGCCACCACTTTGTTTATAGACTGTGAGCGGTTTGGCTTAGGCATTGGCATCAACAGACTATATCTGACTCCTGCCCGCCTTACAGGAAGTTTGGTAAGGGTAATCCTCCAGTAGGGGGAGCCCCGCCGATGCGGATCGACTTGAGCATCCCCTGGGTTCCCAATGGGGTCGTGGCATGGCCCCTCCCGGACTTCGGACGAGAGCCACACCCCCGGATTCCTTTAACGGAATACCCTTAAGCATAGAGGGGCAGGTGATGGCCGCACCTCCCCTCACCCACACATCGCTATTCCAATGCTAACCGCCAAACCCTACAGTTGTGACGATTGCTACAAGGTAGGTGAAAACCAAGTGGCTGGTGCCAATTTGCCAAGTGGAAAAAGTCCTACCAGGCCCCTCAACGGCGACCAACCAAAGTCAATAGCCTGCCCTCGTGCACAACCCAGACCTCAGAACGCTGCATATAAAAAACTACCTACGGCCACACTCACACACATTCCCTTGCTTCCCACCACTCTCATGCCACCAGAAAATTAGAACCTCAATGATCAGCGCAGCAGTGCACAATCTTCTGTCGTTCTTCCTCAAGAGGAGGCCAACAAGGAGCCCAAACAAAGGGGCTGGCACCACGTGGAGGGAGGTGAGGAAGGAAACTGAGGTGTCCGAAGCTGAAGATCCACGGTGCGAGGCTGAAAGAGGAAGCCTGAGTCGCGCCAAGTCTTAAATTGTCCCTGGACACCCACCCCAGGCTAGCTGATTGGCCGCTTGGCATCCTGATATGGCCGGGGTCTCCCCCAGTGTGACGCGGGACACCGTCCCACCCCAACGCTGAGTGGCTAGGGGGCTGAACAGCAACCCAGCCCCACCAGGAAGTGGACCCAACTTGTGATAATGTCCCTATGTTGTGCATGGTCACAGGTAGACACAACCAGCTCACATTTGGAATTGGAGTCAATATGCATAGGCTTTTATCCACTAATGACATGGACATCCCTGTAGTTATGTTTTCATTTGTATTAGTTCTGTTTCCATAACTACCTCCAGGTTCCGCAGGACATTTATCAATATTTGGATTGATGGAGCCTTGAGTGGGCTCTCAATTACACTGCTGTAAAGCAGTTTGGGGCAAAGTTTTACTGATGAATCTATGTACAGTTAAATTAAAAGCTTGCACAGTGGCCTTCCTGCAATCATCTACAGGAATGAAAAAGACACTGTAAAGTTTAAAATGCATAGAACTCTGTGCAATTACTACCACTGAACCATAGAGCCTATTCAAAACTATGAAGCAGATTGTGTGCTTTTATCATCAATGGACACCCTAAATGTGGTACTTGCTATAAGATGTTGAAAACAGGTGTCTTGCTGAAACCCGACAGGATATGTGTCTTGAACATTTCACCCTAAAGGGATATAATGAATCTTGCTTGCTAAAGAAAAACAACAACCTGTAAGATTAGATTCCACTGCTTAATGATGGTTAGCATCCTTACTTTCAGTTCAATTATGTTCTATTACTATTACTATTACTATTATTATTATTATTACTACTACTACTACTACTACTACTACTACTACTCCCTTCACCCTAAGGTCCCAGGGCAAGTTACAGCAATTGAATCACAATGTTAAAAACAGTTTAAAGCAACATAAACTGACAAAATAGAGTGGGTCACAGAAATAAAGACTGTAAAAAAAAACCAAACAAAACCTTCTTCAGAGATCCTTAGAATTCCAATTTATGGAATAACCCAAACTTAATTATTTATAGTAGGTTTACAGGAAATTTCACACTTTGATATGTAATCATACATGTGTCATGTATGCATATAGCTATTTCCCTAAAAGAACAATAAGAATACTCACAATTTTAAACAAAATTTTCAGTTTGCAGGGATATCCTGCCACTATAAGGTGCAATCTCTTTTTGTTACTCTTATGAAGAAAACTATATCCTACCAGCTGTATATAGAATCCTATTATTATTATTATTATTATTATTATTATTATTATTATTATTATTATTATTATTATTATTATTAGCTGTGCTGTTATTTTAACTTTTGTGGCAAGTGAAATAATCGAAAAATGATTTCCTAACTCCTTGAAAACAGACACAAAAGTACCAGTGGTAATAGATAATTTTTTATAAATACTGATAAGCATTTATTGATAAGACTCTTGGGTGGGTGGGGCATGTTGGAAGGATTTTGTTGGGGTGTTGTTGCTGTTGTTTTTGTATATTTCAGATCTTGTGATTTTTGTGGAAATGGTTCAGCTTGGTTGTGGGGTTTTTTTATGTTGTATTTATTGCTTATGATTACTTTTCCTATGTTGCAGTTATGTATATTTTCATATACATGCCGCCCTGAGCATCATCATTGAACTGTGGAAAGCTGGCATGCAAATGAAATTACATGTGTGTGTATGTATTTAAGTCAGCCATTCTGGGGGTGCCTACAAACACCGTCAAAACAAGCAGCTAATGGGCTTCCTCTTGTGCAACTGGGCTTCCTCCCCTCTCTTCTACCTGTGCACCCATGACCCCCCCCCCAAATTATTTGGGGGATCAGGAAAACCTTGAGCTTCAGCAGATGAAATGTTTGTAATAGTATAACACTGAATTCCACTCAATGTTACTGATACTCTAGGAAGCTTCTGGCAATTTCCCTTTACCATCCTCACACATGTTCATACTTGGCAAATAAATACATCTCTATAAATTAATCTTCCTTTAACTGAACAGCCTACTTCATAAAAAGGGGGGTGGATATAGTGAATTGCTCGTAAACGAAACCAAAGCATTGCAGAGGAAAACAGCTAAACAACAAAAGACCCACGCCTTCTAAATGGAAGGTGGGGAAATGCAATAAGAAAGATCATTTTCATGGTGGCAAATATCTAATTTTCATTCCAAAACATTCTATTGAAAGGGTCTGTCAGAATGATTGCACTTCTGCCACAACCATGAAAAACTATCTCACTATCTCCTTCCGCACAAGCAGCAAATAGCAAAATAATATGAAATGTGCCATAAAAAATCAGTTATTATTCATTTGTAAGTAATGACTTTGTCAGAATAGCAATAAAAAGTTATCTGACATCACATCGTCTCCCATATATATATATATATATATATATATATATATATATATGCTTTCGTAGATTTTCACGGGTACAGGAATGTAGGTTTTGGTGTCTTCGGGTGTCTTCCCGTGTAAGAGTTGGGGTGTCTAGGCGACGTTTCGACGAGGTCTCACTCGTCATCTTCAGGCTGGTGCTTTCGGCTTCTTGTTACTAGAACAGAGCAGGATCTCAGTGTTTGAGTTCCTATAAATACTGTTGAGGGGGTGTGGTGTATAGCCTCCAACGTTCTGGGCAGATAGGAAGTTCCTAGGCACATTAACCTAGAAGACACCCGAAGACACCAAAACCTACATATATATATATATATATATATATATATATATATATATATATAATAAGAAACTGACTAAATCAAACCACAGCTCCAGTCCTGAAGCTTCAAACTTCTGTAAAGTAATGGATGTTTTAAGCATGTCTTCAGGTCAGTTAGATACCACTTATCTAATGCAGGCATAGGTAAACTCAGCCCTCCAGATGTTTTGGGACTACAGCTCCCATCACCCCAGCTAACAGGACCAGTGGTCAGGGATGGTGGGAGTTGTAGTCCCAAAACATCTGGAGGGCCGAGTTTCCCTATGCCTGATCGAATGATACAAGGTATACTACATGGTATACTACAGAGTTGTTCCACCAGGCCTTTGGTCAGGGCCCAGCCTGACTCCCTCCTCTGGCAACCTGCACAGAACTTTGCTTAACGGTTGCCATTAATTTGATTTAATTAATTGTTATAATGAAATGTTTTAGAATGTTAGATTATTTGATTGTTTGATTATTTGATTGTTGTTAGCCGCCCTGAGCCCGGCTTTGGCTGGGGAGGGCGGGATATAAATAAAATGTATTATTATTATTATTATTATTATTATTATTATTATTATTATTATTATTAATGACCATGCACAATTCCTTCCCAGGTGCAAGGATCCATGGGAAATCTAATTTACATAGGTCCTAGTGACTGTTTAGAATGCCAGCATCCATGGAAACATCATAGAACCATAGACTGCAAGAGTTGGAAGAGAGCCTGAGGCTCACTTGTCCAACTCCCTATACAATGCAAGATTATGCAGCTGTCTCATATGGGGACAATGCAACCTTGGCATTATCAGCACCTGGCTCTAACCAACTGCGCCTGAGATGCTGCCACACAGCTCTGTCAAAGGCCTAATGGAGCCCTGCAGAGACGCATCTTCCTTCCAGGAAAGGGTAGCTGCATCAGGGAAGAAGAAGAAGAAGAAGAGTTTGGATTTGATATCCCGCCTTTCACTCCCTTTAAGGAGTCTCAAAGCGGCTAACATTCTCCTTTCCCTTCCTCCCCCACAACAAACACTCTGTGAGGTGAGTGGGGCTGAGAGACTTCAAAGAAGTGTGACTGGCCCAAGGTCACCCAGCAGCTGCATGTGGAGGAGCGGAGACGCGAACCCAGTTCCCCAGATTACGAGACTACCGCTCTTAACCACTACACCACAGGGAGGGCTGACACTGGATCAAGCCCACAAGTTGGATGCCACTCAGAATGGGCTCAGAATTTTCATAATGGGAACAGTTTATTTCCACCATCACCCATTTAAAAATTTAAAAAAACAGAAGAAAAAAGCAAAGCAGGACACAATACATGGCTGAAATGATTTGTTCTACTTAGTGGGGCAGGCATTCTGCAAGCTGGTACCATTGTGGTGTGTCTTGGACTGATGGTTATCAACCTGAATCTGCAATTTAAGACTAAAAAGAATCTCATGATGTGTAAATCAATGCTTGTTGCAATGAAATAATCAAAGCAGGAACTGTTACAGCTTTAATCCAGATTCAGGTAGGTAGCCGTGTTGGTCTAAAGCAGTTGAAATAAATTTTAAAAATTAAAAATTCTCCAGTAGCACTTAGTTGGTCTCTAAGGTGCTACTGGACAATTTTTTAAGCTTTAATCCAGCGAAGGACCCTCAGACTTTACAACAGGGCACAATAGATGAATGTACTAGAGCAATAAATACATAAAAAATGACTAATTCTAACAGCTAACCAGTTGCTTAACAGACAGAAAGCTCCAGACCAACTGTTACTATACAAAGGAATTAAGATATGAAGTATGGGTAATGTCAGCAGAGTCTTGCAGCATTGCTCCACAAACATCCTGTGCCAGGTATATTTGATAGAGCTATACTATTCTACTAACCATTTGTGCCAACTGTCCAATTGCATCTTAGTAATGATTTGCCAATGCAGACTTGCATCATTGCTAGTAAATTAAGTTTGCTCTGAGGGCATCAAGAGCTTCCATACTTTTCTTCAACTCTCCCAACCCACCTAGAAAGAAAGAAAAAAACCCTCCACTGTGCAGCACAGCTGAACCCCCAGGGCCTTGATAATGTCCAATGATGCAGCATGCTCCGCACTGTGGAGTTGAGAAAAGGAAATAAATGCTACATTTGCATTTTAATTCTCACTTTGGATTGGGCTAGGGATGGGGGAGAAAGCATTTAAAGGCAAGCCAAACTCACCAGTACATGAAACATGGCCATCCTTTGAAACATGGCCAGTTTTGCAATGCAGTTCCACAGCCAAGCAATGTACAGAGAAATGCATACACTAGGATAAAGTGTCCACTGAAATGCACAAATTAGTTAAAATAACATAAAAATACATTATTTTACAGGAAATTGCTTTGCAAAACTTGTATATTAGGTAAAATTACAAAACCCACATTGGAATGCTGATGAATTTTCCCGAGAACTTTTTTTTTATTTATTTGAAAGAAATCCCAAATTTATGTGGAAATGTGAAGAATCAAACTTATGACTGGAAACACAAGAAATTGAAAGAAGCATAAAGTGACAGATTTACCATCCTTCAATGGTACTGCAGAGTACTGCAGTGAGGAATGTTGGTATAACACTGGTGTAGCAGGTAGAAACACAGTTACCTTTTAACAATGCAATGCTAACCATGCTTCAGCGAAAATCTAACTGCGCTTATTGGGGCTTACTCTGTAGTAAGTGTGCTTAGGACTGCAGCCTTATAAGTATGAAGCAACCAGCAGAGAACCACATAACTAGCTTTGGATTTCTGCTCCTCCAATAATAGCCCTCTGTCCACATCGCTGTATAGCAAAGAACAATTTAGGATGTGACCCTAACCCCATTTATCTGGGAGTAAGCCCCTCTTGAATTCAATAGAGCTTACTCCTGCATAGCTGTGGTTAGGACTGTGCTCTGCTTGATGACTGCAAAAGCTATCTTTCTTCTCCCACATCTTGAATAATTATTCATTTATTTATTTTTTAAAAATATAAATGCTTCATAAAGAGAACATTCCTTGCATTTGTTTTGTTTTACTGCTGGATTTTTGACTGAACAGACTACATTATTTATTTATGTGTTATTTTGAAAACTACATAGTGCCGTACAAACTAATATTTAGCTTTTATGGTAAAAGACTGGAACAGATGTGACTGACAATGAACCGTCTCAGATACTGTATTGATATACATCTTGGGCAAATTCTACTGTATAAAATAGATGTTTACAAAAAGAGACAACAGGAAGCAAGCAATTCCTTCTGCTGAAATTTCAAGAACACCTGTCTCTTTAAATAAGGATTCAAAGAGCTCTTTCATTCAGTACAAGGCTGTTTCTCAAAATACATTCAAAGGCAGAAGCAAAACCTTCCAAGCTGCCCCTTGAATGCAAATGCAATGTGAAAACTACATCTATATCAGCAAGAAAAAGCTGTGTACAGAATCTTTTAGAAGTCTGTAGGCTGTGTGGGTCAATAGAAGTCACAGAAGCATGATGCAGGTAGTGTGATTAATATAATTACTATAGTTCAGTAAAACATTCATTGCAGATTAAAACTCTTCCCCCTTCCACCCTCCCCCTATGAATTAATCAGTCAAATGGACTGAAAGGCATACGATTGTGCAGGCTACAGAGATATCTCAGCTATGATATGCATCAGAGATGCATCAATGTGGTTTCCGTGTTCCCAGATTGGATGAAACTGAAACTTAAAGAATGGCTTATGCTTCCATTCTCTTTAGGGCTTTCCGAGTAACTGATCAGCATTTTGAATCAGGCTTTTAAACAGATCAAGAGAAGAGCTAGTGAAACAGATGTAACAGCGGCCTTATTCAGGCATATTACAAGAGAGTTCAAGCAGTGAGTGAGCAGGCAGCTGTGCTGGACTAAGCATCCATGCATAAATGCTTGCGGGGCAGGAGTGCCTTCAGGAAACCAGCATTTTCCACATTCCACATCCCGTTCAAACCTTGCACAGTTGAGGCTCCTTTGCATCTACTGCTGAACCCACAGAGGCTGCCTCTCTGCAAATATCCATGCTGCACGTGCAAATGTTAGGGAAAGGCTAATTAGCACGAGTAGCCCCAGAAAATAGCTTCTTGGTGCAGCATGGCCTTGTTCACGCACTGGGTGAATTTGTGAGTAAAATGGAGCTCATGAAGCTGCATGATCTGAACAACTGGCCCCTGGTCAAAATGCTAGATGCAGCAGCAGCTTTCAAAAACTCTTAAAAGACAGCTCTACTTAAAGTATGCCATTGTAATCCACACCAATGCAATTAAGGCATGTGGGGACACTGGCTAGATCCCCTTTATCAAAAAATGAATGCATGAACCTAAGCTGCACAAGCACAGCTTTTTTCATTGTTTCTTCACATGATTTATATTCCACACCTTCAGCATAAAATTGTATTCCCAGGGCGACTAGAGCAAAGCAGCAGGAAACATTCTTGTCAACCAGGGTCAGCCATTCCAGCCATAGGAGAGCTGGGAAACAGAGTCACCAGCTCTGCTGTGACAGGCCAGCCCCACCAGGTCCCCTCTCCCTCCACTGTCGCCTGGGGGCAGTCACTCCAGCAGACTGCCTCGATGGAGAGACAGGAAGCAGGACTCATTTAAGCTGGTCCTTATAGGAACGACCTCTTCCCTCCCTGTTCCTTTTCTCTTGTGCATCATCCCCCCGCTTCCGATTGTAAGCCTGTGACACGAAGAGTGGGGTACAAGATGCTCTAAATAATAAATGTACAGGAGGCAACCATTTTAGGCATGTCCAATTGACGCATGGTCGCTGATGTGCGGGTCCTTTTGGACCCAGAAGAGGACAGAATGGGGGCATAACGGGGCAGGGCAGGGAGGAATGGGGATGGGACAAGGAGGGTAATCTAACAAGTGCTTTTTCAGTAGTGGTCTGATCAGTTCCTTGAGATCTATAGCACTTGTGTCCTCTGCTAAAGAGGCTAATTAATATGTATATGTATACACATATATATCTGTTCATTCTGTTCATAAAGCACTCCTTTGTCTGCTTCAATTTTTAAAGAAAGGTGAAGGTCATGAATTATGAATTTCAGATTCCAAAAATGGAAAGAAGCAATAATCCTGGTGAGGGGAAAATGGCAAACCAAACTGCTGGACTATGCCGAAATGGCAAAACTAACTGGGAGGCTCAGGAACCTGGAAGACAAGGGCTTTAAAAAGGAATGGGGAAAATTTATAATTTACCCAGGAGACCATTGTAAGCAAATCAAAACTTTAGCTGGACTATAAGAATCACTTGTAAGGTAACAAAGATTATGGATAATCTGAAAAAATGAAAATGGTGGAGAACGTACTGATATGTAGTTTTAATTATTGTCATAAGGACCCATGTAGGGGCTGGGGGGGGGGAGTCATGAGATTCAGTGAATATCACAAAATGATACGCAAACTGATTGTAAATTTGTATTGATAAAAACAAGTAAAATTATTTTCAAGAAAAGAATCTATACAGTGGTACCCCGCAAGACGAATGCCTCGCAAGACGGAAAACCCGCAAGACGAAAGGGTTTTCTGTTTTGGAGGCGCTCCGCAAGACGAATTTCCCTATGGGCTTGCATCGCAAGACGAAAGCCCATAGGGAAATGCTGGCGGTCGGGAGCAAAGACTTTCGCCCACAGCCGGCCTTCAGAAGAGGACCTCTTCTGAAGGCCGGCGGGGGGCAAAAGTCTTTGCTCCCCCCCGCCTGCCTTCCCCCCCCCCCGCCTGCCCCGGGCGATCTTAAAATGCTGGCGGGCGGGAGCGAAGCGTTCGCTGCCGACCCCCAGCATTTTAAAATCTCCAAGGGACAGCAGAGAAGTCTCTGTCCCGGGGAGATTTTAAAATGCTGGGGGTCGGGAGCGAAGCGTTCGCTGCCGACCCCCAGCATTTTAAAATCTCCCCGTGTCCCGGGGAGGTTTTAAAATGCTGGGGGTCGGCAGCGCTTCGCTCCCGACCCCCAGCATTTTAAAACGCTGTTCCGAAGGGGGGGCGGGGACACCTGCCCCAGCCGCCCCACTTCGGAAAGCTGTTCCGAAGTGGGGAGGGGGGGCGGGGACACCTGCCCCAGCCGCCCCACTTCGGAAAGCTGTTCCGAAGTGGGGAGGGGGGGCGGGGACACCTGCCCCAGCCGCCCCACTTCGGAAAGCTGTTCCGAAGTGGGGCGGGGGGGCGGGGACACCTGCCCCAGCCGCCCCAGTTCGGAAAGCTGTTCCGAAGTGGGGCGGGGGGCGGGGACACCTGCCCCAGCCGCCCCACTTCGGAAAGCTGTTCCAAAGTGGGGAGGGGGGGCGGGGACACCTGCCCCAGCCGCCCCACTTTGGAAAGCTGTTCCAAAGTGGGGCGGGGACACCTGCCCCAGCCGCCCCACTTCGGAAAGCTGTTCCGAAGTGGGGCGGGGGGCGGGGACACCTGCCCCAGCCGCCCCACTTCGGAAAGCTGTTCCGAAGGGGGGAGGGGGGCGGGGACACCTGCCCCTGCCGCCCCACTTCGGAAAGCTGTTCCGAAGCGGGGCGGGGGGCGGGAACACCTTCTGAAGGCGGGCAGGGGGCGAAAGTCTTTGTCCCCCCTGCCTGCCTTCCCAGGGGCTTTTAAATCGCCCTGGACAGCGGAGAAGTCCTCCGCTGTCCGGGGTGATTTTAAAATGCCGCCCGCCAGCATTTTAAGATCGCCCCGGACAGCGGAGAAGTCCTCCACTGTCCCAGGGTTTTTTAAAATGCTGGGGGTGGGAAGAAAAGCCCTTGTGTCCCCCCCCCAGCCTTCAGAAGAGGTCGGGGGACAGACTGTCCCCGGACCTGGTCTGAAGTCGGTTTCCCTAGGAACGCATTAATTGATTTTCAATGCATTCCTATGGGAAACCGTGCATCGCAAGACGAAAAAACCGCAAGACGAAGAGACTTGCGGAACGAATTAATTTCGTCTTGCGAGGCACCACTGTACTTTTAAAAAATGAAATGAATTTCAGCATCTCTAAATTTAAGATGAAAGATGGGATATGTTTTCAACAAATAAACTCTTTCAAGATAGAAAATGTGATAAAATATTGGTGAAGTCTAGACACCTAAGGAGAGGGGGAGCTTCTGAACACTGTACAAACATTTTGTCAACTTCCTGCCCTGTTAGAGAGTATAACTTGCAACTATGAGCAAGAGTCACCTTTGAAATCAAGTTTTTAGTGATTGGATTAAAAGAGCTGCTTGGAAAGGCGTTGGTGAAATGATAAGTGAATTGCAGGAAATAAGAAATGTCACTCACAGAGTTCAGCAACCTAACGAGACTCCGCCAACATATTATGCAGGCGGTCTCTGTAATTGGCATATACATCTTCCAGCCAAGGAACAGAATGGGGAGTGGGATTGTTGGAGCTTAGTAAGTGTATGCATTTATACTAGGCTGGGTGCAAATTTTCTACCCTACTAGTGATCAGAGAAAGTGTGGTGAGGGCATTTCACCAAATTTCTTCAGGAGGAGAAATTCTCCTGCAGTTTTTCAAGCTTGGGGTTCACCAGTAGCAGTGACAACAGCACAGCTTCTATACCTTTTCCCTAAGACGTGTTTCTTAGCAGCAGTAATTACGTCGGCAGTTAAGCCACTATTTTATATCATTCAGAATGCCTAGTGATATTTCAGGGCATTGTGGGAAGTGGGTGCCACCCCAATCCCCCAAATGGGGCGAATATATGCCCTTCCTTTCCGAGGCAGAAAAAAGAAGTCGGGAAAACAGAAATTTTCTCGGGGGGGGGGGGTCTCTTTTGAGAAAGACTGGTTCACTGCTATGCAGAAGCAGAAGAGATGCATTCACTCAGCCTTATCCCATTTTACTCATGCCGTAAGACCTCGCTATGGGACAACAGATACATATATCTACCCATGAGAATACAGAAAGACTTTGCTATGATGGATGTGGTGGTAGCTGCTGAAGAACAAGACAAAGCCACTAGCTGGCACTGTGCAGAGATGCTTCACTCTCGGGCCTGCTCTTTCACCTCAACATGGTCACCAGGATTTTTGTGAACCCCACAAGGTGTCACGGGTGGAGTGTTCCTATGTTGCATATATATTGGGGATGGGATGCCGAAGACAACAGAAAAGGGGACATGATTAAAAGCTTCACCAAGCAATGCTGGCCAGCTCTCTGTAGCCACAGTGTGCATATCATTTCTGTAGCAACAAAGGAGGGCTAGAACACATGCACTCCTGTAGCCCCTTCTTTATCAGGAAGAGTCCCTGTTTTCTGGTACCCTTCTCTCATTAATTACTATCCTTGCTTTGTCCCTATTTTGGCCTTCGGGGGATGGCTCACTGGTAGAGCACCTGGGTTGGAAGCAGAAGGCCCCAGTTCAATCAAAGACCTCCAGGGAGAGATAGAAAGGACTCCTGTCTGAAACCCTTGCAGGTCACTGCCAGCCAAAGTAGGAAACACCCATGTTAATATCAGCATGACACATCTGAGCTAAAGGCTGCTTTAATAAGTTTCTGAGTTATTGTTTAAAAAGGCTGGTAAAATGCTACCTCTACTGCTATTTAATTTAGACACCACTTACATGCCAAAATGGTTTCTAAGTGTTTTGCAACTATACACACAACACATAATTAAAATGCACGATAACAGTTCCATTGGGGTATTCAAATATACATTACAATAAATAATTGAAAAGCATAACAATAAAACATTTTTAAAAACAGTAAAAGCAATAAAATGAGGAGTGGATTGGGTTTAGTTGGACCTCTCAGGCACACTGTTTCAGAACATTACCCTTTCTGAAACAGCCCAAAGTAATTTGAGCCTCATTGCTAACTCGTTCTTTGCTACCTTTTTAAAGATTTGGAAGATATGGATGAACGTCTTAGCACCTAAAGTATCTCCACTGATTCCTTTTCTACACCATCTATTATTCTGAATTGGGGCTAAATTCCAACAGAATACATACTGGGAATCTAAAGGACTTTATTGACTTTGGAACATTTTGATCATGGCTGCCCCCTGGAACTGGTTGACCTTTATGACAAATTGGGCTCACCTGAACTTAAATAGTTTCAGTTTTTCCAGATTCAAATATTATCTGTAAAACACACATTCATAAAACGGGAAATGTGATGTTCTTAACCGCATTCAAGCTTTTATGTGTTAAATCTTTGAGTATCTTAAAAGGTGTAATCTCCATGCTGTGTAAACTATTTACTGCTCATCCACAGGCACACCGATAAGCCTTAGAGAGGTTTGGGAGCAGGACTTAAAAATCCCGATGACAGAGAATGTGTGGAACACTATACAGAATAAGTCTCATATTTTGGGAAGCTATGCTGAAATTATATTTTACACCTAACAATTGTATTTTACACCAGCTAAGTTAAACAATATCAACAGTTTTTACCTGTCAATTGCTGAAGGGGGTTGCAAAGGTTGGAGAGGTATTATTTCCACATGTGGTGGGAATGCCCAGTTGGCCAAGTGATCTGGGTAATAATATTTCAGAAAGTCTCTGCTATACAGCAACAACTTATTCCTATAGATCCTGTACAAGCTTTATTGTCAATATTTCCTGACACAATGAAAAACACTTTCTAGAAATATCTACTCATTTTCTTATGAAAGTTGCTCAGCACTACAATCTGGGAATTAACTATGGTGGCTAAATTGACAGAGCACAATAGGCAGGCTAGCAGAATCAAAATGCAAAAAGCTTTCTCCATTTCCTGATACCCCTTCATTGTTTAAATTATTTAAATTACTTCCTCTGATTTCACAAAGGCCCTTGAGGTCAGATATGATTCCTAAGTACTTTTGGTCACTGGTTTGATAACAACATAACCTATGATTGCTTTATTTTACCTCACATTATGCATTCTTTCTCAAGTGTGAGAGTTTACAATTTTGGATGTCATATCTGTAACCAAGTACTGGGAAATTTAATTAATTTACAGACAATAAAAATTCAGAACATTCAGGGAATGTCTCCCTTCTTTGGTGCAATGCCAAAACTGATGAGGCCTCTCATATTTCAGTGGGGAGGAATTATTACAAGAAGTAATAAGTTCCTAAAATTATCACTCATCAAGGTTCAGCTGCCTCCCTAGAATCTCAAAAAATCAAACCTCAGTGCTGAAGTATATTGTAAACAATATATAGTAAAGGTAAAGGGACCCCTGACCGTTAGGTCCAGTCGTGGACGACTCTGGGGTCGCAGAGCTCATCTCGTTTTATTGGCCGAGGGAGCCGGTGTACAGCTTCTGGGTCATGTGGCCAGCATGACTAAACCGCTTCTGGCGAACCAGAGCAGCAATGGAAATGCCGTTTACCTTCCCGCCAGAGCGGTACCTATTTATCTACGTACACCTGACGTGCTTTCGAACTGCTAGGTTGGCAGGAGCTGGGACCGAACAACGGGAGCTCATCCTATCGCGGGGATTCAAACCTTCTGATCAGCAAGCCCTAGGCTCTGGGGTTTAGACCACAGTGCCACCCGCGTCCCAAAACAATATATAACCTAATGCTAAAACCTTTGGGCAGCATTCAATTACCACATCCCATCAGCAAAAGGATGTTTCCTTGCACAGTGGGACTTTCCTCCTCTCCCATGCTCACCCTGCACCCTGTCCAAATCTGTTCCTGGAGGATGGGAAAACCCCTAAAACAAATTTAGAGGGTGAACAAGGGAGGGGGAAAGGCAGAGACTACTCAGTTGTACAAAGAGGAATCCTCACACTGACAAAATGAGATACTTAGCACTACACTGGAATCCACCCATTATGTCTTTCTAGTTCATCTTTTATGAGAACCAATATGTTTTTGGCTTTTAAACAGGTGAATCCTGTTGGATTCTTAACAAAATCCCATCTAGTCCAGCATTCTGCTCTCACAGTAGCCACACAGATGCTGTGGGGAAGCCCACAAACACAATATGAGTGCAATAAGTCTCCTGTTCATCTCTGCCAATGTTACTGGAAGTAGTATCTAGGCATCATGACTGGAAGCCATTGCACTGCATGGAGAAGGAATTCATTTTGTCTATCTTAACGGCTGGCAACCTGGCAGAACAGAAAGAAGGGATGCTAGCTATAGGGCTATGGTGGCACCCTCTCTTCCAACCACAGCTTCCATAAAGAGAAGCTGGGACACAATTTTGGTGGATGAGGCTTCCCGCCATTGTAGCTATCCTTCTAGAACTTGGCAGGTTTCTTGCCTAGGGGCACCTCCCCAATGTATGCTATTTTCTTTTTTAAAAAAAATATTCATTGAAACAATAGCAAGGATAAATTAATCATTAAAAATCCACCAAACTATAAATGGTTTTCTTTCGAGATTACTGTGGTTGACATTTGGCAGTATTCACTATCTCAGAAGTTTCCTACAATTCTACCAAATAAATTATGCGGGGGGGGGGGAGGTACAGATGGTTCCTTTTTTTTAAAGGAACACACACACACCAATTCACAGTGCCTGGCAAAGGGGGGGGGGCTACACATATTTTTCTGGGATTTGACAGGCTTTATGTACTAAAGATTTCCTCTTATGCCTGCAAATTTAATTCACTATTTTAAGAAAGGTGGTGAGGTGGTTATAGCTATAGGCTTATTTCCTCATGGTAGTCAATGGGAAGTCAGTGCAACATTTCTGTTTTTCTGAATTGGGACTCTGATTTGTACCCAAAACTGCTGACTCTAGCTTTATTAGGAACAGAAGAAGTTGAAGTCTCGCTGCTACCCCAAAGAGGGCATCTCCGCACTCTAAGAATGACTCTGGAAACTAAGTGATATTCCCACTGGGGCAATTAGTCTCAAATTAGAAGGGTATGTCACTGTGCTGACAAAAGCACTCTAGTTAGTGTTCAAACTACTGCTACAGCTCTTGTTGTTGTTCTGCAATTTATGGAACTTCTCTCTGCACAGAAGTATGAGTGGCTTCAATGCTGCGGCCGACTTTTCCTAATTGAAATATATTATTTTAGAGAGCTGTTATAGAATTAATCATTTTTGTATTGTGCTGAAATTGCTATTGCTGTTTGTTTATTTGAACCGGCCTATACATTTTCAAAAAATAATAATTTTTGTACTGAATTTTGTTAGTACTGAACTGCATTAGGTGGTTTTTTTGTTTTGTGTTTTTGATAATGCAAGATGCCTTGAGTGGGCCATGCTCCAAAAGCACAACTTATAAATCATTTTTACAATATACTAGCTGTCCCTCATAGAGACTGCATCAACTAAAGTTAACCTCAGTCTAACATAAGAGAGAGAGTTTTGAAGAAATTACCCTAGGTAGCTTATCTGAAATAAATATTGGTTATGGGTGTGAATTTTTAAGGTTGCTATGTAGAAAAACATCCCAAAAAAAGTCCATTTGCCATTATTTAACTAAATTAAACACAACTTAGAAATGCAAACAGTAGCTGACGGCCAGTGAATCACTAATTAGCAGAGGAAAACACTGAAGAGTGGAATCAACTACTCTCACAGAAACTGCAATTTATCTTCTCATCCCACCGACTCCTCTCTAGCTTTGCTGGGGAAAATCAAAGAACTGGATGGCCATTTCCAATAAATACTGACATCAGTTGCTTCCAATTGACATTTTTTGGTCATCAGCAACTGGTTCTGCCTCTGCGTCTACATTTCGAGTGGTTGAAGACAAACAACTCAAGAGGCTCACTCTGAAAAGTTGCTAAGGGGGTCTAGACTGCATACAGTAGAAAGGTGGCAGCTTGAGTTGATATTCCCAAATGGGCCTGATAGCATACCAAAGGAAGCTCTGCACTGCTCCTGCCTTGTTTTGTAGACGTTCTATTTCCCATGCTGTCACTGACGGGTAGCAAAACAAACCCACCTTGTCTTACAACACTCTGAGAGTAAAGCTACCAATTCTGTATCTTCTCGGTGCTTTGGGCCATCTGTTTCTCCAAAGAAGGTATGTGCTGGTGGCCTGGAATTAGTAGCTGCTTAGCCTTACAATCCTAAGCATGCCTACTCTAAGTCCTGCTGAATTCAATGGGGCCAACTGCCAGGTCAGTGGAGTTAGGATTGCAAGCTTATTCCAAAACCACTCCGTGAGTCAAGTATGTCAGCAGAACCATCTAAACCCTGTCACCCTTCCTGGTGGGTCCTGCTAAAAGGCCTTCAGAAATTACTGAGGAAAGCAATGGCATTGATACATGGTGTGGTGGGAAGGAAGGAGGGGTGAAGAAACAAACTTCCAGGCCCCAGGCCTCTATGATTCCTAAAACAGGTCAATTGGAACCAATGGGAAAATGTCACCTAAGCAACAGCAGCCACCCGGAGAAGCAACGGGCATGAGAAATTAACAGCTGCTCACAATGCTTCTTAGCTAATATTCCTACCCCATTTACTTGAAACATGGACACTCATTAATATTTGCCAGGAAATAATGCTCTTAAGCATGTCAAGCCCAAATAAAATTAAGGCATCTCTCAGCTGCAGAAAGCCCTCTCTACCAATTCCCTGTGGTGCCTGAAATGCCTCCCATAAAACTTCCCCTGCCCCCACCATTTTGATTTGGGCTGGCTCAGTTTGCAAAGCCAAATTCTGCATGATGTCACTGAGCTTTTGTCCATCACTAATAACTTACTTGTAGGTAATTCAGGTGTGATAAATAGAATAATAGTGCATCTGAGTTGGTTATATATTCAGGTTTTACTTTTCAAGAATCAGCCAAAGACGTGGTCCTTTATTAAAGAAACCTTGGCTATCCCAGAGTTAGTTGCATTATGTTGGCAGTCAAGATCCTCTATATTTACATAAATCAAATAGGCTTCTAAAGAGAGCTTAGTGTAATTTACTGTATAGTTTACAGAGAATAGGGTTTGTGGTCTACCCCTCTTGTTTCGCGTCTGGGAATGATGCCCAGAGTGCTGTCAAAATCAAACTCAAGCATCAAGGATGTGTCATAAATTGTATGCTACTCAGAACTGAGCCTTTGACATGAAAAAGAAGGTTATCATTTTGTAATAGGAATATCGATATTGATTTCTTTAAACTCATTGATCAGTCGTATTTCTACATAAAGCTGGGGAAAGGTTGGGCTGGAGAAAGAAATGCCACACTATCTGTCACAAATGCATTGGCAAGAACCAATTGGAGAGACCACTGGAGATTTGTGTTCCATGTCTACTTCACATGACAAATAATTTAGAAAGTGCTTCCTCTCATAGAGGGAGGCTCTGCTAATACAGAAAGATGTCAGCATGCTAACAGGTTCTTAATAGGCAATTAAAGGCAGGCCTATGCTTATAGTAAGTGCCTCTTGTGGTACCAGTTAATTAGCATGATAAAATCCTCATTTTGTTTCATGATGGTTCTTTCGTTTGTATTCATGAGAGAAAAGGCATGGTAATTTACCCCTGTGAATGCTAGCGATAATTAAAAATGCAGAAAGTGATTTGACCCTTATCCACAAAAAGGCTCAGGTGCAACAAAACCCATAGGAAGAAGAAGAGCTACTGCACCTTAATGAACTACAGACAGTTTAACATCACAGCCAGCAACAGTGAAGTACTCATGGCTAGGGCAAGAAGAAACACTCAACAGTTTTTATTAGGCCTTTTCTGACCTTCCATAATATGAACATGACAGGGGGCATTGCATTGAATGTTGAAACTACATTCTCTCACAACTGATCATATATATATATATGAATATTAAGGCCCTCGTTTAATTATATGCAAGTATCTGTAAGCAAATCCTGATGGGCTTTCTTCTGGTAAGGTAAAGGTAAAGGAACCCCTGACCATTATGTCCAGTCGTGACCGACTCTGGGGTTGCGGCGCTCATCTCGCTTTATCGGCCGAGGGAGCCGGCGTACAGCTTCCGGGTCATGTGGCCAGCATGACTAAGCCACTTCTGGTGAACCAGAGCAGCACACGGAAACACCGTTTACCTTCCCACCAGAGTGGTACCTATTTATCTACTTGCACTTGGACGTGCTTTCGAACTCCTAGGTTGGCAGGAGCAGGGACTGAGCAACGGGAGCTCACCCCGTCGTAGGGATTTGAACTGCCGACCTGCTGATCAGCAACTCCTAGGCTCTGTGGTTTAACCCACAGTGCTACCTGCGTCCCTACTTGCAAAAACTGGTGAGGATGTGCAAAAATGGAGCACTAAATGCGCATGTGCAGACACTCTTAACCATTCCACAATTCCAAACTGGCCCTGGGTTACCATTCCCCCTTCCTTCTTACTACACACTCTTACATGAAGGCACATGTTTACTGAATCCATGGTGTGTGAAAAGGGGTAAAAATCAAACTACCACCCACAGAGTACTTAAATATGCTTAATATATAAATAAGTCATTTCCTTTTTAATAAAAAACCTATTTGTAGATTATTATCAATACACACATCCAAACATAGCATAATAAATAGAAGCGCTTTTGGAGAAGTTCACAGTGCAATCCAATGCATGTCTGCTCAGAAGCAAATATTATTGAGTTTAATTAAACTTCTTTCCATGTAAGGGGGTACAGCTGCCTTCGCCAACTAAGTGCACTTCCGGTGTTTTGGACCACAACTTCCATCACTGTGGGCTGGAGCTGTATTCCAAAAAATCTGGAGAGAACCCAGCTGGCAACGGCTGTTGTATAGGATTGCAACCATATACTGCAATCCAATACTCACTTATCTTGGGAGTAAGTCCCAGTGAACTTAAACAGCAGTTACTGAGCTGAGTGGTTAGCCAAGCACAGGACTGCATCATTAGTCTCCGTTTGCTAATCATTGCCCTGCAACCAATAAAGCTAATAATGTTCGCTTTATTCCTTTAAAATTCTCATATTACAGAAACAACCTGAGGTTTTCTACCATGACAGTACAGTATTCAAGTACATGTTTTGCTACCAGTTTTCTACAACTTTGGGTGTGTGTTTTTTGCATGTTTGTGACACTCTCTTTGATTGTTTTAATAATTTGAAATTTGATTTCCTCAGTATAAAACTGCCCACTTCTACTTCATGCTTACTACTTCACAGTGAAAGGGGAGGAGGATAAAGATAGTGAAACACATGGTGGAGGAGAAAGTGAGAATGGCAATTTCAGGGAACATGAACAAACCACCAATCAACAAGATGAAACACTGTGCATGTGTTTTCTGCATTCCTTCAACACGTTAACAGAATAAGAAAAATGATAGCTAGAGTCTTACCTGTTGGACATGCAATGGAGCTCTCACAGCCAGTACGCTTGGTAGACACAGTTGGAGAATATTCAACTTCCTCATGAGTGCTATCCTTTGAGTATGACTCTGTTTGCTCTTAATAACACAGACCAAGTGCTCCTTGTTATTTAATAGAAGTGACTGCATGATCTGATATTTTAAGTAGCCATTTCCCCAAAGTTCTTTGCCAGAAATCCCATAATGTCCTTCAGTAGAAACCAATTATTGACAGTCTAATCCTAATTTCGCTCCTCCCCCCACCATGTAGAAAAGTAGGGGGAAATTGTCAAAGATATAATTTGACTCAGGTTTTATTTGAAGCCCAGTCTATCAAATCTCTCCTTTCTTGTGGGGGGGGGGGAGGGGATTGCAAACCAAAATACAGATAGCCTTTGAAATTCAGACTTATTTGAATTTTGCTATGCAGTTTGCCAACCAAATAATGTACAAAAATGCATCTGCTGGGGAAAGATGTGCATAAAAACGAACATATTGGTGAAATTAAATCAATGGGCACATGCTTGCAAAAATGAGTGTATTTGTCACAATTGCATATGAACTTTGTTTATTAGGAAAAATTCACACTAAAATGCTGATGAATTTTCACGAGTATTGGGAAAATGAGAAACTGAAAGAACTGAACTAGACAGGTTATTCCCTCACTGATCAAAATCATGATGATCTATGTTCCCAGCTACATGTAACCAACAAAGCTCTCCAAGATTACTCCAAAATGTGCACATCAGTGCAAAAAAAAACAAAAATAAAACCCCCCAAACCTGCATCTTTGGCTATTTTCTCCTCACATTTCTATATATATATATTTAAAAGGTAGAGGAAAAGAAAGAAACTGAATATATGCACAGGGGTAATCCCTGGGGTTCTG
Organism: Podarcis bocagei; assembly: GCF_964188305.1. Lineage (NCBI taxonomy): Eukaryota > Metazoa > Chordata > Lepidosauria > Squamata > Lacertidae > Podarcis > Podarcis bocagei. The sequence continues at coordinate 30,081,974 of NC_138125.1, forward strand.
TAGCTAGCATAGAGTTCTCAAACTATCAGTACTTTCCACGCCTTTGTCCTCCTTCATTTAATTATGCTTCTGTTGAATAATGGGAAGAAGCAGTTGGACTAGGACATCCCAGTTGGGAACAAGTATGTTTAGGGTTCTGAATAGCTAGATCCTATGAGTGGTAGCATTCTTATTCTTATTATAAAGTATATGAGTGGATATTTTAAAAGTATTATTATTATTCATAAAAGCCCAGTCCAAACTTGTTTATAAAGTGTGTGTGTGTGTGTGTGTGTGTGTGTGTGTGTGTGTGTAAGAATATTTGAAGGGGAAATGTAGTAAAATAATAAATATGTAAAAGCCCATGTAATTAAGCATTCATGAAAGCAAAATTACTTAATTGAATGCTGGTGCTCAGGAGGAAACTTGCACAAAAAACATTTGATAACAATGAATATTTTTCCAGTTGGAGAAAAAAATCTGATAGTCTCTCCATAGATTCCCTGTTTCTCTCCTTGACCTTTTCCTATGAAGTGACAGAGATGCGGGGGTTTCTTTGGGAGGGAAGAAAGCTTTGTTTTCTACTCTTAGCAGTCCTTGTTACACACTAACAGATTCATGGCAGCTGGGGATCTAACTGAAACATTTTCTGTGAATGGTAAAGTAGGATGGGATGACAGCCATAGTAAAGTTCCTCACATGACATGCTTTCAAGCACAGTGTAAGGAGTAATGGAGAGGATGTGGACCTTCTGAGATGCATAGGCTGCAAACCATTACAGCCAACTTCAACCAACTGAGCATTCTCCTTGGGGGGAAAAGTCAAGGTGAAGCTACTAGGTATACCAAGAGATATGAAGGTGCTACCACTGCATATCTTTCTTACTCTTATTCTGGCCTCACGTAAGAGGCACAGGAACAGGAGGAATCCCCATATCCACTGTCAAGAAGATGTGTGAAGGGAAACAAGGAAGCATTGCTCTATGCATCCTAGCTAAGTATTCATGTTTCTGTTGCAAACAAAAATATCAAGCATCTGTCACAACAAAATAGCAGATCTGGAAAACTTTGTGGTTTTTGCAGTTTTAATTTATCTAGAGAAAGTACTAGGTTTTGGGTGTTTGGGGCTATTGCTTTGGGGAACTGAGGGTTGCTCTAAGCATCAGCATTGCTTGCCTAGGGGGTTCCTTGCTAATTGTCTGCCTTTGTAAATAAACAAGATGCTGCAACAGGCCTGAAAAGCTCCCCTGGACGTTCTTGCTCAGGCTTGGCCAACCGGATGCCCTTCTGAGATTGTTGGACTACAACTCCCATCATCTCTGACCATTGCTCATGCTGGCTGGGGCTGATGGAAGCTATAGTCTAGCAACATTGTGAGGGCATCTGGTTGGGAAAGGCTCACTATTCAGGAGAGGCATGAAAATCAAGATGGTAGGGTGATCAATCTGAGTATTTATAAACTCTTCCCCATTCAAGAACACAATTTGTTCTTTAATCTAATGTATAACCCCGCTCAAAGAATGGATACCAATGAAATATCAGACAATGCAGTCACAGTTGTGGCCCAATCTACTTCTTTATTTATTGTCACAATAAAACAAAATTGTTGTAGTGGAGAAGTGCATACAGTACCTGTTATTAAAACTGCCTCTAAGGATATTTTCCCATGAAAGTGGAAAGCTACTGAAATACATTTTCAGTTCTTCCCATTCCCTGGATGCTCGTCTGTGAAGCTGGGAAATATAACATTTCATTTGCCCCTGCAGAAATCTTTCACACACATTACATTCATATATAGAGCCGTCTCAAATCCTCCCCAAGCTTCAAAATCTACAAAATCCCAAAGCATTTTCTTAAAGCGAACTGAAAAGAAGAAACAGTTTCTAAAATAGCAATGGAAAGAATGTTAATTTCTTTTAAATATATATTTATAGAGAGAGAGAGAACAAAATGAAACTTGAGGGGAAACTTACTGGCGTTACAGTTTATCCTGATACAGTCTAGATGGGGAAAAATAAATGAAAGATGAAATTGCATCCTTCAAGGTAACAGCTGCAGACATCCAAAAACAATCAGTCCACCCTTCCGGGGACAGACACACGCAAAGAGATGTGGCCATTTTATATTTATATACATTCTGTACAAACTTAGGAATGGCTGCATAGCTACAGTATATTCTACAGAAATATCAGAACCATGTATCTAACCCAGAACTGCGTGTATGTCTCTGTGCCTATGAGTGTATGTATGTGCAAAAGAAAAGAAAAAAGAACAGAACAGAAAAAGAGAGAGAGAGAGAAAGAAAAATATATACTATATACCACTATGTGGCAAGTCGGGAAAAGAGTGCATTGAATATTATCTAGTGATTCTAATCAATAACTGCTAATTAAAAATAGCTGGTATGTCACTTAGGAACATATATTCCCCTTCAAAATGCCAATCTTTTCCCCATTACATATAAATATATATATATATTAAAAACCTTCTAGGATTCTTTTAAGAAGGGCAAACTTTACACTGCTTTTTTTGAATTACCCATGTGTCACTGCATAAATACAACACCTACCCGACAATATACCTAGAGTTCTGGCTTGGAAAAATCTGTTGGTGCAATACTTAACCCTTTCCACCACTGCTAAGAACAGGTCTATTCCTTTTGCAATAACCCAAAATTCTTTGGGAGAAAAAAAAATGTGTGTCATCACTGTTCTCCAAGATGAGGAAAGGATTAACATACTGCCCCTTGTTCCCTGTCATAAAATGGCCACTTGCAAACAGCTAACCGCACGAACGCCCAGCCCAGATTTCAGTTCAGTTTGGAGGATTGGGGTATTTTTTATTTGGGGTGGGGGGCAGTTGCTACAAAGACAGACAGACAGCCAGTTCTTCAGAGCCCTGTCTCACCTTTCTGTCTGAATGTTAGGACTGAATGATGCACCTACAACATTCAGGAAGAAGGTGAAATAGGCAGTGCAGAGGCAGGTCTGGTCATCTTTGCCAACTCTATATGCTTCACTCAGATGTTTCAGATAGTACAAATGGATAAAAACAAAGAAGGAAAAAGAACCAAGGTAATCCTGAAAACATGTTTTGCTTTTGGTAAAGTATCCCAAAGGCTGTGTACACATGAGCAGCTTAAACTGCAGCTAGGTCACTCTTTTTCTGAATTCAAATTGAAGCTGGTTTTGCGGGAAACGCGTTAAAATGTAGGCTATATTAATAAAAAAACAGGATGCAGGACAGATAGTGAATTTGACTGGAGGGCTCTTAATTCTTAAGGTCACGAGCCACAGTTTCACAGTCCCAGCAATCCAGACTATATCATGTTATGTGTGGTATGTATATATAATGTTGGATAGCCAGAAACTTGAACAGTGGAGGATGTTGTATGTTTCAAGAACGCATGAAATAGAGTGGGTGGTGTTACCTACTCTGTGCTTAGGGGAACAACTTAATACCCAATGAAAAGGACAGTCCTTCATATTAATGAGGGAAAAAATGTATTTTTTATTTTTTATTTTGGAAAAAGGTGGGAGGAAAAGATGACAAGGAATCTGAGTGATCAGGAATAAACCAATCAGGAGCAGTGAAGCTGTAGAGAGTCTGTTTCCCAGCAGAACTTCTCGTAAGAAAATATGGGTTTGGTTTCGTGCGATTAGGTTTGTCATGTGTCGTCAACCGCAACAGAAAAGTGGGAGCAAACAGTCCTTGAGCATTTGGTACGATCACCACACAGAGGTGGCTATATCCCTTTTGCAGATGTGTGCTGGTGGCGTGAGATATCAACATAGATAAAAGCTGCTTCTATAAACAAAAATCTTCCCAAAGCTGGGGGAGAGGAGGAGGATGGGAAGGAGAGAGAGAGAGATTATCTCTGAGCTCAAATGGCTGTGCTTGGACATCCAGCTAAATAAAACTTTAGTGCGGTAAGAATGAATTTGGGAAAGCCTTAGGCTTGTATACACAGTTTAGCAGTTTAACACCTGAATCCTAACTGTTGTTAATCTTAACTATGGTTAGTTAAAACAATTCAGCTATGGTTCATTAAAACAATTCAGGTTCAGAAACCATAGTCTGAAGCTGGCCTGTTTCACATAAACCATAATTAACCACATTTTGCTAGGTTTGGACAAGATGAGAAGCTAGAGTTGATCTAAAATTGAAGCGGAAACTTCCAAACTCTTCTTCATGCCTGTGCAGGAAGTGGGGGCAGCGAGAATACAACACCCTGAGGCCACCTTTGTTTTCATCATGCTAAACTATGGTTTAACATGATGCCTGAACTAAGCCAATGTTACGGTTATTAAAAATGGGTTTTAAACTGGAGTACAAAGAATAGGCTGATAACACATTAATTCCATTTAAGGAACTTGTTTGAAGTTGCAGAAACTGCTTAGGATTCCCTCACCAACTGTTCTGTTATTATCAGCCTTTTCCTACCTCTTTTGGGTATTATGAACAGATTTATTTGTTTAAGTCTGACATTCTGTCCCTAGCTGTCATTCCTGATTGACTGCAAAATGGAGCAAGCGATACTTTCCCTTCCATTCTTTGGGATTCTCTGGTCATTCTTCGTTGCAATTTCCATTGTTTGCTCTGACTTATAAAACATCTCTGTTAGGTTTATACAACTGAGATTATACCTATCAAGGTGTGCTATTAGCAAAAGTGACAGGGCAGAGGGAGGTGGCGGCATACACAAATTAAGAGATGGATGTCAGCAAAAAATTTGATATTACAAATGTTATCAATTCTATTATAATTTTTATAATAAGTAGCCACATAAGACTTCCTTCGGGGAAATGAAGGAACATACATCATAGTGCTTCAGCAGAGAAGATAGCTGGCCCATGAATCAATCAAGCTTGGAGATATATATATATATGAAAGAAACAGAAATGAATCGCTGTCAAATCCAAGGTGTCACTAGTATTGCTCAAAAGGATGGTGCTTAGCACAGTGTGAGATTGGGAGGTGGAGATGACTGACCACACTTCCCTGAAGGAGTCTGAGTCAAGACAAGCTGGCCATAGGTCCTGCCCCATGGCAGAAGCTTGACCGCAGTCCAGCAGGAGGGAAAGTATGGGAGGAGGGATGGAGAAGTTGAATGATCTTAAAACATGGGCCTGTGGCAGTACTGCAGTGCCAGTCAACCAAACCAGAATGCTGAATATGAAGGTGGCTGTTTCTTCACGAGCGGCCATTCCTCATTCTCTCAGCACATGCTTTAACCTGCAGGGTTCATTCTGGGGCATGTGGCTCACTGAAGTCTCTCTCTTTCTCTCCTCCCCTCCTTCTTCACCTCCTCCCTCCCTTCTCCTCCTCCTCCTCTTCTTTCTCAACAGAGAAGTGAGATCTCTCATATTTGGTTATCTACTCTTTACACAGCCAAGGGTCCAATATGTTGTGAGGTGTGTTGTTAAGACAGAAAGAATGCTGCCCAAAGCTCCCATTTTGGGAAAGTCTAACTACTCCTTAAGTAAGCAACATATAGATACAAGAGACTCTCTTCCCCCCCTCTCCTCCAAATCAACCTAACCTTCCTCTCTGTTTTTGTTTTTGCTCAAAGGTGTGGTGCAGGTGAGAAGGATATGCCAGCCCTTGCAGGCTGCTCTGTACACTCTGTTCGAAGGGCTGTTTGCTGTGCGGGCCGCAGGCTTCAGGCCTTTGAAGGGTTGAATACCATCTTTTGATATACCATGACGGATGGGGTGTAAAGAAGCTTTTACAACTTGGATACACAGCATAAAGAGATCACAGAAAAGACCTTAATAAACAGACAACCTTTTAAGAGAAACCAAATGGAATTAAAATGTGAGGGGGACGGGGAGCAAGCACAAGAATATTTTATACCATTCAAAACAGTCTTTACCAATATGTATTTATGGCACATCAGATTATTCATATTCCAGCTATGTGATTTCCAGATTGGTTTTTTTTACTTACTTGTAGTTTTTGACCATCTGTTAATTATGAGCAAGGCTACATCTATGATGTAGAACCTGTTGTGGCTCTTCAGATTTTGCTGGACTTCCAACTCCCGTCCATCCCAGCCAGTACGGCCAATGGTCTGGGATGATAGGAGCTATAGTTCAATGGCATCCTGACTCAAAAACTTCTCAGAACTCTCTACATCATAATTACATCATAACGGTCCAAAGAACTATAATCCAAAGTATTGGTGTTTGAACTACCTGAGATAGTAAACTCTGTTCTTTTTTAGAAGGTCTAATATTTTACTTGTGTCTTCAAATCTACTGTATTTTTGGCTATTTATTATGGAGGAGTATTTGTTTCAGAACCCAATTGATATTTGAAACCTTTGCAGATCTTCACTACTGCATAATTGAGCTAATGCTCTGGAAGTCACCTTCAGAGTCCTGCTAGACTGAAGCTCCTTTCCTGCAGCAAAGCTAGAGTGATGCTGCAGTTATAGCAGGTAAGAAAAGAGACCTGAAGTTTTGGCTTATTAGAGCTTCTTTGTCCACAAAACTTCAGACAGAAGTCTCCGTTAGGATTTTTCATGCAGTGCATTTTAACATGAAATCTTAACTAAAAGTCTGCACAATACATTCCTACATTGAGACCATCTCCAACCATGTTGAATGAGAAGTGCTGAAATAAATATGTGTGCATCCACTACCAACTCCTGTTCCTAACCCTCCCCCCTGCAAATTTCCATTATGTCTGAAGCTTTTTTAGATGAGTAAGATCATGTAAGACTACTCTCAAACAACTTGTATACATTCATGAGCTTGTGAAATTGTTAGGGAAGTCCTGAGAGGAGGACTGAAGGTTAAGCACTGGCATCTCAGTCAGTTGCATTGTGAGGCTGGGTTTCCTTTTATGAGCAATGGTGACCTCACACAATATCACAATTGCCAAGCTATGACCTGATCAACAGAAAAGCTTATAGTGCTTATGAACATAGTAACATCTGGGGTTTTAAGACAGCCTCTCAAGTGAGGCCCTCAGAGCCTGCAGCAGCAACATCCACAGCTATGGCTTGTGACTTCTCTTTGAGGGAGGCAAGTATAATCAACAAGATGTAAGCATTTTCACTTTCCATTAGTGACAGAGGAAAGAATATTGCCTATGCCAGGCCCTCCATCTCTTAATAATTGCTACCTTCTGCCAATGGCAGAAAATGAAGGCATTTGTTTTCTGGGAAACAAAAACGAAGCTTTTTGATTTCTAGAAAACACTTTATATGAATATGAAATATCATCAGCGAATGGACTGAGAAAAGGGCACAGAGGTTGCCTGGTTACAGCAGTGTCAGAGGAGAAAGCAGCAACATACTGAAATTTTCCTTTCAGTGCTTTAGAGTGGATGACACTGAAGGAACAGGGGGCCTTTGAGCCTAGAGGAGTGAACAGAGGTGGCCCACGTCTCCTGTGCTCCTTGTATTGTTTGGGGACTGGGGGTATTTTTTTATGAGCAAACGCAGTATATTGTTCATTGTTTTGGGGGCTGGATGTAAAAAGGTGCTACAAATCATTCTAATGCAATTTAATACAAGCATGCAAATATTAGGGGAAAGGATTAACATCCCCCTGTTCTGCAATCCAAATAAGTTCCTTATCTAAAATTGTTTACATGCATACCTTGTCTTGGGTAGGTGGGTGGCAGGCAATCTCTCTGAATATATTCCTCCATTTAATTAGCACGTATTCATTTATATCTGAAATTCATTCCCTAGTTGTCAGCTTATTTTTTAAAAAATGTTGTACAATATTTGGTAGCATAAGTCCTGAAAATTAACAACCCTACTTCCTATATGAACCTAAAAGTCATTGGACGATAAGAGGAATGCTTGAAATATAAAACACTGGCTTCTTAAAAACACTGTAGCTATATAGACCCTTCCCTTTATGCCTTTGTCATTTTTTGTCAAACACTTTTGACTGTTTTGAATAGTAATAGAGAGGCTGGATCAAATGAGGATGTGATTGATCAAAAGATGGACTGAATAGCATGTCTTACATAAAGCTAACCAGTTCAGGAACAAGAAAGGAAACTTAAAAAACAAAAACCAGACTTAAAAATCACATTACCCATAACCAGGAATTAACATAAAATCACCATGCAATGGTCACTGGAGAATTTATTTCTCCATCATTAATACTGTTACAGAATACATCAGCGACTACTTATAATTCAGTTAAACCAAACGGGGGGGGGGGGAGCAGGGAAGGGGAGACGGACAAGAAAACAAAACAAGCTCAAAACTGAAAGCCGGAGGTGGAGGGGGGCAATCTCTGTACAATACCTAGATTGACCATGAGTTTGACACGGCCTCCATCCAGCTCTAGCCGCAAGGTATCGGCTGAATCACGGGATGTGGTGGCCATCAGGAGCCCGTAAGCCCGCTGAGACATAAAGCGGAAGGACACATCCTCTGCCTCTGTGTGCATGACCATCGGCATAATGATCTTCATGTACATGCTGCCATCATAACTCAGAATTGATGCCTCTGAAAAAACAAAGAAAAGGAAAATAAAAATTAATCGCTATCAGTTCTGTGCCCTCCAGATCTTGAATGATCCCTCAGTACTTAGAACACACTGCAGATAAATTGCTTCACTATGCATTGCTATAGGCTAGCAGCCGTGAGATTTTTAATAGGAAGTATTGTTGTGTTGAGCTTATTGTGTTGCACACCAAAAACAACATAGAGGCTAGATCAGTGCTAGCAATGAAGCTTCCATTTTCTCCACAAATTGGTTCCAATATAGCATATGCTACCCATTCTACCTGCCTCAGGTGTTAAAGATCTGCTTTCCTACAACTCAAGCTAATATCTGCAGTTGATCAATAGTAATGGCTTAATTAATATGGAAAGGAAAAAGGAGTGTAGGGGTGGGGTTTGGGGGGGAGGGATAGGAAACCATTTTGTAGCAGTATTTGAACAGAAGATTGCTATAGTGGATGGTTCTTCGTCTTCATCTTCTAACACATTTACTCAAAAATTACAATAGAGCTTTGTCCACTGCCATAATATCACAGAATGATCACTCCAATCCTCAATCCCTCACCACGGTCATGTTGACTCGCCAAATATCCTCAATAGGAACTCAACTACAAATCCGATTTACTAGACAGTTCACTTGTCTAGTGGATGGTGGTTTGAAAAATATTTTAAAGTGATGTTGTTGTTTTATTTATTTAAAAAAATGTTACTTCCATGAGCTTTGGAGTGAAGGGAAGTTAAAATTCAGATGAAACATCTCATTATTCTCATGCTTAGTGTGAGGACAGGAAGTTGAGACAAATTAACCCATGATGCCACGTGCATCATAGGACATATAGCACACATAACCTAGACCTAACAATCACTAGTTTTCCAGTGGAAAGGTTTGCTAACTAAAGGTAATAGAGATTACTTAAGGTGTGAAGACACTCAATTGACTGTTGATATATACTTCTGCTCCAGCAGGACATTTCCCTTCCACTCGTGGCCATCTGCTGCCAACTGCTCTGTGTGAAGGCATCCAGGAGAGATACAGTGGCAGGTGAAGACAACATTAAGTGCCTACTCTGGAGCCAAGTGAACTGCCCCCCTCTCTCTGGGTCACATACTACCAACTGTCCTACAGAAAGAAATCCAGGAGAGAGAGGGGCAGTGGAAGACAAGCCTAGGAACTTGTTCCTGCTCCAACTGCACTGTTCTCTACTCTGCTGCAGGGCCACATCCATCATCAGCTGCCCTGTAGGACAAATTCCTAGAGAGAGGAGGAAGGAGGTGACAATGATGCTTGGAGCTTGTATTGCCCCAGTTCTGGATAGTTTTAGTTTATGTGCATGGGTTGGTTAGTTGGTTTTAAAAAATGTAGCTCCACATTTTATAAAAAATATGGAGCATTTGAAATATTATATTACAAATAAAATTGAAAATACAAGGCATTAAAAATAAATTATAAACATTATGAGTTGTTTTGAGGGCACCCCTTTAAAAGTGGGACAACCCCCCCCCCCACTGATCTCCAAGTTGACTAGCACCTGCTTTTGGTCAAATTCACTAAGGTATGTGTTATTGCATGGAGTAATTGCACCCACACCCTGAATACTGAGATGATGCATACATATTGAATAAGCTCTGTCCCCGTCTTTCTTAGCATTAACACAAAGATTTGCAACATAAACAAACAGCTGTGTGGGTACCGGCTGAGGCATGCCTGCAATTGTAAGTATGTATATCAGCACTATAGTGATTTGCTGACACTTACATACAGTCATCAAAATTCTAGTCGCCAAACATATTGCCTATCACTTTTAGTTTCTCTTAGTTTCTCATTATTCAAAACTAAAGTGCAATTCTCTATATTTCCACATTAGTTCGCAGTTTAAAAAAGAAATCCTCATGAAAATTCGCCAGCATTTCAATGTGAATTTCTCCTAATTTACACAATTTTGTATGCAGTTTTGCCAAACATACACATCTGTGCAAAGCAGTGTTCCCTAAATAAATCCATGTTGATATGTTATTTTTTCTTATATATTCATTTTTATGAACACTTTATCAAAATATATGCATGTCTGTACCTGGTTGGAGAACTGCATTGCAAAGTTCAGAGAAGTGAAAATTTGGAAGGATGGCTGGGTTTTGATTCATGTATTGTACAGGAACATGTGAGTTAGGTAGCTTTGTTTTAAAATGTGAACTGAACTGAATTGCAGCCAATTGAACTGAAGTTTCAGAACTGATGTTTCAGTACGTTTCCGAGCACAATTCAAAGTGTTGGTGCTGACCTTTAAAGCCCTAAACGGCCTTGGTCCAGTATATCTGAAGGAGCGTCTCCACCCCCATCGTTCTACCTGGACACTGAGGTCCAGCACCGAGGGCCTTCTGGCGGTTCCCTCACTGCGAGAAGCCAAGTTACAGGGAACCAGGCAGAGGGCCTTCTCGGTAGTGGCGCCTTCCCTGTGGAACACCCTCCCACCAGATGTCAAAGAGAACAACAACTACCAGGCTTTTAGAAGACATCTGAAGGCAGCCCTGTTTCGGGAAGCTTTTAATGTTTGATGTATTATAGTATTTTAATATTCTTTTGGAAGCCGCCCAGAGTGGCTGGGGAAGCCCAGCCAGATGGGCGGGGTATAAATAATAAATTTTTTATTATTATTATTATTATTATTATTATTATTATTATTATTATGTGTAAAGTAAGGCTGCAGACGCAGCAGCCTCCTCAGATGCACACAAACTATTGCCCCTCTTCACCTACACACCATTTGCCATGAGTGCAAGCCAGCTGTGGGTCACAGAAGAAAAGCTGTGCTCCCTTTTCGCAAGGTGCTGCTGCAGAGAAGCAAAGCACAGCATGCTAAATGCAATTCCAATCGCTTTCACTTCTGCACTCCCAATACTGCCGCTTCCAGCTGCTAGTAGAACAAAATGTACTCTATATTATACACACACTTACTGGCTGCATGTAAAGAAACACAGTCGCGCACACCTCCCTGCTCTTGCTGTGGGCTGTATTAGGAAGTGAAGCCAAGCATGAAATGGCTCTTTTTGACACCTTCAGCTCGAATGTGCCCTGCCTGAAACTGTCTGTGCCACTGTCTGGGCATGTGTGTAGAGCTGGCAAGTACAGTGGAGCCTCGCAAGACGAAATTAATTCGTTCCGCAAGTCTCTTCGTCTTGCGGTTTTTTCGTCTTGCGATGCACGGTTTCCCATAGGAATGCATTGAAAATCAATTAATGCGTTCCTAGGGAAACCGCCTTCAGACCAGGTCCGGGGACAGTCTGTCCCCGGACCTCTTCTGAAGGCTGGGGGGGATAAGGGCTTTTCTTCCCACCCCCAGCATTTTAAAAAACCCTGGGACAGCGGAGGACTTCTCCGCTGTCCGGGGCGATTTAAAAGCCCCTGGGAAGGCAGGCAGGGGGGACAAAGACTTTCGCCCCCCGCCCGCCTTCAGAAGGTGTTCCCGCCCCCCGCCCCGCTTCGGAACAGCGTTCCGAAGCGGGGCGGCTGGGGCAGGTGTCCCCGCCCCCCCTCCCCGCTTCGGAACAGCGTTCCGAAGTGGGGCGGCTGGGGCAGGTGTCCCCGCCCCCCTCCCCGCTTCGGAACAGCGTTCCGAAGTGGGGCGGCTGGGGCAGGTGTCCCCGCCCCCCCTCCCCGCTTCGGAACAGCGTTCCGAAGTGGGGCGGCTGGGGCAGGTGTTCCCCCGAGCGCTTCTAAAGGCGGGCGGCGGTGAGGGAATCCCTTGGCCCCCCGCCGGACTTCAAAAGAGCTTCGGGAAGTCCGGTGGGGGGCCAAGGGATTCCCTCCCAGCCGGCCGCATTTAAAAGCACTCCGGGCAAAGCAGCGAAGTGCGCTGCTTTCCCCGGAGTGCTTTTAAACGCGGGCGGCTGGGAAGGAATCCCTTGGACCCCCGCCGGACTTCAAAAGAGCTTCAGGAAGTCCGGCGGGGGGGCAAGGGATTCCCTCCCAGCCGCCCGCATTTAAAAGCACTCCGGGGAAAGCAGCGAAGTGCGCTGCTTTCCCCGGAGTGCTTTTAAACGCAGGCGGCTGGGAAGGAATCCCTTGGACCCCCGCCGGACTTCAAAAGAGCTTCGGGAAGTCCGGCGGGGGGCCAAGGGATTCCCTCACCGCCGCCAGCATTTAAAAGCACTCTGGGCAAAGCAGCGAAGTGCGCTGCTTTCCCCGAGCGCTTCTAAATGCGCTGCGCTTCCCCGCTGTCCCAGAGATTTCCCTATGGGCTTTCGTCTTGCGAAGCAAGCCCATAGGGAAATTCGTTTTGCGAAGCGCCTCCAAAACGGAAAACCCTTTCGTCTAGCGGGTTTTCCGTCTTGCGAGGCGTTCGTCTTGCGGGGTACCACTGTATCAGTGCATGTGGTGCCAGTGAGCATGGGGATTAATCAACAATAAGAGGACCCAAATCCTTTCTTTCTTTCTTTCCTATTTTAACGTGGTGCCCATGTTGTAGTCTAACCTCTGTAGGGCTGACTAAAGCTGAATTGGCTGAATGGCAGAAGGAGCATCTGTAGAAGTGTTTAGCATCTCCCTCATCTGTAGAAATCAGTGGTTTTGGGCAGAGTCTCATGGAACTTTGAGTAAAAAGATAAACTGAGTCTTTTCATGTGCTTCTGTTTAACAGTTATGGCTGGTGGCTGTCTGTTTTCATAAAAAGAGCATAGAAAAGAAGACAAAAGGAAGGAAGAATTTATATAAACAAGGTATCAAATGCATTCCCTGAATTTTTGCAAGTCTACCATTATCCTCATTGGCTTGACCTTAAAGTCAAAACCCTGTAAGATTCATTAGCTCTAACTAGTAAGAACAGCATCAGCACTTGTAAACCTGCCTTGGGACAAAATATGGTGTTCCTCTTTTAGATATTAAACTATCTATTTTTTCTAAAATCTCTATATCTACAGCAAAAGGGGAATCTTATTAAATTGTTAGAACTTGGCATTATTCCTTTCAGGGCTGTGCTCATGGGGGCAGGTGGGGGGGAGCAGACCAGAAAGGAAGGTTCAAGAACATTAGGAAAGGCCGTGGAAATATTTGCAGATGGAGGAAACGGTTGCTGGTAAATGTTACCACTAGCCCAGAGACGTGGGGAGCAGGAGACTGTAGCCTTGCTGAATCTTGGCAGGCACATGAGGGAGCCAAAAGGGAGCATTAGAGCTCCTCCTGAAGCCTGCTCCAAATGTCAATCTAACATTTGCAGAAGTGCGCAGAACTGTTTTGAGAAGAAATATCGGACGAGAAGGTCAAGGCTGGAAAAGTTGTACAAAGTCAGCAAGCCAAATGAGAAGAACACATGGGCTGAAATTGTGCTTTGAGAATCCATTCCTTCTTCCATAACTGTGGGGCACATGTATAAAGATGTATTTAAGATGCAGGCAAAGGGCTTTCTCATCAGGTCGATTCTGATACAGCATGCTTCTGAATACCAGCTGCTGTGAATCCCAGGTGGGCAGGGTGCTATTGCACTCATCATGTTCTGCTTGCATGCTTCCCAGGGGCATCTAGTTGGCCACTGTGACAAAGTGGAAAGGAGTTTAGAAGAGGGGTAAGTCTCCACTGCCTGGCCTATCATGCCACGCCCCCCACCACACCCCAAAGACCTTCGGGGGACCTAATCCAGCCTTGGCTGAGCTGGCTTCTGCTGAGCTGGCTGAGCCCCAGTTGAGCCAGGATAGGGCACTTACACCTGTGCTACCTGTTCACGAAGCTACCAGCATGAGTCTGACCAAACTGTGGGAGGCAGTGGAAGACAGGAGTGCCTGGAGTGCTCTGGTCCATGGGGTCACGAAGAGTCAGACACGACTAAACAACTAAACAACAAAGGGCACTTACACCTGTGCACCTCCAGCTGAACCAGAATGGGAGACTCACCTGACAGACAATGATCTGCCTATTCCAAACACAAACTTGCCCAATCATCCTGGGCAAACTTGGCTTTGGATTGTTCCCTACGAAATCTTATGAATTGAATAGCTTTAGGACAGCTCAAGCTACCAATAAAGAGCTATTTGTGGCTTTGCATGATTGAACAAATAATGTAACGAAGCACAACAAACCTTGTGACCCATGAGTGAAATGCTACATTTCTATTTGCCAGAAGAAATTCAGAAGCAGGAGAAAGACAGAGATTATTAAATTTGCCTTAAATGAAAAAGCCCTGCTTGTAAACTAGTGATTTATTTTTTTTTAAGTCTGACAAATAAATCAGCTTTTGGGAAGTGTTATGGAGCAGAGCAGGCAGCAATTAGGCAGATAATGACAGCATTGCTAGCTTGGGGGGGGGAGTACAGTATACCATTTAATTTGGGGTTCCAAGTTGCACCTTCCAAACTTAAAAATACAAGTTCAACTATATGGTGTTTATAACACCAGGAGGTGGGAGGAGGGTTCTGCACATCCCTTTCTTACCCCATCAAAGTACTGCCACTTTTCTCTTGCATAACTTTTGTAAAGCTGTAAAATTGCCGGTTGGCGACTGTCTGAAAGCACTTCAGACAAATGGCAATATTACTCTACAGAAGGGTATCATCAATAGGATAGTAAGTTGGGCCCACTGCAGCTTCTAATCAGCTCATCAATAGTGATGTGATGACTCTTTTTCTCCTTAAGTACAGGGCCAATTTGTTTCACAGCCTTACTGCGAGGAGAATTGAAAGAGAGGAAGAGACGTCTATTTTCTGCAGGCCAGACCCAGCAGAAAGGCAAAGGACGAGATGCACCCCCCCTCCTGCAACTGCCCACAACTGGCCCTTGAATATTACTTCAACACTGGCAGGAGAGCAGCATCCTTCACTGCAGCTGAGGGCAGCAGGTTAGCTGAGGGACCACAGGGCAAGCCACCCACAATGCTTTCTCCTGCAACACCTGAGCACCACTCCCTACCCTCACCCCCGCAAGAGTTTCTGCCACCTGAATCAGCCACCTCACTCTGCCTTATGGTAGGGCCAGCCCTGCCAGAGGCTAACAGTGCAATGCGGGCAGTGGTAATAGATGATCAGCAGCACATATATAGGGCTTTCACGTATAAAATGGGAAACTTCCCCCAAAATGAATATTTTGGGCAGAATATAATGAGTCCCGTCATCAGAAGCCCTGTGCAAGGACTTCTGCTTGTGCAATGGGCTTACTCCACTGCCCCCCCACCTCCTGCAACTTACTTAGGGAGGTGGGTCTGAAGAACCTATGCAACAACTCATGGGGGGAGGGACGAGAGGGAGAATCATTCCAACTGGCCAGCTGAAATGCTTGCCCTGACGGAAGGATCGCCTTAGTGCAAGCACTGAATTCCTCGCAAAGACTTTGATCTTTGAATCAAGCAATCCTTTCCTCTTGGTGTGCCAAAGCCAGTGCCTCCCACCAGGCAAAGTCTCCCACTGCACGTGTCAGGCCACTGATGAAGAGACATGTTCATCACTTCTTAACGCCTTGCAGATGCTGGATCTTAGATTGCCTCTGAGCATGTGCAGAGAGTATTTCTACCAATATTATGCGGCTATAGAAAACCTAGATAAGTCAAGAATTTGTGAGAAGAGTACACTGGTACCTTGGGTTAAGAACTTAATTCGTTCTGGAGGTCCTTTCTTAACCTGAAACTGTTCTTAACCTGAGTTACCACTTTAGCTAATGGAGCCTCCTGCTGCCGCCGCATCACCGCCATGCAATTTCTATTCTTAGCATGAAGCAAAGTTCTTAACCCGAGGTACTATTTCTGGGTTAGCGGAGTCTGTAACCTGAAGCATCTGTAACCTGAAGCATCTGTAACCCGAGGTACCACTGCACTTAGGGAAGAATGTTCAACTCCAAAGTGTGTTTCAGCCTCCTTACCAGGTTTTATAGAAAGTAAGTACTAACTACAGCTAACTACTCTTGCTTACTTATTTCTTATTTCTTTTAATACTCAGATTTGGTTGCTAATAACATTTGGTTTACCCCTATGTCAAACACATACTTATAGATCATCGTTGAAGGGGTTAAGATGGGAGGTAATTCCTTTTCTATTGCAATCTTGATGTGGTGAAGAATTGGATCAGAACATAGTTATCCCTCAGTATTCATATTTCTCTGAATTTTGTAATACAATTATTGGCTCCCCTCCTCAGTGCTGCATGTGATCTATACAGAGCACACCCACATTTACAAAGTGTTTCCTTGGGAATGAAATGTATGAAGTGGAATAACATAATGACTATGTAAGTTACGTATGTTGTGTAATGTTACCACAGAGGACAGAGAGACAAATGACATCATTTTTGGCATAAGACAAACTGCAGTAGAATGGAAGCAGTGATGTATACAGAGCAGAAAGAGACACAGCACCTTCTAACACCCCTAGGTGGGACTGACTACATATAACATAGTGTTACTACAGCACTTCCGGGGAAATGGTGGCTGACTAAGCATGATTAACATTACATTGTTCTAAATTTCTTTTTTCTCTTTTATCACTTTCATTTTCTTAATTGATAGGGCTACATTATTTATTTAGCAAGCAACTCTGGTTCATTTATTTCATCAGGAGGCTGCATTTAAAACAAAAATAAATAAATCATGACCCACCCATGCATTTAGATTTTAACCGTAGGAATAACTCAGATGCATTGGCTGATTAATTTCATACTAACAGAGAGTGGCTTGTGGAATCCAGGCAGCAACACCAGGATAATTTTTTTCCTGTTTGAAGAACGCATGCAAAAAACCCAACTTCAAAAGAAGGGGAACAACAGTATAACTGTCCAACCCCACATTTAAGTGAGAAACTTGGCTTCATTACTCTAGCCCCCCTAGCCAGTTATTATGTTGCAGACTAGGGCCCCAATCCATGCCTAGCCACTTACTTAATGAACTTGTGGCCTTGGGTGGGGGTGATCGTCTACATCAGATGTGTCCATAAAGTTCAATATGGACCAGATGAGCATCACAATCCACATTGGGCCCCCAGGAGAATTGGAGATTCTCTAATGTGCCTAATGTATGCTGGGGTACAGCTTTTCTTCTAAACTTTTAGGTGTGGATTAGAATCCCCCTAACTGCCACTCACCCTTGTACAAGAGGTTTGTGCTCACATGTTGGAATATTTGTCCTTCTTTCCTTAGCTATCTGACCCTTGTACCATCTTGCAAACGTCTTTCAAGAGTCCCTCAATTATCAAAAGTAATTCCCCATGTACTGGGGGTGAGTGGGTGGAAAAACAAATATAACATGCCTTCTGGCTCACAGAAC
Source organism: Podarcis bocagei (assembly GCF_964188305.1). Classification (NCBI taxonomy): domain Eukaryota; kingdom Metazoa; phylum Chordata; class Lepidosauria; order Squamata; family Lacertidae; genus Podarcis; species Podarcis bocagei. The sequence goes on from NC_138125.1 coordinate 30,099,657, forward strand.
TTTTTTTTCATAATTATCTGGCTCCTGCAATGAAACCAAATGCCCAAATAACTGAGGAAATAGAACACAGTAACTCTGTGGGAGCTAAAACACATCTGGGTCCAGCCAGTACTTGGATGGTGGACCACATGAGAAACCTACAATGCTGGAAGAAAGGAGGGGCAAATAAATATTAGCTAGATTCTGACATCCATTAATTTATTGGGTTTAGAAGGGTTTCCATCCCCTCAAACCTTTAATGCTATGTATATTTGATTCTGTTTCAGAAATCAGTAGTTAAAATTCTGGTAACTTTTCTTCCACCTACCTAGAGTCTTGTTCATCAATCATAGACCTAAACTATTTCACACCAGCTCCTTGGTGCTTTTGTAAAAGTAGCCCAGGGAGCTCATTATGTCAAGCACATTATATATTATCTTGCCTTTTTTTGATAGTGTACATTTTGCTAGAATGATCCTGATGGTTTCTCACCATAGTTTCACTGAGTGTCCCAGATGCCACTTTGACATTGCATATTTTAAACAGACAGGAGACAGCATTTGGGCTTATTATCTTGACAAAGGTCAGCTGGTAAAACTGTTAGGGCTCTGTTCCTCTTTAGTGTCGTGCAATTCCAGCATTGTTGCCGAGCTGATAAATAAATTCAATCAAGTTTCTGCACAAAAGAAGCTCTGACAGACAAAGAAAGGAGAGGTCTGTGCACGGCGTTTCATAAGGGCAATCAACGATTTTATCTCTCTAATGCAAAAGCATTAGCAAGGATTTTACCCTTGAGTGCCTTAACCTCAAGAGCATTCATTTTACCAGATCTGCCTCTATAGCCCCAAAGTGGCAGGACTCCATTGAAAGCACAGCATTAGGAACATTGATTACAAGAAATGGTAAACAAAAGGATGTTGCAGTGCTCTTAAGGGCCACTCATGGGGTGTTTTCAAAAATGGTTACATTAAAAGCCACCGCTTCTTGAAACCCAGCAAGCAAAGTTACATGAAGCCTGAAATCATTCGCTCCTCTACAACAGGCGCTGGATTTGGCAGATTTAATAAAACGATTATTACAACTATCAAGATTATTGCCTGCTGGATCAGGCCGGTGGTGCCAACCAGATGTCCACGGAGAGCCTGCAAGAAGGATCTGAGCTCAACTCAGCCCACCCCTGATTCCTAACAACTTGAATTCAGAAGCACAATGCCTCCAACATTGGTGACTGAAAATAGCTATCAGCATTAGCAGCCACAGATAGCCTTAGATGATGATGATTAAATTTTGTACATTAATATAATACACATATACAGTGGTACCTCGGATTACATACACTTCAGGTTACAGACTCCACTAAACCCAGAAATAGTGCCTTAGGTTAAAAAATTTGCTTCAGGATGAGAACAGAAATTGTGCAGCAGCGGCGCAGCAGCAGCAGGAGGCCCCATTAGCTAAAGTGGTGCTTCAGGTTAAGAACAGTTTCAGGTTAAGAACAGACCTCCAGAACGAATTAAGTTCTGAACCTGAGGTACCACTGTATAAATTTATTAATGATTATGATGATCAAGAATATATCTTGCCTTACTTAAAAGAAAAAGGCAACTTAGAGAACAATTATTTTCATGGGGCATGAAATTAGCCAGCACTGCGTTTTTTTGGGGGGGGGGGCCTGGGCAAGCTGCCCAAGCAGGCCCTCTTCCCTGAGTTGAACTACTTCCTCCTCAACCTTGTTGCCACTGCTCACATGCTTGTGCCCTTCCTCTAGGCCCAATCTTCATGGCTGCCAAGAGCGTAAGGGAAAGGCAAGTGTTGGCTGCTGGTCCTTCTCCTTGTGCTTCTCCCTGTTTCTTCACCCAGAAAGTGCAGTCAAAGAAGCAGCAGGCCCCATGGGTAGGCACCGCAGTGCTGCCGCCACCCCCCAAGAAAGGCAACCCTTGATTCCAGTTTGCAAAACCCTGGCTAAACCACAGAGGAAACTGAAGCTGATTTCTTACTGAACTCTGCTACTTGGATTCCCAAGGCAAAGTGGGAGACGGGGGCTGGAAGGGAGGTGGAGAGAATGCTTTTTTATGGGAAACCTGTATCTCTAGAGCACTCTATGCACAAGCTTCAAAACAACACAGCAAACACTGCAGTTCCACACTATGCTAAGGTCTAGTATCTAATAATTTTCACAATTACTGAAACACAGCACAGGAAGATGTCCAGGAGGAGCTCAAGCACCTCCTTGGAACTGCATGTGCCTCCTTTGGAAGAATCAGTTCATACTTCATGAATCACAGGCCTTAAAGAGACTGGATCAGTGGTCCTATATCCTGCCTCAAACAAGGGGCTTCCCTGTCTGCATTCAAGCTTGAGACACACTCTCTCTCTCTCTCTCTCTCTCTCTCTCTCAGAATTCAGTGCATTCTACCAGGTGTGACCTTTCTAAACAGTGGCAGCGGCTGTGCTTTAGCATCCACGTTCCATATCGGACAACATCTCCAGCCCATCCATCAAAATGTCCAAGTGGTGATTGCATATCTTCATATGGAGAGGGAGTCAATTAAGGGTGAGTCATTAATGTGAAATCATTCCACTTCTCCCAAAATGAATAGAAGTGAATTGGCACAGTGTTGGGCCAGTGCCGACTTCTTAGCTGGACACAAGTGGATCAGAGTGGAAGCACAGAGACAGAGTGAACTCATTTCATAGATAGCATCTCCAAGCCCAATATGGTAATTTCAAAATTTGGAAATAATTTCTTATGACAAATGAATCCACTTCTTCCCAGCCATTTTCTCATCAAGGCATTTCACTTCATCAATGCCAACAGTAACTGCTTGCCTTGGCAAAAAAGCCCAAAAAACCCCTGAAGGCAACAGAAGAGAGAGAGAAGAATCAAGAACCAAGATGGGGCAATGCCAACTCTGAAATGGGACTCCTGGCACTTTGTGACCTAGAGAGGCAATGGAGCTTGGCTCCAGCAAATGAGCTCAGGGAATTCAATAGGAGAGAAGAGAGATATGACATTCAAGGCTGGTTCACACATTTACACAGAGGCAAAGCTAGGTTTACTTCCAAGTATACACTCTACAGAACGGGCAGCCAACTATTAGTCTCTGATAAGTAGACCTGTATGGTGTGCATGTTTTTAGATGTGCTTCCATCACATTATGTCTTTACAATACTAAATGTATACTTGACACATCTTACTGTAAGTGCACCTCAGTTGTGGAAGGCGGTCCCCAGAAATCTAGCATCTGCACTGCAGCATTTTCAGCACCAGATGAAGACCTCCCCTCTGCCCAGGGCTTTTCAATCGTCAATTTGCAACTTTTCTTTTCTTTTCTTTTTTTAGTGCTTTTAAGATCTTTGGAACTGTTGCCTCCCCACCTCCACTTTTTAGGTTGAAATCTGAATTTATTCTGTTGATGGTTTTATTCTGTTTTAGATTTCATTCTTATTTTTTATTATATTTTATATATGTATAAATCACCCAGAGAACCTTTTGCTATTGGGTGGCATATAAATACAGTAAGCATGTAAAACAAAAATACATACAATGCAACGAAATGTATGAAGTGGCTTGTTGATTTATGTCCATATAGCCCAAACCTATGCAAGGCTGGCTTGGCTGAACTACATGGACTATTTATTATGCAAGTGTTTTCACAAAACATTTGAGCCTGAAAGTTTAAATCTTCCCTCCCATACATGCAAGCACATACGGGATCATACTCCCAATCTTTTCAGCAAAAAAAAGGGAGAGCGCTTTTCAGAGTTTTCCTATACAACTCTTCTTATATAAAAAGCTACTGATGAGAATATTTCCTATATATTAATTTGGAGCAAGGATTAGTGCGGTAATAATTAAAACAAACATAATTATACTTATCCCTTCCCCTCTGAAATTAGATTAATGATGGTGATATTTCCGCACCAAAGCATGCTTCAGACATCATTGCCTGTGTCAGGACTAAGCAGAGCTGGAAGCACACAGCAAAGGGGAAGAGGATTCATGGGTGGATGAGGGAATTCATTTCTCCCCCTCTCTTAATTCACATGGACAGATCTGAGAACTCCCACACAGAAAAGGAAACAGGGATACATTTCAGTGCTGTCAGAGAAATGTAGGTGCACATTTTAATTTCCTTGAGAAATTACTCCATTCCAGTAAGCAAGCAGGGTGTGTTTGTGCCCTACTTTACTTTAAACAGAGGGGTCTATTTAAAGGGTTGTCCAGTCCAAGGCCAAGAAGAAGAAGAAGAAGAAGAAGAAGAAGAAGAAGAAGAAGAGGAGGAGGAGGAGGAGCTTGGATTTGATATCCTGCGTTATCACTACCCGAAGGAGTCTCAAAGCGGCTAACATTCTCCTTTCCCTCCCCCCCAACAAACACTCTGTGAGGTGAGTGAGGCTGAGAGACTTCAGAGAAGTGTGACTAGCCCAAGGTCACCCAGCAGCTGCATGTGGAGGAGCGGGGACGCGAACCCGGTTCCCCAGATTACGAGTCTACCGCTCTTAACCACTACACCACACTGGCTCTCAAGAAGGAAGAGTAGTTGTTTTGAAATTGCTCAAACACATAGCTCAGTCAGTAGAGCATGAGACTCTTAATCTCAGGGTCATGGGTTTGAGCCTCACGTTGGCCAAAAGATTCCTGCATTGCATAGATGGCCCTCGTGGTCCCCTCCAACCCTGCAAGTTTATGATTATGTGATTCTAATAGCCCTGGACAGGAGACTGAGCCAACACACAAGTCAATGGGTAACAATCTTCCTACCATGACTCTCTCTCTCTCTCTCGTGGGGGGGGGGGTGGCTGGTAATTTGCAATGTTTGCTGACAATATATGTTCAAAATGTTCAAAGTTACCCCAATCATCATCAAGCCACCTTTCTTGTTAAGAAGAGCACAGATATCGACTGAGTACAGCCATGGATTTTCTGGCAAGGCGAAAGCTTCCTGTGCTGGCCCACAATGAAGTTTACTTTTGGTGCAACAATGCATGACAATCTATTAAAGGCTCTGATGATCACATTATACACCCAGTGTAAAAGTTCCCTCCCTGCCCCCCCCCACATACTTGTGCTATATGAAATCAAGGATATAGAACCACAGATCATTTTTCAATTGTTGCATCACTGAAATAATAAAGATGGATGGTTGGGCTTTTTAATGAATTTTTTATTGTTCGTTCATCCTCCCTAAATGTGGATTAATTACTTGGTTTATTTACACTACATTAGGAAATTCGAAGGAACTGTCAAGCACTCAGGGTCATTTGCTAGGATATGCTTTTTCCTCCTCCAAAGCTGGAGGTCACATAAGTCTTATACAGATGCCACTTGCATAAAAGACAAAGGAACTGCAAAGGTCCAACTGAGTGTCTTCACAGAATCATAGAATTGGAGAGTTGGAAGGGACTAAAGGGTCATGGAGTCCAACCCCCTGCAGTGCAGGAATCTCAGCTAAAGCATCCATGACAGATATGTGAGCAAATTCCATGATTTAGCTATGCGCTCTGTGAAGAAGTACCATATTTTGCTTGCCCTGAATCTTCCAACGTTCAATTTTATTATATGTCCTTGAATTCTAATTAAAATAGGAGCCACCAGCAATAGCACTTGTTTACTAGACCGGCTTCTTTGTCGCTGCTGTACTCAGACGCCTCAAGGTAAGGGAGGAGGAGGGAAGCCACCATTGCCAGAGGGACAGGGGGAGGCAGGAACACTTCGCTGCCACTGCCACCAGGAAAGTCCACCACCTCTCATGGGAGTCCGTTCCGCTGTTGAACAGCTCTTACTGTCAAAAAAAATATCTGAATGTTTAGTCGGAATCTCCTTTCTTGCAAATTGAAGCCATTGGTTCTAGATTCAGGTAGGTAACCATGCTGGTCTGACACAGTCAAAATAAATAAATAAATAAAAATTAAAAAATTGTCTGGTAGCACCTTAGAGACCAAGTAAGTTTGTTCTGGGTATGTATAAGCTTTTGTGTGCACGTACACTTCTTCACCTGAAGAAGCTTATACCCAAAACAAACTTATTTGAAGATAGCTATCATTTTTCTTCTCAGTCTCCTCAGCTCCTTCAAGCGCTGCTCATAAGGCTTAGTTTCCACACTCATGATCATCTTGACTGTCCTCCTCTGCACACATTCCAGCTTGTCAGCATCCTTCTTAAATTGTGATGCCCAGAACTGGACCCAGTATTCCAAGTGTGGTCTGACCCAGGCAGAATAGAGTGGTACTATTACTTCCCTTGATCTGGACACTATACTTCTGTTGATGCAGCCTAGAATAGCATTGGGGGTTTGGGGGGGGGGGGTTGGCTGCTGCATCACACTGTTGATTCATGTTAAGCTTGAGGGTCCACTAAGACCCCTAGATCCTTTTCACAGGTACTACTGGCAATCCAGGTGTCTCCCATATTATATTTGTGCAGCTGGTTCTTCCTGCCTAAGTGCAGAGCCTTACATTTGTCCCTATTGAAATTCATTTTGTTAGCCTAGGCCCCATTCTCCAATCTGCTAAGGGCATACTGAATCCTAATTCTGTCTTCTGCAGCATTAACGACCCCTCCCAGTTTGGTGTCATCTGCAAATTTGATGAACATCCCCATAATTCCTTCACCCAAGTTGTCTCATTTTGGTATAAATGGTTTCCACACTACATCTTTAGAAAGCAATGGTACCTACAGGAGCACGTGTGTTACTTAGGATACCAGCAAAGATCTGCCCATCTCCAAGTTCCCTTGTCATCCAAAGTGCACCTGGTGACTACTGCCGAGATATGGGAGGTGCCCACTAGGCACACTTTCCAGAAACAACTGATTACATTTTTGTTTCCCAGCTAGATGAATTGGTCTCTGCCCTGTGTTTCTTCTTTGTATTGTTTTAAAATGCATTTGCTACTGTTTCCTGTGTTGCCTTTAGCTGTTTCGATTGTATTTTGCATATCACCTTAATACACATGTGGAAAACAATAAGCAATAAACAAATACAACTGATAGAGGGATATTTTGGTCCGAGGGCCCTGATTTTTGAGAGCTTGTCTTGCCAGAAAAGTTCATCCGGTGCCTTTCTTTATGCTACTGTGGCATCTGATCGAGGACTTTTACTCTTCCCAACCTTTCAATTCACTCTGTTCCATTTTCTCTCCCATAAGGACAACCTCACTAATCCTATATCCCAAAGCAGGGCATGCACATCTACAGTATTCCTGCCATGTGCCTGTTAAGTTTTGGTGTGGAATCCTCCAGGGACGATTCCACAGGCTCCCTGGCTTGTTCTCTTACTGAATAGCCTGGATGTTCTTAACACTGAACTGAAATGTAGCTTTCATGAAATGTACAATAATAGCTTCTTGTTCTATTCATGGTGTAAATGGTGAGCAGTTTGCCATCTTTGACATGAGGTCCTTATACATATCTGAAGAATTTCAACACATCATATCTTTTCCCCAGGATGAAAACCCCAAGTCACAGATAGGATTAGCAGATCATTAGCCATCTTTATAAATATCTCATAAATTCTTCAATCTTACATCATGTTTCTTCAGTTGCAATGGTGAGCAATGAGTAAAATCTTCCTGAATGGAGCAGTGCCTATGTTCAGTTACTTGTATACAGGATGGCAGCTTGGACACCTTTTTTTGCGGGGGGGGGGGACTATTTCATGTTGGGGTCCTGCTATTTACATCCAAGGCCACTTGCCTTCTCACTTGCATCCCTTACTGGGGGTGGGGGGATCACAGGGCTAGGATCATAAGAAAATTATAAGTGACCTCTGTGAAGCCCACAAGCAATAACTCCATCCTACTCATGTCCTGATATTGTTTGGAATTATCTTGTTCCACCCTGGGATGCAAACCTTAGTGGCAGCAATGTCCACACAAAGAAACATCTCTGAACACATATATAGGTAGAAAGCATTTTTGCTATGACTGAACATTATCAGATGAGCACTATGAAGTTAGATTAGATGACCCTTGGGGTTCCTTCTAACTCCTGTAGAGTTAGATTCTATGATTCTAAGTCCAGAAACAGATATTATGCTGGAATAAGAGTGCAAGGAAACATGGAAGGTATTGCTTTATTTCTCACGGGGAAGATTAATACATGTATCTGTGAACAAATTTGTCCTGATATATCCACCAAAGTACGTCATCTGCCCAGCTAAAGAGATTGATTGCATATAGGTTAACTACTAAATAGCAAAGAACAGTGAAAAGTTGTCTTAAGAAATGGGAAACACTGAATAAAATTTGTAGCCACATCTCAGACTCCCATTCCGCAGAGAAGAATCGGGAAAGGATGCTTGCAAATTTCATTTCAAATGCACTCAGATTTTCTAGCTGTCAAGGGAGAAAACACAGTTGGGAATTGTCGGATCGATGAACTGCCTTGTCAGAAGGTCCAATCACCTAAAGACCATGAAATTATCTTCCCCAAATGCTGTAATCAACTCTACTATGCAATTAGGTGAAAACACACTCTGCCACAGGAATGGGTAACATTAGGATTACAGGCATAGGTTGTAATCCATTCATCTGAGAGTTAGCCACATTCAAGTCAAAGAGAGTTACTTCTATTGAAGACATGTGCAGGGTTACATTGCAAAAGCAGCTGGGATCCCAAAAATATACATCTTAGGTGTCAAAAGCCTGGGTAAAGAGGTGTGTCTTCAGCATTTGCTGTAAGCTGTACAATGAAGAACCCAGGTACACCTCTGTGGGGTTTTCCACAATTTAGGGCTGACACAGAGAATTATCTCTCTCAACCCACCTCCAGCCTGAGTTTATGAGGGCAGTTAAGCAACCAAGAAGGGCCCCCTCTGCTAATCTTAACACCTGATTGGGTCTGTAGGAAAGGTGGCCTTTCAGGTACTGGGGCCTGAGTTATTCAGGGCTTTAAAAACTAATATGAGCACCTTGAATTGAATGGCTCTGATTACTCAGTTCCACATCTCATTCGATCCTACTTTAGCTGATAATACATTTTCTTTGTGGTTTCAATTTACTAAATGGTGCCCACCAAAACATTCAAGAGAGCTCCGTCTCATGGTATATCTTGCTCTTTTTAGAGTTTAAGAATCTTTTGAGCAATTGTATTTCCAAGTGATATCTAGCCTTGCGTTGCGAGGCCTCGTGACCACCCCATTCCCTAAGGTGTAAATAACTAGACAACCTGCAGCATATTGGTTTTTTTGAGATCAAATAAGCCCAAAATTTAATTGGCTACAAATGTGAAGGTTTGGCCATAGGCACTGGGGCAACAGTGCGTGTCACTCCCACCGGTCTCCTGGGAGTGTTTCTAAGGGTGAAGCCAGTGTCAAATTGGGGTGTCCCCCAAGCGGTCCCTGATGGAGGAGTGGTATGGCCCTAGCCCCCATCTGGGCACTGGACAGAAGCCACTCCCCCTGGATCCTTTTAACAGGATACTCTTACCCATGTGGGGGGGGGGAGCAGGCGGAGGCTATAATAATCCCCCACACCTGCCCTCCTCATGTCCCCCAGAAACAGTACTTCTGTCTTGTCAGGATTCAATCTCAATCTGTTTGCCGCCATCCATCCTCCAACCACCTCCAGACACTCACACAGGACTGTCACCGCCTTCACTGGTTCTGATTTGAAAGAAAGGTAGAGCTGGGTATCATCTGCATACTGATGAACACCCAGCCCAAACCCCCTGATGATCTCTCCCAGCGGCTGCATGTAGATGTTGAAAAGCATGGGGGAGAGGACAGAACCCTGAGGCACCCCACAAGTGAGAGCCCAGGGGTCTGAACACTCATCCCCCACCACCACTTTCTGAACACGGCCCAGGAGGAAGGAGCGGAACCACTGTATGACAGTGCCCCCAGCTCCCAGCCCCTCGAGACGGTCCAGAAGGATGTTATGGTCGATGGTATCAAACGCCGCTGACAGATCCAGCAGAACTAGGAAACAGCTCTCACCTTTGTCCCTAGCCCGCCGGAGATCATCAACCAGTGCGACCAAGGCAGTTTCAGTCCCGTGATGAGGCCTGAATCCCGACTGGAATGGATCCAAATGGTCCGCTTCTTCCAGGCGTGCCTGGAGTTGTTTAGCAACCACTCGCTCAATCACCTTGCCCAAGAGTGGAAGATTTGAGACTGGGCGATAGTTGGCCATCGTGGCCGCATCTAAAGATGATTTTTTAAGAAGCGGTTTAATAACCGCCTCTTTCAGCGGGTCTGGGAAGGCTCCCAGGGAAGCATTCACCACCCCACGAAGCCCATCGCCCAGCCCTTCCCGGCGAGCTTTTATAAGCCAGGATGGGCAAGGATCAAGGAGACAGGTGGTTGGTTTCACTCGTCCAAGCAGCCTGTCCACATCCTCGGAGGTAACAGATTGGAATTGATCCCACACAATTTGACTAGACAGGACTCTAGCACTCTCCCGCCCCGGCCCTGCTCCCACGGTGGCGTCTACCTCTTCCCGAATCTGAGCGACTTTATCTGCAAAAAACTTTGCAAAATCATTGCAGGAGATCATGTGGCCCGTACTGGGCCCCGATGTAGCAGGTGGTTCCGCTAAATTGCGGACCACCTGAAAAAGTCTCCTGCTGCTGTTTTCTGCAGATGCAATAGAGGCGGCGAAGAAAGCCTTCTTCGCCGTCGCTACCGCCACTTGGTAGGCTCGACACTGAGCTCTAACCTGTGTCCGGTCAGCTTCAGAATGGGTCATCCGCCACCGGCGCTCTAGCCGTCTCAATGATTGTTTCATTGCCCTCCGATCTGTGGAAAACCACGGGGCTGTCCGGGCTCCATGCAATCGGAGAGGGCACTTCGGAGCCAAACAGTCAATAGCCCTGGTCAACTCCACATTCCAGCGGGCCACCAGGGAATCAGCTGAAAGGCCATCAACATGGGATAAAGCATCCCCTACCGCTCTCTGGAAACCATTTGGATCCATTAAGTGGCGGGGGCGGACCATCCGAATCGGTCCCACCTCCCTGCAGAGGGGAAGGGTCGCGGAGAAGTCAAGTTGCACCAGGAAGTGGTCTGACCATGGCACTTCTTTTGTTTCGCTTTTACTTAGTGTCAGAACACCAACATCCATGGAGGTAAACACCAGGTCCAAGGCATGTCCGCGGCTATGGGTTGGGCCAAACTTATTCAGGGACAGCCCCATGGAGGCCATGCTTTCCACGAAGTCCCGAGCAGCCCCTTGTAAGGTCGTGTCGGCATGGATATTAAAATCCCCTAGGACAACCAAACTAGGTGTCTCCAGGAGAACATCCACCACGACCTGAAGCAGCTCGGGCAGGGAATCCTTGGTGCAGCGGGGAGGTCGGTACACCAAAAGGAATCCTGTACTGCCCCTATTGCCCAACTTCCAGAACATGCACTCAGAGAACTGGGTCTTCCCAATAGGACGCCTGGTGCAAACTAATGACTTCCTAAAAATCACTGCAACCCCCCCTCCCCGCCCACAAGGCCTGGGTTGCTGTGTGTAAGAGAAACCTGGTGCACAAGCAGCGGCAAGAACAGGCCCATCTGCTTCATCCAACAAAGTCTCTGTTACACAAGCCAGGTCAAATCGTCCATCCATGATCAAGTCATGGATGGCAGTGGTCTTATGAATCATTGACCTGGCATTGCACAGCAGCACCTTCAGGCTATGTGGGTATCCCTTGCTGATTCTAGTATCCGTCCGGACAGGACCAGACCCGGAGGCAGGGATAGTCCTCAGACAACGACTAAACCTGCCTCCTCTGTAATTACATGGTCTGGTCTTAGCGTAACTCCTCCTCCTACCCGTGATCACTGAGATCGGTTGTCCCAGCGCATCCCCCTCTGTGGAACATACCCCAGCCATTTTGTTGGCTGGGACCCACTCCCCGGCAGCCCTGACCCTTCCCTTTAAGAACAAAATAAGACCTTAAAACAATAAAAAACCCCAGAAAACAAAAAACAATACAAATGAAAAACTATAAAAATTACAAATCCATTAAAATCAAACAAATTCCCAACTAAACATCCATCCCACCCCCATCCCCGTCCCCGCACATACAAAAAAAAAAGGAAAAGGAACATTTTAAAAAGAACTCTGCGCCCCTCCGGATCCCCCTGGGCCGCAGCAGCAGTGACAGCAACCGTCCCTGTGAGGCCTGTCAGGCCCTGCCCTGGGCCAGGTGGTGAGTGGCAGGAAGGAGCAGGGCCCTCAGACACTCACACAGGAGAGTCCTCCTGGGCAGCAGAATGCAGCAGTCCCTGTGAGTCCTTCAGGCCCCGCCCTGGGCCAGATGGTGAGTGGCAGGAAGGAGCAGGGCCCTCAGACACCCACACAGGAGAGTCCTCTTGGGCAGCAGAACGCAGCAGTCCCTGTGAGTCCTTCAGGCCCCGCCCTGGGCCAGGTGGTGAGTGGCAGGAAGGAGCAGGGCCCTCAGACACCCACACAGGAGAGTCCTCCTGGGCAGCAGAATGCTACAACCTCCCCTCCAACCAAGACTAGGCCTATCCACCTTACAAAGTTGTGATGATTGCTATGAGGTAGGCAAGAACCCAAAGGGTGGACCCAATTTGCCAGATGGGAAAAATTCCTGCCTGGCCCCTAAATCTGGTGACCGACATAGTCCACAGCAAGGTTGTACCATGCGCAAAAAACAACAACAACCCTAATCTGAGGGAGGGAGGGTTGGAGAACCAGCACTGTGAGATAGAAGCTAAAAGGCCCTTCAGGCCAGGCATTTATCCTTGCCCTGGGTGCGGTGCCAATCACCACTACTGGTCAGTTGGCACCATGCCCAGGGGAACGCCCCCCCAAATTTCTGCCACCATTGGCCAATTCAGCAGCAGGAGGACGATCTGGCCTGCAATAGACCAGTTCACAGGGGAGACCCGGGGCCTGTCCGCAAAAACGCCTGCCCAAGAGAGAATAGACTTAACCCACATGGTCAGTATCCTTGACTTGGACACCTTGAAGAAATGTCCAAAACATATTGGGCCCCATCTCAACTAAGGCCTTAATTTGTAGATAGCGCAGACAGCCTTGAAAACAGCCCTTCCTTTTAGTAATAGAAAAGAGACAAAACAAGAGCTGTGCAACTCACTTCACATAGTAAATAATTTTGTAGCACTTCTTATTACCCTGTAATTTTATAGCTCCTAAGTTTATTGGATACATAATGGGCAGATGTGTGCTGTCATTAAAGAGCTTTTAGGAAATGCTGCAATAAAGGTACTCAGCAGATAATAAAATGGAAGCTGAAGCCCTCTGTTTACCACCACATAACCAACAGCAGATGCATTGCCCTTCGTAAGCAGCACCCAGCAAAGTAGATAATGAAGAACAGTTGGTGCCAAGGTTAAGCAGGGAGATTCAAGCAAAGATAGACCCTGTGTAAGTTTGGCAAACTATACAGGCTTCATAATTTACTCATTCCAAGGATTCAAATGCCAGTAATCTAGAATCATTTGCAGACTTTCTAATCAACAAATTGAAGACTTGCCTGGTTAACTGACTCACTTTTAACTGGTTACAGGTAAGTAGCCATGTTGGTTTGCCGTAGTAAAAAAAAAAAAATCCTTCCAGTAGCATCTTAGAGACCAACTAAGTTTGTTACTGAAGAAGTGTGCATGCACTCAAAAGCTCATACCAATATCAAACTTAGTTGGTCTTTAAGGTGCTACTGGAAGGATTTTTTTTTTATTTTGTTTCACTTTTAACTGGATATCAAATAATCTGCTGATGATATTTATTGTCACATGTCATGTGTACTTGAACAAGAATAATATGCAATGAGTTATCAGGCAGCCTGCAAGAGCCTTACATGGTCTAGTTAGGTGGCCTTAAAAAGAGTCAAGTAGGCAAGCTTTGAGGATGGGCTCAGGGCTGGGACTGGGCAAAGACAAAAGCAGGAAACATTACTACTCAAAAGGTCTTTGGGGCCCTGGAGAAGTTCCTATGCCAGCTGCTGGTCTATGCATCCAATCTCGCTAGGAGGAAGTCATCAGTGCAACAGGGGGCTTCCATTTTAGACCCTTTACTACATTCAGCTTCCAACTTGCATGGGAATTACATTCCGGGGATTGTGTGTAAAGCCGAAATCCTGTATAGTTAGAACAAACCTGGAACTGCCCCCACACGTCCATCCATACTTTCCTAAAGCTGGCACACAGAGTAGGCTTTGCCCCCACACCAATGCAAGACGGAGAGCTTTAAAGCTCTCCACCATGTGCGCATTTCAGTTGACCAGCTACCAAGTGCATAGAGCTGTGATCACATAAGTTAAATGTGCACAAGTTGCAAGTCAACTATACACAGCCACCTAGGAAAGGGTTTAGCATTGCAAGCAAGGGATTATTGGCAATTTACTGATTTGATTACAGAGAATTATATACAGCTCCCAGGGTCAGTTCTTTACACAGGCTTGCAGCAGGGTTTCTACCTGTCCTGTTCTAAAGGAAGTGGAGGGAAAGTCTGGAAGCTGGGCAGTGCTTACCAGGACAGTGTAGCAATAACTCTCTGTGCCTGAATGCAACACAACACAGGTCCACCCTTAGCTACCACTTGTATGGGAAAGGCCAGGGGTGTCCTGGACTGAGAAGCATGCTGCATGTTTGAGCTTCTTATTCTTCTCTTAGGCACTATCCAGCAGCTGTGCCCTTTGCAGATATGTAACTCAGAACTGAGGGTAGAGGAAAACTGTGAAAGCAGTCATGCAAAGGAGACAAGGACAAAGTTAATGCAAGCTGAAGAACCATGAAAGTGTTAATGGTCTGGCTTGCATGTTCTATCCAGAGAACCATGACATTTTAATGACTAAAAAAAAAGGTGGTGCTACAAATAAGTTCTGAGGCAACTGGAACTGACAGAGTGATGGCTCTGTGCTCCCAATTTGCCAGGGTTCTGCTGATATTGTTTTAATAATCCCAACTTGTCAGTGATTAGTTTCCAAAGAGGGAAAAGCTGGGGTCAAGCTTACTGGGACCCAAATCATTTGACCTGGAAGTCTGCCCTCTGATCTCAGATGTGTGGAAGCACGCCTGTGCCAACACAGTGAGGTGGTAATGAAGCTCTGCACATACTCTGGCTGGGTCTGAATGAAGTGGTAGAATTTACTGTCAATGCAATGCTGGTCAATGCAAGTCCATGACTTTTTAAGGCTCCATTAAATTAGAAAAGCAACTCCCTGTGAGTAGAAAAATAGTGAAGCAAGGCATGAGCTAGGCTATGACATTTCTCCTTGAAATACTTGCAATACATTGTTGCTTTTCTTCATGCAATGTATTTGCCTCCTCTCAATTCTGCTGCATAGGTAGACTGGGCCTTGGAGGCATTTTCATATTTACTACCACATCCTGTGTGCCACAGCTATATCCCTACACTGAAAGCAGGTTGTGGGGCAGTGCCCTGCCTCCAGTTAACCCTTGCACCTTGCTTATTTGATAGAATCAATATAACTTCACAAAGGGGAGCTGTGGTTGGGATGTACAGAGTATTCAATTTGCTTTGTTCAAGCAATGGTATACCAAGACAGTGAAAGGCATCCATGCTGCAAGGCCAGTGAATTCTCCATCATACATAACAAGTATGATTAAAACTTTCTTCCCTCTACCACTCTAATTAATCAATCTCTGCTTGCAGGCTTAGCTGAAAAGCCTGGAAATGTATTTCAGGTGAAGTGTCTGACAGAGATTGCTTCCAAGCATTCCAAGGCTTCAGTACCCCATCTGTTAGATTTTCATTAATATTATGTCTCATCCACTTGCCCCAAAGAAGAGCATTTGGCTATAGCACATGCATGCACAGAGTCCTACATTTAGTCCCCAGCATCTCCAGGTAGGACTGCGAATCTCCTTTGTATGAAATCCTGGAAAGCCACTGCCCATCAGTATAGACAATGCACAACCAGATGGACCAACGTCCTAACTCGGTGTACTACAGGTTCCTATGTAGCTATGCCTCTTCTAATCCAGAATGTGGCAGGTAAACTGGAGACTGGGAGTAGCCACCCGCACCATATAACATCGACCCTAAAGGATCTACGTTGGCTCCCTGTTTCTAAGCACAATTGTAAGTGTTGGTGCTGACCTTTAAAGCCCTAAACAGCCTCGGCCGAATATACCTGAAGGAGCGTCTCCACCCCCATCATCCAGCCCAGACACTGAGGTCCAGCTCTGAGGGCCTTCTGGTGGTTCCCTCACTGTGAGAAGTTACAGGGAACCAGGCAGAGGACCTTTTTAGTAGTGGTGCCCGCTCTGTGGAATGCCCTCCCATCAGATGTCAAGGAAATAAACATCTATCTGACTTTTAGAAGACACTTGAAGGCAGCCCTGTATAGGGAAGTTTTTAATATTTGATGTCTTACTGTGTTTTAATTTGTTGGAAGCTGCCCAGAGTGGCTGAGGCAACCCAGTCAGATGGGTGGTGTTTAAATAATACAATTATTATTAATAATAATTAAAATTCTTTCCCAACCTGTCTACAGATCTACACTTCTTCCCTGCCCTCTTTGACTCTATTTCTTTTCAAACATTTCTGAATTCTTTCAGAATGTGTGTCATAGAAGCAAACTAATTTACTTAATTTGATCTTTTTCGATCACAGATCTTTAAATTTCTTGGCCCAGAGTATTATACAATATATGCAATTTTGAGGGCAGGAATGGGCTTCTGAATCAGACAGTTCTGTCCTATCTGGTTGAGTTGTACTTATGCAACCCAAAAGGACCGAAAAGTGCTTAAAATGGAAGGCTATTTTTGACACTCAGGAAAATGAACATGAAACGATGCAAGCAGTTCCAGCTCTGCCCCAGCCAAACTGGATTTTTGTGAAAGCCCAGAATGAGTTGTAACTATGATATAAATTCCTATCAGCAGATGTAGTGACACTATATCCAATACATAAGGAACTGACTCAACTCTGAATTTGCCAAGATCTTTCCATTAGTCTGTCAAATTTCACCATTTCACTGCATCTTTATGAAACGACAAGTCTTAAGTCATCCTTCCCTAACCTAATGTCCTCAATATGTCAGGGGTGGTGGGAATCCTAGCCCAAAACATCTGCAGGGCAAGAAGCTGGAGCCGGCTTTGGTGAAGCAAAACATGCTCAACCCAATTGATATAAAGGAGAAGAATGCAAAACGGTCTGGATGCCAGCCAAGATATTGTTGTAAAGGTAAAGGTACCCCTGCCCGTACAGGCCAGTCTTGACAGACTCTAGGGTTGTGCGCCCATCTCACTCAAGGGGCCAGCGCTGTCCGGAGACACTTCCGGGTCACGTGGCCAGCGTGACAGCGCTGCTCTGGCGAGCCAGAGCCGCACACGGAACGCCGTTTACCTTCCCGCCAGTAAGCGGTCCCTATTTATCTACTTGCACCCGGGGGTGCTTTCGAACTGCTAGGTTGGCAGGCGCTGGGACCGAACAACAGGAGCGCACCCCGCCGTGGGGATTCGAACCGCCGACCTTTCGATCGGCAAGCCCTAGGCACTGAGGCTTTTACCCACAGCGCCACCCGCGTCCCAGATATTGTTATGGATGCCCCTAAATTCCTGGGTGCCAAATCCCCCACCCTAAATTTACTAGTTGTGGTTTTTTCCTGACCAAGGAATCATCCAGCAGATAAGCCATTAAGAAACAAAGGCTGGAGCTTAGCAAAGCAGAGGCTGTGCCAGCCACAAATGGGGAATAGTTAGCAAAGACAATACCAGAGCTGGGAGGGGAATGTTTCAGAATCACTGTGGGCCTGAAGTAAGCAAATTGGGGGGGGGGGGTGTCTCAGTTTTGCAAGCCTGAGAGGAAGTGGTCAGAGCACAATATGAGCAGGGAGGGAAAATCCTCTCCAGTCTGGAAGCGGCAAGCAGGAGGCAGAGCTGCAGAGGCATGGCTTACGTCCCATTAAAATCTGAGACGATTGCACCTATGGGAGATGCATGATACCCTCTTGGGGTTTGATGCTGGGATTCCCTTCCAAGTAGAATCAGGTTGCATATAAGTGTAAATAAACCTTCCATCATGAAGACACCACAGTCTCCTCTGTACCTCATTCCCAAAAGAAAACACAGAGCCCAGGTTAAAGTGTGCCTGCAACCCCTGGAATCTCACACCGCTCATGGAGATTGGGGTGGCGTGTAACAATATGTTGCATTTCCTTCAGAAATTGGCATTTCCAGCATCAACAAATCCATCGCCAATATAATGAAACTGATTTGAATATGGTGCACGCTCTGTGCTTCAGTCAGGGCTATGCTTGGTTCTTGTTTCCGGAAAAGCCTGCAGACTGTGAGAAGGTGGCTTCACATCCGTGCAGAAACACACATGATCTCCATAATCCAGATCTTTCCGTCTGCAGAGCACCTTCATTAGCTTAACCGCCACAGCTATTGCGCTCACCTATCGCTGCAGCTGCTGTCAGACTCTCAAGCAAATGAGAAGCCGATAGACACAGACAATGCTAATTGCTCCCTAAAACTAAGCAGAACTTTTAATGCCACTGTGACTCCATCTGTCCTTATTCCACTACCAGCCCTCTGTTTGCACTCCCTGTCATCTGTAGAGCATCTCACTCACCCTTGTTTGCCTTAATGAAACTGACGCAACACTATATGCCAATAAAGCCTCATTGCTTGTGCATTAGGACCTATTATTATCATTTTTATTATTAGTAATTGTATTTATTTATACCCCACATTTTCCCCTGACAGAGACTTAAGGTAAGAACAACATAGGGGGGGATTTAAAAAATTAAACATTGATAGGATTAAATCTCTCTCTCTCTCTTCTCTCTCTGTCTCTGAACTATTAAAACCATATCAATAACTGCAATGAAAACAACACAGCACCAGCCCTTTCATTAAAAGCTCCCGAAAGCTTGTTGGAACAGGAAGGTCTTCATTTGCCAGCAGGACAACAAGGAGAGAGCTAGTCTTGCTTCTCTAGGGAGGGAGTTTAGAGTCTGGGAGCAGCTATCAAGAAGACCCTTTCCGGCATCCTCACCAAGCATACCTGTGAGGGTGGTGGGATCGAGAGAAGGGCCTCTTCTGAAAATGTCAAAGCCCAGGCAGGTTCATATGAGAGGATTTTGGGGGGGGGGGCTACCTTTGCTGTGTTAAATGTGCATTCTGTAGCTGACCTCCTCTGTAATGCTTTATTTTTCAATCTTTAAAATAATATTTTTGTTTCCTGTTAATTATGTTGTTTTGAACATACACTTCATATTTTATTCTGGATTGTTTTATTTGATGTTTTAATGTAGGCTAGAAACCACTGTGAGATATTAGAACTACTACTACTAATAATAATAATAATCATAATGTCTTTCAAATAGGTTGAACCTAAGCCATATGGAGTTTTATACAGCGGTGCCTCGCAAGACGAAATTAATTCGTTCTGCGAGTTTTTTCGTCTTGCGAATTTTTCGTCTTGCGAAGCACGGTCAAGTCGCAACTGCACCTCTTCAAGCAGTTTTAAGAAAAAGGAAACAAACTTGCAAGACGTTTTCGTCTTGCGAAGCAAGCCCATAGGGAAATTCGTCTTGCGAAGCAACTCAAAAAACGAAAAACTCTTTCGTCTTGCGAGTTTTTCGTCTTCCGAGGCATTCGTCTTGCGAGGTACCACTGTATGTCATAACCAGCAATTGGGGCAGGGGGAGGAGAGAGTGGTGTAACTGTTAGCGAAACAGGCATTCATTCTCTGACACACAATTCCGAACATCCAGCCCCGTCACTACAAAAACATGAATTCTCCAACAGTCTTTGATGGTACATTTGTCTTTTTTGGGAAATAATGAGCCATGTTCCAAGCCAGGGACACGCTGGGGCCTTGGGGTATATGTGTATCAAGCAAGACAGATGTTTCACAAGGCAGGGTTTCTTTTACTAATTACTCAATTTAGGTCTAGTTCTCATGGACAATTAGGCAAATTCATTTCAGGGGCAGGTTCATGCCTAACACCACAGTCTCTAACAGCAAACTTGGGTAGTGGGGAGCACCAACAGAAATGGAGCCCAAACAGGGCTGCTGTTAAATAAGGAGGAGGCAATGGCATGTGTTTGGGGTTTCTGTGAGGGAAGGGCACTGAAATTTGCAGAAGTACCAACCAAACATCTCTAAAATGTAAGGGAGCCAAAAAGTCCTCCAAAACAGCCCAGAAGGGTTTAAACATGCTCAGTTGGAATTGAAAAACAGAAAACCAGGGAGGGGAGATGCTTCCAGCTTATAATATCCTAATGAAGGACATGGCTGTTGTTTAACTGGAACCCTGAACAGAAGCACTTGTGCTATGAAGTGAGGAGGATACCCTGCAGCATCTTGCTGCCCATTATTCATTTTATTATTATTACTTATTGAATTTGTTAGTCGCTTTCTCTTGCCCAGGGCAACCCAAAGCAACTTGCAACCAAACAGACAGATACAAAACCCCCACAAAGATACATTAAAAGCAAGAGAGAGAGAAAGAAACACATTAAAAACATCCCACCCTCTTCTAAAAGGCCACAGATTAGTTAAAGGCCAAAGGCCTGCTTATATAGAAAAGTTTATATATGATGGTGCCAGGTGAACCTCCCTGGGGAGAGCATTCCACAAATGGGGAGCCACCGCAGAAAAGGCCCGTTCTCATGTTGCCACCCTCCAGACGTCTCATTGAGGCGGCACATGAAGAAGGGCCTTGGATGATGACAAAGGGTCCAGGTTGATTCATATCACATTTGCAGCATAGAATCTCACACACAGATACAGTACATGCTGGGTGCATATGAAGCAATTTAATGTCACACTGTTACAAATGGTCCATCACTGTCGGGGAACTGCCATCAGAGCCAGAGGGAGAGGGAGGGCTCCAGAGGGATTCCGGAGAGCGTCCCGGGAGGGAGAGAAGCAGCACATCTTCTGGGGAAGGAAATCAGTGTAACACCAGTGGAGAAGGGGGGCAGATGGGGGAATCGGCGAGGTGGCTCCAAGACTCCTCGCCGGGAACCAGTGGGGAGAGCACGGGTCCTCCGATGCCCACACCCTCCCTGCGCAGAAGGCTTCCGCGCAGGGAAAGTAGGCGGAGACTAGGCGTCAAAGAGCTTCTTTGCTGGAAGAAGTTCAAGAAACGCCCACTAACGGATTCTGCCAGCGATTGAGACAGCCACGGGTGCGTGGCTGTCCAGACAGAAAGGGTTCATTCAGGCAACCACCCAAGGGTGGCGTTGATTTACACACAAGCAACCCCTAGAACCATTACAATCACCATAAGCATTTTGGCCTGCCTTCAAAGCACTCCCTTGTCATGGTTGGACCATTATTTTGGTGAAGTTTGGACTGGTGGTGTCAATTCCCTCCTGCAAGAGTAGTGGGCCTGTTCAGGTGGCCCATCCTTGGAAAGTGAGGGAAGCTGATAGGTTCCTGGAACTAACTTAACGTTAGTTCTGCCTAATGTTAATCAGTCCTCCTGTGTGGCAGCACTGAACACCCTGCTCATATTAGGAAGGCAACTTCAGTGTATTGTTCTCAGATGCTGCTTAAAACCCTTTTTTGTTTTGGCAGGCCTACCCTGTATGAATGTAAATGTTCTTTAGCATGTGTCTCTACAGGAGCCTGTATGTCCACACAGTTCTGGCAAGCCATAGTTTGGCTTACTGTGGTGTACAAATGAGGCATAGCAGGACGTCAAGTAGAGACGGGTGAATCCATCTGTATGTCCAGCCAGTGGTGCTTTCACATGTGTCCGCTCATAAATATGTTCTATCTTGTTTCTGCATACATCTGCTAATCTTTTTTTTTTAAGAAACAGCTGTGGCAGTAGCCTATCAAAAGGTGAACTGAGGCAATCCATCACTTGTCAAAATTGTTCCTTCTTTCTTTCACATGGCTTCAGAAGCATCCTTGCAATAACTTGGATCAGAAGGATTAGGAATTTCCTTGGCTCCCGGAATCACACAACAGCTTCCTGAGCTAAAGACAAAAGGAACTCAAGTGTTCCTGTTCCTTGTTTGTCCACCCCCCACCCCCCACCCACCGGCTATCAGTCTATACAAGAGAGAGAAAAGGGAAGACAGACCTAGGAGATCTATATACTATAATATTACCAATAAATTTGCCTCAGAAAAAGGAAATGGGAGAATTTGTGCTACTACTTTGGCTTGGCTTTTTAAAAACCTCAAAAATAACACCTTCTCACTCAATTTATTCTGTGCACGGCATCAGGCACAATACAAGGATGACAATAAATGGGACCGTCTGGAATTTGAACAGTGTATAGATCAAATGCCTTACATTTGCTCAGCTCCTTCTCATTTAGCCAAGAATGGATGTGTCTCTTGATTGTCTGCACCAGAAATAATTGTGTCTCATATATCCCCAGTCAGATGCCTTTAAGTGACCAGTGAGACAAGACCATGGGGAAATGGCCCTGCGACACCTGTTGTACCCAGGAAGACTCTGCTCATCTCTTAACTGATTCCCCTGTGGTACAGGTGAATGTCAGTCCTCATTGATTATTGATTTGGATCTGATAGTCAAATGTTAGCACTGGAACAATACACAGAAGGGGACAAAATATGCTCGCTCTCTCTTTTTCTTTCATGTGCATGTAGCAAACCAAGTTTAGCATGATCCTGCAAAGACCAACGTGGAACTGTTTATCATTGTCAATAGTGTGGTGCCTTCCAGATATTGCAGAACCCCAATTCCCATCATCCCAGACATCCTGTGTTCGCTGGGATGGACTGGAGTCATGAAATTCCCACAATCCTTTTCCTTCAGAAGGTATCAGAAGGATCATGAGAACTAGAGGTCATACATGCAATAGCTGGTAGACTTCATGCACACCCTGAATGTCCACTACATGTGCAGGGCATACCACTGGAAAGGATCTTTAAAAGAATGGCTACGCATTGGAGGCTATAAGGGTTAGTCTGAACCGCTGTTTTCATATGTGGCAGGACTGTAGGGGAAAGTGCATTTGGGCTAAGTTAGTGTGCCACATAGCGTGGCTCAGTATAGCTCAGGACAGAAGTTTCCCTCTCTGGTTGCTGGACTTACCCCGCTCACACGTTCTCCCCCAGTAGCCAGTGCCAGTGCAGTCACAGATGAAGCGGTTCCAGCCATCTTTGCAAACAGCATTGTTCTTACAGGGATAGCTGTCGCACTGCTTGGTGTTGTGCCGACTGCAGGATGATTTGACCCCGGCAGCGTTCTGTTGTTCCGCCAGCTGCCGGATGTTCTTGCTCCGCCCATCGATGAAGAGATCTCGGATGCAGCCCACATAGCCATAGTTCAACATGGCTGTCCAGAGCTCAGTAGGGAGGACGAGGCCTGCCCGGTTTTCAGGCAGTCCGCCCAGATACATGTCCCCTTCCAGATCCAAGATCTCACTCTCCCCGCTAGCAGTGAAGGGTGTCCGTCTGCTGTTCACCGATATGGTGCCTGAAAGAAAGAGATCACGTCAGCCAGCAGCCACAGTTGTGGCACAAGTCAAGTTCCCGTGGCAGTTTGAATCCTGGTGAAAGAATGGGGTTTTGGCACAGGAGAGTGAAGATGTCAGCTGAGACAAAACACAGCTGACACAGAAAACTTGTCCTGAAATGCTTTGCTGCCCTCTGCTAAGCCTGTCAGACAGCAGAGGCACAGAATAATAAAACTGATAGGTTGGAAGACAAACGAAGGACGTCCAACCCAATCCTCTGCAATGATGCAGGAACCTCAAATGGCTATTTTTGCACATAGCCTTGGAAGTCCTACATCAACAATCTGGCAGTCTGGCACAGGAAGATTTGGGAGGAAGAGCAAGTGTTCTCTCTTAGGCTAATGCTGGAACTCAAGACAGTACACACCTCGATACAGTGCACAGTGCAGATCTCAAAGATTAGTGTGAAATAACTGCATCACAAAGCACTGGTCCACACCTGGCCCACAAATTTAAGCCCACTCATGTATACGAAAATAATGCATCCTGTAGCTTTTCAAATTACAGTGAGGGCAGAAAGAATACTAAGGAAGAGGGATCCATAGCTTGGTTAGAGACCATATTGATCTGCATGCTGAAGGTCCAGATTTCAGTTTCTGAAAACTCTAGGGATAGTAATGCAAGACCCTCACAAAAGCAAGTGGTTTAAAACTGTGCAGCAAAAACTCCTTACATGCGGTCTGCACTCACAGTCCCTACTATCAATGGGCCTCATTAAAGCAAAGAGTCTAATAGGCCAGCGCCTGAAAGACATTGAACGACAAAACAACCTGACTATCTTAAAGAAACTGTGCCCATGGTATACCTATTTTCCCCCTTCTCATTTTGATTCTCCAGCTTCATATTTGTCCAAACTAACCATCCCAAAATACAGACGTGCCTTTACATTGGCTAGATGGGATGTTCTTCCCTCTGCTGTACTCGAAGGTCGTTACCAAAAGACTCCATTTGAAAAACGACTCTGCCCATGTGGAGATGGTAACACGGAAACAGTGTCCCACGTGCTTCTTACTTGCCCCCTTTATAAAGACCTAAGGAATGAGATTATTACTCCACTCATTCTCTCCAACCCCGGCCGTTCACCAGACATTACACTGTATTTTCTATTATCTGATACGGATAGTCAGATAACAGAGAAGGTCGCGAGGTACATCGAGAGAGCTGCGAAATTGAGGGCCACCATCTGAGTGACAGACCTGTTCACCCGACGGACCTCCTTTTGCCTGTTCTTTTCTTCCTTTTATCCCTATTCTCACTTTTAACTCTTGTACAGCTGTGGCCTGTTGGCTTTGCTAATAAAGTTTTGAATTTGAAATTTGATCTGCATGCTGAAGGTCCAGATTTCAGTTTCTGAAAACTCTAGGGATAGGGGAACTGAATTCCTGGTCTACAGACCAGGAGCAACAGTGGATTGGGGTCGTCCCACCTTAGCTGCCACCCACCTGCTGACCTTTTTTCATGGGCATTACCATTTGGAGATTGCCCCATTGAAATAGACAGAACAAGCTTCTTCCTCTAAAGAGACCATAAAGCTACAGGATCTTCTTCTATTAAAAACAGAGTAATATTGTTTAAAATCCCATCTACTTGAAGCAGGAAAATTCAGCACAAAAGTAGCTCTGTCCCACTAAAATCACCTGTACTTTGAAGTGCTGAACTATGGTTGGATTCTGCACTTTCTAATCCACCCACCAATACAGCATTATTGTCCCGTTGATTTCCATAGAAAATAGCAAAGCTTGTGAGCACACATGCTTCACATAAATGGGGCTTAATGAATACAATCATATAATCACTAACTGAACCCCATGTGGCTTACATCTGAGTAGACTTGTATAGAATTGCACTACAAAATGTTCAGCTTGGGTTGGATTCTGCCTTCTTCCTTTTATATTTCTAATGCTAAATGTTGCTACCCAGAGGCCAGATATCTGCCATATATGTAAGCAAGACTAAGAAGCAATGAATGCTGCTGATTGAATTTATCCTCGCAAGTTAATTAAATGCAAACCAACCTGCCCCACACAAAAATCAATTATTTGATTACTTATTTACATCCCCATAAAATGCTGGAATTTCTCAACAACAAGCACAGCTGTTGCAAACCTGCTAACGTTAAACTATAGTAGGGTTGAAGAAGAAAATACAAATTTCTCCTAGACCCCTGAGAATATTTTTCTGGCTAAAAAAATAATACCTAAGTAAGCTAGAGAATTCTGTACTATCTACTGAAGGTATGCTGTTTTGAAAAAGCAGAAACATCAAATTCCAGCACCATTCATCCCACATCCAGTCTTCCTCTATATATGATTCCCAAATGCAGTGTGGGTTTAAAAAACAAAAACTTGGAAGGTGGAATAACATAAGGGAGTACAAAAAATAGAATCTCCACAATGAATTTAACAGCAAATATTTAAATGTCTCGTAGTACCAAAGGAATTGAATGCCTGCCCTAGGAATTTGTAACATCCCTCCCACCCCCAGCTTTTCAACAATAACCTTTGTTATTGCTTTTCTCAAAATCCCAGGGGTGGATTTAATCTTAGAAGGAAGCTTGACATTCTACCTGGATTTTGTTGCAAATTAAATCTGATGGCAGTATAAGGATTTCCAAAACTCTCGTGTGAAATTATACTAGATTAATTTATTCCTGCTTCCCTTGAGATTCCCCAGATGCTCCATGCTGGGGAAAACACGTGTTTGCTTTGAATTTCACATTAGGAGGAACTTCGGTGGCAACTCTCGCCTGGCATAGTAGCGATGGTGGCTAGGTTCAGAATTTCACGGTTCAGAAATTAGCACCCCCAATGCTGAATATCCTGGTGCCCCTTCCAAACTGGACTCAAACTCCTCTAAAGTTCAGCACAATTAGCAATCAGGTTTGACCATCTCTGGTCTCCCTGCCACACACCCTTCACTTTTGCGCACAAATTCATAGGGCAACAGCAATGGCAATCGGAAGAGGCTCTAGTGATGGAGTCATAGCAGCATCCCAGGTGCCAGGAATCAAAGGAATTGTCATGTCCAGGGTTCCTGCCCTAGAAGAGGAATAGCTATGTATTGTTATCAGGCTGACCAGCCAGCAGTTCCCCAGATTTGCCTTTCATCCTTTCCTGAAGGCAGAGACAATATTTTTCAGTCTCTGGTCTCCAAGAATTCTCAAAGGTCAAAGACCAGTGGTCTTTGATCCTGTTCTTCAACCATCGTGAAGGGTCTGTGTTTCTATAGTTGGGGGTAGACTATTTCCAGGAATTTTTTTCTACGTACCTGATCTGCCATCTCTCTGAATATCAACGTGATACCATTCTCCATCATTAGCTTTCCTCTGAGTGGCCTTCACTTTGACTGTTCCAGAGCCCATGTCGAGAAGCAGGTAGAGGTTCCCATCCAAGAGTTCCACTGCAAAGAAGTCCACTTTGGTGTTCTTCTGGCTCCTGGAATCTTTCCTCTCCTGGGGCTTGCCGTGGGTGAAGAGTATAAGACCATTTGGCTCTGTGGTGCGGAAGTCAAAGGAGATGGACCCCATGCGCTTGGTGTTCCACTTAGGCAGGCTAATGTAGGCCTCGGGTGTCTCAAAATTGATGGGGTCCAGTGTGGCCACGTTCTCACACATGAACTTCACCTCCCCATAGATTTTCATTTTTGTGTCACCAATCCTCGCCAAGCGAGACAGCTCCAGACGGATGTCGTTATTCTTATAAACAACCTGTCAGGGACAAGGGAAAACACCATACATCAACCCAGGAGATAACCTACACTTCGGAAATACGCACCCAAAGAAGCTCTCAGGATTGGGGTGAGCCTGCATGGGATTCTAGGTTAGGACTATGTTTAGGAATAACACTCATTGGCATTGTATAGCATCCAGAGATCACGTAAGAACAAGAGGCAAAATTCAGAGAAGTTCAAGCGCTCAGTGGTCCTCCAGCTTCTTGGTTGTCCTTGAAGATGTCCAGCCTCAGGGCTTTACATCCCTTCAAAAAATGATTATTGAAGCTTTAACCCTATGTGCAAACTGACCCTTTCGCTTGTACTGGCGGTCTCAGTTCAATCACTCTCTCTAATAGAAAACTCACTTGGTGAGTGCTGATGGGATGCTAGCCAGAACAGGCTCACTGAGAAACAGTATGTCAGAAAGAAATGGTAGTTATTGCAGTCCCAGTCACAGCACCCCACACCTGTGCAGTGTCTCCAGCTAATGTGCAATGAATAAACTCAAGTAGACAACAATTTGGGTCAAAAATGGCCACGACTTTATTGATTCCAGATGTAGGTGGATTTTGCACTGGGTATATATCCAACTTCAGCCCCCCGGCAGAGGGCTGAAATGTTTTCAGTGTTGTACCAAAGATTAAGGCATCCCCAAGATGCCGATCTACTGAGGTGGCCAGCCTAAGGCCGCCACTGGAAGCTCTGTGGCTGGCCTGCCCCATACTCAGCTTCTGGACAGAGTCTTCCACCCAGACCCCTTTAACAGGGTATCCTGAATACACCACTGGTTTGGTCCACCAGTTACTGTCAGTGCACTGCCGACACTTTTAGAATTGCCACCTATGTTTTGAAGTGCTTTTCAATGTGGTGTTGGCCTGTTTGCTTCTGGTCCAGTGTGTTGCAATCCACTTTGGGATCAATACAGTGAAGAGTGGGCTTGTGAAAATGATTAAGTAATCAATAAATATCAGCAGGCTCAGGGAAACCCCAAGGTTTGCAGAAGTACAATGAGTATTTCAGGGCAAAAATGGCCACCGGGGGTGGGGGTGGGGAACACACTTAAAAAACAGGCCAGTGAGGACAGGGCCAGTACAAGACATTTTGGCACCTGAGGCAGACCCCAAAACAGTGCCCCCTTTCCCACCAGGGAAGAAAGGGTGAGGAAAGATCTACATCAGAAACAAGATTGAGAGCAGGATCTGCTGCCCCTGTGGATTCTGCCACCCGAGGGCTTGCCTCACCTTGCCTCATGGGTGGGCCCTGAGTAAAGACAGATAATGTTCAGTGGCCGTGTTGCATGTCTGTGACGGGGAAAAGCAAAAAAATGGAGGTGGCAGGGGAATGAAATTGAATGTCCTAGAAGCAGGGATGTAAGGAGGCGGCAATTTCCTGTTTCCACCACAACTGGTGCTGTTTCTGTTCTGCTACATTTTGGCTTCTACAGTTTTCATCTCGTTATCTGCTATGGCTGAAACGAACACAATTAATTATGTAATTGGTTACGTAATTAAATTCAGTGCATTTTAATAGAAGGGAAACATTTCCCCCCGCCCCTGCACAAGAAAGTGAGAAGATAGTATAATTATGCAATGTTGTGGGCTAAGATGGCCAATGATAGCAAATTGTGGTGATTTCTGCTCCAAATTCCATCAGAATTCTGCAGCATCCCTGCCTAGAAAAGGACAGGGCTGGCAGGCTTGAACAGGAGCGCTCCACCATGCAGCACATTGTTGTTCATTTGTAGGCAAGCTTGAGAAACCCAATTCTTCTGAATAAGATAGAAACATCTGTGTAAGGCACACAGGAAGTCCCACTGAATTTAATGGGACTCCCAGAGACTTATACAGATCACAGCAGCTGTGCAGCTCATCTTTCCATGGAAATGAGTCTCTGTGAGACTGACTTTCAAGTAAGACTGGACAGGATGACAGCCTGTTCCAATGTGTGCTTTGTCCTACTTAGTTCAATAGGAGTGACTCCTTAGTATGAGTGGATAGGATTGCAACTTCACTGATTTGCAGGTTATCACTGCAATCCTGTGCACATAGGAATAAACCCTCTTGAACACTAATGAGATCTGGGCTATTAGCCTCTTGCAACAGGGCTATAACTCTATGAACATTTACTTGGGTGTAAATCATGCAGTTACTTGCAAGCAAGGATGGATAGGACCAGCCGATAGGAGGAGGACACTAGATTGTGCCATCTTCATACACTAAAGACCAAATAGAAACTGATGAACAAAAAGTCCACCCCCTCAAAAAAAACCAAAAAACCCGCCCCTGTGCCCTCAAGTCCCAAAGCAGCACCACAATGCTTTCCTCCACTTCTTACGTCAAGGGTACTGGCATCTGCTAAGCAATACTGACAAGAGGACAATATATTATCAAGCACCCTTACAAAGGCTTTGCTAGTCTGCAGCACATAAAGAATCTCATCTGTGTTATACAGTTTTGATCTTGACTCAATAAAAAAAATTCCTTTCTAATCAGATGGCTTTTCTCCATCCATCAAAAGAGCCTCTCTGCAATCAACTAAAGATGCAGAGAGGGAGAAAGTGAGAGTGTGCCACACTTGGCAAGAAGCCAATGTGCATTTTATTTCAAGTCTGGTAGAATTAAGAAGGAAATATTGCCTTGGGCACACTGGTTGACACGTTCCCTTGGGTAACGCCCATATGTAGTTGGCCACTAGATGTCCCCATTGCCTTGCACTGCACAGAAACGTTCCCTGTCAGTTGTAGAAATGCCTTCTCGAGATGGACTGAGTCGAAAGGAGGTTTTAAAAATGTAGCTATTTTCCACTTGCTGCTCCCATTCCAGGGGCAGGAAGCTTTCAACCCCCTCAGTGTGCCCCCCCCCCCAAATGGGCCCATCTTTTGGCCACTGACTCTGCTACTCATTCATTTGCAGTCTTCCATTGGCTACAATCGCACCACTCCCCCCAGCCTGCATGGGGAGCTTGTTTAATTTGGGGTAATGCATAAACTTTTAAGGAATATACACAGTAGCAACTAACAGTTTGATCCTCCATGAATTTATCGAATCCTTTGTGAGTCAGGAAAAGCTGAAGAACCTGTTAAGTTGCCCCTTATATGAGCATGAGTCTTCCAGTCCCTGTCAAACAGATTCACCCTGGACCATTGCCATCAAAGTAGCATAAATAAACTGACATTTTAATGTATTTTTAAGCGTCTGTTGGAAGCTGCCCAGAGTGGCTGGGGAAACCCAGCCATATGGGTGGGGCAGAAATAATAAATTGTTGTTGTTGTTGTTGTTGTTGTTGTTGTTGTTGTTGTTGTTGTTACTTGCTTTGGGAGCTAAGAAAATGAGAACTAGGTTCCAAAAAAACCCTGAGTGGGCAGGATGCGCTTCTGTTTTGCTTTAATGCCTTTTCAACTTATTATGGAGGAGCAATGTGTGATTTACATTGTATGTGTCAGGGGAAGGAGTTTTATTTTTCTGTTTTCTTGTGATAACTATGTCAAAATGATTGTTCGTGTGTTGTATCTATATTGTGGGATCCTATGGCTTTAAACAACAAAGCTTCATTCTCCATCCTCTTTTAAAGACACCCAAGTTTTCCTGAGCAAATCCCTTGAGCTTCATGTCCATTTAAAAACAAGCTGTCTAAACCTGGATTTTACTATTCTGATGTTGGCTTGTTTGAAGACACAATTTTTATAATGGCTGACCATCCATTGTCTATGGCGCCTGTCTCCACGATAATGCCCACGGCAGCTTGTGCACTGCATGGTGCCCTGATGCTAAGCTAAACTGATGGGCAATTAGAGCAGAAGATCAATTATCCATACCTCTCTTATCTAAATGTCCTAGTTATCCAGATTCACAATATACACAAAGTATATATATGCAAGTTGGCATAATCCTGTGCAAATATCACTCCTATTTACCCAAATGTCTGAATGAGCAAATGCTTTTTGATAATAAAAAGGCTCCCCTGATGCTCCTATTCAAACAAATTAGGTTTTTAGTGATATTTGGGAGATCGGTTTCCACGATCAAATTGTGCAGTGTGTGTGTGTGTAGGGTGGAGGAGAATCTCCCTATTGTAAGGCTTGAATAGAAGGGAAATACGCCTCACTCTCTAAAGATAACTTTCTGGTGGGAATTGGTTTCGCTTCGGTCAGAAGAATATGGAATTCTGTTTATCAAGCTTCATGGTTAAAGGCAAGAGATTTGCTGCAAATAAATACAATAAATAACATGCACCCACCTTGATATGCAACTGTTACCTGAAAGGCTCCTGCAGTACTCAAATGCCAGAATACAAATCAAAATATGGAATGTAATAAAAGACCCCATTAACAGTGAAGTGTGACCAATGCCTGTAATTTCATGGTTCAGAATGTGAATCTCAGCAACTTGCAATGCTCACCTCCATTCTGAGGTGAGCAATATGACATCATAGTTCCTTTCTGGCTTGGATTGTTACCTGAGCCAGAGAAGAACTCTGGGCTCCCTGGCTGCAGTGGCAGAGACTGGAGGTCTTTCTTTCCCAGATACCTGAAATGCTGAAACAAGGAAATTCCAGGTACCAAGGAGTTTGAGTCATGCTTTGGCAACGGAGGCCTCCGCTTCCCTCTACCCCATACCTTGCTGCAGGTGGGGGAGGCAGTGAGAGAGTCTCTCCTTCCCTTCTGGTCTCATATATGCTGGTGCTAGCAAGGAAGGGATAGGCCCCTCTCTCCAGCTCTGCTGCCACAGCAGTCACAGAAAGTTAGGATGGGGAGGAGCCAAGAGAGACATGGAGATGTTGTCACCAAAGCAGCAGTCTAGTAATAGGGCTTAATTGTTATTTCCTATTTCAAGAGATGTATACCTGAACCTTCCAAAGGGAGCCAAGGGCAGCTATCAGAGACATAATTATAGCAATACCAAATACAGCAATGACATAACAAACCATAATAAAACAGCAGCAAGGCTGATGGGATGGGGATTACATTCTCAAATGCCTAGAAGAATAAAAACTTTCAACGGTGCAAGTTATCCACAACTAAACAGAAATTGGGAGGCATCCCATCATCTAAAGAAATGCCCTGTCTCGTGTCGCTATCTGACAAGCAAAAGCTACCAGCAGGACAGCAAGTAGGACAACCTCAGCTCTTCTTTAAAAAGAGCACCAAAAAAATTGCCTTATAGCAACCGTGTTCACTGGTCATCTAGCTCAGTATGGTCTACACTGACTGGTAGCAGCTGTTCAGGGTTTCAGACAAGGAACATTCCCACTTCTACTTGGAGATGCTGGGAATTGAACCCAGTTCCCTCCTGCATTCAAAGAAGATGCCTAGCCTTTAGTGATTGGGCGGAGCAGTCCTGGAAAGATGCTCTTTCAGATACTAAAGTTATTTAGAAAGACAGCAACCAATGGGCATCTGGAGAAAGGCATTTGGACCCGGGTGTGCTTCAGAAGAAGTTATCAGGAGCATGACAGGACCTGATATGGACTAGTAAACATCTAGTTATATTATATTCCATCATTTTAGGAGAATAGTTTAACTATGATTGCTTATGAATCGGTCTCAAAGGGGTCAATAATCCTCATTAACTGTGTTTACATAATGCTTTTGGAAGGTTGAATGTGGGAATTCAAGATCCGGTTTTTGAATATCCAAGCTAAGCTTCTTGTTTCCAAAACTGGTGGCGAATTGGCAATCATATTTAGGTAACTGCCAGCATTCTCCTGTGTAGTGCTGAGCCAAATGAGATTTCAGAAAAGGAACTGAAGTAGACATCAAGGGAACAATCAGAACTTTGTTAGACTTTCTTACACTCCACTACTACACACTAACTTAAACTACACACCCTTCTCCAATTTTTATGTTCTCTTTTTATTACTGGGGAATCCAGCCAGATGGATGGAGTATAAATAATACAATTACTACTACTACTACTACTACTACTACTACTACTACTACTATTATTATTATTATTATTATTATTATTATTATTATTATTATTAGATCCTGCCATATGTTGCAATAAATCTATATTTTCTCATTTTTTAAAATGCATTTTACAGTTCAGTTTTTTTACTATTATTTTCAGTTACATATGAGAGAGGGCATCATGATTTTTTTCAGTGCTTTTTTATCTGGCCCTCTGCATGAGGATAATCAGATCCCTGACACCTGTTGGAACTGTTTGCCTTGGGTTTTATGGCAGAAGTCCAATACCACACATGGGCCATTACATTATATTTATTATTCACTTGCGGCATGGACCTTCCCTTCACTGTGCTCTGAGGATTCATATATTTTGTGCTTAAAATCCGGAAACAATCATGTGTGATGCATTATGGATTTCTCCATTAAAAGAGGTCTGGTTTTTAGGTGCTTGCCTGTGTCTTGCCTGGGACAAATTTATGGGGGACTCCCAACCATATGTTGAAGTGTATTCCTCAATTACAGGAGCACCTCTTTTCTGGACGCTAAGCAACCTTGAACAGTAGCTTTGCTTTACTTGTGGAGAGGAGGGTACTTAAAGAGAGGAGGGGGGGGGGAAACATACCTTTTGTCTTTCCAGTGCAACTAAAGACTTCTCCTACTGTGAAATATGGCACTAACAGGCTCTGTTGGGTGGGATGTGGGATGCTGGCTACCAGCCCTGAACCTCAAACGTTTATTGCTGTATAGTAGATTGGGGAAAGTTTTTAGTGAGTGATAAGGTGTGTGTGTGTTTCTTTTATTTTTTTCTGCCTACTGAAACATTACCTGAGGAAAGATTGGAAACAAAAAAGAAAACTTATAGTATGCATCCTTTTGATTCTAATCCCTGCCTCCAGGATAAAAGTAAAGGTAAAGGGACCCCTGACCATTAGGTCCAGTCGTGGACGACTCTGGGGTTGCGGTGCTCATCTCGCTTTATTGGCCGAGGGAGCCGACGTACAGCTTCCGGGTCATGTGGCCATCATGACTAAGCCAGTTCTGGCGAACCAGAGCAACACACGGAAACGCCGTTTACCTTCCCGCCGGAGCGGTACCTATTTATCTACTTGTACTTTGACGTGCTTTTGAACTACTAGGTTGGCAGGAGCAGGGACCGAGCAACGGGAGCTCACCCCATCGCAGGGATTTGAACTGCCGACCTTCTGATCGGCAAGTCCTAGGCTCTGTGGTTTAACCCACAGCGCCACCCGCGTCCCATGCCTCCAGGATACTATACTGTATATACTGTTTGGCACTCAAGCGAGCCAATTTCTCTTTTCCTTTCAACTAATTATCCTCAACATTCTATGGTTCTACGGTCAACATTTCATGTTTAGAAGTTGCTTTTATTTTAATTGAATATGCATACCCAGGCAGATCCTAAAGTATGCAGAAGCCAGTTTTGGATGGAGACATTTCACTTCCTAACTGATCTGCCCGGACTACTTGTGCTCAGTATTAGAGCGAATGGTGATAGGTTTATCAGCACCTATTAGCATTTATAGCTGCTTAGAACCTTCACGTTCAGAAGTAGTATATCACTGAATACCATCTGATGAAGAAGAGTGAGGGAAGCCTACTGCCCTTGTGCTCTGCTTGTGAACTTCTCAGAGACCTCAGGCCAGCTACTGTGGGAAACAAAATGGTAGACCAGATGAACCTATGGTCTGATCCTACATGACTCGTGTGTTCTTAATATAGAGGATGACATTTTGCATTATCTATTGCTACAGTGGACCTGAAGATTCATATTCTATTAGTTATTAATTAGGGTGATAGGTATGCCAGTGGTCTTTCTTGTGTTCATCCTTTAAGAAGAGTGGTTAGCATTTGCTCCTTTTAAACCTATTGTTGGATGAGTATTTCAAGTTTTTGTTTACTGCGGTTTTTAATCTGAGTTCAATATCTTTGTTATTTTATTTTCACTGTGTAAGTTTATTTGACTGATCATTGATTATGTAATTTCTATGCTGCTTAATATATTAAAAATATATCTAGGAAGCGTACAACAAAACTGAAGCAACAACAGACAACTTAAACAAAATATTACAGAATTACACAGCTGTATCTGAAGAAGTGTGCATGCACACAAAAGCTTATACCAAGAACAAACTTAGTTGGTCTCTAAGGTGCTAATGGACAATTTTTTTATATATTTCGACTGCATATAAAAATGTTACATTAATATAGCTAAATCAGTATCAATTCATTTTCCCTCTGACACACCTTCCCTCAGCCTTTGGGTTCTCACTCAGAAGTCAAACAAATTCTCATTTCACATACAAAAGTCTCCTAAGGAGAATTCCTAGAAACAGCAGGCATCACCCTAGACTCTCAAGGTGGCTGATACTTCCTCATTCAGCTGCACCTTCCACACCCAGTTTCAGCAGGTTTGTTGAGTTTCCCAGGGGGTCCAGAGTTTCCCAGGGGGTCCAGAGTTTCCCAGGAGGTCCAGAGTTTCCCAGGAGGTCCACTCACAGCTCTTCCTTCACCCTGCATCCATTCTTCCTCCTCCTGCTGCTCTGAGACTCTTGAGTACAAAAGTGTGACAAACTCATCACCATCTAAGATTCAGATGCTATTCTTTTAATGGTGATGGGTTCTGTTTTTGTTTCAGTAGCTTCTTTGGTGGGACAATTTTCTCTTCGTTTCAGCTGCAAGTTACTGTAACACTGCTATTCATTTTGAACTTGTGCTTGACAAAAGATACCTTGTGTATCTTTTGCACACACACCCTCCCCTGGTATGTTATAGTATCAGAACATATATAATAAAGGCCTACTAATATTTTGTCTTGCCCCTTTGGATAATATAGGAAGGGCTGAGCATTCTCATTTTAAATTGCATGCCTGTATACAGTAATGGTCTGGAACATATAACTAAATTGTTTTGTCCAGCAATATCTAGGCTGAGCTACAAGGTATCATCCATCTGTTTTAGGTGGATGATCAGAGTTGCTGTAACCCAATCAAGTTAACCATTAAATAATACTAATGCTACAATTCTATGCACAATTACCCAGGAATAAGCACCACTGAACATAGTGAGTCTTACTTCTTCTAAGAAAATAAAAGGGAAAATTGTACTGTAAGACACTACTGTATTGTTTGGGTTCCATAAATCTTGTAGTATGGAATATAGGCAAGACATTTTCAAAGAAAGAGAGAGAGGAGACCTTAAAGGTCTCTTTGGTCAGACACATTTCTGGGGCAACTGGTTTTTCTGGGACAACTGGTTAGGTCTCCTCAAGGGAAAACTAACTGCATAATCCAGGGTTTCCCAAACTTGGGTCTTCTGCTGTTTTTGGATTACAACTGCCATCATCCCTAGCTAGCAGTACCAGTGATCAGGGATGATGGGAATCGTAATCAAAAAACAGCAGAAGACCCAAGTTTGGGAAACCCTAGCATAATCCTCTCTCTAGTTTACTCATAAGTAAGTTTCACTGCATTCAATATTGCTTAGTCAGTAGTATGTATTTGAGTTTAGGTACAGATCTGTGCTAATTCTCCTTGAATGGATGAAACCAATTGCTTCTGAAGATGAATTGCCAAATAAATTAATCAGTGCATTTCTGTGGTCTCTTCTAGAGATGAGTGACCACTTCATTGTTCATCCCCAAAATGAATCAAAGTCTTAGGGCAGGTGTGGGAAACCTCTGGCCTTCCAGATGTTGCTGAACTACAACTCCCATCAGCCCCAAGGAACTCCCACTAAATGAAGATTCAGGTGGATACATACCTGAAGGGAGATTGATTTTGCTGCCTCTTAGACTAGGGTAGTGTTTCCCAAACTTGGATCTCCAGCTGTTTTTGGACTACAATTCCCATCATGCCTGACCACTGGCCCTTCTAACTAGGGGTGATGGGAATTGTATTCCAACAGTAGCTGGAGACCCAAGTTTGGGAAACCCTGGACTAAGGGAAATCCTTCCTATTTCCTTGATTAATCAGTCTTTCTCCTTGTTGGTTATCCCAACAGTTTCTGGGGCTAATTTTCTTTTGCTGCTGATTGCAGAGAATTGCAAAGAAAAATTCTCCTCTCTGTGTGTAAGTGAACTTTTTTTGTAACTCATTCCAGCACCTTCATAGGATAGCAAATTAGACAAAGGTTAGACAGAGGTACCGATATAGAGGTAAACAGAGTGCTTTCACCTTGCAACTAAAACCTCCCAGGATCATTAGTACCAGAAGGCTTTACACTGATGATGAAGAAGTAGCTGTATTGAGTATACCTGGTGCTGGGCAATGAACTCTCAGTTGGGTTCCTCTTTCATTGGATTTCACTTAACTGAAGCAAGCAATGAGGGGGCACGCTAATCCCAGAGAAGATGTTTTATTTAAACCCAGACAGTTCTTAACCAAGATTCACAGCTGACTGCAGAGAGCTGAATGAATCCCTTTTCTTTTTCTTTTTTTGCATCTGTGTTCAAAGTGCCAAAATGTTGGCGAGATAACAACTGCTGAGCCATTTTGTTTCTTGTGAAGGAGAACAACAGAGGAGCCATGTGAAAGTGAGATGAGAAGAGAATGCCTTGATTTTGAACAGATTGCCTTGTAACCATAGAATCTTAGAGTTGGAAGGGACCCCAAGGGTCATCTAGTCCAACCCCCTGCAATGCAGGAATCTCAGCTAAAGCATCCATGACAGATGACCATCCAACCTCCATTTAAAAACCTCCAAGGGAGGAGAGTCCACCACCTCTCATGGGAGTCTGTTCCACTGCTGAACAGCTCTTACTGTCAGAAGGTTTTTCAGAATGTTCAGTCAGAATCTCCTTTCTTGCAACTTGAAGCCATTGGTTTGAATCCTGCCCTCCAGAGCAGGAGAAAATAAGCATGCTCCCTCCTCCAAGGGACAGCCTTAAGGTATTTCAAGATGGCTATCATATGTTCTCCCAGTCTCCAGGCTAAACATACCCAGCTCCTTCAAGCACTCCTCATAAGGCTTAGTTTCCAGACCTTTGATCATCTTGGTTGCCCTCCTCTGCACACGTTCCACCTTGTCAACATCCTTCTTAAATTGTGGTGCCCAGAATTGGACACAGTATTCCAAGTGTGGTCTGACTAAAGCAGAACAGAGTGATACTATTACATCCCTTGATCTAGACACTCTACTTCTGTTGATGCAGACTAGAATAGCATTAGCTTTTTTTGCTGCTGCATCACATTGTTGACTCATGTTAAGCTTACGGTCCACCAAGACTCCTAGATCCTTTATACATAAACTGCTAGTAAGCCAGGTATCCTCCATCCTCTATTTTTGCATCAGGTTCTTCCTGCCTAAGTGCAGAACTTTACATTTATCCCTATTGAAATGATGATTTATGCCCAGTTCTCCAATCTGTTAAGGTCATTTTGAATTCTGATTCTATCTTCTGCTGCATTAGCTACCCCTCCCAGTTTGGTGTTGTCTGCAAATTTGATTAACATCCCCTCAATTCCTTCATCCAAGTCATTTATAAAGACGTTAAACAACAACGGGTCCAGGACAGAACCTTGCAGCACCCCACTTGTTACTTTTTTCTAGGATGTCGAGGAACCATTAATGAGTACAGTGGTACCTCAGGTTATAGACGCTTCAGGTTACAGACGCTTCAGGTTACAGACTCTGCTAACCCATAAATATACCTCAGATTAAGAACTTTGCTTCAGGATGAGAACAGAAATTGTGTGGCAGCGGCGCAGGAGGCCCCATTAGCTAAAGTGGTACCTCAGGTTAAGAACAGTTTCAGGTTAAGAATGGACCTCCTGAACAAATTAAGTTCTTAACCCGAGGTACCACTGTACTCTTTGAGTTTGGTCAGCCAACGAGCTACAAATCCACCTAACAGTTACCTCACTCAACCCACATTTTTCCAGCTTCCTTGTAAGAATATAATGGGGGACTTCGTCAAAAGCCCTACTGAAATCAAGATACACTATGTCCAAAGCATTTCCTTGATCCACCAAGTTTGTAATTCCATAAAAAAGAGAAAAGAAATCAGATTGGTCTGGCACGATGCATTTTTTGAGAAACCCATGCTGGGTCTTAGTAATCACAGCATCCTTCCCTGAATGCTCACAGACTGACTGTTGAATTATCTGTTCTAGGACCTTCCCTGGTATCGATGTCAAGCTCACCGATCGGTAGTTACCCAGGTCTTCCTTTTCCCGCTTTTTGAAGATGGGGACAACATTTACCTGCCTCCAGCCTGTAGGGACCTCACCTGTTCTCCAAGAATTCTCAAAGATAATAGACAAAGGCTCTGAAATTACATCCACAAGCTCCTTTAGTACCCTTGGATGCAGCTCATCAGACCCTGGAGATCTGAATTCATTTAAAGTAGCTAAGTGATCCCTTACTAGCTCTTTTCCTATCTTGGGCTACAGCTCCCTCCTTACATCATTTATTCTGTTACCACCAGGTTGGGCGTTGCTTTCCTTTTGGGTTAAGTCAGAGGCAAAGTAGGTGTTGAGTAGGTCTGTCTCTTCTCTGTTACCTTATGCAGCCACACCAGTTTCCTTAGATGCCTCCCACTTTTCTTTCTTGTGGGAATTGTCTGCATTTGGGCCTTCAATGTTTCTCCTTTTAGAAACTCCCATCCTTCTTGGACTCCCTTCTCACTGAGTAATTCTGACCAGAGGATCACACCCAGTAGCTCCTTCAGCTTTTCAAAGTGGCCTTCTTAAAGTCCAGAGCGTGTGTCTGACTACACTCAGTTTCCCCTTGCCTCTGTATCCTGAAACCCCGGAGAACATGATCACTTCCTACCAAGTTTCTGAGCACTTCATCAGTCAATTCCTCCCTATTGGTCAGTTGAAAATACTCCATATGTCAGTTGAAACCCTGGCTGGGCAGTGGTGAAGCGTGGCACAATGCTGGAGTCAACACTGCGTCCACAACCCAGTGTCTCATGCTGGTTAGAGTGGAAGGTGAGAAGGGGGGAAATTGCTGCCTGGAGCTAGGGTAACAATTGGTCCCAATGCTATCAAGTGCTGGCAGTGGTGCTGGCTCAGGATCCAGTTGATCCCAGGGCCAATCAGTTTCCACTTTTGTTCCTTTGCCTTCTTGTTTTTTTAAAGAAGCCTCAGGTTGCTTGTAGCAGCAGCAGCAAGGCTTTCCCCAGTTTTCCAGGCCTCTCAGTGCATAATACCTAATCAGCACGAGTGAAGAGTCCAATGGCCCCGCCAGAGCACGTCTAGGCTGCAAGTGACACATCCCATTAATCATTCGGTCTGCTCTGGAATCTGTGTGCACAGAGCATGAGCTCAGATTCCTTATGGGGAATAATGCGGCTGCCTTTTGGAGTGTAGGGAGAAGGCAAGCTGCCCAAGATGCTGCTATCTGACTACGAGAATACTTAAAGGGAAATAAGCATAATTCGAGCATCCAGAGTGTGACAAGGCTTCCATGTGTTACTTCTTGGGAAGCTTGAGCCAGGTACTAAAAACGACTGCATATATACAACACACATTTGAAGTACACAAACCCACACACTTAACAATCCTGGGACTTGTAGTTTGTTAAAGGGGTTGGTAATTGTAGCACTGTGAGGTGTAACTCACAGTTCCAAGGATTCTTGGGGGAGGTGTTTAAAATGTATATTGTTTGCACAGCAAAGGACAGAACATTTATTTGTTTTGTTCTGGGCACGTTCCATAGCCTTTCAAGGCAGGGTGGGATACAATTGTTGTGTTTTTTAAGGGCCAGGAGCACCTGCTTACAGGCACTGGCATATGCTCCCCTCTTAGAAGGGAAGAGGAAGCTACAATTCAAAATTGGCACAGCTCCCTGGTAGTGCTCTCTGCCAGTCGGCTAACACTGACATAAGAAGGCAGCTGATTAGCTGGTTCTACAGAAGTAGCTCTGCCAACCCGACCCTTCAAAAAAGCCCCACTGGCCTAGATTTCTAGAATACTCATGCCAGCACCTGCAAGACTGGGACCATTGCACATTGATTTCCTTTCCAAGGGACTCATATTTCACAGAGCTTGCTTCAGAAGCTGATGCAAAGCTCTTGTCCAAGCTGCAGGTATATGTCACAAATAAAATTTCACTAGCATTTCTGCTTCAATTAGCATTGGCTCTCTGTTGCCTTTTAGTGCCTAAGTAGCAGCTCTTTTGTCTCGGGTGAGTATTAAAAGAACTTTGCATCAGGCAGGAGGCTTCTGGCTGCTTTGCAGTTGCATTTAACAGAGAAGTGTCCACAGTTTTCAGTGAGCAGAGTGCTCTGTATCTGCATAGAGATTCAGTGATTTTCAGCAGCAGGAGGAACAACTTGAGCAGACTCTGATGGGTCAAATGAATATGCGAAGTAGTTCCTATGCTTCTCAGCTATATTCCACCTGAACCACCACTGAAATCACCCTGGCTTAATAAGCAATTCCACCAGCTCAAAAGAAGTATGAATGATTGTTGAAGCATATGAGCTCGAGGAGACTGTGTGGTTTGACAATTGTGCTTGCGTTTAACAATGTGGAGCACGGCTCAGTGAGAGAGTACAATATGCTCATACAAAAGGCTCCAGGTCCAAATCCTAGGATCCCTGCCTTAAAAAAATCTGTGCCAAAAGTGTCTTGCAGATCCTTGCAGCCCCGTTCTCAGGCTGAAAAAATCTAGGAGTCACTTTAAACCATTTTCAGGGGTGGGCTTGCATATTCTTTAAATTTATAGGCTGGTATGCAACTAGGTTTTAATCATAGCAGACCCACTGAAATTAACAAGCATGACCAAGTTAGGTCCATTAACTTCAATGGGTCTATTCTTAGTTGAATACCACCCTATGTTTACAATGACCAACAGCAGAGGCT
Organism: Podarcis bocagei; assembly: GCF_964188305.1. Classification (NCBI taxonomy): domain Eukaryota; kingdom Metazoa; phylum Chordata; class Lepidosauria; order Squamata; family Lacertidae; genus Podarcis; species Podarcis bocagei. The sequence goes on from NC_138125.1 coordinate 30,141,490, forward strand.
TCTCTCTTCACCCGCTTCTCTTCTTTTTCTCTTTGGGAACGTTACAAAGATGATACATTACAATGGAGAATCCCCTGAAGGTTTAAAAGAATAATTTAGTCTATCAAAGATTGAAGGGGTGTTTTTGTCTCCCTTGTCCATCATTACTTCCCTATCACCCTGCAAATGGGCTCAAAAAGTTCCGTTTGCAACCACCAGCTCAATCCAAAAAGATTCCATGTAGTTGAGCTCAGAAGGATCCCTGCCTGAGACAACCAGATTGCTGATCAGAAAATAAAGGGGCCTATGTCTGACTTGGTATAAGGCAGCCTCATATATTTGTATATGTCCCCTAATTTCCCAGTACATATATTTGTGCACACAGACATGCTTTCAGCGGTGACTCACACATTGGTGCAGATTATTTAGTGACAATTGTGGTTGTGAATTCTACAACTCTGTAATGCAGAATAGGCACACTATGCATGCCGATACCCATAGAAAATTATACAAGTGCTCTTCACACGAATGTGGTTGTGCTTGCATGCATGCTGACACAAGCCTATGGGTGCATTTATCTATCCCAACTTTTCATATATATTTTCCATTTGGCACGTGCCTGCCTTCTCCATGGAATTGTGAACTAGTTGATTTGTGCCTGGAGTGGGTGAGATTAGTGCCATTCTCTTTTTTGAAATGCATTCGCGTGGAAATTTTAACCCACCTCATCTTGAAGATTCAGGGCAGCTATCAATAGTTCAAAATAAAACAGAGAAAGTATTGAATATCACTTAAAATACAAGACATAACCTACAGACAACTCAAAAGCTTTCAAAGTCCCTTAATATCCACATGTGTACATGGTGGGTCCTTGTTCCTGTTTAGTAAGAGCAGTGTTTTCTACTTAATGTGTTTGTGACAGGGCCATCCCACCCATGAGGCAAGGTGAGGTGACCGCCTCAGGCAGCAGGATCCACAGGGCAGAAGGTCTAGCCTCCAAGGAATGCACTGCCTGCTGTTCCTGCCTACACGACCCCCTTGTTCCCAAAGCAGACCTCCACTTTCCATGCTGTCCCCGATGTAGATCTTAATTCCTCCCTCCCCAATCTTGTTCCTGATGTAGGGCTTCATTCACCCCCTCTTCCCCGGAGGATGGGGAGGTGCCATTTTGTGTGTCATATCAGGTGCCATAATGTCCTGGGCCGGTCCTGGTTTCTAAAGTGTGGTACCATGTGCCTTCCTACTGTGCATCTTAGTCATTTGTCCAGTTTTGCACCTTGTTTCCTAAAAAAGGAGGTACAGAAGCGGGTTTCTTCGGCTTTTTCTAGGGGTTCCTGCTTCTTCTCCATTAACATCTCAGGAAGTGACATCAGTAGAATTACTCAACATAAACTCTAGGTCAGTGTTCCCAGGTTATCTTTTGGGAATTGCCAAAAAAGAGCCTCCAAATTCTCTGGTTTTATTTTGCTGTTGTTTTGCTGGTGCTCAGCAGCCATGTGATGGAGGGGAGTGAGAGGAGAAGTAAGAGAGCAGCTATAACCATAGCCTCCACTCTCCCCTTCTGTTTCTGTCAGGAAACTGTGACACAGGAGGTCACCCAAGGAAGCTTAAGGATAGGAGGTTCAAGGCAAACAAGAGGAAGTACTTCTTTCAAATGGGGCAACAGATGGTTAGAGCTGTCCGGCAACATTTTATTCAAGTTGGCTTCCCTGCTGGGAAGTGTAGTTTGTTAAGGTTGCTGTGAATTGCAAGGAGACCCCTTTTCCTCTCACAGAGCTACAATTCTCTGAGTGGTTTGACAGTCAGCCCTCTTCCCGGGAAACTCTGGAATTGTAGCCCATGTCTCTTCAGTCCCAGGCAGACAGGGAAAACAGGATGTTTACTGGGACCCCGGTGGATCACCATACACTTCTGATGGACAGTTTCTGAAGGTCTGCAATACACAGTATTATAACCTATTCCCTACACTTTTAACATTCCAAACATGAAGAAGAGTAAGAAAGGGAATTTTCTTAGTGTTCATCGTAAACCTCCTTTAAACCTAAGAAAACTTCAGATACAATAGAAATCATTTAAGTGCAGCATTCATGGTGCTACTTTTCGGCAACAACACACAAAGGGAAGCCTAGATAAAAAGTGAGGTGGGGTGGAGAGTGATGAAGACCTCTTATTTGTCCTTAGAAATCTCTGTTGCAAAAGTGAGGGAATAGAAAACCTGGCAAGCAAAAGGCAGGGTTTAAATAGCTCTTTGTAGCAATGTTTCATGTTAATACAGAGAACGGAACAATGAAGTGCATGGCGAGAGGAGATGGACAAGGGGCCTAGCAGGTGCTGCTGCCTTTAATGTCTATGATTCTCTGAAGTGTGTCTCAGTGGGCCAGTCCCTAATCAGCCCCCTTTTTTACTCAGCACCAGTCCACTGATTTGAGGTTGGTAAAACTACTCCCTGCTTTTGAAAATTTCCAGGAAGGGACGGCCCCACACAGGCTGAGAGCGCTGAACAGGGAGTGCTTTCAGGCAGTAATGATCAGCTTTCACAGTTATTTCTGTGGCGGCAAAGCTGCAGGGAAATAAACGCTGGAATCTCACTGTTGGATTTATCCCGTTGCTTAGAGATTCCTGAGCGGAAATGTTCAGGTTGAATGCTGTCTGCTTGGCTCAGGCTAGGCCTAGATAGGTTGAGGGGTGTGTTTATTGAAAGAGACACCTTGTTTCAGAATGCTGCCACTTCTAGCATAATATATAAAAGAATAATTAAAAGGGAATATAGAGGAATACAGCTCACTAAATCAGGGTTGGGGGTATGTCAGCACATTCTCACTTTTGTCAAGAGTGTTGTAAGGATCTGAAGTAATCCAAAAGAGTTTAGGGCTGCTTCTCTTTTCCAGTGCTCAGCAGGAGAGGTCAGTGCCAGATCCTAGGAGTCCCTTGGCCCGTCTTACTGCTTGGCACTCCTCCCTGGTCACCTGTCCACATGGCATGACATAGCAGCGCTAAGAATGAGAGGAAGTAAAAGCTTCTGCTTGACTCACTGCCACTCTCTAGGCAGCTGAGTGAATTGACTACAGAGGAAGGTGAGAAGCAGGGGCAGTGGTGACACTGACCAGAAGGATGTGGGCCTAGCCAGGGTTTCACCTAAGGACCTCAGAAAACTTGGGAAATGACAGTGTTTGTTTTGATATTTTGTACAGTCAAATGTGAACAACTACTTATCCCAGCAGAAGCAAGCAGAGTGCAAGTGCTTTCCTTACTTCTGCGAATTTTCAATATGAGCAACAGGACACTAGATCCAATAAACAAATTAGCAAGGTGGATGGTCCTGTTATAATGGAACGTGAGATCAGTTGCCAACTTGCTGCGGCATGGTTCCACTGATAATAACACATAAAATAGACGTGGGAAGATGGGACTTTAGGAGGGATATGCGGAGGAGCCTTAAGTCAAACCAAGGTTTGTTCTTGGCTACAGCTTGTGTTTTTTGTGGAGAAAGCTTAGCCACAAATCTCAGTTTGGACAAGACACTAAGCCAAATCTGAGCTTTTAACATATTAAGAAGACCCCAAGTGGACCAGGCCAATGGCCTACCTAGTCCAGGATCCTGCTCTTATACCAGCTCACCAGATACTTGTGGGAAGCCTGCAAGCTGGACATGAGTACATCAGCACTCTCTCCACTTGTGATTCCCAGCAACTGGTCTCTGAGCTTAGCTCAGCACAGTCAAGGTTTAGCAGCAAGAAGGGCTGGGAGTCAACTGCATGGTCCTTTCCACTCATGTGGTCTCACTAAGCCACAGTTTGCCTTAACATGTCATATGAGCCAGACCTTATGACAAGTTAACTTTCTTGCAGTCTTCTTGATGTCTTTGTATAATTACAAACTTGTCTTCATCTCAGATCTTTATTCATGATCCAGAAGCCCCTATCTTCTGTAGATGGAGCTAGCATACCTCTCTATTTGCTATAACTGTATGAAGTCCTTCACAAAGATACACCAACTATCAGGAACAAATGGTGGAAGCCCATTATTAATGGATCATCTCCAGGGGTGCCAACTTGAATGAAATATGGGAGGGGGCATATAAACCTCACCCCACATAGTCACATGACGCAGTGCATGCACATGATTGAATGACAATGCTCATCAACTGGGGGGGTGTCAAATATTTTATTGGGTGGGGCGAAGACCCCTTGGCCTCTAGGAGTTGGCTCCTGTGATCATCTCAGAAGAGAAAGTTTCCATAAGTAAATAATAATAATAAACAACCCTACTGGATTTCATTCCTAAGAAGATGTTCATGCCACCATTTTAAAATGAGGGTCTTCTGACAAAAAACGTGTGAGGTAAATGGTGGAAGTCTTTTTTAAAAAAAAAACCAATTTATTTAAGGTAGATAAGGACAAGATGAAATTATAATTGAATATAAATATAGATGGGAAATGGCTATGTATTGTGAGTACTTATCTACTTTTAAAATTTTTCACTTATGATCTTTTTCTCTTACTTCTTTATTCTTTCTTTGTTCTTTCTTCTGATATCTTATCTTTCATTTTACTGCTTTATTGTGAATAGCATTTTATAGAGGTATAAATAACCGTAAATATGAAAAGAGAAAAAAAATTCCCTAATTTTTTCCCCCTTGGTTAGATGTATTTTCTTTTGTTGCGAATATGTATGTTTTCTAATTTGTACTTAATAAAAATATTAAAATAAAATAAAATGAGGGTCTTCTTGGTGGCTGCTCCCAGACTCTGGAACTCCCTCCCTGAAGAAGCTAGATTGGCTTTCTCCTTGTTGTCCTCCTGCCAGCAGGCAAAGACCTTCTTGTTCTAGAGCTTGGAAACTGACTGCTTTTAATGAAAGCTCTAGTGCTGTGTTGTTTTGTCTTAAACAGATCTTATATATGCATGTAGTTTTAATTCTATTAATGTTTAATTGTTTTTTAAATTATTGTTTTTCTTATGTTTTTAGCAATTCTTGTTTTTATTTGTGAGATGCCTTGAGTCTCATCAGGGAAAAAGGAGGGACGCACTCACTCAATGGCCCATTTCAGCCCCTTTAAGATATTCTACTCAGCAGTGGTTTTAGCACAGCTTCGCTAGTTTATACAGTCCCCCTGCCCCCAATTTCAGGCAACTGGCACGCACAAAAACATCTAATGGACTTAATTTGCTTTGCAATTAATGCTTTTGCTTCTTCCCAGTTTGGGTTCAAAAATTACCCAAAAGCTTCCCCGCAACACATGCACACACATCTGTGTCTTCAAAGTGCCCAGGCCCTTTGCATAGGGAAAATGGAGTGCTGGCAGCTGGCTTGGGAGTGTGATATGCAAAGAGAAAACTGACCGGCCTTTCAAATGCTCTGGCACCATTCCTTGATGCTCTGGCCACCACCTTTTTATAATAGCAAATGGATGCAAAACAGGATGGCTGCCTCCCCAGCCAAGCCAACATCCGGTGCTCTGAGTGACAAATCATTGCTTTCAGCTGTGGTAGGAGAGGGAGTCTTGAGGACAAACATTTTTTAGTAAGGACTTTCTGCCAAGGTTATTGGTTCTAGCTGAAGGAAAATGTCCTTCTCCATTTTCCTCAGCAAGGAGCAGGGAGACTATAAACCCCAAACATTATCCCGAAGCCCGCAGGTGCCAGCAATCCAAATAAACGTAGAGCAATTAACAGAATTAACACAGCTTTAAATAGCTTGGCTCACCAGATGCAGAATCCTAGCAGGGTTCCATAAAACGTAAAGTTATTAGAGATTAAACCGTTAATCATCTGTTCAGAGAGTGGATGCAAAAACCATTCTGTCTGAAATGGCTAATAATCAGAAAAGGAGGCATGGATTTAATGGGTGCAATTACGCCATCCCAATTCTCTTTTTGTACTGTGTTCGCCAGTTACCATCTCAACCACTCTACTCCTTGCTAGTTTTACTCCAGTTTTTTTTTTTTTTGGGGGGGGGGTTATTGTGGCCAGAATCCTCAGGTGAAATATGCCAGATCTCAGGCCTGGCATTAGTACCCGGCACAGCAGAGGAAATGCCAGAGGCTGATGCTTGCATCCCTAAATACATACATACATACATACAGTACCATAAGGAAAAGTAGCAGGCCAGATGGCCACAGCTGTTGCTATCTTCTTCATCCCCAATGCCTCTGGGCTTAAGACTGAGGAGGAGGCTAGAAGCATTGAACATTATGGAGATAGGGCATTTACAACTGTCTTACCTAGCACTTCACTTTCCAGCGCTGGGCTAATGGAGTACTGAGCAACTTGACCTTACCAGAAGGGGCTGGGTTGGGTTTTTGTTTGTTGTTTTTTTTTACAAAAAACACAAAAAGGCAGTAGAGGCTGGTCCAACTAGGACACCCTCCCAACAATAAGGATTAATACCTATCAGTAAATAAAGCACCTAGGCTCAGCAATCTGCACTGGTTGCCAATTTGCTACCAGGCCACGTACTAGGTGTTGTTATTAGTATAGAAAAGCCCTTGAGACCAGTATACCTAAGACATTGCCCTACCCCATATACACCCACTAGTCTGCTTCAATCAGTAGAACGGGCACTGTTACTTGTGCCACATAATACCCATTCTGCATCTGTAAGCACTTAATCATTTAGTGTGGCAGCACTTACACTTTGGAACTCCCTGCCTATTGATATCAGGCAAGTGTCTTCATTGTACTATTTTCAGTGCCTGCAAAAACACAATTTTTCTTTGGATGTAGTGCAGTAGTCGCCCCCAGACTAGGTAAAAATCCCAAACCCTGTTTTAGTTCATGATGCACAGAGTTTTCTCCTTTATTTCATTTACCATTTTTCTCTGTCCTTTTTCTCTGCTTCTGCTTCTTTTTTAACTCCCTGCTATGATGTTCTACTATTTCAGGTGTAAAGAAGTTCTGAACTACAGTTTCTATCATCTCTGGCCATTCAGCATGCTTACTGGGGCTGATGGGAGTTGTAGTCCAACAGCAGCTGGAGCTCAAGAAGTTTCCCACACTTGTGCAGTATTTCCCCTTCAGTCCATGACTGTGGTTCAGTCTGCAACCCTTCTTTCTCTCATAAAGTCTACAACAGTTGCTAACAAATTGGGATCATCTTAAAAACAACAAACCCAACAGCCTTTTTCAAGTGTCTCGGTTTGTCCTTCTTTGCTTTCATTCCACTCAGATCTGCTCTTTGCCACCCCCTAGCCTGAACTCAAAATGTGCATGTGGATTAGGCCCGCTTTGCCTTCACCAGATGTGGATGTATTTGAATGTTAGCTGCTGAATCTGCAATTAGCTAAAGTGACAGAGGCCTGGCTGTGGAATACATGGTAATAGTGGCTTCTTTTATTACTGTCACTACTGCTGCCCAGATGTCACTGTCACTGCTGCCTAGAGGTTCAACTGTATGTGAGATTGCAATAAAGAGTTGCAGTATGGAGCCCACATTTTGCAGCTAATTAGTCACACCATTTTCAAGAATATTCTATTCATTATCCCCAGCCCTCCCCCCCCCCAAAAAAAAACATTCTGTATGCACTGAGTAAATGACTTTTGGAGTTCTTCCCTTAAGGTTCTTCTTCACCAGCAGTTTTTTTTTAATGTTTCTGAAAAATGTGCACTTCCCCCAAACCTGCATATATGTCCCCTGTTATTATGCAAAGGGTAGTGCTTTGGTGACATGAGGGGAAAAGCCTGGGGAATTACAGTAGTTCTCGATTAGTACATAGAATATCCAGTAAAGGAATTGCAGAAAACTTGGTTGGGGTACATAATTGTCAAAAAACAGAATGCCCACAGTTTGAAACATTTACCTCTTTCAGGCAGCCCATGAAGTTATTGCTGATAGGCGAACCAGGCAAATCAGCTGTACTGGGGCTCCCACCTACGTAGAAGAAGTCGTCTGAGCCTAGCATGGTATAGTCCTCTTGTGTGTAGCCCGTGGTGGTGAGGATTCCATCCACAGAGATTGTCACCTGTTTGAAGGACACAATGGACAAAAAAAAAAGGAAAAAGGAAAAAAACAAAATTCCCAGCAATGACCTTACAGTTCTTAGAAAGAGCAAGTCATCTCCCCTACTTTTTGTGCAACTTTTCACACATGTTTCGCTGAGGTTTGTTTACTCGGTGCAGCTCAGTTCCATTTTCTGGTCTGCTGTTTTGCCCTGTCCCTTCAGTTCCTCAGTCACCTGTGCTGTTAGTTCAATAGTGCTAAAGCTGAGAAGAGCTATTCTAATCTGCTGCAATGGCTCCCGTTGTTTAACCAGGCCAGAAAATTGAACTGTTCCTCTGAGAGCTTCTGAGAGCTGATTTTTTTTATTAAAAAAATGATTAATTAGCTGTTATTTGTAGTGATTATTGTTAGTTACGATTGTTAGTAAAGACACTAATGAAGACGAAGTTGATATATTTGATTTTGCTTCTTTCTTTCTTTTTTTGCTCACACGGTATGGTGATAGTCATGCATTCAGGAAGGGAGGGGAGGGGAAGGGAGGGGTCTCACTTTCAATACATTATGGAGGAGCATGCTATGGACCTACAGAGACAGCCACCCACCACCCACGACCGCAACTGAGAGAGAGAGAGAGAGAGAGAGAGAGAGAGAGAGAATATGATTTAACAGAAAGATAGTAATAATAAAAAAGAAAAAAGTCAACCCACACACCAGCAAATTAGAGAAACGGGAGAGAGAAAGAGAGAGAGAACAACAAAAAATAAAAAATGGCAACATGCACACACCACACACAGTCGCACACACCAAACTTTGACACACCCATGCGAGTGATATTCAAAGCTCAGAAGAAGAGAGAGAGAGATTCTGAAAGAGAAAGAGGGGGCTTTTTCACACTTGCATGCAGTTAGGGCTAAACTAAACTTAAAAAGAAAAACCATCCAGACCTTACCAGAAAATGGGGTATAGGGCAAAAAGAAAGAAGTAGCCTAAAATATCCCAAGCCCCATAACACATGGTGGGTGAAGGGAGACAGAAGGGGAGCAGGGTGGGGAGGAAGGGAGTGAAAATGAGGTGTGTTTTGCTTTAATAGGTTATTTGTGGCTTGGAAAAGTGATGGTGGGAAAGAGATTGAGGCTTCCGGTATGGCGAGTGGGGACTGAGGAGGTGGGCATGCCATGCGGAAAATGCGCTGAAACAAACAACTGGCTGAGCTCCTTTTGGCCATGGCAAGTGGAAGGTTGAAGGGAGAGAAAGAGAGAAAATATATGGAGAGGAGCCGGCAGGAGGAAGAAGGTTAGAAGCGGAAAGGACAGGAAATGCTCCGGCCAGTTTTGCCTACAACAGCTGTCGCCACAACAAAAGGATGAGGGGAGGGAAAGACCAGCCTCACCACAACAAACTATAGGCCCTGACATGGTTGTTGAGCTAAAAACCTTCAGAGAATCCAAAAGAAATGCAGAGGCAGAATGAGAGAGCGCAAAAGAAAGAAAACCAGGAGGAAAGAGAGAGAAGATAGGTAGAAGAGGAGTTTGCAAAAATACTGAGGGGTGGGAAACAGAGTTAAAAATATATTTTTAGGGGGAGAAATGAATGACGTGAAGAAGCCAATGAAGAAAGATGACCAAACCCCATTTCCAGAACTGTTGTATTTGTTTGTTTGCTTCTTGGTGTTATTTTTTTCTTAAAGAAAATGTTTTTTTAAAGAAAAAAGAAAAAAAGAGGAAGAAAGGGTATTTACAGCAAAATCAAAGAAAAAGAAAAGAAAAGGGGGACGGTAAGTATAAAGGGTCAGGGGAAAAACAGGGTGGTGGGGGATGGAGAGGTAGAGGGAGGGAACACACGGCAAACCCAAAAAAAGAGACAATAAGAATGATATCTACCAGACAATGTAGTTTGTTTACCATAGCGTGTCCAATGCCTGAGTGCTTTGCGGAAAAGGGGGGAAGAAAGGAAATTAAAAAATTGTGAACAGAACGATTGTTAATTAAAATAACTAAAAGCAAAGATGAGTCGTTAGGGTGTTAGTACATTAGTCGGTTAGTAAAAATGACACATTGCATGAATGGTCTAGTGTTAGTCTTTCAAAAAAATGCTTGGGGCGCCCGACACACACAGAGTGAGAAGAGGACAATATGAGCAGGACTGTCTGGGGGGAACCATGCCATATAGATTGTTAGGAGGAAGGGAGCTGCCTACCCTTCCCATTCTCCTTTTGCTGCTTCCTGCCCACCCCACCCCGAGAAAGTTTATCAACGTTCCAACTCCATCCCCCCCAACCCATCCCAAACTGGATCAAAATGATAAAATATAAACAATACTTACTTTCCAAAAGCCCATCAAAAATGTATTCCCCATCCATATCTCTCAACCCCGCATAAATATATACCAGCATGAGCAATTCCAATCTTGCCTCCTCCCACCACCCAAGCCCATTTCTCTCTCCTAGTTATTCCAGCCACTGCTACACTCCAGCGCTGCTCAGTTATTCTAACCAACCGAATATATCTCTCAGGTGCAGGCTGTTGCTTGACGATTCCCTGGGGGTGGTCCTTCCCGTCCCCCAATTTCCAGATTTCTTTAAAGCGGCTGAACTGGTGACTCTCAGGAAAGACATACAGAACATGAAAGGTTGGACTAACAGAAACGATGTGTAGCTCACCTGTGGTACTCAGGAGGGTGGGGAGAAGCTTGCCTAATTGTGGAAGGCATGGTGACTGCATCAGATATTTTGGGAAGAAGGGGGAAAGATGGGTAGAATTTAACATGTCCTTTTATGAGAGAAGGTGTGGAGTAGTATGTCTATTGCTCACTGCTAGGCTTATGGAGAGATGCAGAATAATAAAAGGTGCAGAGGAGCAAAGCTGGAGAGTCCCTTATCTCCTCTGCTAGCCTATTGACTCTCCTGCATGGAATTCCTGGTCACCTATGTTTGCCAAGTAAGTTGCTAAGTGCAAGGCTGCTTAACAGGGTTTTGCAGTGTTTCATAAACCTGCCAAACTCCTTCGGCCAGAGACAACAGAGGGCGAGGAGAAAAGCTGTCCTCTGTTCCCATTCTGAAACTGAAACACACTGAAAATGCTGGAGTAAGTCCACCAGTTACAAAGTGGACTCCCACGTGCTTTTAAAATAAATGACTGCATCTCTGTTTAGTAGACAGCAGCCCCAGTATGTTGCATCTAGATTTTCAGTCAATATCTGTTTGGGACATAAGATGGCACAACTGCAATTGCAATGCCATCATGCCCTTTCCCTTTGGATGATGGTCATTAATACTCAGGGAAGCCTTTCACCATAAATGAAGAAAAGGGTTATAGCAGGGCAGTTGCAGATGGTGCATTAGGGCTGTGATGCTCATCTGACCTCTGGTTGGTCGCACTGTGACTGCTTACCATGAGGTAGAGTGAGAGGCAGCTGTGAAGTTGGCACAGTGCAGGTGTACTTGTGGGAATGCCAGACAGGGTCACTGCCGGGGCCTTTCCACAATACCCATCTTGCTCCCTTCCTCCACCTTCTGGTAAGCAGCAGTGACATAACCAACTAGAGTTCAGATGAGTGCCACTGCCTCACCACACCATCCAATATTGCAGCAGGGCAAAGGGGTCACCAAAGATTATGAAATGTTAGTAGCAAGACAAGAACAGATCCCAGTTTTTGTGCTGCCCTGCTCTGCCTGTTTAAATGTTTAAATAGGGTGGACACAGCAACCCCTATTACTAACCCTCTTCTGAAAGTGCTGGTGAAAAATATCAAAAATCCCATTCCTACCACAAAAAATGTATCGCATTTGCTAATATTTTAGCAAATATTACTATTTTAAAATAGTAAACGTTTAACAAGGTAAATTAACCGTGGAAACTGCGACGACTGCTCAAGAAAAGCTCAGCCGTAAAGGGTGATGCTTTGGTGTTAACTACAAACCAATGTGCACATGCAGCAGAATCACGTGATGTGAACTCTTGCCGTGGGAACCATTTCAGACTGCAGATGCAGGGATACCATGTTTGAATGCTCAACACAGAAATCTCCCTGCACACTGAAAACTAGTACATCAAGAAGAAAGGCTCTGGACTAGCAATGTCCTTGATGTGCCAATTTGCAATGCAGAGGGTGTTTATTATTTATGGTGAAGCACTGATCTCTCAAAAGATGTTTGAAGTGGTACAGTCCAGAAAGAGTTGTGCCATGCCCTTCTGCTGTGACTGTGCATTGCCTATATTGCCTCTGTCTGACAAGCTGAAGGAGAGATCTTTATTTATTTATTTTTTACAACTGATCTCTACTTCTAATCCTAATTGTAATCCTCCTTTTGAATAGGAAGCTCTGGCATGCCTGGAAGATTAATTTTCCTTTGGCCATTGCCTGTCATTGAAGACCGATTCTCGCCCAGCCTCAGAAAAAATAATATACACCATTAACCAAAATGGTCAATGAAGCGGCGAGAGAATTTCAGAGAGCAGCCATTCTGAAAATGTCAAAAAAATAATAATAACAAACAACATGGATAAAAATTGATAAATAAAGTTACATTTTAAAATTGTATTTTGAGGTGACAGTCCTTTACTGGACTGATGAGAATGTCTGAATGAAATGGGATCATTAGGCCCATCCACTGCATGAGGAATGAAATTTACATATGCATGTGATCCAGTGGAAACAAACAAAACATTGCTTTCATTTGCAACCCAGCAGCCCGGTGTCACTTTGAGTAGAATTTAGCCTGACACCATGCTATATTTCTGCTTACACATACATACATCAGATCTGTGGAAGTAAAAGATTTGCAGTGCTAGAGTAGAAAATGTATCCTTTCAAGTGTGGCATTCTTGAAAAAGTGGAAATGTGATCCAGATTTGGAAAACCTGAGAATAACTACATTGTAGGAAGTTAAATGTAAGCCTGTGCTAAGCAAAACCAAGAAGGGTTTATCTAAAAATAATGGATTAGCAGCAGGCTACAGAGGAGCAGCACACTCATTTGTCCCCCAGACTCTCTTTTGCAGTCTCTCCGGAGATTGAAAAAGATCCCAGAGAGCTCTCCATATCTGCCTTAATCATTACACCCTGAAAACTGCATGGAAGTAGTTTGAGGACAAATGTCCACAGTAAAAAGTAATTGGTCACTAGAGCAGCAGCATTTTTTACAGCTCAAACATGAAATGACTGAATCACTTGCTCTGGTATGTACCTTATCTCTCCTATCATTCTTTATATCAGAGGACTGGAAGGAAGCTAATATAAGCAAATCTAATTAAAAGGTTGCAAAGGTAATCAGGAATCTACACACCAATGTGTCTAATTTTGGTACAGAGGAAATTGGCAGAGGATACATTAAAGAGAGAGAGAGAGTGACTAAATGTGCAGGCAAACACTACCTATTAAGGAGGAAGCAAACATGAATGTCGCAAAGGGAAGCCATGCCTCAAATCTAACATTTTGATGGTCAATAAGAGATTAAAAGTATATAGTGACATTCTGCTAGTGTTGTGAATGTGAATTGCCACACTGGTGCAGCAGAATAGGTATGCACTGCTATACCAGGGACAATAAGAGATGAGGTACAGTTGCTCATTGCTACTTGATGACATAGAACTGGACTGGATAGGGTCAAAGCTGGGGGTGGAGATGACACACTTGTGAATCATCCTAAGGGCATTTTGATCACCACCAAACCCCCAAATACTAGTGTGAAAGGTAAAAATGTAAAGGACCCCTGAACAGTTTAGTCCAGTCAAAGGTGACTATGGGGTGTGGCACTCATCTCACTTTTCAGATCGAGGGAGCTGGCATTTGTCGACAGACAGCTTTCTGGGCCATGTGACCAGCATGACTAAACTGCTACTGGCGCACAGAAGACCGTGACGGAAGCCAGAGCACACTGAAATGCTGTTTACCTTCCTGTCGCAGTGGTACCTATTTATCTGCTTGCACTGGTATGCTTTTGAAAAGTACCATTATTTTGATGTATTAGCTGGTTTTCGACACTCAAGTGAAAACCAAGAAATAGAACTCAGGATGCAGCTATGCAGATAGAAATACGTGGCCTTGATTCTCAATGACTGGAGTTAGACTGAAGTTGGGTCACCGGCAACAAAGTGCTGGGCTAGTTGTCACCCAGATAGTGTCCCTTAATACATCTCCTGAGTTTCCTCCATAGGAACTAATGTCAGCTATCAACATATATGGAAGTAACAAAAGTGCTGCACCAGGGAATGACAGTTGCAAGGGAGACAAAATCTGTCTTTGATCCAAGGCTGGCATCACTATTCCACAACCTTGGGCAGTTGCCAGGGCTCGCTGGCTCAACTGCCCCAGACATTTTAAATGGTGCACAGCTTCCCAAACTTAGCTGGGAGGCCCTGGCAGGAACAGGGGAAACATGGGAGCCCTCAAGCATGCCTTTATCCTTGACAATGGGTGGAAGGGCTCTCCCTGGAATGAAGAGGGAAGGGACACTTCCCAGTTGCACATACCTTCCATTGTCCATCCAGAAAATGGGCATTTTGCTAGCGTGCATTTGGGATCCATAGCAGTCAGCTTGGTTTCCCAAGAATACCTGTGCCAAGTGCCTCACTGCCACTCCCCCTCTCCCGCTAGGTAACTGGCAGTGACACTCGGTATTGAGCAGCCAGGTGAGCAACATTGCCCCACTTGCTGCTACATTTAGGGGAGAAAAAGAGAGAGAGGTGGGAAGATATGGCTGAACTATATAAGATCTTGGGTGGACTGGGGAAAATGCTTATCCTTTTATATTATGCTGCAAGGTGAGAAGTAAAATTAATTGGCAGCTCTTCTGTAAATAAAGAGCAACATCACACACACACCCATTGTTTGTAGAACTCCGTGCCAGTAAGTGTAACACTTGGCAGTGAACAATGAGAGTAAAATCTTTACAGAAGCTCGGGATACTTAAACTGCTAGCAGGCATACTCTGTGCTTTCCTTCTAAATCTTAGTATATCTCAAATCACTGGTAAAAAGGGAGTGGATGAGAGGGACTAGGCATTTTGTTCCCTATGCAGAATCTGTTCTTGTTCTTGTTCTTGTTCTGTAACTGAAATTTCGTAGTGGATCTGAGCTAACTGATAGATGCTGAACCACTCCTTGCATCTGGTATGGCTTTCAATTACTTATATTCAAGGAGGGCAGCATAAAAAGGAAAAGGCTTTCATTGGCAATTACAAATCTTCTTATTCATTTTTTTTCTCTTTAAAAACAGGGCTGCTGCACATTTTGAATTGCAATATGAAAAGTGAATCAGCTTTACAGATTGTTCTTCTGTAAGTATATTCCACATTAAATGTTTCTGCAGGTAAGATAATTATATTTATTACATTTGGAGCATTGAATCATTCAAGTATATCTCAAGTGGCATAAAAAATATTGCAATGCGCAGGGAAAAAGGCATCCTAGGACTTACAGATCTAACGTTTCTGAAAAAGAAATGAGAACGCAGTGGCTGATTGTGCTTAAGGACTGCTGATACTGGAAGGCTCTGGAAATTGAACCTAATTATGCAAGGCAATGCCCAAGGGGAAAAAAGATTTTCCTGGCCCCTGGCTGTGATTAGTTAATGTCCTTAGGCATGAGGATTATTACTTTCTATTAGTATAAATGTTCCCTGAAGGCAGCTTTTTCAGTCCATAAAGTTGCATAAAATGATTGGTGTTAACATTCATATGAGCAAGCAAAATAAATAGGTTATGTTTTGCTTGCATCAACAAGTGTCGGTCTAAATGTTTGCATTAAAAGCAACAACCACCCAGCACTTTAAAGAATTAATTTGAAAGAAATAATAGCTTACAAGCTATTTTACACAGCATTTACCTAATCAAGATGATTTACATATACAACATAAAGTTCCATTTGTCATGATGTAGATGACCCCGTGACCTGATATATTTCACCAGCTTTCAGAAGCAAGGTTATTTAAATGAATCCTACCTATTAAAAGTTCTTATTTATATTTTATGAGAAAGTTGTGATATTAAAGAGCTGTCTAAGTGAGCACATCACCTGATCTGTCTGCTTAGAAGAGCAACAGGTGAAGTTGCAAAAGGGCAACATCAACCATTGTAGAGCCTCTTCCATGGTAGCTTTGATTAGTAGGTCTTTTGAAGTCCTCGCGGGGAAAAGTGGACAGAGAGAAAAGAAGCAACAGTGTAGATTCATAACGAAAACCAAAACAAAGAAAATAGGGAGATCTGGAAGAAGTACGGCCTGTTAAGTGTCAGGAGCGTAAGGTTAAAATAAGTAACTAGCACACACAAAAAAAACTTAAAAAAAAGAGGGTGGAGAGGCAGAAACAAAGGCTTTTATGGACCCAGGTCACTGGGAGGTTCTCCTGCACAAGCCCTCTTGAAATATCCTTGCATTGGTTGCACCAGGTTTTGCACAAGAGAGAGTCCAAGTTGACTGAGTCCTTACAGCATTTGAGTAATGGCATTATGGAAATGGTTAAATCAATTAACAGGACATAAAAGAAGAAAAAGGGGAGCGGATAAAGCAGCTGCAGAAAACAGTCTCCATTCCTACTGTAATTAAATGCAACAAGAATATTACTGATAAGATTGAAATGTAATTAAGGAAATAATATAAAAGAAAGAAAAGGAGGGGGAAAGAGCAAAGGAAAAGGGAGATGAAAGTAAAGTTAAGTCACAAAATCGTATTGTTAAATCAAATCAAGGGAGGGGGGAAAGACAGAAAATTATTAAGTGGAAATGAAGATATTGCAATGAGGCTAAGTTACAGTAAATTAATGAACACTTGTTTTCCTTCCAGTTACTGTGAAAGGCTAGGATGCAAATGCTCGGCTGTTCCCACCCTGAGCCCCCGTTTATCTAACAGTTGCCCTGTAACCACTGATCTACCCCAACCTTTGATTCAGTAGAGAGGAGCCTCCCCAGCATTCTCTCTCCTTCCCCATTACCTGCCGCAGGTTGCGCGTCACTTTAACGTCGTGCCAATGGTTGTCATTAAATTTGCCACTGACTGGCTCCACAATGGCCTCAAAGGCTCCGGACCCCAGGTTAATGATCAATGAGACCGCGCCGTCTTTCAGAGCCAAGTTGACGTAATCGGCCGACTTGCCCGTGTGTAGGATAAGCCCATTGCGCTGCCACGTCTTGAAGGAGAGTGTGATCTCATCGCTGCTGCTCTGAATGGGGTTCTGAGAGAGGTCATAGCAAAGGTATTCGGAACCACGGAAGGTGGCTACATTCTCGTCCCTTGCTGCAGAAGTGGGGGAAAAAAGATGCAGGCATTTGGTCAGTCTTGTTTCATGTGATAATAAAGCTTTACAGCATTATTGTGACATTGCTCTTGTTCCATTGTAGCAGGTTTGCTCCCTGCCTAGCTCTGCACGTATAAAGGAATACCTGAACTGGTTGCCTCTGGTACATAGGAAGTTGCCTTATTCCAAGTGAAACAACTGACAGTTACAACTGGCCTTGAACTCTCATCAGTGCCAACCAACAAGGCCAAAGATCATGGATTATAGGAGTCATGGTCCAAAACTCCTGAAATGCATCAGGTTGGGAAGAATGCTCTACACTAACTGGAGATGAGTTTCTGGGGTTGCAGAAGGGTCCAGTCCTATCTATAGACACCACTGACTGAACCATTTGTATGAATATACTATGCTCTACCACTGGCACAGCCTTTCTGAAAATATAGAACCCATCTTTCCTTCAGACAAGGCTTTGCCTGGGAATGGAATCAAGGGCCTTTGCACTCAAAGTGAGAGTCATGCCTCTAGATCAGTCTCTCAACCTTTTGTCCCTAGATGTTGTTGGACTACGATTTCCATCATTCCTAGCCAGCATAGCCAATGGTCAGGGGTGATGGGAGCTGTAGTTCATTTGGGAACCCAAGGTTGAGAATGACTGCTCTAGAGCAACAAGTGTGGCCCCTTTTTCATCCATTGCAGTTTGTGATTTCTACTTTTCCAGTTACACAATCAAACATGTAGATTGCCCCACCCAGATACTAATCACAATTGGTATTATGTACTCTGCACAATCCTTTTTATAATGTTTGCTATATATTTCAGGGGATCAATAAATACATACAAGCGAATAAATGGGAAAGCGAGGAATGGCCACCAGAACCTACTCAAGCAAACCTCTCAGAATTCATATTCAATGAAGCCAGATCTCAAGAAGTCAACCTATGGGACTAGGCTGTGTCTTAGCAATTTTTCTGTGCAGAACCTTCTAATTCCATCTCTTTCAAGACCACCAGTTCTTCTCTTAACCATTTAATGAAGTGTGAAAACGAGGAAGATTTATCAGAGGTTAGTTTTATTGTGAAGTCGGCATTGTCTATGGAATCGTCTAGCAGAAACTAATTAACTGCTTTTGATAAAATTGCTCTTTAGCCACTAGGGTTTTTCCCCTAAATTGACTAATAACTAAAAATCAATTATCTTGTCGGATTTCTCTCTGGTTTTCATTCATTAGTAAAGCAGCATAAAGGAAAGAAGCCACAGCTACGTTATCGAATAGGACTGAAAGCATGGAGGGGCAATTCAAGATATGTGAAATGGGGCAGAGAAAGGACTTTCTGGAAGCAGTAGAAGAACACCAGCAAAGATGACTAAGGGGCACCAGTGGATGGTGTGTTGGGGCTGTGCCACTCACCTGACCTTTGTTTGGCTGAGTCACTGCAGCATACTGGGACGGGGGGGGAGGTGTGGCAGTGAGGTCCGGGGAGTGCAAACATGCCAGTAGTAGCATCAGATTTGCTTCACCAACACATCTGTACCACACTGACCTTTCTAGCACCACACCCCTTCCCTCTCAATGGAAGTCAAGTGAGCAGAGCAGCCCCAGCATGCTGTCCACTCTACTAAGCAATGCTATCAACACTGTAGGTTGGACCTGAACTAAATTAGTTTCACTTAGGTCACACTGAAATCTAGGAGTCATATTTGTCCCATTGGTTTCAATGGTAACTGTATTCTAGATCCACAAATAAACGAGAGGAATGTGGAATGGCTTGAAACAATTGCATTTTTCAGAGTCTCTAATACAAAGTTATGCAGCAACATTTAGGCCTTTGGAACTGCCTGGGTCATGTTACCTTAGCACAAGCCCCTAAACTACCAACTTCTTAATACTAATCTCTACATTAAAAACTCTATCACTACAGGAGCTGAGTGCAAAGAACTTAGTCTGGATCTAACCTCAGAAATCCTTGTACATGTCACCATACATACATCTGCATATCAATTAGCTGATGGTGAGCAGCAGCCAAACTAGGGCACATGAAATTTACTAAACGACTAATAACAATTTATGTTTCTTTTTCTCTCATTTAATTATTGAACATGGTTCACATCATTCTCATGAATCAGTGATTCATGATAAAGGCACTGGACGCAATGTCCTCTGAGTGGCAATGGTACAATCATTCTTAGGACCAATTCACCTATACTGATTTTTCTTGGAAAGGTTTGTGTTCTGTACATGCATATACTGTATACAATTCAGCACATCCAACAAGGGGCAAACGGAGGCCTGTATTAGCATGAAGCTATCTAGCCCAGAAGAACCACCACCACCAATTACATTTCTGAGGCAGCCAGAGTCAAAAGCTTAACAGCATTCTCCTCGCCTCCTTTCTGCTGCAGCAATTTCCTGGCCTAGTCACTTCTGATCCAAAGGAAGGAAATGTGTTACAATCAACTCAGACACACACTCTATATACCTGCAGGTACTTCTGATCAAATAGCTAAAGTCTGAGGTCAGGTGTCAAATGGAGTCATTATGACTAAGCCGTTGCCCAACAACCAAAGATTTGTGAAGCGTTGAATATACATTGAAAGGGCTGTGATGAGGGCAAGGCGAATATGAGCTCAATGTACGTTATATGAATAGGACTCACAGCTTCAACCATTTATATGGAATTTAAGTGAGTTATTCAATGCAAGTGCCAAAATGAAAGCTAAGCCATGAATCCCAATATTAACCCAGGGAAGCCATCTCACCATAGAGTTATGAAATATTACACATAAATTATAGAAGATATTACATATACACGACTATGAGACCACATAATGTTCATTCCACACCTGCAAGGAATCCGCCCTTCAGATAACAGCACCAACATTTTGGACTCACTGTCCAGTGATATTAGGCAGGTGTGATTACTGTAGTGTTTTTGATGCCTGATAAAACCCATTTTTGTTTAAGCAAGTTTACCCAAGTGATGTAAATGTGAGATTTTTTTATATGAAATTATTTAAAAACTGCTGGTTTTATTTACATGTTGAAAAAGAAATAGGTTACCTACAATTTTACTAATAATTTTAATGGAAACCAAATTTTAATGGAAACCAAACATAATTTCATTTAAACCAAGTTTAAATGAGAGTTGTTAGGAAGCCCCTATTCTACTCACAATTACAATTCCCAGAGTTCCCTGGAAAGAAGGAATGACTGTTTAACCACTCTGAAAATTGTAGCTGTTTGAGGGGGAACGGGGTCTCCTAACAACTCTCTGCACCCTTAATAAACTACAGCTCCCAGGATACTTTGACGGAAGCCATGACTGTTTAAAGTCATGCACGAACCTAGGGGGATCAGGGACTCTTGAGCCCAGTTTTAAAATTTAATTAAAGATGCTTTGAGATATGATAACACAACTGGTTTTTATAAAGGCATTCTGACATCGTTGACGAGGATTGACATTTTCCACTTCATTCTGTCTCTTAACGCTCAGTCCTGCCTTTGGAAACACAGAGTTGATTATTTCAGAGACCTATCAACAATGACTTAGGAATCTTGTACCTGAGCAGTAATAGCTAGCTAATTTCAAATCTAACAAGGTATAAAGTACGCATCACAGGAGCAAGAGCTCTGAATCACCAGTGATTTATTTGTAAGCACTGTTCTCTTTATCGCCCAACATAAAGGAAGACACAATCCATAGATCTTCCAGACAAGATCAGAAATAAAAAGGCACCAAGAGACCGATGCAGAAATTGTATTTTCGATTTCTACATGTTAGGTACTTATCCTACAAAGCACACACCTTCTTTATATGTTCACAGGACTGGAATGGAATAGGCCATTTAATCAAAGGCAGGATACTCTACACAGTACCCCACACCCAACACAAACTACAGTGTGCCCCCAAATAAAGCAGGAGCGAAGAGATAACTGAGACACACACACACCCCAAGAATACATCACCTCCATACTTTTTTAAAGGGGGAAAAAGCCCTCATACCACTTCTGATCTTGGATTAAAAGCTTTCTTCAAAGATCCCTGCGACTTTAATTTTTGTAGAAGCACCTTTGAGCTCAAGGGGCAAGATGCAGGTAACTGTCTTGGAACAAAGTTTGCACTCCAGAGCAGAACATGACAAGTCACTCGCGCATGGGATGGGATGTTGGGATGTGAGAGTTCCACTCTCCACACATCTGAATCAGTATTGCAGGAGTTACAAGTTGCAGCCAAAAATCTCCTCAATGCTTGCTGAATGCAAGCACAATTAACTAATGAGCTATGCATCATTTACTATATCAGAAGGGAAGGCAGAATGATTTCAAATGAATGTATGATATAATGCATACCACGAGGATTAGGAATTTAAAAGTGGTGGTGCCACACAAACACACCCCTTTATTTTATTCCAACTTCACAAGAAAGCATTGCTTGGAAATAGCCTGCACGTTCATTTACGCATGAGTGTGATGAATTAGAACTAATAATAATAAATCACACAGCATGACTTTTATCACAATCCTTGTTTTCAGTTTAATAAAGAGGGTGTCCGATGATCTAGCATGAGATCTGACTGCCTCTTGGCAACACAAACACAGAGGACCGATTCTTCCACATCATAAAGACAAAGGGAATATTCAACTTATGAACCTGCCCTTCATCATACTGATTACAGTTCTAAACACAAAGCAACAATTTAAAAACAATTCATAGCATAATCTATAATAATATAGCAGGGAAACTCACAAACAGCTACTAGCCATATATTGCCTTCTTCCAAAAGCCTGAATAGAAAAAAAAGACGTGTCTTTAAGCAGCACCAAAACCTAATGACTCAATTGGTGCCAGATGATTGATGATGGGAAGGCATTCCAGAGATGGAGTGCCACCAATGAAGACCACTTCTCATACCAAACCGTGCATTTTTCCTGGTGGTGGGACCACAAGAATGGGGTTCCCAGTTGATCTTAATACATGAACAGGTTGGTAGCTGGAGAACATGTTTTTTTTTAGGGCTTTATATGTCAGTATTAACACCTTGAATTGGGTTCAGAAGCATATAGGCCAGCAGTGTGGATTCTTCAAGACCAGTATTATGTGGTGTCATCACTACATGCTGAAATTCGATCTAGACAATTGTCACAATCCATCAAGAACTATGAAACTCCCATTCATTTTAATGTAACCTAAGCTGATACGATTGCCTGTAGCCATAGGAGTATAAAAATTGTTGCCGTTGAAGGTGAAATGAAGTTTACCGAACTTACTTTGGACGTGGTGTGTACACAAACTGGTGATTTGCACATAATTTGCAGGTGGTAATTTATTACTCAGTTGACACCAGGCAGATGTGCATAAACATAGCTCTGAAAGCAGGCTGTTTAGAACATGAGAAACATTTAAATATTTCACCATATTTGTTAATATTACAGTAATTTAAATCCAAATCCTTAATCAGGAGAGAGAAAAGACCTGCAATCGCATGGCTCCCTGGAAGAAACATGTGTTTACATAAATACATTAATACTAGAAGAACAAAGAGATTGAATTTATGTTTTTTAGATTCACAGAGCAGATCTGAACCAACTGAACTAATGCTGCAATAGGCTTAACGCAAGGCAAGCTTTTCTAAAGAGGAATTGGCTGTGTTTCACTTTGTACAAATCCCTTCCCTAGATGGGGGATCCTGTGCATGAAAAAGTTGCTTGGCAGACTGAGGCATTCAGCTGGTCTCACACTGTGACAACAGCAAATTGCACCTGTCTAAACTCTTCCATTGCATTGATCTTGAATAAGACTTAGGGATCTATTCCAACCCTGCCTGTGCGTCAGATCCAGACCACAAAACTGTTACACAGCCATGGGAAACTTTTCAGCTGATGCATCAAATACTACGCTTGAGCATCTTTGGGGACGTATAGCTCAGGCTTGATTATTTGTACCAGGGTTAAGCCTGAAGAGTGTTACTTCCATCTTCTGCCTTGCTAGAGTAGTGCCTTCAATCTTTCCAGACTCACCTTCAACTCCCAAACTGCAACAGGAAACCCTCCTTTAATTTCATACTTTATAAATTATTTTACCTCCTCCCATAGCAGTCCACACATCAACATTGGTGACCACATGCTTGAGGTGGTGGACAATTTTTTTCTACCCGAGCTCTACCATAACCAACAACCTCTCCATTGACACTGAGCTGGACAAGCAGATTGGCAAGGGAGCTATGACAATGCCTCACCAAAAGGGTATGGGAGAATGACCAAGATGAAGGTCTACTAGGCTTTCATGTTCATCATGCTGCTTTATGACGGAGAAACATGGGGAACTTACACTGCCAGGAATGACGTCTCATCACTTTCCACATACACCGCATCACAAAGATTTTGGGCATCACATGGCAGGACATAGTCTCAAACAAAGATCACGTGCTTTCCCAAGCCCACATTCCCAGCAGGCTCACACTACTGTCTCATTGACGTCTACGCTGGATTGGCCATGTCCACAGAATGAAAGATGGCAGGATCCTCAAGGACCTGGTCTTCAGGCACAAGGCCATTGTGTCTGCAAATGGGACGTGAAGGCTGACAACATTAACCCACTGTGTGGGAATCCCTTGTAGATGACCATAGTACCTGGAGACAGGCTGTGTATCCACAGCAGTGACCAGAGGATGAATGACAGCTGGGAGGAGCAGAGAGAGAATAAATGTCATGGTGCACCTATAGCAGCACAACTGGATGCCCTCATCGGCCCCAACTTCCCCAGAACATGTCTCTCCCATATTAGTCACTGTAACTCTCAAATGGTTTGAGTTCACTCCCCGAAGGCACACTCTTCCACTGATTCCCAAGACAGATGGATGCCAAAAGGTGCCCCACTTTTTATCCCCCTTCTGTCAGTATTTTTCATTCTATTTCTCTCTCTAAAAAAAAGAGTGTTGTGGCATAGTACTAATCAGCTTTGGTAATGCTGCCAGACTCCAATTCCCATGAGCCCCAATCATGACCAGTAGTTGGGATGATGGAAGTTGTAGTCCAAAACATCTGGAGAGCACAAGGTTGAGGAAAGCAGGATTATACCCTTACCTTTAAGAGCAGGTGGTAAATACCACCACAGCTAGACTGAATTCTCCTGAACATACTGTCTGACTTTATTTGCTTTGATCTTCCTCTTTTTTCTCCAACAGAACAAACAGGATCTGTCCCTTTGGTCTTTTCCTCCTTGTGTGAGTGAACCAATGCAACCTATGTGCACTGAGTTTATTGTGACATCACAGGTACCAAAGAATGACATCATTAGATCTATGTCACACAAATGTGGCAAAGGAAAATGTGTACCTCTGATCATCACATACTGCACAGGGAATATTGGTTCGCCTTATTTTACTAAAGATATTATTTTACTAACCTGACAAATGTATGGCTGATCATGTATAATAGGGGAGGGGAAAGGCTGTTTACACATTTAGATCACACCATTTGGTGCCTGAGTTGCTTATAATCACCCTAAGAATATCCATTTCTATTGAAGAGTGGCATATATGTATACTTCTATAATAGACAAAACTTTGTGCAGATGGCACAGTGGCCAGAGATCAGGAGGGTGTTAATGAATGCGATTCATTTCCCAATTATCATCCACTGCTGTTACTTTTATGCTATTTTAACTCCAGCATTGTATCATTTTGTTGTAATCTGTCTCAACAGATTACATCCATTCAACAACAATCCATTAATAATAACTCATCAAAAATCAAGGCCTATTGGACCACACTTTAGTAGTCCAATAACCAAAGCCTTAAAGCATTTGTAAACTGCAAATTAACATTGTAACCATGGGCATGTTTACTCAGAAAAAAGTCTTACAAGTACAGTACCAGTAATATACAAGGTTACACACTTAGAACCAACCTTTAAGTGAAGGGAGAGTTTATAAATATCCTACATGTGTTTTGATTTGTGCCACCAGCATATGCTAATGCCTGACCAGTGGCGTAACGTGGGTTGTCAGCACCCGGGGCAAGGCAAGTAATCTGCGCCCCCTAACCCGTGGATTTGTGCCCCCTAACCCTAACCCCCAGATGTTGCGCCCCATGCGGCTGGCCCCCCCTGCTCCCCCCACGCTACGCCACTGTGCCTGACTCATTTAAGACTACATAGAACCTTTAGTCTCAATAATGATCGAACTAACAGGTGGAGAATTCTTTTATTTTTATGTATCTTTATTATTTGTAAAGCAAACCTTTGTATGAGTTAATATTTTATTTTCCCTTTGAAGCTGCACTGTATCTTTGTACTTTTGTCCTTCCAGACTTTGAGGTTTTACAGTTTAGATCTTTCTTTCTTTCTTTCTTTCTTTCTTTCTTTCTTTCTTTCTTTCTTTCTTTTTCTTATATTTGTACTTTTTTGTAGCAAATAAAATAATAATAATTAAAAGTGGCACAGTATGCTAACTATGTACCCTTAAGGAGTATATACTAATATTTGATGATTGAAATAAAATGGTTATATACACTCTTATAAAATAAGTAGACAGGCATGTGTGTTCGTATGAGTGTGTATGCATACAAATACACACACACACACACACAGAGTTCGTAGATTAGATCTCTCTCTCTCTCTTTGTGTGTGTGTGCTATATGACAAAATCAGTGTTTTGACAGGAGGCAATGACCTGAAAAAAATCCTACAAGATGCTGACCCAGCACAACAAAGGTCTTAATGCTTGCCTAATTAGAAACATATGAGTAATCCATTTTAAATGAACACAACTAACTGTGTGATTAAAATTAAACACTGCTTTGTGAGCTTTACAATGAAGTCAGTGCTCTTATTTCTAAATACAGCCCTTTTTTGGAATAATAAATTCCCTCATCGAAACTAAGCCAGTTGTAAGGATTTTGGAAACCTTTTGTTTACAGCTTTGTGACGTGAAATGTGCCCACATTTAAACAGCCAGTTGGGAAACAAATATGGGGCGGGGGGGGGGAGTTCAAGTGGTGAACAATGTCTGTAATTAGTTATAAGAAAGGCACAATTTATAAACTAAAGCCTCCATAGCATTTATGAGGTCAATACTCTGTGTAGATGATGCTAGTCCATGATGATATAAGTAGCTTGTGTGTTTTTTTCTTCTTCTGTCCAACTTCTTACACAGGTCATGTGACTATAATGGGGGAGGACTGGTTAGTAAAAGATTGTTGTGAGACATCTTATAAAGAAAACTGGTTGTGGCAAGAACCCTCTGTCTGTCCTTGCTCAAGACAGCAGACTTGGGGAAGCAGCAAGTACATAGCATAAAGTGCTTTTGAGCCATCCCTTTTACAAGAGGAGTTAAAATCACCTGCACAATACTACAGCTTCACAGCCTTTCTAGACATTCAGATCCTGCTTCCCTGATGTTGTTCTCTGTCAGCAGGCTGCTTTGGGTGAATGCGCAGATAACATATGGCTAGGGCAGAAGAGTTGAGAAGGGAGGAGTGGTCATGGTTCTCATGACTCTTGAGTGCTAAGCAGGTTATACAGCTGATTACTTTCACTGGTGTTGGATAAAGAGCATCTGAGAGCATCTTGAGACTTAGCACAAGCTGATGCAATCCTCTTCTGCAAGGAAATGTAGCTACGAGGCAACGATTCCCTGTATTCTTCTGTGACTAGTGGTCTTTAAAAAACACATTCCCCTCCAAACCTTTTACTTCTATGACAATATCACAAAAGTGGAAGAGGAAAGAATAATGGCAAAACAAACATCGTAGATCATAAATCATCATTTGGTTTTTATAAATGTAAAACATTATTTTTAAATGGCTAGCTATGGCACATCTATATCTGGATTCTAACCGGATTACTTAGGAAACATACTGTAATATAGATGATGATGATGATGATGATGATGATGATAATTTATTATTTGTACCCCACCCATCTTGTTGTTGCTCCTGTTGCTGTTGTTGTTATTATCATGAATGACCCCATTTCACTAAGAATAAAAGGGCTGCCATCTTGAATGGGGGCATTCTACACTCCAGTATTTTTTTAAAGGGCCCACTTGAGTGTCTGTACTATAAATAAGCAAGTGGCCTCTATATGTTACATAATGTGCGCTCGTGTATATGCATTTGCTGATGTGGGCATAAAATATGTTAGTCTCCTTGTAAGTGCTCATTATTACATGGTGCAGACACTGTTTTTGCATGGTGTATGTTGCATCTCTGGGCTTCATGTGCCTAATCACCTATGTCTTAATGAGCCATATGTCTCCGCTTGTATAGGGAGCAGGTACTTCTGGGTATATAGGGCATCTTTGCTTAAGTTGTGCTACAGCTTCAGTGTGTAGGCCAAGGAGAGCTTCTATATACAGAATGGGTATATGAATAAGGCACACAGGTACATATTTATTTAGTGGGCTGGCAAGTAGGTCACCTTGATGATTATTTTACCATGCTCAGATTGTTACCCGAAACAGCACAGGTCATAGGACCAATGTCCTCTGCAAGAATAGTGGACTGATTAAAAAACTCCACCCCAGAGAGGGATAGATCCTACTGCTGTTTGTTTTTCCAAATGCTCTTGGGAAGCCAGTAAGTCTGTTCATGCGTTTCTATCATCAGCTTAGTTTACTATTGTAACAATCATTTATATCAGTCCTTGACACAATTGGTCCTAGGTGTCCTCTCTACAGATGGCAGAGCTGCAGTGCACCTTGGTAGAGCAATGAGTCAAGGGCAATGAAGTTCCTGGGAAACAGATTAGAATACAAGAAAGATAATGCACTTTGAAACTGCCTGAACATAGCTTAGAGCCATTATAGAGCCCATGATATGACAGTGAGGTCAGCAGAGAGGTCTTTCTTCTCTGCCTCCATCATGTCTACCAAATATTCATGCAACAGAGCTTTTGTGAGTGGCAAATAAATTATTACAGACTTCACTGCTGACCTGTGAAGAACTGCCAGAGGCCTACTGTGGGGACCAAATGAATAATTTTCCAGGTAAAATCGGTCATATTCAGGATGAATTGGGTTCGGCTTTTTTGGCAAATCAATTAGCAGAGATGCCAATGTTCCTGCTTGTCCAATTTTGACAGGTAATGTTGAACATTAGCTGCACCAGCTGCTTTTACGTTTCCAAGTGCTGGTACTTGCCTTTAAAGCAGAGGTAGCCAGCATGGTGCCTCCAAATGTTGCTTGACTCCAACTCCCATCAGCTCCAGCTAGCTTAGCCAACAGTCAGGGATGATGGTG
This sequence comes from Podarcis bocagei, assembly GCF_964188305.1. Taxonomy (NCBI): domain Eukaryota; kingdom Metazoa; phylum Chordata; class Lepidosauria; order Squamata; family Lacertidae; genus Podarcis; species Podarcis bocagei. The sequence continues at coordinate 30,169,871 of NC_138125.1, forward strand.
GTTGGGAGTCCATAGAACAGCACAATGCTATCTACCCCCTCCCTCTTCAAAGTCCAGTGAATCAGAAGGAACACCTTCACAGCAGGTTTGCTTTGATATCTGAAGGAGAGATCTTATTCCGTGTTCTGAAAGTGGCGTAGGTTTGTTCTACAACAGCATGGGGCAGGGTGTTCTATACAGTTGTGGCCATACCCTTCCCTCTGAAACCCATAGGGAGACTTTGCTGATTGTGGGCCTTCAGCTTTTTGTACAGGAGGGCCTTCCCTGCCCGAAGTGCTTAGGCTTTGCTTCCTGAATTAGTGTATTTATTAAGCCTGTGCTGAAATCCACACCCTTCCAAAGATCCACCCCCACACCCTGCAATATTGGGAGTGGAATTTCTGCTGCTTTATGGTGATGGCAAGGAATTTCCCTGACATTTGCAGGGGAGGGTTGCAGCTTAACTCACAATAATTCTATGAGTTGGTGGAGGGTCTTCCTTTTCTCATATGGCAGTATACAGGTTTCCCTGCTATGCTCAAATACAGAAGCATGTATGGGGCTGTGTGCACAGCACATGGTGCACGAAGCCTGCCTGTACATTCTTGCGTGCCCTCTCTTCATATGATAAGCCATCGCTTCTTCTGCTTGTCTGTGTCTTTCCTCTGCAACAGAGCAGAATCCATGTCTACAGGGAGAGAGAGCTTAATGACTCAAATCCAATCTCCCAAACACCTTATCAGCCATGGACAGGCCTGTTTCTGAAAGCTGACCTTTACCACTGCATGGCGTTGGGCAGGGAGGAAACGACTCAGACAACAAAAACAATTAACACAGTGTTTGACAAAATAAAGCCAAGGCAAGAAAGGAGGACTTTAAGTCTGTCTAGAGACCGCTATCAAATAGAGGATAGGATCAAGAAAAGAGATCTAATATACAGATCTATGGGACAGCCAGCTGGCATTCATTTCACCTCCATCCTTTGCCAGACCACAATACGGAAGGAGGATGCATATGTGGCTACAATCCACATCTCGTTGAAGTTAAGGGCAATACTCTAATAGCTCTGGATTTCAGCTAAAGTGACATTTGGGCTAAAACAGGAGCAAGTTAAAGGAGACAGAGATTTAAGAGCTCATTCACACTTCTGTTTGGTCCGATATTTCTTGTTTGCGCTGTGGCATGGGTTCAAGAGGTTTATCTTTTGTACTGCCACTTTCCCCAGGAAAATTCACTGTTTACCACTGAATGGGAACCAACGTCAATCAGGTTTTCTGCAGATTGACTCCCCACCCCCAACCCCCGATTCAGCAGTAAAGCACGGATTTTCCCGGGGGAAATTGAGGGACCAAAGATTAACCTCTTGGACCCATGCCAAGAAGTCACACCCCAAACGGAATAAATCTCACAGCATGGATGAGCCCAGAGACATAAAGAAGCCTTGTAATGCCTGAAAATGGCATTCATTCCATGCACAGTCCCAAATATACACAAGAACGCCTGTATTCTCTCCTTGGAGGTTGTTCCCTGTAGCACAAGCAAGCTTTCGGTTCAAAGACAGGGGAAAGAGCACTGCAGAGGCAGCCCGAGATACCATCAGATCCAATTTCCAAAGTCTTCACCGCTGCTGTGAAATCAGCTTCCTGCAGCACTGCCTAGACTGTTCCTCTTGATCAGATGCCTCCAGCGTAATAGGGTCAAATCAAATGACCCCTTGAAAGGGGTGGAGGGAATGGAAAAGAAATCCCAAACCACAGCAAAGCTGGCTTTAAGTGTGTATTTGTGTGTGTGAGAGAGGAAATTAATTTCTGTGGCAGGAAGAAGTGGCCAGTGGAGTAAGAAATGAATTGCCTACCCCTGACCCCTGAGATCATAGATAGTTTCCCACTTCCTCTGGGGCATCATGGATTTCAGCGGCCAGGAAGAGAAGAGTGAATGATCTCAGGAGTATTGGGTGGTACCGACTGCAGTATCTATGCAGGATTAAGGGAAGGGGCAATTCCTCTCTCTCTCTCTCTGTGTGTGTGTGTGTGTGTGTGTGTTTTAACAGCTTTCGAAAAATTGTATGCTGTTAACAGCAGTTGTTAAGCCTTGCATGTGCTCATCAACTAGTGGTAATATAGACTGTAGCTGGACTCTAGCTGTAGAAATCTTTCCCAATGGAGCCAGCTAAAACAACAAGCATTTCCACAAATATTGTAAAACATCTACTGGTTTGAATTGGTTTTTGAAGGTTAAGTTAAGCTTCTATGGGGCAAGTTTGCCCAGGCACAGCATTTCCTTTTTAATAGAGCTAGCCATACGTTAGAGTAAGCCTTCAGAAAACTGTCCTCTAGTGGCTTCCGCTTCCCTTCTACACTGGTACACCACCACCTCAAGCAAGTAGCAGTAGGTAACAGCAGCACTGTGATAGGTTGTCGGCCATTTAAATTCCCCACAATGCCCTGGAACACTACTACATCAAAGACATTGTGGGTAATTAAAATGGCGGGTAGCTGGCAGCCCTGGCAGCCTGGCATGGTGAGCACAGTATCCACATTGGGCTCTACAGCCTCAGAAATAGCCCAAGGGCATTGAGTGTTTACGCTGGACATGCTAGCAGTTATATTATTCAATTGGTTTTACTATTGGCTTTTAAAGGTTTGATCCGCATACCACGTTTGTTTACTATTTATTCATTACATTTAGAATCATAGAGTTGTAGCACTGGAGAGGGCCGCAAGGGTCATTTTGTCCCACCCCCTGCAATGCAGGAATCTTTTACCATGTCCCTAGAGTCACAGCCTTGTTCTTAGTGTGGCAAATACATCTGAAAGACATCTAAGATCCATGCCACTAAAGACTTTATTCTAAAATGGCACAGACTTAGTAATGACCACTCTCCCATCAACCGGAGGGCGCCCTTTCCGTGGCCGCGCGCAGCACCCCCCCCCCCGATCCCTGAAACACCGGCAGAAGTTCCTGGTCCTCCTCCCCACATCACAGCCCTTTGTGGTTCCTGCCAAACCTCAGTTCAAATGGACCAATCCGTGGCGGGCGGAGGCGGAGCCAGCAGAACGGACCGTGAGTGAGCAGTCTTCACTCCGGTCCACTCTTCGCATAGTTAAAGGGGCGGAGCCTACCTGAGAGTGCACAGTCGGCTCCAGAGCTTCACCCTCCCTTTGTTTAATGCTCATTTTTTGCAGATTAACTTCTTTTACAGGTATGCAGGCACTGCTACAGTCTTACGATGGTTAAAGGACTGGGAAGGAATTTCCCTGCATTGGCAGGTTTCGCCTTCCCTGTAGCAGATGTCACAACTTTGGCAGTTTTATGCCTTGTGTGGAATCCTTTAGCCTATCTTCACCTAAATGGGGGGGGGGGTGAAGCGGTGATGGGCACCCCCCCCCCACGGCGGCAATCCCAGGGTTCCCCGTTAAATGGGCTGTGTCAGAGGAGGACTGGGAGAGATACACACCCAATGCCTAAGCCAAGGTCTTCTTTACATCTGAAAGTTTAAATAAAGTAGTGGCCAATTTAATCCCATAACACATTGTCATGAGTCATTCATTTCTTCCGGTTGGCTCTTGGGGTTTGGGGGGGGGGGATCTCTGCCTGGGCACGCAATAGGGAGACCATTATTATTTACAAGCCAGAAATATATGTGCCAGAATAAAAACCTGTATCTTAGCAGTTTGTACTTTGCTTGGTTTTCATCCTCGCAAGAGTCTCTTACCTTGCAATGTGCTGCAGTGCTCCCCACATATTTCTTTATGTGTTTCCATATGCAAATCATTCATTCATTCATTCATTTATCTTTCTCACATATCCTGCCTTTCTATCATTGTGGAACCAAATCCCTCACTGGATCAAGGCCTGAATCTATAATAATATGATTGGTGTAGTTGATCTATGCTCTTATATTCTCAACAGCCCAATTCATGTGAGCGATTTTATCACACTTGCATTGTCATTTTACCCATCTGTCAACACGGCAAAATGACAAAATGACTACTTTCTTATTTGTGGCTACGAAGTCCGAATATTCTGTTTGCATATATAGCATAATGACATTATTTATTTTATCCCGCAGGCTTTGCGAAAGGGATATTCCTGAGCTTGTCTCCTTTGTCACAGCCATAATATGCCACGGATGATTTGAGGTGATAGATCACAGGAATCCTGCTGGCTCAACCAAAGTGAGGCAATCCATAACACGAATAAAATTATTTTCATATCTTGATATGATTTATCACTATAAGCCTACTATCTCTATTGATTCAATAGACACTTTGCAGGATGGAGAGAACATTATTAAAACTCTGCCCAGTTGATACTGCTAGATGTCAAAGAGGAAAAACAAATAGAGTCACCAGCTTTCTTTGGACCGGCAGAGATTATTCTGATCTCAAGGCACAATTTAGGAACTATTCCATGTATGTTAAAATAATTTACCAGAGTGAAGGCAGAATATGGTCCCTCTAAAAATACACATAGTACACCACAACGCCACTTCTGGGCTATACGTTTGGGCATTTATAGGGATTCTGAATATTACAGCTTTAAAAAGAAGCTTCTAGACCTCATGGTTATAATGGAAACTGAGAACGCCACCCATACCGACCACGTGAAAATGAAAAAGAGAGCGAGAGAGAGAGAATCAAAAGGGGCATTCTATTTTTAAAAGTTTGCATTCCATTAAACTGCCAATATAATTTGCCTTATCTTTATTTCATAAAGGCCAATCACTGTTCTGGGAACATTTAAATTCCTCAAAGATTTGCTTGCATAGTGTACACATATCATAACAGCATTCTCCAACATCTGCACAACATTTATCCCAAACAACAAATGTGCCCCAGAGATGTCCAGTTAATAGACATTTTCCTACATAACACATTAAAGTATTTATAAATGATAAACTCCATAGCATTTTCCTCCTGGATATTTTGTTGAAGCACTGGTTGAAATCCAGTCAATTCATAAAACCCAGAGAGAGAAATTGAAGATCCCCGGAAGGATCTCAGTTCTTGAGCAGAAAAGGTTCCCTGCTGCAGAAGACACATTAGAACATAGGGAAGCCAGGAAGAAATGTAAGACAATGGAGCAGGGCTAAAGCCCAGAGCAGCCCTGCAGATCTTTTCCACTCATGTTCCCCTTCATTACACCTGAAGATGGCTTGCATGTGAACAGAGTCTGGAGTAAAACGCCTGGGAAGCACAACAAAAGCCCTGTGCATGCGTTATAAAAAACCAACTTCCTCACTACACACTCCGGTTCATATTTCAGGTTAGTCCCACAACCATGGCCAGCACAGCTGGAGGCAAATACCCATTCTAAAGTCCATCCATCTGCCTACCAAGTCTGAATTTTAAAACAAATCCGAATGAGAAATATAGACTTGTTTCTCTTTGGGAAGATTCAGAAATGCAAGACAAAACTCCCCCCACAGTGACTCTATAATTTCCTCTTTTGTTTTGTCCTCTCCCCCCACCCCAACCCCGTCACACACATTTTTTTCTCCTTTAGCCAGGGTCTTGCAAACCTTTAGCCAGGGTCTTGCAAACCTTCAAGTTCGACAGTGGAATTTGCTGCCAAGGAGTGTGGTGGAGTCTCCTTCTTTGGAGGTCTTTAAGCAGAGGCTTGACAACCACATGTCAGGAGTGCTTTGATGGTGTTTCCTGCTTGGCAGGGGGTTGGACTCGATGGCCCTTGTGGTCTATTCCAACTCTATGATTCTATGATTCTATGATTCTAAGTTCCCACAAGAACAGAAGCCATACACTCTTCCCTATAAGCTAGCACCTTGTTTATTATTTCCTGTACCCTTTTTGCTCTTCAGATATCAGTAGCCACAGTTCCCTTCCATTCCCTGTGCTGCATCTTTTGTAACGGTGAGTTACTGTCGCTACAAAATTAATCCTCAAACTAAACGTGTGGGTTTTAGCAGTTATTTTCTTTGCTGTCAGTTCTGCTTTCCCGAGCTGTTTAGCATCCACTGCGATCCACACATATCTCTGATAAAGGAGTGTTTGTTTTCTGACTGCTCCATATTGATGTGTTTACAATGAAACACAAGCATGGATGGAGGGGGAATAGGAAATGAGGGCCAGCAAAAAAACAGCTATTCCCTCCCCCTCCCACAACACGTACACTATATATAAGCAGTTTCAAATCACCCAAAAACAACTTCAAAGGGAGGAATTGCCCTTTAATTATTGCTCCTTCCTTATTATCTCTCTCGGCTATAAATATGCTTCTGATATTGACAATTAAATCTTCGGAGAAAGAGATAGACATATTCTGCATTTCCTGAAACTGGTAGCTGCTCTGTTTTCCAGAATCAGTGTTCCTTACTGTTAGGTAGGAACCTGGTTACAGTGGCTTCAGAAAAAGCCATCCAAAAATCTATGGGACTGGATGTCCAATACAACACCAACATCTGAAACTAACTGCCCAACTATCTCTCCTTCCACATTTCTCCATCACAGACAAACTATTTTCCTAGGAAGAACCTGAGTTCTCAACACTCTACCCATCTATAATCCCCAGCAACTCGGATTTATTTAGAAGTACACTGCCTCCAACAGCGACAGGATCATAGAATCACAGAACTGTAGAGTTGGAAGGGACCTCCAAAGGCCACTGAGTCCAATCCCCTGCAATGCAGGAATCTCAACTAAAGCATCCATGACAGATAGCCATCCGACCTCTGCTTAAAAGCTTTCGCAGAAGGATAACATAGCTACTGTGGCTAGTAGCCGCATAAATTTGTCTAGTCCAGTCCTCTTTTGAAAGCCTCTTGTGCCAGCAAATGCCACAAGTTAGCTATGCACTCTGTGAAGAAGTACCTTCTTTTGCCTGCCCTGACTCTTCCAATGTTCAGTTTTATTAGATGTCCCTGTATTCTAATTAAAATAGCAGCCACCAGCAGTAGCACTTGTTTACTAATATTCAGACTCCTCAAGGTAAGGGAGGCGGTGTGAAGCCACCATTGCCAGAGGGACGGGGGGAGGCAGGAACACTTTGGTGCCATTGCCACCAGAAATGGGTGTGGTTTCACTGCCACTACTGCAAATCACATTCCATGTAGTGCCAGCTTCTGAATAAATATGAAATTGCAATAACACCAGCCAAGCAGCATGTGTGTCTATGCTGTGTGGCATTTTTCACAGCCATTATGGTGTCATTTTCCCAATGTGTATGTGCACACAGCAGTCGTGTATGTTTGTGTTAGGGAAAAAAGCTCCTTTCTTTCCATTCCCAGTTTTCACTCCATGGGAAAAGGCTGTCAGCAATTTCCTTCTGTCAACAGCTGGGAGATGGGGTTTTTTTGTTTTTGTTTTTGTTTTTTTGTTTTTTTTGCAGTTAGCTGCAATTTGCTTCAATTATGTGTATTAATCATAGCCTGCTCCTGATGGTATTCTTTAAAAAAAAAACCCCAAAAACGGAGTGTTTTTCTTTCTTTTATCCCCTGTTTTAATGAATAAGCCTTTTTCCTCTCGCACAGAGATGGGAGCCCACAATGCCATTTCCTGCTGCAAGTTTCAGGGCAATGGAAGTGGGATGTTGCAGCAGCTCCTGGGATCAGACTTCTTGCAAGAAACTGAGCAAGACTGTGGATTTATTCATTTCTTTGTGAGCACATGGGGTTGGGATAATGTTTAAAAGCATCAATCACCTGGGCTTGTGAGGGCCACATGGGCCTCTCCAATGGAATGACCACTTCTAATCTCTGCAGGGTGCTGCTTCCACGAAGCCACATAACGGCCCTCCCCTCAACATGGTTGGAAAACCTAAACATTGTCTCAACCACCCCACCAACACAATAATGCAAGTTTCCACCCTGAACATAGCTCTGGATCAATAGCACTATTTCCCAATGTCCTCCACAACTATGTTAGATGATGGTGGCCAGAACAATCCCACCCATCAATCTGCTTGATCAGAGGGTGTTTGGATGAGTGCGGCCTGGCTCTGCCAGCCTCTGTCATTGGGGGAGCTCAGGTGTCAGTGAGGAAGCCACAACTGCAAGGACTGCCCCAAAGTGTCTGTCCAAACAGCAGGCAAGCAGATCCTACCACCAGTGGCATAGCCAATGGTAGCCAGTGGAACTCCAACCCTGCCCCAAATATGGTGTTTGGGGCCAGAAGCAGCACAGAATCCAACACCAACCCTGCTACCAGCATATGACAGTCATAGGACTGATTTGGGCCTCTTTGTTACACCAGCCTGGCAACTCAGAAAACAGGTATACTTCTCTGCCTGCTCTTCTGCCTTGGCTAGTGCAAGCAGTAAGGCTGTGAAAGTGATGGTGGTTACAGTGTTCTATCAATCCCCATCACTGCTGGCCAGGAGGTTGGATTAACCTCTAAGACTGCACTACCCAAAGCCATTCTCAGTGGGGAAATTCACATGTCCATGGCAAGGTCAGGTGCTGTGACTAAGAACATAAGCCAATGGCCTAGTTAGCCTAGCATCCTGCACTCACAGTGGCCAACAAGGTGCCTGAAGGAAACCTGCAAGTAGGACCTGACCACAAGAGCACCCTCCCCTCCTGCAGTTTCCAGGAAATGGTATTTAGAAGAATACCAGCATAGCATAGCACACCCATTCATGGCTGGTAGTGACTGATCCTCCTTATTCCTAGCTTCCTTGTCTTGTTTGCTCTGTTCATGAAGCCAGGTGAAAACCCTCTTGTTCACCCAGAGACCTGCTTCTGCTCCTTTTAAAATGCACCTGATCTACAGTATTTGTACGTTTCAGCCACTCAGAAAGTCTTCAAACTGAACAGCAGGATAATAAAGAATGCTATAAACAAAAAAACCACACAAAAATAATAAACATAGTTCTTCTTGTTGTCGTTTTTACATTTCTGGCCAACGTGCACATGCCCAAACCATTCAGATGGGATTCTAGACTTGGGGAGGAGTTGCCTTGTACATGCCATTCATCCTTCTTCCCTGGATGGAAAGCCAAGCTGCTCAAAGGAACTACCATCCTGGGGTACCGATATGCACACAGGAAGCATCTGTAGACTGAGTAAGACTATGTGGTCCATCTAGCTCATGGCTAGCAGCAGCTCTCCAGGGTTCCAGGCAGGAGTCTCTCCCAGCTTCACCTGCAGATGCCAGGGGTGGAACCTGGGACCTTCTGCATGCAAAGCAGACGCCCTACCACTGAGCTACATCCCTTCCCATGCAAGGGAAACGGAGTCCCATGCTGAATCTTGCGGCTCAAAACCTGAAAGGCACCTGCCAGAGTGACTTGTTCAGAGCAAACAATGGTAGACATCCTAAGGGATGGTCAGGATGACACAAAGGTAAGTTGTTGAGCATCAGAGGACAGGGCAAGTTTTGAATACTTTCCCAAATACTACTTCAGGCAAGGCAAGAGCGGGCTAGGGGACGGGGGAAGAGAGCAGGCAAGAAAGGTATAGCAGAATTGAAGGGGAGGGGAGGAAACCTGGCAACTCTCGGGTCGAAAAACAGAGACGCAGAGAAAATGGAGAAAAGATGGAAGTAAACAAAAAGGGGTGTGCGCTTGAGAGAGACAGAACTCTCTGATGGTGCAACAGTAACAAATCCTCACAGCATGACAGGCGCCTGCTGAAGCATTTCATTTCCCTGCAGCATAATGGTGTGTTATTGCCCATTATCTGTTCTGTCAGTGCTGAAGTCGATATTAAATGAGGGGCAGCTGCACTAAGCTGCCATTCTTCAGCCATCTCCCTGTTGCCATGGAGACCCATGTGCCCTTTAAACACCCTCTCAGCAGCCTGAGAGCCACTTATCCAGAAATGGATGCCATGTGGCTGGGAGATCACCTATGTTATCCAACTGCATAGGCGGGACCACTCAGTGGGTCTTTCCCATGTTATCTGCAAGACCCCCTTCCCAGAGGGTGGCCAGTTCTGTAGGAAAGACTCATGCCGTCCTCTCTACACCCCCCACCCCCCTTGGTTAGACCATTTGATTAGAAATGGCTAACTCATTTATGCACGGCCCCCAGCTCATGGGATCTGCAGGTATTGTTTGGCTGGAGGAAACTTTAAAGGACTGCAACAAACCAGTTAATCAAATAAAGGATGGTGGTATTTGCTGTTGCGGGGCGACTGCTGTCAGCAAGATGTAAGTACTGTGGGACTCAGATCAAGTCTACCATCTACACTAGGCTTTCGCAGCCTACTGTAATACAGATGTTTTTGACTACAACTCCCATCAGCCCCTGTCAGCCTGGTCAGTGGTTAGGAAGATGACAGTTGGACTGCACAACATAATTATTATTTTTTTTAATTTCTGTCTTTTGTAAATTACCAGTGTCTGACTCTGGGGGCACAGACAGAAGTCCATGTGACCAGGAATCAGTTCTGTGATAGCCAGTATAACCTGGAGCATTATTTTTGCAAAGTATCCAGATGTCCTCGCCCCCCCTCCCCCCACAGTCAATTTAACTCTTTCCCCTTCCTCTGGGACATTTAGATTTCACCAGGATTTTTAACTACTCCTTGCCAAACTAATTCTTCTGAAATTGCTAATCCTTTAAAAACAACAACACATATGATTTATTTATTCAGATAATATAATTTACAGAAACAACTTCCTATCAATAATTGTAACCTCTTGCATTCAAATAACCATCTCAAACTGAATATCGGCACCAAACCGCTGCCTTTTGCTTTTCTCAGGCAGCTTCTAAAGTCAGCATATCCAGTCACAATAGGATTTCAGAAATGACAGAAGAAATAAAGGAGAATGACAGACTGATAGCTCAATCTGATATGTATGTGGAAGCAAATCCTATCTATTTACATGCAGGCAAGTCTCTTTGGGATTTCTTCTATGGAATAATGTTATGGTATGCTTCTTGCAGATAAGTTCTCACACCCTAGTAACTAAGCAAACATAGGACTGCTTCTGTTAAAAAGAATGTAAGAAGTAACCATACAGAACGTACAGCTGTATTTCCTGTGTGTCCTGACAGGTATTGTATGCACATAGGAATCAAGTTACTTGAAAGAGCATTATTTTTTAAAACAACAACAACGTTACTTTCAAAGATCTAACAGTACAGTATTTCCAGAATAATGAGATCTCATGTGATCTCAACAAACATACACAAAACAAAATAGTGGTAACTGTAATGAGCCCAAACATATTTCCAGAGTTTTCTGAGAATTCTAAGGAAATGAAGCTAAGCTTTCATTGAAGAGCCTTCCCCACAAAATATGTATCTAAGCTGTCCCAATGGAGAGAGAAGCTGGGAAGGAACTTAACTCTGTACAATTACTGTCTAATATTTATGCCCTCAAATTCATATAAATCAGCAACAATCTCTCATTTAAGAAATGTCTCAACTCATCACTTTTGAGTAACAGAAGTCCTGTGTGTGTCATCTGCATGAGAGTGCTCCCTAGCTGTGAACCCTCAATATCACTGCTCTGCAGCTTCAAATATATTTCCATTGCATGTTCATCTTGTCAACAGGCAATATTAGCCATACCGGCTTAACCAAGATCCCTTCCTGTTGAGCCCCTTCTTTACTCTTTTAGAAACAGCAATAAAGCAGATGAACTGCAGGTGAACAAATATCTTACCATGCTGACCAGTACTGATTGGAAGACATTGCAGCAATAGGAAGCAGGTAGCTGAATAGGACTGAGTAACAATGGTTCAGCCTATATCCCAACCAATCATATTTGTCAGCAATAGAAAATGTAACTCATATTTCCACCCTTTTTCAATTTCCATGAGATCATAAATGACAAAGCAAAGACTGAAAAGCAAGATATTTCGGCAACAAAGCTCATTTTAAACTTAATTAACTGATGCATTAAGTGCTAGAGAAGAGGCTTATGGGATCATAACATCAATCTATTTTCTTGTAATATCCACAACATGGGTACAGAGGATTGCTACCTCAGGCATCTTAAAAATCTCCAAATCGTTTTGTTGCCGGATGATGGCAGATCCATGTCCATTGCAATGCCTTTGTCCAGAAAGCCAACTGAAGCAGAGAAATTGGAAAGTATTTTTTTTTTTAATTTGCAGATAGCTGAGCAAAACAGCACTAAAGAGAATGTCACAAAAACAGGAACGAACAGGGACAGGGATTTTTGGGGGGTAGGGGTAGGGGAGGGAGTAGTTAAGACCAGGGAAGTAGAGGACACATTTGTCACAAAGCAATTAGCCCAGCAGACACTCCAGAGAATGTCTGTGACTGCATCATTTGTGGGCAGATCTGGGTTGACATGTGCTAGAATGATATGGCTGCCCTTGGACCTGCTGAGCTGTCCCCCAAAACGTTCTTAGCAGGAAACCCAAAATCTCTACTGAGGGAGAAACAAAACAAGTCCGTCAACCTGCAAAGTGAAATCTAATAGATGGAGGGCATCATCAGCTTGCATTTATTCTGAAACAGTTTCTAAACAAAGTGTTAATTTGTAACGCTCCAGGAAAACTCTGAGGTGAGCACTCCAGCAGATAAAACTATTGCTTTGACTTTTTGTGTGTGAAAAGGAAACAAATGATCCACCTTTTGTCTTCTCCTCAGCTATTCCCCTCTCCTTCCATGCTCTACACAGTCTTTTCTTGGAAACAAAATAGCTATCAATTCCTGTCATAACTTCCTGCATCCGTGCAATAACCTATCTAGAATATGGATGCTCTTAGAGAAAATAGATTAATGGGTTTGACCTTCCCCTCCCCACAACAAACTTTCCATAATAAGAAGGGACACCAGCTCATCAGCAGAGATATCACTTCCCAGTTTGACAATGCTGCCATCACTCTACCACCTTGGATCCTCTTAAAATGGCAGTGGCCTTGCTATTTTTTCAGCAACAGGAGCTCTGATAGGCCACTGAGCTGTTTTTTGCAACATGGAGTTGCTCCTTGGGCATGCTTTGAGGACATTTTTTTAATCTGTTTGTGATGGAGTAATGGAATTGAATGTGGTGCCACAGATGCTCCAAAAGCAACTAATGGGCCATCAAGCTTTTATATGCACTTTTAAAAAAAATCACAAACTCACAGGGAAATGTGGAGAACTGGATTTAAGATTGAAAAAATGAGAAACAGAGTAAAATCAAAATTCTCAGACCTATCCCTAAATGCAAGGGAAACATATCAATCAGGTGTACAATGCGGCTCCTATGTGGATGCCATCTGGCCCCCAGAGATGGGCAAACCTAGCAAGGGATGCTGCCATCTCATTTGCCACACCTGCATTTTTTTAAATCTTTCAAGAGTGGTGTGAATTAGACAACAAAGAAGCAGTTCCCACTTGGGGTGTGTGTGTGTGTGTGTGTGTGTGTGTGTGTGTGTGTGTTTGTATGCTTCTTGCTTGTTTCTGGCAACCAAATCTCATCTTTCTATGAAATAGTCATGGTCACTGCAGCCACATGTAAATTGGCCATTTGTGTTAAGAAAATAGCTTTCTGAAAGCAATGGAGCCCTGTGCAGCTTTCAGGGGCCAGCTATCCAACCCCCGAAAAAGAATGCTTTGTGCAAGTATGCTTCAGCACTTTGGATGCCCTCAGGTAAGGCACCTCCAGGGAAATGCCTGGTGCCCAGTGCTCTCTGGAGCTGCTCCTGCTTTTAGCGAACCTCAAAGTGCTCAGCTGGCCTAGCTCAAGAATCAGAGGAACAAAGGGAGGTTGCACCCAGTGAAGATCAGATGCCATTGCCAACGTTGATTACCTAAGCTTGTGAGCCATATTGCTGGTTGCCGACTTCAGTAGCCAGCAGCTTGCATGCTCCACTTTCCCCGTTTTACCAATATTGTTGATCAAAGCTTTGAATAAAATCCCATTTCCCCTGCACACTTTAAAGGACTGGAAAGTATCCAGATGCTGCTGAGGTTTCCCTTGTCCCTTGGCACTTGCTGCCTCAGCCCTTTTTCTTCCTTAGATTAAAGAGACCAAATGGTTCATTTCAGAGAGAGAGAGAGATGCAAATTTCATGGCAGAAGAGAAAATGATCCCCTCCCCTGCATCATTTTATCCTCTGCCGTGAAGTTTGCATTCAAGAGTCCTTTCAAGAGGAGTTTGGGAAACCTGCCTAGCACAGCTGTGGGGGTTCCTGTTACTGCTGGAACCAAGCCCTCTCCTTTGGGGTATAAATTTTCTCCAACAGCCACAGGCTTGTGAGCAGCAGAAGAAACGTGAAAAATCTTGCTGTGATCTGAAAGGGAAGGTGGGGAATTTTATTAATCTTTTCTCTTTATCACTCTGCCTGTTAAACATAATTATTCTTCCTCTTGCTGGGCTCCTAGACAGCCATAATTAGGAATTATGGTAATGAGCGCTCACATAGCTGCCTGCACTTGCGTTCAAGTGTGTAACCCACAGAAATAGAAAGAGATACCAGTCAGAACACCCATCCACAACACGATTTCAAACACTAGTTCCCTGGATGAGATTTAAAGGTAGTTTTCTCTCTGGACAATCAGATGGCAGAAAATGACACTATCACTCAGTGTTCCCCTAATGTGGGAAACCCCAAATGGCTTATTTGTATCTGAATTGGCCCTTTTGATTCTGGAGGAAAGAAATATCAGAATATTAAAATTCCGAGCAGTCTTTGTGTATTTGAGTGACCCCCAATGATGTATAAGGGTGATTTAATTTTGCTTGCATTTTAATTTGAACTTCTTGTACCAATACACAAACTGAAACACAACTACTATTCAAACTTCACACTTCTCCAAATTTCCTGATGCAGTTCTCCAACCAATCAGTATGCACAGAAACTGATAATCTTTACTGAAGAAGACAACTTGTTGCCTACCAATCCTACCACAGCCCACCATGTATGTACGACAAACCACCAAGCACTCCATAAATCTCTTATCTGTGCCACTTGCCTGATATGGCAAAAATGGGAAATGCTAAGCAGCTGGCAAGCTTCTTTCAATCTGGCCAGTCACAAGTAATGTAGCCCTCACATAAAGTGGCCTGTGGGGTGTGGTGTGGGATTCTTCTATAACATAATTCAGAAAAATGTTTTACGATATCAAGAATTGGTAACATACTCCAATCTGCCAGCTGCGTAGCAGCATCTCAATTCAACAAAGCAAGCAGGAACTAATTTGTCAGAGGCCCCCAAAAGCATCTGGTACCATAAAGCAAGTAGATGTAATATCCCTGAAAAGTTTATTTGAGGTTCATTAGTCCTAGACAAGCCCTTATGTATCTCTCAGATTTGACACCTTTCCACGCTTTTACTGACCTGTACTCTTGAACCTTCTCTTAAACTTTCTAGATGATATGATTTTTCAAGTGGGCAATATACTGTGGTTACTAATTTGCTCAGTAAGATCTAAATGATGCTCTCCAAGGAAGTGGTTTTATTTTTTTGTGGGCTATGATATGAAGTTTCCTCATATTCTCCCCCAACAAGGACCACTGTGGGTGTGGTCAGAAGGATGACTGCGCAGGTACATTTGGTTTTGAATGAATGAACCACAATGAACAAAATGAATGAACCATCATTCATTCATTTTTTTTACAAGACAAACAAATGGGATGTATAATTCCAACCAGTAAAAAACAGTTAACGCAATAATTTATCCACAAGCAATTTAAGAATATTCATTTGTTATTACTGCAGCAAATATGTAGCTATATCAAAACTAGGAAAAGGGGATACATATATGCTAAGAGCATAAAAGGGCCAGTTACAAGCAGGTAAACTGTCCCCAATGAAAGTAATTAATAGGAATTGCCTACAAAATAGGAATACTTTGTCCTATATATCTGAATCTTGACAGGTCTGATATACTGCAAAATTCCATGCCATTTGGATAGCAAATAGCAGCATTACAGACAGGAGAAGCTTTCCATTGAAATCAGAGAGTCTTCCATTGAAATCAGTGGGAGAATTACTGAATTAATGCAATTCTATGCATCCAACTAATGCAATTAAAACAAAGGGGAAACAAAAGAAATGCAATTTAAAAACTGAATGGGGAAATTTGTTTTCCCTCTCACACACGAAAAGCAATGCTATATTATTCATTACTCAAGGGAGTGATATTGTAGTAGTGCAAAATTTAGGCAATCCTTTAAAATGACAAACAAAGGAGAAGGAGCAGTCACCATCAGCAAAGCTATCACCTCAAATCCTTTACCTGCCACATGTTTGGTTTTTGACTTTGTTGTGTATGGAGATGGAGAGTCTGGAATGCTTTCTAATGACAATGTGCCAGCCCGGTGTTGCTCCAGCTCTCCCATGATTTCCCACCTTTCCCCCTCATCTGCCTCTGAGCTGTGACCTCCCGTTGTAAATCTATATTGTCTTCCTCCTCCTCCTCCCTGGAAGGGTCAGGATCGACCATTCCTCCTCTGCCCAGTCCCTGACATCTCTAAAGTTGTCTATCAGTGGGGTCCTTTATGTTTAAGCCAAATTTCTATTTATGTTCATCCATGCTATGTATAAACATTTGTGAGCACAAAGGCATGACTGTGTATTACTAGGTGTGGATGAGAGTGTTCCACTGCAGACCACTGCCCATGTTGACTTTAAATTAAAAGGTGTATAATTTATCTGCTGCAAAGCTCCCACATATAGAAAACAAATGTATAGATGTAAATCACAGTAGAGTCTGATTAGGCACTAGTTTGCTTTAGCATATTTTATACAATTCCTAATGTTCTGGTCCAGCAGGGCAACACATACTGGCCAATGTGCCTGCTTAATTTCCCTCTTTTATTTTGTGGTATGACAGATGACATGTACTTATCTGTACGTTTCAAGAGATCCTACTGCAATTCTACAGCAATTAGGGAAAAGTCAGCATTTCTTCACCCAGAGCTGACCCTAACAGGCAAGCCCCTGTTCTGCAGTTTCCAAGGAAATGTAACTTAGAGCTATGGTGCTAATTCTTTCCTTTGCCCCATGGAAGGCTTGAAGACTTCTCCCCCTGTAAGTAGCGATCATGTGGCTCTTCATGATAGCATTGCACGACTTGACAGTTTTACTTGCTGGTGCTATTTACATCCACACTAAGCCTGATCCTTCCTGTTAGAAGTAGGTTTGCTTGCTTTTAAGTTTCACCCACAGCTCTGTCTAATGCTACAAAAATATTCCTTTTGCATCCATATCCTTTTATGGCTGCACCCTACCTTAGTCTGCAGATATTTTGGCTCCTCAAAGTAAGAACAAAGACTGAGAAAATGGGCACCTCTGATATGAGAAAACCTCACAAGAGGCTCTGCATTAATTCCTAGCTACGCTGATGGGTGGAATCTTTGCTCGGGATTTTTCTCTTCCTGTATCTAATTTGTCTCAGAAGCCTCACAGATACTTTTCATAGGCCAATGCTTCCCTTTAAACACGGGGAAAGGACTCAGGCATGCTGACAAGCTGCATCCTCAACGCTGCATCTCTATTTATACTGCATAACATTACCTCATCTCCAGCCAATCGGGGCTTGCCATGCCTCAACACTCTCTCCCTTCGCCTTGTGCTACACCTGCCACTGCCACCGGAGCAGCCCACTGTCAGATCAAGCATGGGGGAGTACAGAAAACCTGCGGCTCAACAGTTAGTAGTCGTAGGGGGCGACACATGAGGCCATGCAGTTAAAACAAAATATAAACAGGTGGACTCTCGGCACATATTTCTTCTGCCAGCTGAACTGAAAGGAAAGCGAACACAAAATTTCAAGCTCAGTAACAAAAGGCAGCGCTCCCTTCTGATAGCTGGACCATTCCAGCTTCACTTCTTCATCAAAGTGTCTGGGAACAAGGTGACCCTCCTGTCTCGTGAGAGGCGTCTTGGAGAGGCGTCTGCGAGTTGCAGCACAAGTGGAAAAAGTTCCTGACAGGTTTGAAAGCTCCCGTAGGGAGGAAAGTCAGTGCCTCTTAAGCAGAGGTGAAACTAAATGGGCTTTATTACTACTGCTATTATTGCAACGTGAAAATCAGTGTCAAAAATCCAAATGTCCTTTCATATATTCTGGCTTTGACAACACTGGAAACAACCTAAAGCAATTGTGCACATTCAGGTCTTAATTGCTAGACACAGCTCTGCTCAGTGAGCACATGATGTAGGGTTGGGTTATTGCTGGGAGAGGGGAGAAATTTGATTTGGTTCATGTTTAAAGGTGAACCTACCTAATTTGCCCATTCCATAACAATATATGAGCCAAAACACACTCGCCCATCAAAAGTCACATTCTGAATTTTGCAATGCAGTTTCCCAGCCAACGAATGTGTACAAAAATGCATATATTCAGGTAAAGTGTCCAGAAAAATGCATATACTAGTGAAAAGCGCATACAAGATGCATCATTTTAGGGGAAATTGCTTTCCAAAAATTGGCATCGTAGGCAAAATTGCATACAAACAGGTGTATATTAAGAGAAATTTGCACTAAAATGCTGATGAATTGTCATAAGGACTACTTATTTTTTTAAAAATCACAAACTGATCTGGTTGGCCACTGTAAGAGAAGAAAGCTGGACTAGATGGGCTATTGGCCTGATCCAGCAGGCTCTTCTTACGTTCTTACCTAAAAACAATTTCTGTTCGTGGCAAGACTGGGGATGCTTCTATATTATCTTAAGAAGGAAGAAGGAAAGGAAAGGCACTGCACCACCACAAAGTATTTAATATTATATGCACACAGTGGCAAGGTGGGGAGAATGACTACACAGATGCTGCATGCATACAATGTTAATATCTTCCCATATATCTAGAAAAGGGGAGGGTTGGCTTCGATTTCTGTGGCTCCCCCCCCCCCAATTTTAAATGTGGCTAGACCAAATGCAAGGAAAATACTAATGAAGCAAGTAGGGAGGAAATCAGGGGACTGCCGAATCTGTCTCTTAAAAGATTTGGCTTGCCTTTATCTACTTGGGGATAAATTCAGCAACACACAGCAACCTTTTAAGAACTAGCAAGCCCAAATCAAAAGAGTCTACTAGTCCTGCCTGTCTAGTCCTGCATCCTGTTCTCACAGTGGCCAAACAGACGCCTCTGGGAAACCTGCAAGCAGGACCTGAGTGTGACAGCCCTCCCCCGACTTGTGATCTCCGGTAAATGGCATGCAGAGGCATACCGCCTCCAACAAGGGAAAGTCAAACATAGCCATCATGGCTACTAATATGTAAATTGCACATGCTAAGGCAGCAGGAAGCTCTTCGGTTTTAAATGATAATAAAAGCTGGCCAGTGCTGAAAGACTGAATTCAAGGTTTGAACTAGAACATATTTTTGCAAGTCATCCTGCCTGGGCACATTTCCGCCATAAGGCTATTTTCTGCTCACCCTGTAGAAAGCCAGGTCACAACAAAAGGACCCTACATAGCATCTCAGACCAAGGCGTATTTATTATGCCATAAGCTTTTGTAGATTACAGCCCGCCACTTCATCAGCTGAACATTGCAGGGACACTTTGGGCTACAAGAAGCCAGGCTAGTTATAAACCACAATCACGAAGCACAAAGGTAATAAAAACAACCATTTGTCAGACCCCCGTTGCAAACAGACACAGGCGGCTGCATTCCAGATAGAGAGCTGGGGAGGAATTCAACGTAGCGCTATTGCGATCGTTCTGTCAGCGCAGCTATTCAGCTTGCCAGAAGGAACAATCCTCCTCTCCTCCCCACCTACTCCTGTACTGTATTTGGGGGGGGGGTCTCCCCACCCCTCCCCAGAACCAATTTCAGGTGGATGGGGGGGGGGAGAGAAGCTTTGTTGCACTAGAAGAAATTCTTGCATGGGCTTCTGCTAGAGTGATCCTCCTGTACAGAATTTCCTCCCAGGAAAACTACTGCTTTAGGGCAGAGACTGCTCACCCACAGAGGACCCTCTTTTCTCAAAGGCCCCTGCAAAGTGGGCTTTTGCCCCCTATCCAAAAGCCTTCAAGGCCATTGCTGTGCAAACTAATAGAGGCATCACTTTCAATGGCTGATTTGAGAAACCAGGAGATCCCCATGAGTACATTAAGGTGGAAGGAAGCTGGTTCCAGTTCAACAGCTCTGGAAATGTGGTTTTTCTCTTCCTTGATCCTGTTACCAACACATGAACTAATGAAGATAAAGATGGTGTTTGCAATGTGAAGCACTCGCACAAACACATTATATAGCAATACCGGCATAGCAGTGCAAGTGCAATGACATATTTTCTGCCTTCCTTTTTTTTTGTACTCATAAATCTGCTGCATTACAAGACTCTGCCGATGCCAAGTGTTTAGCAAACACACAGGCTTGGCAGCCACAATGTTACTAGAAGGGACTTCTGCCTTGAGAAGCAGCTTTGCCAACTGCCGCTCCTGGTTACACTGCTGAAAGCTTCCACTATTCTCCTCTGGCTACCCTGGCACCAATCAGAGGAACCAACAATAATAAGCTATCAGCTCAGTGCCTTTACAAGCAAGCAGCACTGCACTAAAAATGTTGAGGGCTTTCAAAAACTTGCTCAGTAGGATGCTTTCTGTCTCCACATTCAGATCCCTTGCAAAAAAAAAAACTTGTACCCACAGGAAAACACATACTCTCCAACATTTCATCAATTAAAATAGTCCTGGTGCATTTGTATTGCCTGTTATCACATCAATATCACTAAATAAGTAGAGATGGATAGATTGGCCCATTTCCATTCTGCTCCATTCCATTCTTTTTTTCCTTTCAGATTAAAAAAAATAATACAAAATGCATCAAGGGGCGCACAGTTAGTTGCACACGCTTTCCCCTAAAGCACACATTTTGTATACATTATTTTTAAAATGCAGTTATATAGGCTTTCCAATGCATTCCCCCTAAAACATGCATCATGGTGTGTGTGTGTGTGTGCGCGCACACACACACACACACACACACACACACACATATATCACAAAATGTGAAGACATGCGAGCTGATCAATAGCTGTGCTCTGGTATGCATGCGAGACAGGTACTTGCAAAGTTCCCTTTAAAAGCAGACTGAACTAATGCCTCCTCCATCTCCACTACACATTCTTTATCGCCTGCCACACTTTGTATTCATTTATTATGGAACAAAGCACCAGACACTAGATTCTGGTGATATGTTGGTAAAATGGCCATAGAAAGTAATTCACCAGACTGTTTAAGCACACAGTCTACAAGGCTATGCTTAAGACAGAATAGCTGCAGGTCAAACAGATTCAGTGACATTTATTGTCTGGATGGGTGGTTATGGAGGGATGGAAGTGAGGCAATGCATGTTTTGTGTCCACAGATATGCACTGATATACATTTGCAGTAGTCAAGTTGTATCTTCCTATTCTTCAAGCCTGAGATACTCTAGCAGTGTGTGTGTTCGTGCAAAGAAAATTATTGAGAAGGTATGTATTCTCCTATGGAGTATTTAGTAACTCCATCCTATTTTAATTTATTCAGTGCTTAAGCTGCAAGTAGCTGCTGTAAAATCAGCCTAGGGTGTCTAGTTGCTGCTGGTGAAACATGTTCCCACTATCAAGCTTTTGCACCCCAGTTTCTTGAGCCAAAGCCTCTTTACTGCTTAGGCATATTAAATGCAGAAGTATGAGCAAATTTGATACATGGTGGAAAAAAGGCAGGTTCTCCATCCACTACTGAACTCTGCATGAACCCAAGTCCTCTACACACTACCGGTTTGGAACTGTGAACAGGCCCTAAGAAAAAAGAGAACTGCAGCTTTGATCTTATGGGCCTTGCTGTTAAAAAACAACAACCACTGTCCTTGTTTCAGGGAAAACAAGGCTGTACATCACCAGGGCTCACTGTGACCAGGTGGAGGAAGGAATATGGGGCAGTTTCTGTTCAGAGTAGGAGCAAGAACATCATCTGCTGTTGGGCCCAGGTAAATGATAGACCTTTTTTGTTCTGGCAAGTGAAAGAAATAATGAGACTTTCAGCAACTTTTCTTTGATGGCGTACATTTCTGCTTCACATTAGCAATTTCAGTGGATGCATTTATCTGCAAAATTGTTTGCATTTTGAATTCAAAGCTTGCTTGTGGTTACATTTCAACTGGCTGATTATCTATTGTTACATCTCAGTGTGTTCTGCAAGTTTAACCTATGAAATCAGAAGTAAGCACCAGTGAGTTTAATGGCACTTATTTCCAGGTAACTCTCCGTATTCTATTTTTAAAAAGTTTAATCTTTAAGGGGTCTTGGGACTCCTTCTTGAAAGACTATCCATCCTCCCTCAATGTTGTACTTAAATTTCTTTGCAAACCTGCCTGCCTCCCTGGGGGCATTGCTATGGACTTGGGGTTTGGGGACATGGATATGGATATGAATATGAATATGGATATGGATATGGTGGCTCTCAGTGTGAGTTCAACAGTTACCAACACACTGTTGGTTTCTATTTCCCTCACTGAGCAGCAACTGCAGTCACAAGACATTGTTTTGCATTCCACAGTCAGAGTTACTGTTGGATTCCCACGGGAATGGGAGACTGGATGTGACGTACACTGGTTTCCTGTTTTTCAGTGTTCTCTCGGTTTCTTTGTTAGAGAGACAGTCGCTTCTCTGCTCTTACAGAGGCAGGATGCATGTTTGTATGCTCTCAGCATAGCTTGTAAATAAAATGAGCATGTAGCACATTTACCTGCTTATCCTTGTGCTGTGTGGACTACTCTGCTTGGGCTCAAGATAAGATGAGCCTGTATCAGCTTCAGATGGGCCGAAGCTGGTCAAAATCTCACACACACCACAGATGGAAAGTGGCCTGTTCACAGTACACTTTCGCCCCTCACCGTAGGATCTGGTTACAGGTGCCCAAAGCCCATCATAACAAGGGAGATGTAAGTCTGTTTCTTGGGATAGAGCTTAATTTCTTCTCCATCCAGCAAAATGTACTGCTTTTATGCATTTTAGGCAACTTTTCAGAATATAAAGAACAAAATTCACATCAACAATTTTCAATATAAGTTTTCATAAACACTCAGGATTGAAAATGCATACACCTCTGCTCTGATTATGGCTCACACTTATATTGTCCTTAAGAAATAGCTAAATATTTCCCACTCACTGAGCTCACTACTAATAAAATCCCATGGCTGCTACTGTCTTCACATTGAAATTATACATGGTCACCTTCCAGGGCTCCACAGGTCACATTGGAAAGCTCAATCATACTCCCAGAGCATCCTCAACATAGACTTGGATTTAGATGTGTGATTGTTTACCATATCTTTCCCACCTCCCGCCCTCCAACATAGTTTTCAACAATCTCTCTGGGTATAAATACCGGCTGGGCTTGTGGGTGTGAACATTCATGTAAAGGTAAAGGTAAAGGGACCCCTGACCATTAGGTCCAGTGCTGGCCGACTCTGAGGTTGCGGCGCTCATCTCGCTTTATTGGCCAAGGGAGCCGGTGTACAGCTTCCGGGTCATGTGGCCAGCATGACTAAGCCACTTCTGGCGAACCAGAGCAGCGCACGGAAATGCCGTTTACCTTCCCGCCGGAGCGGTACCTATTTATCTACTTGCACTTTGACATGCTTTCGAACTGCTAGGTTGGCAGGAGCAGGGACCAAGCAACGGGAGCTCACCCCGTTGTGGGGATTCGAACCGCCGACCTTCTGATCGGCAACCCACAGCACCACCTGCGTCCCTGAACATTCATGTAGTGCTAATCAAATATGTTGCTTGACAAAGTCCTCTTTCTTATGATGCCTTCTGCTTCTGCAGAAAAACAAACTCATTGTTTCATAGGAGCAAAATGTCTTATTTCACACAAGCCCTTTAAATGAATATATTCCAGCTTTATTTTAGAAGAAACTTATAAGTTTCCAAGCTTATTTTCACAACACCACAATAAATGCAACTGTCTTAAGAATGACACACTATCCAGAGAAAGTGGTTGTCTTAATCTGCTGCAGCAAAAAGAACAAAGCTGACAACAACTGCACTAAATACATTCTCCCCAAGGATCTGTTTTCTCGCAGATTTGAGACTCTGGTGTAGCATTTCCTTCTAGATTCAAAAAGGCAGAAGCAGTCTCCCAACAAGTGGTTCCAGTCTGAAGCTGCCTGAGCATGCCGAAAACCATCCTGGAGGCACCAGGTAAGATTAATTCAGTAACACCGAAAACTTTATGTTAGATGTCTCTCTACACAGTGAAATGCCCCCGTGCTTACATCTGTAGGTAGCAGTAAATGATAAATAATGAATCTGATTGCATACCATAATATAAAGCAAGTAATAAATTATGTACACCAGCCTCCTGCCGCATCTGCTGGGGCTTCATAATGTGATTTAACAGATAACACACACTGCTTACCACTTAAAAGGTTTATCAAATCTGGAAGCTACATTCAATTATGCATTTGTGAGAACGCATGCTCGCTCAGATAGTTTCCCTATTTGAATCAATCAGCCCTATCAGCTCCTGCAAAGGCCTGCCTTGATTCATATTCCGGGCCACCGGACGATTCGGGGAGGAATTAAAAGCTGACGTGTCTCTGGAGAAGAGCTTGTTTCAGCCAACACACTTTCTGAGCCAAAGTGATAGTTCCAAAAACTCACCCAAGTAGAGGAGAGTAAAGTTAGCTTCCAGCAGGGCAGGGTGCATACATAATGCCCTAGAGGCATTGTCTTAGTTGAAATTATTTAGAACAGCCAGAAGCAGAAAAAGGCCAAAATATCAGGGAGAAGGTGGCGTTGCTGGTTATAGGTTTAAGTCTGCTAATAACAGAAACAGAGTGTAACCAGGCATCCTGAGCCTTTCATTCCAGATCTGCTAGTTATTATACACCTCCTATGTCATATTCCATGTTTGGGCAGAATCCAGTACATATGTATATAGAAAAATATAGATAAACTGCTTGTTGTTGAAGCTATTGGTGTGCAGCAAAAGGCAATAAAAACCACTAGTATAAAACCTAAAGCAATAAAAAGCAGCATAAAATTATGCAAAAGGCATCAGGTCTAGCATTAATAGCCAGGGAGAGCTTGAGCTAAGGACACGTCTTCAGGAAATGTATAAAAGCACTTAAAGGATGCTCAGCCACTCTGCAGGATTTTCTCCAGATATTATCCACGAGTTTTTTTTGTGCGGTGGCAACCATAACCAGCAGCAGCAGCAATGCCCTAGGACAGGGATGGGGCACTGGATCAGGCTGGTGGGCCAGATCGCTATATCTCTCCCACCCCTGCAGGGCAAGTTTGACAGTGGAAGAGCCCTGCCCACCTGTCAATCACTGATACCACAATGACGTTAGGTGACCTATTTCTGCCTGCACAAGTCAGTTATCAAACCATGCAGGCAGAGGCACAGATTGAAAGTGCCCATGGCTGTCTTTCTTTGAGGAGAGCTATGCATGGGACTTTACAAGACAAAGCCCTGTGCATAGTGCTCTGCAAGAATTGATAGACAGCTGATTATCAAGCCTTGTGAAACCCCATGCCCAGTGTTTCGAAAGACCCCAAAAAGCCAGTTGGTTTTCAGGTCTTGCAAAGCCCTGTGCACAGCACTCCCGAAATGGGAAGATGCCTGAAGCTGAGACAGGGCATTCCCGCATCAGTGTTGTCTCCACTGACTGGCAGTGGCACTCTATAGAGTTTCAGGCAGGAGTCCTTCTCAGGCCTACCTACCTGGAGACTTCAGTATGCGGAGAATGTGTTCAGCCACTGAAAGATGGCTCTTCCATGTACAGTAAGTAGGGCCTGCTATTACCTTCCCAAACTACCCGTTGAAGCTGTGTGTGGCCTGGGCTCAGCATTTCCACTTCATTTCCACAGAAAGGAAAATGGCATTATTTAACATATTAATTATGATAATAGCCTGCACAGGCCTAATATATGTTGAAATCGCTAAATTGAAAACTGACATTTTTACTTCATGAATATTGCTTCGCCAGTGACATTTATTGCATGCCCCCCTCCCCAATCCCATAGTTGTGAATGTCAGGTCAACAGAGGTACATTTGCTTTGGTTCCCCATCTACTTACAGCTTTGAAGGAGTGTCTGTCCCTGTTAATTGCTATGCAAGATGAGATCGCACCATGTTAACCAAAGACAGTGCATGATTTGATGAAAAACTTCACCCTGCTAAATGGAGTTGGGGTTTAGCTGCTGCTGCTTCCTCACCCTTTCTGCTCGGCTGTTCGCCTTGCTGCTACCAACAGGGTTTAAAAACGCTGATATACATCAGTTGAACACTTGGGAATATGCAAAGCTAACTCAGCATGTTTTACCCCCACATTTCATGACATATACAATGGGGCTTGCTCACTCACTCGCTGCCTTCTTGGCTACGTTCCCCTAAGCAAATTCCTCTAAATAGTATTACTAACTAGACTTTACGAAATGGAAGCACTTCAGCTTATTAGGCATATTGAGACTGGTCTTTTACTAAGCAAAATGAATAGTCCTCTTGACCCAATACAGCCCTAAATGGCAAATTTCATGTTAGGGATCATTAAGAAAGGGATTGAAGAAAAAGAACTGCCCATATCGTAATGCCTTTATGCAAGTATGTGCTGGTGTGACAACTCTTGGGGATTGTGGTGCACGGTTCTGGTCACTGCACCTCCCAAAAGGTGTTGTGGCGCTGTGAAAGACACAGAAAACGTTAATAAAAAGTATCAAAAGGACTGGAGCAATTATTCTACGATGAAAGGTTATAAGATTTGGGGTTTTGGGGGGAAAATCTAGATGAAAAATGTGGGTTCAGAGGGGTGAAAGATGAGTGGAGAGGCATGGCAGAGAAGTATAAAATTATGAATGGTGTGTCTAAAGTAGATAAAGATAAGCTTCTCTCCCTCTCATAATGTTAAAACTTGGTGGTGAGAGACAGTCATCCTGTTAAGCTGTCCTTTCATCAGGACAGACAAAGGTAAGTGCTTTTTCACACGTTGGCATTTGTCTGCCTCCAGAGACAATGGAGGGTGCCTTCGGGGGTGAAATCAAACCCCTGGAGAATCACAGTGCCTGCTGTGGCTGCAGAGACTGGTAGCTCGTAACTGCTGCCTCCCATGTTGTTTTTGCAGTGTTAGCAGCATCAAAGTGACTTCTCCAGGGCGTGAGCCTGAGCAGTGTGTATGGAGGTCCTGGGCTGCCCAGACAACAAGACCCCCCTCTTGGCTTTCCTGGTGTGGTCAAAAGGAAAGCTGAGCTATGCATTTGGTACCAGCTTGGCTGCAGGCCAAAAGCGCATCTTGAATAGAATAGAATAGAATAGAATAGATTCTTTATTGTCATTACACAAGTGCAACATTGTACAAAGTGCAACGAAATTGGATGCCATCCCTTAAAACATCAAAAGCAAAACAACAACAACAACCAAACAAACCACATTCCAGCCACACCCACACCACACCCATCAAACTCCCAGGTCACACTATCGAGTTACAGCATTCAAAAAGGCCACAGCTCTTGGATAGAAACTGTTTTTCAGTCTATTTGTCTTTGACTTGATGTTTCTATATCTCCTGCCAGAAGGCAGTAGTGCAAACAGACCGTGTCCCGGGTGAGATGAATCCTGCAGGATGTTATTTGCCTTCCTAAGACAACGGGAACCGTACAGTTCTTCCAAAGATGGGAGAGGATGACCAATAATCCTTTGGGCTGTGGTTATGACCTTCTGGAGCACCTTCCTCTCCCTAGCTGTACAACCGGAGAACCAAGCACAAATACAGTATGTAAGAATGCTCTCTATGGAGCCTCGGTAGAAGCACACCAGCAGTCTCTCACTCAGATTGTTCTTCTTTAAAAGTCTGAGGAAATAAATTCTCTGCTGGGCCTTCTTCACCAGAGCAGTGGTATGTGCGCTCCAAGTCATGCCCTGATCGATAGCTACTCCCAAAAACCTGAATTCCGCCACCCTCTCCACCCGTTCCCCGTTGATATACAAGGGCTGAATGTCCGCCTTTTTTTTCCTGTAATCCACCACCAATTCCTTGGTCTTAGCCATATTAAGAGCCAGATTGTTCTCTCCACACCAAACACAGAGCCGCTCCACCTCGTCCCGATAGGCGGACTCATCCCCTCCTGAAATGAGCCCCACCACCGTAGTGTCATCAGCAAACTTGATGATTTTGTTGCTGGAATAGAAGGCTGTACAGTCATACGTATAGAGAGTGTAGAGCAGGGGACTCAACACACAACCCTGTGGTGAGCCGGTGTTAAGGCTAAGGGCTGTGGACATGTGTGACCCTACTCTAACCCTCTGAGAACGTTCTGACAAAAAATCCAAAACCCAGAGAGCAACACCTTGTTCTCATAGTAGCCAACCAGATGCTTAAGGGAAGCCCATAAGCTGGCCTTGAGTGTAATGATGGATAGTAGGCAGTTTTGTTTTTAATTTTGGAATATTTCACAGTTCCATAAGGTACAGTGGCACCTCGGGATGTGAACGGGATCTGTTCTGGAGCCCTGTTCGCATCCCGAACAGAACGTAAGACACGACAGCCCGTCTGCGCGGGTCGTGTTTTGCCGCTTCTGTGCATGTGCATGATGTCATTTTTACCATCTGTGCATGCATGAGCAGTGAAACCCGGAAGTAACGCGCTCCGTTACTTCCAGGTCACCACAAAGCGCAACCTGAAAGCGCTCAACCTGAAGCGTATTTATCCTGAGGTATGACTGTATTAGGGACGCGGGTGGTGCTGTGGGTTAAACCACAGAGCCTAGGACTTGCCGATCAGAAGGTCGGCGGTTCAAATCCCTGCTTCCATTGCTCGGTCCCTGCTCCTGCCAACCTAGCAGTTCGAAAGCACGTCAAAGTGCAAGTAGATAAATAGGTACTGCTGTGGCAGGAAGGTAAACGACGTTTCCGTGCGCTGCTCTAGTTCGCCAGAAGCGGTTTAGTCATGCTGGCAACATGATCCAGAAGCTGTACACTGGCTCCCTCAGCCAATAAAGCGAGATGAGAGCCACAACCCCAGAGTTGGCCACAACTGGATCTAATGGTCAGGGGTCCCTTTACCCTTTACCTTTATGACTGTATTTCAATAGTATCCCCTAAGTAATGCATTGTTCAGTATGTGTGTCCCCAAAACTAATAATGCTGATCTTGTGTTTATCAGAAATAATATTGTCTATCTGTGATGCCCCAGTTACTTCCTGGAACAGAGGACTCAATCCTGGCTGAAAGAATAGAAATCCCCACCTCCCACCTTCAGCTACTGAGCCATGAATTCCAACATCTGTGTCTTGCTGCAATGTTGGTGTAATCATCCTGCCCAAGTGCTGAGCACCCCCGGTTCTACCTAGCCTGTTACGTTTTACATCGCCAGACCCTTCAGCAGTATGGCTATATTAAGAAAAATGACCAGGACAGGTCATCTGGCAGTTCACAGAGGAGAGCAAGAGGATGCTGGAAAAGGGTTGCCTACAGTTGCGACCATATCTTCTCAGAAGCCAAAGACAAAAGGAAATTAACATCGCTAGGATTTAAGCGAGTGCAGCTCCATGTCGGGAGAAACACCAGATGTGAAGTGTAATTACTTTTTTTTCCCAAACTCTGTTCATGTTTTACAAACCGGGACTGACACTTGAACAAAGAGCCTAAAAAAAGCAAGCAGGAGCTACGCAAAATAACGAGCGGTTTTGTTTTATTGCTGTCGCCTGTTCAGATACCCAGTTTATAAAGCAAAATGAAGGAAGGAGAGAGAGAGAGAGAGAGAGAGAGAGAGAGAGAGAGAGAGAGAGAGAGAGATGGGGGCGGAAATCAGACGTGATCTCGGAGAGGAGAGGAGGAATAGGAGCTGCTGCATCCTTGCCAGCTTCCTGCTCCTAAGAGTCACGCCTGCCAGAGAATAAATAGTGACACCCGGCATGTACTAACATTTGGGCTTTGCCTACACAGATCTCAGGCATTTTAGAGCAAGAGGCATAGAGGTGAAAGGAGCTGCTGTGGACCATTGGTGGCCAACTTGCAGGAAGGGTGCTGCAAGCAGCACAGGCAACAGAGGCTTGCAGCAAACCTGGAAAGTCTGGCATCAGCACATGGAACCAAGGGTACCAACTCCTGGGGGCTGAGGCACAGTGCCCCCTCCTCCTCCTCCTCCTTCTTTTTGAAAAGGCTGCCTCCCTCAAGTGTTCAGAGGAGCCCCCATAGGATGTCAGCATGTCAAAAGTCATAATGAATGGGTCCCCTCAATTCTCTACATTTCACTCTCAGGCAGCTGCTGGGGCCCCAGCACTATGGCAGGGCCCACCAATTGCACCTGTTCTGGGCCCTTCCTGTAAACAAACCTATGTTTGCAAACGTAAGAAGAGTCTTGCTTGATCAGGCCAGTGGCCCATCTAGTCAGCATCCCACAGTGGTCCACCAGATGCCTATGCAAAGCCCGCAAGCAGGGCCTGAGTTCAACAGCGCTCTCCACTCCTGTGCTTTCCAACAACTGGTATTTAGAAGGATACTGATTCAGACAGTGGAGGTAGCAACAGCCATTTCAATTTCCCACAGTGCCCCTGCAACACAGCATCACTCTGGGGTATTTGAATGACAGGCACTGGTGGAGATCCAGGAGCCACTGTTTTATTTCAGTGGCCCAGAGCAGAGGTAGCCAATGTGGCACTCTCCATGAGTTTCGGACTGCAACTGCTATCAGTCCCAGCCAGCAGGGCCAATGGTCAGAGCTGATAGGATCTGCAGCTCACAACATCTGGAGCAGGTACCCCAAACTTGGCCTGCCAGATGTTTTGGGACTACAACTCCCATCATCCCTAGCTAACAGGACCCGTCGTCAGGGATGATGGGAATTGTAGTCCCAAAACATTTGGAGGGCCATGTTTGGGGATGCCTGATCTGGAGGGACCATGTTGGTCACCCTGGAATAACTCAGTTTTTGAGGGCAAGTTGGGATATTAGAATAGCATCTCCATCAAAGTGCTTCTGCCACCAGCTAATTCCACCAGGGAGCCAAGCAGCACTTTGTTGAAGGGCCCCTTTAACCTGACATGTGCTAGAGGGTTTGTGGCTCTAGAAATAGCACAGAGTCAGGCCTCTAACCTGGCCCGGCTCTTCAGGGACTATGCCATTGCCTGTTCCCCAGCTCAAGTACCAGCAACAAAACCGCCCCAAGGCATGCATGCATGCACACATGCATGTATATGTACCGCAGTACACACTAGAGCAGGCTATTCCCATTTATTTTTTTTATGTAAACTGCTTAGAGATTGTTATTATATTACATGGCATAAAACATGTATGTATGCACACACACACACACACACACACACATTCATACACACATGTGATTCTGGGATTTATTTATAGTGCAGATGGGAAACCTCAAGCTCAGGGGTCAAATGCAGCCCTCCAGGTTTCTCTATCTGGACCTCAGGATTCTCTAAAACCACACTCCCTTCCCAGGCCATATCGCTCTCTGATTCTGCTTTGCACCCTCCTTGAGTCTTTTTGCCTGTCTGGAATGTGTCCTTGAACTCTTGATAATGCCTTTTGCCTGCTTCGGTGGATGGATGGAGAAGGGGTGCGTGGGGTGTGGGTGTGTAAACTAGCCCACTGTATAAAGGTAGAATTTGCATTCATTGATCTGCCCACTACTGCCTTGAGCCCCACCCAGAAGGGAATGCAGAAAAAGTTCCCCATTTCTGATTCGCAGCACCCTCAACCATGACTCTCAATGTGTGCTTTTCAGCACAGTGCCTCTAGCTTGCCAAAGCCACATTTGCACAACCGTCCATCACATACAATGCCCCTCGAACGCTCTTGAGAGTAAACACTTCCTGCCAGAAAATACAACGTGCTGTTTAATTCAGACATAAGTCAGCTCTTCATTTTTTACCATGTGTGACACTGTCTGTGCAGAAGCCACTCGACACGGTGCTTTATATCAAACTGAGGCTGTCCAGGGTTCAAAGCATGAGTCACTTACTATAGCCTGCAGTAAAAGAACAGGTCTGCCCAGCTGAGAGCTGTAAGTAACTGATCCTTACTCTCTGTGGATCTTGACACAAAAGGATTCATATAGCGATAAGTAAAACCATATCTGCAAATGTTCTTTTGAAGTGCTCATTTTGACAGGGCCACCGTGCCCTGTAGGCTAATAGTACAAACACAGCCCCCTCCTTCTGCTTGAATCCCCCCCCCCAGTCTATTAGAAGGAAGGGCAGTAAGCATGTCTCAGTTGCCTGGCAACTGCAGGGTGCTCAACCTATGAAACAAGGTGGCCAGCCAAACTAGGGGCAGGATATATGCATGGAGTGAAGAGGGGACTCTCATAGTTCTATGAGAGTCTTAGTGGGAAGGAGTCAGATAACACTCAAGTATAATTCTAGGTAAAAGGTGTGGAGCCCCTTTGGACTGTAGTCCGAATCTGGATCACCAGATGGCAGAATCCAGACTGCAGAGCTCTGCCCAAGCCATACCCGCTCTCCCCAGGCCATATCCCTATCTAATTGCATGCTCTCTGCCAGACTCCATGGTTGGCTTCCCAGACACTTGCATTTGTGTTCTTTTGATCTCTGTCTCTCTGTTGCAGAAGAGAACGAGGAGAATGAGAGAGGCTAGGACTGGTAGGAGCCTTGGAAACTGTCTGTGGAGTGCAGAACCTACTACAGCATCTGAAGAAGATCTAGCACTGCCCTCTATAGCCACACTGGTGTCTGTCTACTTTCACACAAAGGATGGGCAAATCTATAAAGTTTGGGTTCTTGCACTTTTTGATTTTTTCCAATCTTAAAATTCTGTTCCTCGTGTTTCCTTAGCAACTTGCAATTTTCTAAAGAAAGCTTCTGAAAATTTGTCAGCATTTTGATGCAAATTCCTCCCAATAAACACTTTTTCCTATGCAGTTTTGAGTAGCATACATACTTTTTTTGCAAGCAATTGCCTCTAATGCGTTTATAATGTGTTTTTGCATGTTATTTTCACTGTTAAATGCATTTATTGCACACTTCCCCCTAATAGATGCATTTTTGCTTGGTTGGGGAACTGAATCACAATATTAGAAGTGCAAATTTCAACAGATAGATGAGTTTCAGACTGCATATTGGTTCGAGAAATAAGACTTAGGCAAACAAAGCCAAATTTCTCCCCCTGTCAACATCTCTGTTGCTCTCTCAAGCATGTTGGCAGGCAGGCAGGAACAGAGGGAGCCTGGGAGCCTGCCTCTCCCTCATGTTGAAGCTGAAGCCCAATTGGCTCACAAAGGAGCCAGGTACCAAAGGTGGGGGACACAGAAAGTGTAGATATGTACCAGGGGCGACCATTTCCCTGCAGCTCAGCATCTGCATACAACAACAACTCCCAAATCACCCAAAAGCCACCCTTGAAATTATCCAATGTGGGTATTTTTCATGGAGGGGGAAAATGCACATTAGCACCCTCATATTTCAGCACAGCCCTATACAACCATGAATCCCAAATGTATGATATCTTGACAATTATTCCCTCCCAACATGTTGTTTCAGTCGTACATTGAAGATGCACCTCTTTACCTTCACCTTAGACACTTGAGGCACTTTTTAGGTCTCGCTCTGTTCCTGTGACTGTAATTTGATTGTTCTGCACTGTTTTTATTATTGTATTTTAAAATTGCTGCGACCTGCCCTGGGACATTATGGAGAAAAATTACAATATTACTGTTTGTTTTCAATGTGAGTACCGTATTTTGCGCCCCATAAGACGCTCCGGCCCATAAGACGCACCTAGTTTTTTGGGGGGGAAATAAAGGGAAAAATTTATTTCCCCCCCAGGCGCGGGGCTGGGGCAGCCCGAGCTTCCCCCGACCCCAGCCCGCAAACAGGCAGCTCTCTGCAAGCCGTGGGAGCCCAGCGGTGGTTCCCGCTGCTTGCGGAGAGATCCGCGAAGCCTGCACGCGCTGGGATCAGCGTGGGCAGGCTTCGGGATGCCTGCAACTCTCCCCAAGCAGCGGGAACGTTCCCGCTGCTTGCGGAGAGATCCGCGAAGCCTGCACGCGCTGGGATCAGCGCGGGCAGGCTTCGGGATGCCTGCAACTCTCCCCAAGCAGCGGGAACGTTCCCGCTACTTGCGGAGAGATCCGCGAAGCCTGCAGGCGCTGGGATCAGCGCGGGCAGGCTTCAGGATGCCGGCAACTCTCCCCAAGCAGCGGGAACGTTCCCGCTGCTTGCGGAGAGATCCGCGAAGCCTGCAGGCGCTGGGATCAGCGCGCGCAGGCTTCGGGATGCCGGCAACTCTCCCCAAGCAGCGGGAGCATTCCCGCTGCTTGGGGAGAGGTCCGCGAAGCCTGGAGAGCGAGAGGGGTCGGTGCGCACCTACCGCTCTCGCTCTCCAGGCTTCAGCGAAAGCCTGCATTCGCCCCATAAGACGCACCCACATTTCCCCTTCATTTTTGGAGGGGGAAAAGTGCGTCTTATAGGGCGAAAAATACGGTATGTGTGTCCCACTCCTGGCATACTCTGGCCATGCCCACTTTGGCTTCTGGCCTGCTCATTTTTCTGGAATTTTGGGTCCCAACAAGTTCTGAACAAAGTAACATGAACCTTAAAGGTTCCTCCGCCTTGTTCCAGGGGAAGGGAAGAAAACAGAAATGTAGCAGGATGAGTCTGCCTGGCATACTTTGAAGGCAACATGCCAACTCCTGGGGGAGAAACTGCAAGAAGACAGAAAATCTGTCTGGCCAAACATGGTCCTACCATTTGGAGCAGTAGGGGAAAAAAGCTTGATCCATTATTGATGTGACAAGCATATCATTTCACTTCTCCATCTTCCCTTCTCCAGACTAAACATACACAACTCCCTCAACTCTTCCTCATAAGGCTTGGTTTCCAGACCCTTGATCAGCTTGGCTGCCCTCCTCTGCACATGTTCTGGCTGGTCAATATTCTTCTTAAATTGTGGTACCCAGAACTGGACACAGCACTCCAGGTCATAAAATTGAACACTACCTCAAAATGCCTGCTGGAACAGGGAAGTCTTAGGCATTTGCTTGAAGTTCAGCAAGGAGGCTGCCTGATTAATCTCATTTGGGAGAGAGTGCTACAGGTTTGGGCTCACTTTGCACATCAACATCTTTTACTCAGAGGTATACATTCCCTCTGCACTTACACAGAAAAATATAACAGCCTACAAATGATTCAGGATCTCAGACAGGGGGCAATGATGGGTGAAACATCCTGAAATTTTTCTCTATGTATCTCAAGGTGCTTGTTTCAGGATAGCACCCATGAGCTGATAACCCCTGAATCTCGATGTTGCATAATCCCTATTGTACTTATATAAAAAAGTAACATTTGTTTTAGTAGTAGATCTTATGTGTGAGCCCAGATGGATTGAGTTTCAAGTCAGCCTCTTACTGACTTGAAAAGCCCTTTGAAATGCAAAAGCTTGCATGTCGTTGGTATTATCACACCACATCTGTGTCTCCTGGTCACTGGGAATAGACACGGCATTAAAACTCCGTTTGTAACATACATTCCTGAAATACAGAGCATCCTTATAAAAGTCTGATCCATTTGATCCAGTAGATGGCAGGCGTGCACCTTTATAGAACCTCCATCTCAGCCTGAACAAGCTTCAGTAAACTGCCTATATTTTGCTTGTCCTTCTCCCAATGCCTTTCTCACTCCTTAATATGACCACTGTGCAAACACCAAGAGCCAGCTCACATGTTCTATTGCAACTGCCTTTTCAATGACAGGAGCTATCTGTAATACAAATTACATAATATTTACACATAATATGTTAATTACACACTGGTGGGTTCATTCACCTGTGCTCTTCAGTTTATAGAAGACACGGGGCTGCAATGGATGATACTTCTCACAGCAGTCCAGCCCTGAGGCGTCAAGGGGAGTGAATGTATCGAGCTCCTCCCCACTGCCAGTACACATGGGGATGGATTAGCCAATTGTTGCCTATGGGCGTGCAATTCAATGTGTTGTAGGTAAAAGCAACAGCCATATTGCTGGTTTCCTAAGTGAAACTGGGAAGCTAACCACATGATTTCCATTTATGCACATTGAATTATAATCACAAATGTGGCATTCCAGCAACTCACCCCCACTTGTGCAAGCAGGGACAGCATGCTGGAGGTCTGAGGAGAAGCTGCATGCATTGGCTCCCCCAGTACAAGTTGACTTGGATCAGTGGTGAACAAGTGCCCATTCTTGCTTTTGGTCAACCCGAGCTGACTCTGCTCCATGCTGCCATGTGCTCCAAAGGTCACAGGAAACCCAGCTGCTGCTGAGCTTATCCCAGACAGGTTGTTTTGTACTCAGAACGATGGTTACATGCAGCCAAGCTGGGAATATATACCCAGCATTAGGGACTGGTTGTTTTAAAACACACACAAACAAACAAACAAACAAACAAACAAACAAACAAACAAACACACAAACACATCCTTTTCAAGCACATGGCAGTACTGGGGATTTTCAGCCTGGGTTTACTAAAAGCTGCTATGGAAAACATTGCATGAAGAAGTCGTAAATCTCAGCTATGTCCACAGTCTATGACAAGTTGAAATCTACACTGCTGATCTCAGAAGCTGTTGTTGCTCATACAAATGAACTGTTCTCATGCCCGAAAAAAGGAGCCCAAGGCAAACTAACGAGGGGCAATGCATACATGTAAGCATTGGGACTGGGTTCTTGGCTACATGGTCACCTGGCGAAATATCAAAGGATTTCAGGTTCAGTCCCTGGCATCCTACATTAAAGCAGTGGCAAAGCTGGAAAAGACCTCTCCCTGAGATCTTCAAACAGACAGTACTCTGCTAAACAGACCAATGATCTGACTCAGCACAAGGCAACTTCACATGATGATAACAATTATGGACTCCATGTATCACAAGGTGTGCACCTCTCCATATAGCACAACACTTGTGCGTACAAAACAAGCATGGTTTTTTATGTGAAGCTCCACTCACACCTTCATGCTAGGGCTATTAAAGCGCTGTAGTAACTGACTCTCCTGCCCACCTAGCAGTTCAAAAGCACATCAAAGTGCAAGTAGATAAATAGGTACCACTCCGGCGGGAAGGTAAACGGTGTTTCCTTGTGCTGCTCGGGTTCTCCAGAAGCGGCTTAATCATGCTGGCCACATGACCCGTAAGCTGTCTGCGGACAAACACCGGCTCCCTTGGCCTATAGAGCGAGATGAGCGTGCAACCCCAGAGTCATCTGCGACTGGACCTAACGGTCAGAGGTACCTTTACCTTTACCTTTACCTAGTAACTGACTAGGAGCATTAGCTGCAGCCAGTGATACTAAGCTGGGCTTTGGTACTTCCTTGTTGCAAAGGAGAGAATCACAACTGTATGTGGTGAGATGTGAAATAAATAACTGGTGCTGTATCAGGATTCTCCCTGATGGTACACCCAGGGGAAGAAGAGGAGTAATGGAAAGACAGTCCCTTTTTGCATTGCTGGGGGAAAAAACTTTTTGGGAAGCATGTGGAAGTAATAGGCAGTGACAGGTTTGTGCCTCAGGCTGCAATCATATGCACCTGGAAGTAAGTCCCATGAAGATAAACGGATAGGATAGGATCAGGCTGCCAGTCGCATCTATGCAGATTTTGAGACTCCCTGCCATATAATCACTATATCACAGTTCCTGCAATTCCAAAATTATCAGCTCAGACATCTGATTGGCTTTCAACCTTGATGCCTAGCTAGTAGCCACCTTGGCTCATATAAACAAACTAGCCAGAGGAAGCAAGGGTCTCCTTGGGGAGTCTAATAATCCTTCCTACTGAGCTAGAAAAAGAGTGCTTCATTAAAATAATCGAATTCCCAATGCAGAGCCTAGAATTCTCCTCTCTCTTTTGTATTAATTTATTACTAATAGTTATTCCTCTATAAAGGAAAAAAATTGCTACTCGCTGTTTATTTTTTTAGAAATGCTACAATATTTAAAATGCTGCTGCAAGAGTAAATATCACCTCTGGCATATTTGTCCTGGAAGAAAAGAGCGCAATTTGGAATACCTAATTGAAATGTGCTACAGGAGATAAGGCCGGCTGCAGAGACTGACATTTAAAAGCAGGAGACACCAAACAAGACATGAAATATCACTGTTGCTGTCTCAAAGCAGAAAGCCACTTTCACAAGACTGAAGCATTCTCGCCCATCCGCTCCCTCGCTCCCTTGGCGTTGCAGACAGGCAGGCCCAGTAATTAACCCCTTCCCTGTGCCAATGGGAATGGGTCCCATGCAAAAGACAAAGGGGCCGGTTTTTCATGGTGCTCAGCTGCCCCAGATCCAATCCCAGAAGGTCTTTCATCACCATAAGCCTGTGACAATGGCTTCGTTTTAATGCTATCGATGCTGTTGGATTCTATGGAAGGCAGCCACACCCGCACATGTCAATTCAGGGAGACACCACCATATCAGCTCAGGGAGAAGTCAAAACAGCAAACTTCCTCTGCTAGAACCCACCTAATATGCTCACTCTGAAGTTAAAACTGGAGCAAATGCATTCATCAGCTGGTGCAATCAGGTAGTGTGCTCCAACTGATGGAAGGGAAGAGGTTGTATACAGGATGAGTGGAAGCTATCCCCGATTTAAACTGAAGTTTGTGAAAAATAAAAATGGCAGCAGAATGGCAGCAATATATAGCACTTTCTACATTTTACAGACATCATCTCAACAACTCACATGATTCTGTATTTTCGCTCACAATATGCATTTTACAATGTTTTACGATACATGCAGTGAGCTTTGAAAGCTAGGAGCTAAATAGCACCTTAAACCTAGATTATGGATGCAACAACAGAATGTCTAGGCGTGGGTTTTTTATAACAAGAATACAAAGCTGAAAATGAATGAACTGCAGCTAAAGTATTATGTTCACTTTGCACATGGTTTACTCCTTCCCCTGCCCACCGCTCTTAAGAGGGTTTCTTCTCCAGTCTTCAGAGAGTAGCTGGAAGTGGGGAGGCAGAAAAAGGTTCTCCTTTCCTTCCACTGAAATCTTAGGCGCAGTACTACGCCCAGAGCTCAGAAACCGCTCGCGCTAATGAAATTCCCTGTCGCAAAGTGCTGTGTCTGTGGCCCTCTAGGTGCTTTTGGACTCCAACTCCCATCAGCCCAGCCAGCATGGCCAGTATTCAGGGATGATGGGAACTGTAGTCCAGCAACACCTGGGGGGCAGAGACACCCCACTGTAGATGCACTCTGCTAGAATAGAGTTTGTTCTTGCAACTGCAGTGAGATAGAGGTAGGTCTTGATCAACAATTCATTTTCTATAGTCTCCCCTTCCTCTCCTCCCACCAATGGGAGTTATCAACTAGATGGTGAGCCAGTGTAGTGTAATGGTTAGAGTGCTGAACTAGGACCTGAGAGACCAGGGTTCAAGCCCCCGCAATAAGCTCACTGGGTGGTCTTGGGTCAGTCTCGGCCTAACCTACCTTACAGTGTTGTTGTGGGAATTAAATGAGGTGGGGGAGGTACCATGTACACTACCCTGAGCTCTTGAGGATAAAGGTGAGATATAAATTCAATACAAATGCAAATAATAAATAAACTAGTTCCATTGTGCAGCACTAAAGCAGCAGTAAAGTTCAGAATGAGTGGTCAGTATTGGCAGTGGTGGGGAGGGGGATGTTTTGTAGCTCATCCCCGGTATTTTGAGGGGGGGGGAGAGGAGGAGCAAAGGAATAAAAAGGAATCATCTCAAGTCCCAGCAACATGCCAGATCAATATAAAAACAATGCGTTATGGTTTACAATAAAAGAAGCCGCAATCGATACAGATGGACTCTGTCGCTTGAGAAACTTTTACAGACTGGCAAACAGGCTCAGCCTCACTGCACAGCCAAGCAATTCTACTCTACCATATAATTAGCAGCATTACACAGCTGTGCCTGCAAGTGAAATTAATGCAAAAGAAGGCATTTGTGGCCCTTGCTCATCCTCCCATGAAGCCGGCTGAATGGCTGCTATGTAGAAAACCAGATCCTTCTCCCTATTATGAAACAATAAAGGAACATGTGTACGCCATATATGAGAAATGTTAATGCTAGGGGAAAGCGCTAAATCTCCTCCTCGGTGCCAAACTCTTTTAGCAGATTTCAAGATACCAGAAGCAAAACGGTTCTGAGCCAGAAAATGAAATATCCATATCGCAGTGCTGGGTTGAAATGAGCATCTATGCGGGTTCCTCTAGGCCAGGGGTGGGCAGCCTCAGGCCTTCGGCGCCAAATGCAATCTTGTAGGCCATTCTTTCCTGCCCTTGGAACTCTCCCCGGGCCCCCTCACCACAAATCCCTGAACAGCCTTTTTCAGGCGTATCATGAATCATAGAGATGCCAAGCAACATAGTGGTCAGAACAGAACCTTACAGAGTTCTACAGCATAACTGCAGCGTAAGCCATAGTCCGCAGTACAACCTTCTAAAAAGAGCAATTCAGTTAAGGGTGGAACCACTGGAACATAGTATACCCAGTCCCCAACTTGGACAACCAGTTTTGTTTTGTTTTTTTAAAAAACATGGTTCCTTGTCAGTTTCCAGGAGAATTAGCAAATCCATCCTCCCACAGTTATACATCCCAGTAGCCAAAGCCACTTCAGTATCAAACTCAAGGCACAAACCAGAGAATCAGTGCCAACCAAAAGTATCTGTAATTGAACAACAACCGTTTGCTTGAGTACTTTGCTCCCTACCCCACAAAGGTGTATCTGAAACCAGCTGAAAGTTGGAATAATTGCTGGACCCCATACAAGCATTTTTGGGGGAAAGTCATCTTGTGATACTCTCCTTGAAGATTGCTAGGACTTCCCCATCTTATAGGAAGCATTTATCACTTCCTAGACTCAGTTATTCAACTTACCACATTCTCTTATAATGGCAATGGTACCTGCCTGAGAGTGCCAGAACTGAGTTCCTGTGAGTTCTGGCTGAAAAAAGCCCTGTGACTACGTGAGTACAGTATCTACACTGGGCAGCAGTGACTTTCCAGCATTTCAGACAGAGGCAGTTCTTCCTGGAGATGAACCTGGAACCATCTAGATACAATTGCCCACTGAGCTAAATCAATCCACAGCTCACCAAAGGGCCCCCTCCCAGAGCCACAGCTACCCATATACAACGGTACCTCCAGTGCGGACGGGATCAGTTCTGGAGCTCCAGTCGGATCCCGAGGTTTCCACAACAGGAGGGACTGCTTCTGCGCATGCACGCATGGAAAACCACTTCTGGGTTTGCCCAAAGGATACTTAACCGGAGGTGAACGTAAGTAGAGGTACCACTGTACTGACTCATCCTCACTCCAGCAGTACCTGACTTCTTCTTGAACTTCCTAGCAGAAAAGAGCAAGGAAGTTGCTGTGCCTTCCTTCTTTCTCTTGGCTTCCCTGGCTCCAAGAAGAAACCAGAGCAGAAGCAAGCAAACAGACAGCACTGAGCAAGAGGACTCACCATACGTGGCTGTGTCACTGTCACCCCAGGGCAGCTTTTCAACACATCAAGCCTCGTGTGTGGGATCGTGTGTGAACTTTGATTGATAAAGGGCACAGCATCGTGGCAGAGAACAAGCTTCCCATGTATAAAATCCCAGATTCCTTCACTACCAGCTCATCACAGAAAGACTCCTGTCTAAAACCTTAAAGAGACACCCTTAGTCAGAGCTTGCAATGGACAAACCTGTTAATTTCCATCTCTCTCATTACTCATGTTCAACTGTCTGATTTTCAGTTCCCCACATCTCCACACCAGCTTGCAACTTTTTTTTTTTAAGTCCTCATGAAAATTCATCAGCAGTTTAGTGTGGATTTCTCCTCATGTACACATTTTTGTATGCAAAC
Organism: Podarcis bocagei; assembly: GCF_964188305.1. NCBI lineage: Eukaryota > Metazoa > Chordata > Lepidosauria > Squamata > Lacertidae > Podarcis > Podarcis bocagei. Next base: position 30,211,490 of record NC_138125.1, read on the forward strand.
CCCCCCCCCCAATATACACATTTTGGCAAAGCAATTTCCCCTGATACAAGTCATTCTGCATGCTGTTTTCACCAATATATGCACACGTTACACTAATGTATGCACATTACTTGGCTGGAGGGCTGCATTGCAAAATTCAGAGAAGGTCAAATTTCATAGGACTGCTGTGTTTCAGTTCATGTACTGTTTCAAAAAGTGCAAATTAGTCAGATTTGCCTTTAAAAGTGAACCGAGTCCAATTTCCCTCCCACTCCCAGTTAAGGCATTGAACTCATGTTTTCCACCACAAGTACACACAGTGGGCTACTGTGGCAAACACTGACACCCTGGCATGTGTATGGAAGCTTGTGCATTGGGCACATGAATTGCATTTTAAGGCTCACACACAGTAGAACATCAAAATGTAACATGTGAAAGAGCCCTCAAAATTAGGAACAGCCTTGGGCTAGATGGGCCACTGGTCTGACTCATTCGAGGCAGCTCCTTACTCCGTTTCCTTTTGCTTATGAATGTGTGTGTGTGCATGCACACATTGTAATCTCTCTCTCTCTCTCCTCAGCAGCTTCCAGCACATCATCCCTATTTTTGGAACTGCTGATGGATGCTGACAGGAAGAGGGGGTGGCAGAGGGGAATTCGCTACACGTTCCTTCTCTTCCTCCCCCCACTCCACCATCACATGCGTTCCTTCTAATAATTTGATTGAAGCTTTTCACAATGGATGATGAGTCAGAGCCATGACAGTTTGCAAAGCTGTCTCAAAGGGGCGCTCGCAGACTACATTCCTAATGAGATGACTGTAAAGTGCAAGAGAGGGTGAGCCATGTGCTTTAGCTGTGCTCAGGCAGCTCTTCCCACCACACTGTGAACAGCCAGCTCATGCTTCTCTCCAGTCCTAATTCATTCTGTCCCAAAGGGGAATGTGAGAAGTGACAAATTAGCCACTCCAACCCACAAATGTGACTTACTTTTTATCTGTTGCACTTCCCTTAGAAAATCAGTTTAGAAAGCTGGTGATGAGTTTGAAGAGAACGGTCACTATAGGATAGTGGGGGCTCTGTCATTTGCACACAACCTGAATATTTTTTAGCCTTGGGGACTGTCAGAGGAGGAATGCAAAGCTCCATCCCTATTGCAGCAGTTCAGTACCTTTCTATGCTGTGTGCATAGGAGGGGGATTTCCTTATGTGGCGGGTGCCTGGTTTTTATACTGGATGGAAGAAACAGCTCATGCAACACTTGCTTCCAGACACCAGCCTGTCTCCTGCTTATCAGAGAGGGGAAATTTGGGGCAGTGTGGGCTCACCAATGGGAGAACCCACAGTGTCCTGGCTTTCCTCACTGTACAAGGCAGTGATGACAGTGCCGGGAAGCCAATGTTGCAGCTTAGCTCCACTGGGCAGGTGACTTCTACCGGGCACAGAGGAGAGAGGGACTGATTCCAGCCTGCTCACTCAACTGCATGCAGTTCCTTTTCACCTCTGGCCACCACAGGCAAGCGCTTTGATACAAGGTTGGATGGGTTCCTTCTTGCTCTCGCCTCCCCTCTCATTTTGCTGTCTCCTGCACACACACACACTGCTCAAACACTTAGATTTAATTGTAAGTTCCCCACTGGTGGTGAAGGCAAAGCTCTAGGGGTGCTTCCTCCTCCACCCCCATGTTGGCCATGCAAAAAATAAACAAATCCAGCAGTAGTTTCCCTCTCCCACTGGTGGAAATAAGAGTTGTGGAATTACACAAGCAAATGACACCCCTGGCAGGCCTACCCATAGCAATTTATTCCTCTCAGTTGTGGAAACGCTTATCACTGGCAATTTTCTTGTGTCACCGGTACTATTTATTTATGTACGGCAGCCTCCTACTACCAAAGTTGTTATCACCACAGCTAAAGCCTGCTGTGGTGCTTTGTCATGTAAACATTCCTGACAGGAGTTAATAAAAATGGTGGCGCACTGTGTTAGATCTGCTGTCAAAGGGATTGGTTGTATACATGGGACCTAAGTTGCAGGGGCAAAGATAGAGGCTACAAAGAAATGACAAAAGGGATGCACTGCTATAGACTCACTCCTCAGCTTCCCACTATTGGGGTGGGGGGATTCTCAGGTGGAAATTCCTAGAAAGGAAAGGTAAGTCCAACTATGTCCAGCCAAAGAACGTGCACAGGAAAAGTACACAGCAAGATTAAGCTATATTACAGAGGGTGATCAAATGTAATGCAAAACAGGGTAAAATGGGGCATTTCATCAAGTGCCATTTTTCTCTCTTCTGTAGCAAAGTGACATGAAAAGTTGCCTCTGCAGACCTTTCCTGCAAATTATTATATGTAAGGGAAATCCTAGTTCTTTGGCAGTAGCAGATGGTGTGGTGCAGGGACAGGGCTTGAGGCAAAACAGGAAGTGCAGCCCTGCCCCACCGCAACTGTGCTGCACTGCCCCCACCAAAGAATCCTTTACCTAGGCTGAGTGTCACAGCAGGTTCTGGTGAGATCTAGCAAGGTGCGGGTGCCAATGCGAGTGCCACCTCATGGAAGGACACTTTGCACATTTCGGAATATTCAGTTCAAGATATGAGAATGTACGAAGGACCCTTCTTAGGTCAGGCCAAAGACCTATCTCATCCTGTATTGTGCAAATATACATTTATGTTTTCTTACAATCTGAAAAGGCATATTTTTTTCTTATTTCACAACCATTGATTGTCTTAAACTATTGCACACCCCTATATTATATACTTAGGGATTGTTTTTTTAAAAAAAATGTTGGAAAGTTATATAAATGCAATTAATAATAATAGAATCTCACACTTCTCATGTAAGTTGTGAAGTACATTTTTTGTTTTGTGCTGCTCAAAGAGGAACAGCTGGTACATAAACACTGCTATTAAGAATGAACTCAGCAAACACCATATCAACGGTGAGATACACAGGGCAGAAAAATAAATACGGTATCAGGCTTAAACAGGTACAGTCCAGAGCTATGCCAGGGAACCTTGGGGTAGAGGTGGGAGGAAAGGGGGGAAAGGATAGTGTCAGGAGCTAAATTCTGCATCCTGCTGAAAAGCATCGAGAGGAAATGGATGGGCTTAAACTGGCTGTGGTGCTGGGGCTCTTCTGGCATGAAACGACCTTTCAAGAGTGCTCAGGAGACACTGATACTCAATGAACACAAAATGCAATTATATGGTGCTGCCACTCAGAATAAATAAATGGCTACAGTGTGTTCCAGACGCTGCAGCGGCAGGTGAAGCAGAACAGGCCCTAACAGAGGGGTATTAGGTCTGAAATGCAGCCATTTGGAAACGGTTTATTCAGCTCAAAGGCAGAGGGCACAGGTCTGTTGCCACAGGAGCTCTGACATAAAGCACGATGCAGGGCGGGTAGACGTCTGTGGCGGGATGCTCCCAGTTTGTGAGTAGACACATATTGTAAGGTTACTTATGGGAGGAACTTGCCATAGTGCAACTCATGACCGTGGCAACTACCATCAGAACTACCAATGGGGGGTGGGTCGCACACTGATTATTTTATGGTATAGCAGGGGAATGGGTTCAGCGGTTTGATCCCATAAATTTGCTTGTTTAATATGGCTTAGCTGAAATTAATAATCAACTTGGATTTGAGTTTGCCTTTTGTTTTTGTTTTTTAGTTCCTCCTCTTTCTTTCCAAGAGATCCTCAGTGTGTGTGTGTGTGTGTGTGTGTGTGTGTGTGTGTTTAGTACATTTCATCTCATTCTTGAAAGATTATCTCAAGCAGCTGTGTGGACAGTCCACAAAGGATAAGTTTTTAAGGCTCCACAGAGCTGAGCAATACATGGGCCAAGGTCTAGCTCCTAGGGACAAGGGAACTGTGTAGTGTGTGTCCGGCTACACCCAGTTTTCCCTTGCCTCTGAATCCTGAAACCCAGGAGAACATGATCACTTTCTCCCAAGTTTCCAAGCACTGCCACTTTATCAATCAGTTCCTCCCTATTGGTGTGGACCAGGTCCAAGATAGATTATCCCCTTGTTAGTTTTTCCACCTTCTGGGAAATTAAATTGTCAGTGAGGCAATGGAGGAATTTGTCAGACCTTACACTCTTGGCAGAGTTTGAGTCCCAACAGATATTTGGGAAGTTGAAATCCCCCATGATTACTAAAAGGTAAAGGTAAAGGGGCCCCTGACTCTGGGGTTGCGGCGCTCATCTCACTTTACTGGCCGAGGGAGCCGGCATACAGCTTCTGGTTCATGTGGCCAGCATGTCTAAGCCGCTTCTGATGAACCAGAGCAGCTCATGGAAACATGATTACTACTTCTCTCCTTTTTCAATATTTGGTAATCTGCTCTAGTAAAGGATCATCCAAGTCTTCAGTCTTTCTTGGTGGTTGATATCAGACACCCACAGTAAGGTTTATGTCCTGGTCTGTGTCTCTTTTCCAAGTGGCCACACGTTAGTCCATTTTATCCATTTCTGCATTTATATGCACATGAAATAGGTTTTTAAAAATGCATTTCTGTATGCTGTGGGGAGGCTGCATCAGAGTATTTGAGAAGTTGGAAAATGTGGTTGATTGTTCAGTTCCAATCTATACATTAGAACAGGATGTACAGAGCAGGTCAGTTCATAAAGATATGTTCCCCAAAGTATCCCCAGCTGTAATAAAAAAGGAAGTAAGATTCCCCAAGTTCCTTGAAGGAAAGTTGGGATACAAATGTGATGGAAATAAATGCTTGCTGTTAAATCAGCTCCTCAGGACAGGATGTCTTTTAATGACTTACACAACAAAATAATTGAGTACAGGTTTACAAAACTGCTACCAGCTCACAATAAATTTTACTAACCTGCTTTGATAATTCATACCTGGGTTTATCATTTGCAACACATATATAAGACATTTATAGTGGAAGAGAATCAGCAGTCTTCAGTTTTACCAAAGCTTCCCTGCCCAAACACCCAGAAACTCATTATTATTCACCATAGGTGACCTGTTCAGAAACCTGGTTTCAGTATAAAAAAATACTTATTTTTACATGTGAGAATGGTATCCACCTAATCCAGAACCCCAATTTTACTGGGATATCCTGGATTCAGAGAAGCTTTCCCAGCTTCCATTTGGATCTGGGAATGTCCTACTTTCAGCCTCCAGAACCACAGTTGAGCTTTGGGGGGAGGATGAGCCGGCCGAGCCTCTCCATGGCTGCTGCTGGTGGCCTCCTCTCTTTTGCAGTTTCTAGCAGCTGCTGGAGAACAGGCAGAAGAGGAGAGGCTGCTGCCGCTGAAGCCCAGTCCCCAGTGACGTGCTGGAACCAGCAGCTCCATCCCACCTGCTGCAGGAGCTGCCAGCATGGCCGGCGCTGGAGGAGAGGCATGGTGATGCCACCGCCGCCACCTCTCATCCTCTCCCCCGCTTTCAACCCCAGGTTCTGAAGGAATAGCTTCACATAAGGGTAACCAACTGGCTTTATACTGCATTATACTTTGGGCATTAGGGAGCTTCATGAATTGCATCTAACATGCATATCACTCCATTGCTCAGGGCAAGTAGAGATGCATGTTCCTGTTTCGTCTGTGTTGTTTCTGCTGTGCTGACTGCCCAGGATGATAAAAACAGATAATGACCTGATTTTATAGGTCAAGAGTATTATGAGTAAGTGAACAATAGAGGTGAACAAAGCACAGAAGAAAGTGCATGATCTCAAGTCAACTATGGGGAGGGTTGTTGTCATTACTCTCAAGAGATGGAGTCGGAATGGGAGCAACCTCATTTGAGCTAATTGCGCCCTCTGGAATCTCCTTAAGATTGAACAGGATTCTGGGTGGTGCTTTAACACTTTTTCTTGCTGTTCCCCAGCAGTGAAACACTGCTCTTCTGCACTGTCTGAGTACACTGAGTTGGCAGTGCAAGCAATATGAAAGTTTATCACTGAGGTTTCTGCTGGGGCAAAAGAGTACTACCGGGGGGGGGGGTGTACACACACACCTTTCAGAATTGCAGTCCCCTCCTTTGATTGTACAGTGAGCAACCCCTGCACGGATTCATGTTTTTTTAGAAGAAAATACACATGCTTTTACAAAGGGAGACTGTTCAATGCTCTGTTTCTTTCTTCTTTCCCCTTTGTCCACATGCAGCAACTAATTCACTGTGAACTTCTTCTCTTTTATACCTGGTGCACATTATTTTAGTTTATTTCAGCAAACTTTGTTTACATATAAAAAATATAAGGAGTGGGGGAAATCGTTGCAAAGGTGTTGTTAATTTTTAGCGAGGGTCTGGAAAGAAGACTGGATTGTGAAAAGTATTTTTTAAAAGGGTATGGAAGATGCAGAATTGCAAATGGATCTCTTTGATAAAGATAAGTGGGCATGCACATAGTCGCACTGATGACAAAAAGTTGGGAATGGGGCAATGACTAAGAATGGGGCTGGAGGTTGTACAATTTTTACTAGAAGGCAAGGTCATGGTGATATTAGTACTTTTTTCTAATTTTACAAATAAACACCATAATCGGAGTAGCAAGGGTTAAGACAGATGTAATAGAAAAAGGAGACCTCACTGTATGTCCACAACTGAAATGGCAGCCTTGCATGCCTCCTAATTCAACACTGGCTCAACCAGCTTATTCATTTACCACTTATCTTTTGGAAAGGCAGATGCTTTCAGTATCCCACACATTCAGGTGTCTTTTATTCCAGTGAGAAATACGTTTATCTAAACCAGCCAGCACATGATAGATTGAGAGTCTGGACACTGAGCAGTATTTTACAACCTTCTTTGACATCTCTGGATCACAAACTAAAGGTGCACTCAGAGGTGGAAAATATTGTGTTCATTTTCCTGATTTAATGTTGGTGCTTCTGTCCCGTTTTCTGACATTTCTTTCACACTGAGGTGTCTGTTTTGTTATGGAACTGTGGCTTTTTGACCAACACACCAGCATGTTGTGCAAAATTTCATTCAGATCAGTGGGCGTGGTGTGACACAACAATGTCCACCATTTTGCAACGTCACTACTTCCTCCCACTGAGGCATCAGGCATAAGCCTGCATTTTATTAATGTTTGATCAGGACTTGTATATTAAAGAGAGAGCTTAGATTTTCAAAAGTTTCATGCCAGGCAAGAAGGCTAGCTGCTTAAGAAAACACTGGCAATGTTTTTCCTCCTAGACAAGGGGCCCCTTTTGATTGATAGCAGAAGACAATTCTCAAAGTCGTAAAAGCTGAAATTACAGACTGAGTAAGGACACTGACCCTACATGTTACAGAAGATAACAAAGGCAGAGATAAATATAATTAGGAATGAGTAAATAGTAAAATAATGCCAATGTGCCTCCCAGAAAAATGAGCCAGATCTTCTTTCTAAGGTTAAAGACCAAATGGAGAAGCATCTAGCTGGCAGAAAGAGAGGCTTTTTGGGAAGTCTTTTTAAAGCTGAACTGAGAGAGTTTGAGGGCAATAAATGTTGGGAAGAGCTAATGGAAACAAAGCAACTGGCTGGAGAAGGGGGGGGAAGATGTAAACTAAAGAGGTTTCTTCTGAAACTGTTTTATACTGAGTTCCCTTTTCTACTTTACAAAGACCTTATTCCTTTTAAGAGGCTACCTGTGTTGTGTATTAAATATATTGTCTTAAATATAATTATGCAAAGGATTTAGAAATGCTAGATTCTTATTTCATATAGTTGTAAAGAGTTGTATTTATCCTGGAATTAAGTCAGACACCAGCCCAGCCCTCTTGCTAGACAAAGAGACGCCATCCAAGCTGTCCTGATATATGGCTGTCAGGCATTTGTTTAGAAACCTTCAAATAAAGGAGATCTTTCAATGTTGATGTGAAACTCAAGATCCTTGACATATGTTTAAGATAAAAATTTAAGATTAACCATTTGTTTTAGAAGGCAATAGGGCAAGGAGGGCAAGAGGTGAGCTGGTAATTAAGATTCCTTGTTGAGACACATGTAAGATATATTACTGCTTATTTGTCATTTATAGATGTAACAATATATAGCTCTTTGTGTTCCTTATAAGGACAGGAGGATATGGGTGTATCTTTTAGGATTGGATATAGCAATCAGCCAATAGGAAATCCAACCAGGCTGATTGGACAGAGGCAGCCACAGGAGGAGCAAAGGGGGCTGGATTAAGGGGATATAAGTGCTGGCCATAATGGCAGGAGGCCAGGCCAGAGCTTGGTAACCATATACCACTGTGCCTCTCATTTATTTGTCTGACAAATAAATAATTATTTTAATTTCTCTATTGCTGCGTTGAATATTTCATTCCAGCTAAGCGTTAACCACAAGCAGGGTGCTACACCACTGTTTCCACACATGCATGCTTCTGTTCCCACCATGATTCACCCACAAAAATAGTAGAAAAGAACTGTGTGCCGGTATGCCACCCCAAATTCTAAGAGATTAGAGAACAACGCACTTGCTTAAATCATCCTGAAAGCAGGCAACCAGTGGATAACAGAAACCAGTGGATAACAGCCCTTCTGCAATTCAGTACTTCGTTTTGGGGCACCTCAGCCAGCCTTCTGACTTGCTAAACACCATACACACAGTTCAACTATTGATCGTGGCTTTGTGGCTTGCTTAACTCTGTCTTAGCACTTTTATTGCGGATACATAGAACCTGAAGCTGGCAAAATAGTTCAATTACCTAATCATAGCATTCAGTTAGGCCTCCTCCACACAATCAGCAGATGATGTGGTAACAGTGTTCTTGAATTGTGCCACTTTGCATTTAAAACATGCACACAAGTTTACTATGTTCAGCTTCTAACAGTACTTGACTCAAATTCTTCATTTGATCTCCATTTCAGAAATGTTAAAGCACAGTTAAGAAAGATGGTAATGATTTTGCCTGATCTTTATACACATGCAGGCCATCCACGTTACTGATTTTAGGCAAACAATTTTGAAATGTGTAGGGTGAGTGGAATGCAAATTTCCACAAATGTGAATATGGTACAGGTAAATTTGTCAGAGAACACAGGTTGGCTGCTGTTTCCTGTTGAGTATATACAGTGGCAAACCTGAATTTATTATTCTGCAATGAGTGAAATGGTTCACTTCCACACACCTTTTTGGCCTCTTTCTTCTCCCTATGTGAAGCACCTCTTCTCTTATTACCCTCTCACTAGGCTCTTGGCACTCTCCCTTAAGTAAGTCCCTTTCCCCTAGACCAAGCCCACCTCCTCCATTCCATGGCGACCTGATGGCACAGGAAAAATCTCTTCTTGCAGTTCATTGTGTTTCCATGTTGAATGCCAAGAAACGGGACTACACTTTCTCAGCACACAGCAAAGAAACATAACAAATGGCTGCATTTCATCTCTCTGTGCAGAGACAGGGGCCAGGAAATGAAATATGAATGTGTGTGTGCACGCATGCACACAAATGGTGTGTGGGTGCAAATGCCCTCTCTCTGTGTAAAATGGCATGGATGGTTGCCTGTTGGCCTTGCCCATTCCTCTGGGAATTGGGGCCTTGCAAGGGGAGGGGGGGTTCCCATCCCTGTATTGTTTGTTTGTTTGTTTGTTTAGCTAATGTCATGGACTGGCTGGACACAGAGGAATGATGAGAGACACCAGCTGGAGAACCCGTAATTGGACAAAGGCTCCAAACCCAAGTATTGGTGGTGGGGCGACGATGAGTGGCCAGAGGGATAAGCCTGGCATGAGGAGGTGTCAGAAGCTAAAGAGGTAACAGGGTCAGCAGGAAGTGTTAAGTTGTGGGTAAACATATCAGACGACACAGTGATTCTTCAAACGGCTCTTGTTTATTCACAGGCCAGAACAGAACTGAAGGGTTCAGCCAGCCTGCTTATATAGAGCTCCACTAGAATGCAACAGTAACCATTTTCTGTAACTATCCAATCACTGAAAATCACTTTCAATCCCTTATTTGCATATGTGGACCTGAGTGAAAACTATCTACAGTATCCCCCTGTTGGCCCAGGGTGAGAACTTCAGTACATAACAGGAAGAGTCTGTGGCAGGGAGAAGTACAAAAGCAGAAGCAGAAGAATGAGAGGAGGGAAACCAAGAGGCAGACATAAGTCAGGCTGGTGAAGAAGCCAGGGCATCTCCCCCTCCTGCTGCGACAAGGTCCCCTATTCCTTGGTCTCTAAGAACCAGAAGATGAATGAAGAGGGCAGGAACATCAGTTGAGTCTCAGATTGCTTGGGAAGAACCCCGAAGAGAAGACTTGGGCAGCTGTGCGAAGGAGGGGATCTTTAGTCTCCACTGCCTCAAAGGGGAAGATCTACTGAGAAGAGTTGTTGTGCTCATTAGGCCTGGCACTGCTGAGCAGACCTTGTCTCTTCTAATAAAGAATTAACTTCACTTACTCCATGTGGTTTATTGCTGACCCACTCCTGTCATTAAATTATGGCTTGATTTAATGTCTGAACATAAGCCTGCCCCCAAAGTGTGGTTTTCTCGGGTCTGACAAAGCAGGATCTGCACAAACCAAAGACTGAAGCTGGTTTGCAAAGCACTGGGTATAGTAATGGGGGTTTGCTGTTATGTCTGGCTTCACAAATTATTGTCAAAGGAGGCTTTGTGCCATTGCTCCACTTCTGGAAGATGCTGCACAATGGAGATAGGAAGGGATATAAGGAACTGAGTTGTAGGCTTACACACTCTCACTCACTCTGCATCCAGTGGACTCCCACCACTGGTTTGAACAGCAATATACACACAATCCATATCTATCCTGTCACTTCTTATGAAATACTATATTTTAAGCATTTTCTTCCCAAAAAAGCTTCAATTCAAATTTAAAACAAAAAACAATGTGTTTTAAGTTAGTAATCTGTACACCGCCTTAAGCATATTTTAAACAAAAGCAAGAGAAGTAGCTCCAAGCATGGTTTGCCTCTGGTATGACTGGAATGACTGGCATGACATAGTATGGGGTTCATCAGCCAGGTTAGCACAAACAGTAATTTGAACCATATACACCCCAGGTATATAAAAAAATATTTTTTGAGCAAATGAGTGTCACATATCACTGCTTCAGAACATTCTTCACTCACAATAGTCCAAAAGGAGCTTCTGACAGCCCCAAACATGCAAGCAAACAAGTAACACAGAGTAGCACAAAGCAACTTGGAAAAGGGCTATCCCTTGCAGCCAAAATATCTCTTGTAAGGTCCAGGTATAGACCACTCTGCCTATCCAGACACATTCACAACTGCAGCCCAATCTCCTTTATCCAAATTGGCTAGGCAGGGTAGGTTCTCCCCCTCCCACAGCTTCCTTGTTACAAGACAAGGGAATTTACACAGGCTGCTTAAAAGGAGACAGGCAAATGACAGCACCTAGGGCTCATTTAGTCTATTTGGGAATTGTTCTAAAAGTTTCTTTCCAATTAAATGATAAGACAAACATTTGGAGGAATTGATTCTCGTTTCCTTAAATTATAGCCCTAATTCACTCATTACACATAATTATTAAATTTGCTCACAGTGATTAGATAGTCTTTAGTTATAAGAGGGAAAGGATGGGCTGCTGGAATGTATATATCTTTCTTTGTAAGTGGGACAGAAATTTTAGGGAACTGGGTGCTATTTAAAAGGAATGAGAGAGAGAGAGAGAGAGAGAGAGAGAGAGAGAGAGAGAGAGAAGCCCAGACGCAAACTACACTATAATATTTACTCCCCTACAAGTACTGGTAGATAAAATGGGAGACCCCATGGCTCAAGGTTTGTTGATAGGGTGGTGATACAAAGATACACCCAAAAGAAGCACACGTCAGAAGAGGTTTGTCTAAAACCCAGCAGAGGAAACCTCTTTCAGTCCAAAGGTGGCATGTCCCTTATGTACATCATTCTATGGGCCTGCTTGCTGATGGTGGATGGAGGGGGGGGAGGAAATGGGCAGAGGAACAGATGTTTCTCTCAGCTTTGTAGAGTAGGCCACACAGAAGCCAGAGATTTCTACACACATCTCTCTCCATCCAGGCAAGCAAAGTGCAGTGTCACATTCCAACGATACATTCCAAACCAGGCAAAGACATTTGAGGAGGGAGTGGAGCAGAACTGGGTAGCGGTGAGGTCTGGAGAAAGTCCCAGTGGCCAGACAGAGAGGCTTGAAGGCCTGCACCCAGCACCCGGATCGTAGGTTTCTCACCCCTGCACTAAATGTTAGCAGTGAAGCATAAGTTTCAAAATCCATTCATTGGGACATTCCCGAAAGTAGCAAGATATAATTCAGAAGGCTTGTTACAAAAATCCATTTTACAATATGATGGTCATTGTCTTCTCTTTTCTGGCTACCATTCTGAGGAGTTAACATGACAACCTTGCAAACCCTCTGGTGTCCCTATTTTCCAGGGACACTCCCTGATTCACAGAAGCCATCCCAGGTTCTTATTTGATCCCAGAATGTCCCCCTTTGGCTGATTAAACAATCTATGGTCTTTGAAATGTGTTGTGGGGGTACAGATTTCATTTTGTACTGCTATGTTGCAAACTGCCCTGTGATCTTCAAATGAAGGGCAATATATAAGTTTAATAAACAATAATGATTAGCCCGGTGTGGGAGTCAAACTTTCTGAAGGTAAGAGAAGTTTGGCAATGGAACCTCTTACCTAGAGGAATGGGGAGGGCTGCTTTCCTAATTGGAGATATTCAGATAGAAGCTGTGCAGCCCTTGCTTAGGAATGCTTTAACTCTGGATTTACCATATTGCACATAAGGCTTAGCTTAGAATAGCAGAGCCCGGTCCATTAGGTCCTACAAAGCTGATTCTGCCCTCATCCAGCCCCCCATCCACCCATCTGCCTGCCTCCTTACTTGCAACCAGTCCAGTGGATGGCCCTGGCTGTCAGCCTATCTTCCTTAGTGTTGCCTTTACAGAATTCAGCAGGGAGGAGGTTTGGGACAAAACCAGAATTAGTTGACTCCGCCCAATGCTATTTTTCTAGAAAAAGAGGTGCTGGAAGAGTCTCCCTTGTTCTCTTATACAGTGGTACCTCAGAGGTTGAATGGAATCCATTCCAGAAGTCTGTTCGACTTCCAAAACATTAAGAAACCAAGATGTAGCGTTGGGCATTCGGGTTCCAAAGAACGTTCGCAAACCGGAGCACTCACTTCAGGGTTTGCAGCATTTGGGAGCCAAAATGTTCAACTCACAAGGCTTTTTGGGATCCAAGGTATGACTGTAATGGCAATCATGCCTACCTAAGAGGTGCCAGAACTGAGTTCCTGCAAGTTCCGACTGAAAAAAAAGCCCTGACCACCTATCATTGGCTCTGGCATTGCCTACTGTTGGCGTCCCTGCCTTCTGCCCTATCAATCCCAATGTGGACCACTCTACTGTACTAGCTATCATACAAGCCCCGCACCAACACTATATTCTATTTTCCCATTGAGAGATCAAGGGTATGCCTTGGGCTTCTGAGCTCTGCCCTCTAGCTCCTCTGCTTACCTTACCAAAGGGGTCATTTTCATATACTGAAATTTCCCCCCCTCTGTTCTCCATGGAGTGAGGTGCAGAGAAAAGAGAGCATGAAGGAGTGTGAGAGTCTGAGATTTCCTCCTGATCTCTACATCTGGTAGGAACTAGACTGGCAAAGGCTGGCTTACGGTATGATAAATGTGTTTTCTGTCTTTGAAGGTGCTACAAGACTCTTAGTTGTCATTACAGAGTTCTCTTTTCCTTTGATGTTCTGCTAATTAAGTGCAATTAGTCTAGAGGCATTGGCTGGAAGTCAGTTTCAGAATGAGGAGCACTTCCAATTTAGTGGGCAGAAAAAGTTCAGGTAAACTTTCTGCATTTCTCCCGTTTTATCGTTACCTCCTGACCTTGGCTCTTTCTTGGATACCTTCACCTTCACATTAATGTCCCAGCTTTGCTGGCTTCTTCTGATTCTTTTTCTAATTATGTCAAAAATGGATTTCTAGATATCAAATATGTACTGATATTTGAGTCAAATAAGTCTGACACTCAATGCATGCATACATATTCTGTTTCACTGACACCTTGCTGAAAGGGCATTGGCTGGGTTTTTGGTTTTTGGTTTTGTTTTTGAGACAACCATCATCTCTGAAGACTACAAAGACTAAAAAGCTAAGAATCTTGGCACCCAGTTATTAGGAAGTATGCTTATTTTCTTTATTTCTCTTCCAGGATTGTGTTAATAATCCTGACAGAGCTATAGCATTGATCAGCCCCTACCTTATGCTAATATCTTATCCTGAATGAGATACAGACCTGTGAACTGCCTTTGACTTGTTATATCCCAGTGCTCTCCACTCTGGCTGCTGTTAGCTCTCCACGTATCATGCAGAACTTCCTCTGTGTTCACAAGGCCCACTGTCTCCTACAGCTCGTGGTGTCAAATGAATGGCAAGTTAGTGACTTGCTGGGAGTGGATCACAATGGAAGGGGGTGTGGGTGTAGTAAAGGGTGGTATGTGAGTGGTAGAGCACCTGCTTTGCATGTAGAAGGTCCCAGGTTCAATCCCTGTAAACTACAGGCAGGATTAAGAGAGACTCCTATCTGAAAACTCTGGAGAGCAACAATCAGCCAGTGTAGACAGTACTAAACAAGTTGGATCAATTGTCTGATTTAGTATAAGGCAGCTCCCTCGGTTCCGCATTGTAGTCAGCCAACAAACTGAAGCTTAATCCAGACAAGATCTAGGTTAAATTGTGGCAAAGCACTATATATAGGGCTGCCTTTGAAGACAATTTGGAAACTGCAGCTGGTGCAGAATTCAGTAGCTAGGTTGCTTAACTGGGGCAATACAGCCTGGGCACATAACACCAATCTTGGAATGACTGCCTTAATATTAACTGATTTTTTTTTACTTCCCACTTCCACTACTAATTGCTAACTTTAACAGTTAAATGATTTAACAGTTGCAACTATTCCTCCTATCCAGCCCAGCTCTGGATAGTAGCCGTGGCAAGGCCCCCAGTAGCTAAGAGCAGTTAATTGATAAACTAACATTCATTTCCCTGTGGGTCTAGGGCATCCTGGCTGAATCTATCACAATGCACTGAAGGGACAGGGCGAATGAGCAGAGAATCTGGTGTAGGTTGTTTATTTATCTGAGATGTCTCGGAACATCACGTATAACCAAGGATTTTGCTTTAGGGAAAGAACAGCGGTCTCCATTCTGATCCTAGGAGAAGCTAAGATGGAGGTGATACAGCAGTCAAGGACTGCAGAAGAAGAATATTAAGCACTCCATGCCTAATGGAGCATCTTTTCAAATTAGCCTAACAGCATTATTTACCCAATTCAGACAGAACAAAGAGATGAAATGTTACAAAGCATCTGCCATGCTCAGACCAAACAGAACCCTTCCCCCCAGGCTTCTTAAACAAGTCTGCTTGTCGTCTCACAGAGTGGAAGAAAAGCAAAGGTACTATTGTCCATGGCTATTGGTATTACAATTGGTAACAAGTAGTAGACATCTTCACTGGGAAAGTAACACTGGGGCTTTCCCCAAAATGAAAACCCCGGCCCTAATACTGATCTTTGCAGATAGGTAAAGATACCTCTGACCGTTAGGTCCAGTCGTGGACCTCACTTTACTGGCCGAGGGAGCCAGCGTTTGTCCGCAGACAGCTTCCGGGTCATGTGGCCAGCATGACTAAGCCGCTTCTGGCGAACCAGAGCAGTGCACGGAAACACCGTTTACCTTCCTGCTGGAGCGGTACCTATTTATCTACTTGTCCTTTGACGTGCTTTCGAACTGCTAGGTGGGCAGGAGCTGGAACCGAGCAACAGAAGCTCACCCATCGTGGGATTCGAACCGCCAACTTCTGATCAGCAAGCCCTAGGCTCAGTGGTTTAGACCACAGCGCCACCCTCAGATAGTTGGAAGCATATGCATGGTCCCACTTCTAATGCTGCGGAGGGAGAGGAGCAACGTGCAGAGTTGGAAGCACTTCCCCATATTCCAGCACTGGCTAAGTACAAAATATTATAGCTGCAACTTTTAATTGATTCATTAATTTTAAATCACTGATTTTAATACTTTTGCTCTACGAACAAGTTATTAATTGAGTGGCAGGTTTTGTGTTTTTAAAAAATAAAATAAAAATAAAAATAGTATTTAAAAATGGTAGGTGGCAACCATTATCCTTAAGAGAGGCATCCTCTGGTCTCTCACACATGGGGGAAATGCCTCTTCTAAGATGAAATTTGCTACTTATGTGTACATTGTCAAACAAAGGAAGAATGCAGCTTGCTTTAATACTGTGTTACACATATATATGAAAATTCAACCAACATATGGATCAAATAACTAAAACTCTTATAACGGACACTTCAAACTATATTAATTCACTTCAGTCCAACAATCATTATTGTTTGAGTGCTCAGTAATACAACGGCTACTTTGAGAGAGATCTGGTGTCCATGCAAAAATAAATAAAATATTTTTTTAAAAAAATGCCGTGCAAATCAAAATGTCACTTCATTTAGTAAGGTGCAAAGGTTTACACTGAATCACATCTCTCAAAGTGCTTACTTTGCTTTTAAACCAAACTTTTATTATAACAATCAAATATTACAATCCAGGGAAACTAAAGTTCATGTAGATCCCATTGAATCCAATGCCACTGGCTGCAGAATCCTGTATGTGTTTTCCCAGGTGTAACCCCACAGAGTTCAGTGGGACTTACTCCCAGGGTGTGCACAGAACTGCAGCCTTAAACACAGTTTAGGTTTCCCAGAACTGTGCCTTTCTTATGAATGGTACTCGCCCTTAATAAATGGAGCTGCATTAAGACACACGTAAGATGTTTAGTACTCATGACACCAGGAAAGCATACCTAATGAGCTATTAGATTGTAGTGGATGTTGATGCAGTAACTCTGCTCAGCGGCCTTCTCCCATCCAATGACTTTATTGCAATTGTAAATGCATAAGTAGTAACAGAGTTATTACAGCCCACAATAATGCAGGCCGGCAAAGGCAACAAAGAAAGCTGAGAGAGTGAATGGATTGTCTAGGGCAGGGAAGCTCGATGTGCTGTGCCAGCTCACATCATATTTTGGCAGTGCACAAATAGATCGATGTATGGAACTGGAAAGCTTGAGAGTACCAAAAATGTTGACATGAAGGAAGATTATTTTGGCCATATGAACTGCATAAAGGAGTTGAGAACAGAATATAATAGCACAAACCAGGAATGTTCAAGAATGTCCTGTGAAACATGGAAATCTTGCCATGACGCCTGAAACAAGGACAGGTCTGCCTCTGACTGTAAATGTACCTGGAAAAGTATATCTAATAGTTTGATGCCACCTGTTGGATACTGAAATGATAGCAATGAAATGACAGAAAACAGAAAAAGTAATGACGATGGTGACTGCACTGCACTAAGCAGGTCTTGGCTTTGTGTCCGAGTGGAGTTCAAAAAAGAATAACCTGAGGATATATCAAGTTATCAGCCAAAAGAGCAGTGGGAAGAAATCGGGAGCCCTGAAAAAGCGAAAGTAGGCAGGAGCCCTTAATTCAGGGGACATAGGAAGCCTCCTTCTACTGAGTAAGATCACTGGTCCATCAAACGGTTAAGGGAGCTGGGCATGTTTAGCCTGGAGAAGAGGAGGTTAAGGGGTGATATGATAGCCATGTTCAAATATATAAAAGGATGTCACATAGAGGAGGGAGAAAGGTTGTTTTCTGCTGCTCCAGAGAAGCGGACACGGAGCAATGGATCCAAACTACAAGAAAGAAGATTCCACCTAAACATTAGGAAGAACTTCCTGACAGTAAGAGCTGTTCGACAGTGGAATTTGCTGCCAAGGAGTGTGGTGGAGTCTCCTTCTTTGGAGGTCTTTAAGCAGAGGCTTGACAACCATATGTCAGGAGTGCTCTGATGGGGTTTCCTGCTTGGCAGGGGGTTGGACTCGATGGCCCTTGTGGTCTCTTCCAACTCTATGATTCTATGATTCTATGAAACTGTTTTGCCTAGACTGACGGTGGCTCCCCAGGGTTTCAGACAGCAGTCTCTCAAAGCGCTAGCTGGAGATGCTGGGGATTTAATCTGGGATTTTCTGCATGAAATACAGTATCAATATTCTACCCCTGAGCCACAGCTCTTCCATAGTATGTCACAACAGGAAAGAGCAGGTCAGGTGTCTTCTAAGGCCTCGTCCCTACTGTTGTTTAATGCTCTCCTCCAAATCACTGTCTTCCCCTACTTCCTCACTCCAGATACTCTCATACCATGGATACTCTGAAAAGGAGTGGATAGGACAAAATATGGACTGAGAGAGGGGAAAGTATGGGAAAGGGGTAATTTGGAGGAGAATGTCGTAGAGACAATGGAGAATTAATGGAGGTGTGGGAAGCTTACTATCAACATCAAATGCCGGTATAGATGAGTACTGAATTGCTTAGAGTAAGAAAAAGTGGTTACTGGGCAGAGTGTGTCAGATAACAAATCTGGGAACCTCTTGGGCACTCATCCCCTTGGAAATGACACCCAGAGAATCTTCTGCTGCCAGGGATCAAAGGACTGAGCTAAAAGCTCCAATACCCTCTGCTGGGAAATGACTCCAACTGGTACAGCAATAAAACTGAGAGCATGTTTACAAAGCTAAGCAGGGTCCAGTACGGTTTCAAATTGGATGGGGGACCAAGTTTTGAGATTCCTTAATTGCAGGGGGCTGTACTTAATGACCCTCGGGGTCCCTTCAAACTCTACAATTCTATGATTCTATGACTCTGTGTCATTTTCAGACAGTGATGGGTTTGTTGGGCCAGTCAGTGGTGGCAAAAGAGTGGGGGTGGGGGAGAGGAGGAGCAGCGAACTTTGCTCTGTCAGTGGTGGTGAAGAAGAGAATGGAGCAAGCAAGAGTCCTGAGTCCTGGTGTGCCTGCATGGGGGGGGGGGAGTTGCTGCTATTTGTGCATTTGTATGAGAGAAGGAGGCGAGCTATGTGCATATGTATGAGAATAGCACAGGATACACATCAATTAAGCCAACTCTTCAGTTTAAGAAGAATTAAGATGCTTACAAATTCATCCATGAGCCAAAAACAGTTACAAGTTATCATGAGGAGCAGAGAGCTATCTTTGCATGCGCTCGCGAGAAAACTCTACTTCTATTTAGATGCCTATCTGTCTTCTCAACTCTCAGAAGGAAGGTGGAGCAAACAGAGGAGCATGGGAGACAACTCGTAGGGGCTGTGGGGGCTTCGGCCCCCGCAATAAAATATTTGAGAGGGCTGGGGCCCCACAAAGTTGATGGACATTCTCATTCAAATGGTGTGTATGCACTGTGCCATGTGATCAATTGTGAAGGGCGGGGCTTACCTGGGCCCCCACAATATTTTATTCAAATTGGCACCCCTGCAGGGGAAGGAGTGGCTGCCAGGTTTACAAAAAAAATATTGATTCAGACAACAGCAGACATCTCTGTATGGTGCTGCTGTTTGTGTATATCATACATGCTGGCTCTTCAACAAGCACCTTTGCATAATTTCTCCATGCATAAAGCTTTATGGCTCTCTATGGAGTATTAATCATTAATCTTAAACATGGCCAAATTGTTTCTTTTATCAGGGCATATACTGTAAATTGAAAGTTATGTACATGTGCATACCTATGCATTTTTTTATATACCTTATAAAGATGTGTTGAAAACACTTCCTGCCAGTGGCTAACCATTACATATTGGCTACCAAAGCACTCTTCCTCCCTAAGCACTTTCTCCTCCTGAAATATTAATTGTAGGACTTCGGTAAAAATGAATAAACAAACCCTAGAAGCATTTAGGAAGATTAAAATCGTTGTGACTGCTCTGTAACCCTGAATATTTGTGAACCCTGTGCTCTCAGAGTTTGCTTTAAGGCCGCATTTTCATTTTTTTAGTATTCAAAATGTCTAGGCATCTATAGTCAAGATCTACCGGCTTCACCGTTTTTTAAAATGCTTAGAAGGATTTTTATTTATTGCAGCTCCTGAAAGCTATGTTGATTTTAGCTTTGTACTGTCACTTTAACCAAAAATGAGAAGGATGAACAGAAATGCTGGATGTGTGCCTATATACCGAGGAGCTGACCCACAATACACTGGATGGCTATAATGGTCTAATGCATATGTTGTTATGCTGTCCGTCTCTTAACCACAGCTACTTCTCCACACAGTTGCCCTCCAGCTCATATATTCATATATAGAATGTGGTCCAGATTCAACTAATAGGTCCCACTAATGGAAACTTATACAAGGACAACAGGGCTTTCCTCTCCTCTCCCATGTGCTCCCTGACATTCACACCAAATTGGCCAGGGGTGTCAAGAGAACCCCAATAACAGTATGTGCAAGGAGCAGAGAGATCATTCCTTCAGGTAAGCAGAAATGCTTCTGCTGGTGGAGCACTCACCTGAGCACCACACCAAAATCCACTCAAAGTGTCCACTTTTCTGCCACTAAGGTGCCCAAATTGGCTAACAAAAGTTAGTTCTGATCTGGATATTTGCCTGGGGTGTGCAGATCAGAACAGCATAGGCGCCGACTCCATGGGGCTTGAGGGGGCCCGAGCCCCCTCAAAAATTCGTTTGGGGGGGCTCAGCCCCCCCAATAATCTCGGGCGGCGGTGGGCGCGTCCGCGGCTTTTATAGGGCGCCCGGCGCGCACCAGCTCGATAACGGGCACCGGCGCGGCGGGGGGCGCCGGGCCGGGGGAGGGGGGCGGCCGGCCTGTCTCCTTGGCAACCCCATTGAGCAGCGCCGGCTCCCCCGGGAGGGCCATCCCCCCGCGCCGCCGATCGCCAACACCGCCGACGCTGTGGCTGCCTGAGCCCGAGCCCGAGCCCGAGCCCGACCCGGAGCCCGAGCCCGAGCCCGAGCCCAAGCCCGTCAGTCAGTCAGTCAGGAAGGAAGGAAGGAAGGAGAAATGAGGAGGGAGACGAGGGAGGAAAATTGCGCGCAGGGTGAAGAAAGGAGAAGGGCGAACGAGACGAGCTTCCAACCCAAAAAAGGGCTGGAAGACTGGGAGGATGCAGGATCGGGAAAGAAAGCGACGCCTTCCCCGCCCGCGACGTCGCCCGCTTGTCATTGGCAGCGCAGCGGGCGCCCAGAGGTGCTGGGCACCGGCGCAGGGCCGCTCCGCAGCCGCGGAGGACAGCTGCGCGGCTAGCAAGGTGTGCCGCGTAGAGCGCGGCCCTTGTGTGGCCCGGTGGCCAGGCAAGCTCGGGCGGGGACCCCCATGCGAATCTAAGAGGGGAGAAGAGGGCAGAGCAAAGGGGGTCCCTTCCCCAACCTCCGGCTCTGAGACTTCCCTGCGCCCCAGAAAAGCAAAAGGATTTTCTCTCTTTTTTATATATATAAATATTTTATTAAGTTTTCAAATACAAAGTTAGAAACATACACTGAAGAAAAAAGTAAAAGAACAAGAAAAAGAAAAAAAGAAAAAGAAGAAAAGAAAACCAACCATTCAACACATTTTTTATATAACTAACTGGACTTCCTCGCATCTCCCTTACCCTGCATTCTTTATAATAAAGATATCAGCAAATTATTACCTTGTTTCGTACCTTATTTTGTACTTTTCAAATACTATACCTCTAAATTTAACATACTTTTCATCAGTTACTTATATCTTAAATTAAACATAGTATTACCTTAGATTTTGACCTTTTCTTACTTAAAATATAATTTCCTGTTTCCCAAATCTAATTGCTGAAGCTATAGTTTCCGAATCGTGTAAATTTTTAACATTCATACAACTTATATTGTTTTTGTAAATAGTCCTTAATTTTTTTCCAGTCCTCTTCCGTTGTTTCTTCTCCCAAATCTCGGATTCTGCCAGTCATTTCAGCCAGTTCCATGTAGTCCATCAATTGCGTCTGCCACTCTTCCAGTGTGGGCAAATCTTGTGTCTTCCAATATTTTGCGATAAGTATTCTTGCTGCTGTAGTTGCATACATAAAGAAAGTTCTATCCTTCTTTAACACTTTCTGGCCAACAATGCCCAAGAGGAAGGCCTCTGGTTTCTTGGGAAAGGTATACTTAAATACCTTTTTTAACTCATTATAGATCATTTCCCAGAAGGTCTTCACTTTTGGACAAGTCCACCAGAGGTGAAAGAATGTCCCTTCAGCCTCCTTACATTTCCAACATTTATTATCAGACAGGTGATATATTTTTGCAAGCTTGACTGGGGTCATGTACCACCTATAAATCATTTTCATAATATTTTCCTTCAAGGCATTACATGCCGTGAATTTCATTCCGGTGGTCCATAACCTTTCCCAGTCCTCAAACATGATGTTATACCCAATATCCTGAGCCCATTTTATCATGGCTGATTTGACTGTCTCATCCTGAGTGATTTTCTCTTCAACCTGCCCTCCATCCTCTTGCAGAAAACTCTTTGCCTGCCCTGCCCGTATCTCGTTTTTGCTTTTTAATTCCACACACGCACCCTTCGGACTTCGTGGCAATCGGGCGCGCGGGTGCGTTTCCTAAGAGAGTGAGGACCCCTGCCTCCTCCCCACCTGCTCCCTCGCCAGCCAGCCGCGCGCCCTAGCCGGAGAGCCCCGGCCGTCCCCGTCGCACAATCGGCTGGATCTCCCTTCAGCAGGCCGTGCTCACAACTCGGCCCAGGGACCCCCAGCAGCGGATCTCCGGCTCAGCTGAAGAATCCGGCAACAAGCTCCCTCCTCCCCAATCGCTCCGCCGAAATACGCTCCAAAACCCCCCAGATAGGCCGCCGGCCGCCAAGTCTAGTGGCGCCCTGAGCGAGGGTCTCTCCCCAACACCGCCACCTCGAACTGCGTTCTCCCGGCTACCCGAGCGAACCAGCGGCAGGACCCCGGTATGGGCCCCCCCAATATTTTTTATAAGTCGGCGCCCCTGCAGAACAGTTCTCATCAGAATTCACAAAGACTAAATTTGTCGAGCATCTATAACTAATATTGAGTCTCTGATCTGAAAAAGGTGAAGACTACTGCTCTCAGGCATTGCCACACACCTCTCAGATCACGTGTGGTTTCACTGGTGCATGTGCATGCGTGCGCGCAAACACACACACACACACACACACAAGACCAACCCAACCAACCCAGGGCTAGTCATTCTCCAAGTGCAAGAAACATCAGGCAAGAGAGAAGATGAGTAAAAGGAACAAAACTGAATGTGGAGTAGAAATAATTTACATTGCTGAACAGCCTCTAAATCAAATATATGGCTTCTTCTTGAGAAAGCAGCCTTGGCTCTGCTCATCCTCTGAGTCCCACATTTTCCTATAGCTCTGTTTGATCTGCTCTTATGACTTGTTTCCTAAGAAGCAGGACCCTGTTTCAGTATCATCCTCCCGATCATCGCTGGATTTTCTCGATTCTTCCTGAAAGCAACTGTCACATCCAGTTAGGTCCTGGGAACGGCTGTGCTATGGGCATGTGTGATTAATTACAACGTTAGCCCTCATTAAGTCAGTGGATTGGTACTCTAGAGGGGAGGCAACAGAACCAGAAGGAGAAACACTGAGAGCAGCAGGAGCTCTCTGTGCACTGTAGCTTGTGAACAAGCATCTGCTGTGTGGAGTTTTTGCACACTAACATGTCAACGTGTAAATCAATTCCCCCACCCCAACAATTTGGGAATCTGCATATTGTTTTGAATGAATTAGATTAATTCAATCCACACACAAATTGGAAAAAAGTACCATGCATAAAAGGGGTGTGTGGGTGTGGGTGCGCACGCGCGCACGCACGCACACGCACACACACACACGTGTGTGCACATGTACATGAGAGAGAGGGAGGGCTGTAACAAAGGTATAATGGGCCTAGAAAATAAAACTTGGAGTTTTTACTAGTTTTTGCCAAGAGGTTGGCATGGGACATCCTAGGCGATTCATCTTGGTCCTCATTTCAAAAACAGAGATCTGCTTGATTGTTCACTCGTCTGGATTGGGGGTGTCAGAGAATTTGAACAGAAACTAGAAATGGAAGCAAAAATTGCTGGTGTTTGTTTATGCATCCCATGCCCAAAATGGAAATCAACCCAGCAGATATGATCAATATTTGATGCTGCTGCTATTGCTTTCAATCTGTAAATTATTTATAACTGATTTTGCCCCCCACTATGTGCATTGTGTTTCCTTTGCATTTAACTGAATGGCCTGGGATAATATAATGGCAACGTCATTTACATACTTAATTACGCAAATTATATAATTTCACCACAGCAGATGGCAAGACAAACGTAGTTTCTGTTGAAAGACGAACTGCAGCAGAATGGAAACAGTGCTGCATGTGACAAACATGGACGTCACTGTTCTGTATGTGATGTGTATGTGATGCCCAAGCAAGATGACTGACAAGTAGCAGATGTTTCTTCCACTTTTCTCCACAATCAGAAACAACCTCAAGGAGGCAGCAAATGTGAGCCAAAGTGGGGCTGCTCAACCTTCCCCCCACAGCCATTTTTCATTGTGAAGCCACTCCCCTGCCCAGCTGCTTTTCTCCCAGCACAAGAAATAATGTTAGTACCTTTCTCAAAATAAATAGAAAAGTGACATCAGGGAAGTGCAACTTGGAGCAGAAAAATGGCCAGGGAAAGGGGCTAAGAATTATTTCCCCCACAAATTGTCTCAAGGAAGCTTTAAGGTTTTTTTTAAAAAAAAAATCTTAGGGGAAAGACACACACAACTGGTTGTCAAAGCTAGTTTACATCAGGATGCTATAACTCTGCTGTTGACGTCTATTCCACTGGGATGGGGTTCTTTTGAATACATCAAATACAATTTTCACATGTGCAATGGAAACTACCAACTCTCTAAATGGAGAGGTTAGTTTTATAATTTGCCTTTATATCAAAACATTAAAGTAGTTTTCAAAGGAATTTCACCAGATGGAGAACTTCATTTCTGCTCATCATTCACATACAGATACTTCTGCTACAATAATCCACCAAATTTGTACATCCACTGATTTTAGGGTACAGGCAATCATTTATGAAAAACAAAAAGGATGATTTTGCTCTTAATTCTGCCATGGCACTACTCAAGTGAGCTTTCTGCACCCTCAACTTGGCATTTGTGAGCCTGGCATACTCCTTTCACCAGACACCAGTAGAATAGGCCCCAAATCCTCTCAGCAGTTCCTCTTGATTTCCCACCAGCCCTGCCTCAGTTTTGACTACTAAAGAGGTCTGAATTCTTCTATATGTGTTAGTTATATGTTTGGTCCCTGTAGCCAAAGTACTCAAGAGTAATTAGTTCACCTCAGTGCTGTACATCACCAAGGCAAACACCACTTACAAAATTCAATTACAGCAGACCAAGCAAAGAAGTTTATGTAGGGAGGCACAACATCTCAGGATAAAGCAGTAGAAATAAAAAAAAAGAGTTGCACAGAAAACATCCCCAAAATATATAGCCTCTCATGCGAATGCAACATTTTTCTGAACTCTGGGACAGCAGGAGCACTTATTCCCTTTCTTCAGATTCCCTTCCCCTCTCCTGGGAGGAATCATGCCATTTTGTACTCTCTGAATATGGGATAGTACAAAGGTTACCCCATTGCAGAGATGTCACCAAAACCAGACTCTCTGCGTTGAGGGATCCCCATTCTGCTTTGCATATTTTTAAGTTCTTACTGCATGAATCCTCATCACACACTATCACTATAAATAACGGCTGTGGTATGGAGAGACCCCATTTAATAACAGGGAAGCATAAAAACATCCCTGGGGATCACTTACCCTGGAAAAGTATTTCTTGTCCCAATGGAATTGCTTCATCAATCACAGTACATGGCATAATAGAAAGTATCACCTGAAAACTCAAGTGGTTTTTCCCCATTTCTAAATTTACTGCAAAACATTGCATGTTGCTAAAATTATGCTAGTGCATCATTCTCATGTATTAGAGTCTGCATTCTGGGGAAATTGGGTTGTTGGAAATCCTGCAGACATAAATGAGTTTGTTTGTTTGTTTGTTTGTTTGTTTGTTGTTACTCATCCTTCAGCTGCAGGTCCCAGAGTGGGTTACAATATTTTAATATTTGGTGTTAAAAACAGTTAAAACAATTTAGTCACAGGAATAGGATGGGTCCTGAAAACAGACCTCAGGTGTTAAAATTCAGAGTAAGAAGATGAATATTATTGATATTATTATTATTATTATTATTATTATTATTATTATTATTATTATTATTATTATTCAGCAAAACCAGAGAGTCCCACTTTGGGCTACAAAGGAAAGATGATAGCCCTTCAGTAAAGGGGCAAATGCAACTCAAATGTGAAGAGCCCAGACAGCTTGTTTGGGAGACAGAGAGATCAGATAAAAGTCTGATAGAGCAGATGCTCTAAGAGGATTAGGGCAAGCGGATTAGAGGCCTCGGCCGCAAAAATAAATAAATAATAATAATAATCAGATGCAGTTTCTGCTTCTAACATAATCAGATGCAAGTATTGAAGCCACCCACCCACACAAATGCCTTTGCCCCAAGCTCTTAGTTCTTCCAGCTTCTTCTCTCATTCTTTGTTCCTCTCCAACTTTATGCTTTAGGAAGATAAACGGGTTGAAAAGTCCGCTGATTTGCAGCCATGCACCACAATACTGTTAAATGCAAGCTCGTGCATTACATAGCATTAAATAATAATCATCATGAGGTTTAGCAGGGCTTTTTTCAGCCAGAGCTCACAGAAGCTCAGCTCTGGCACCTCTCAGGTGGGCGCCAATGCCATTCTAAGAAAATGAAGATGTTCATGGTGAGCTCCAGTACCTCTTTTTCTAAAAAAATAGCCCTGAGACTTAGAACCTTCCTGCCTCTTCTGTGGTTAATACTGCATGAATTTGTCACCAGCTGGCGAACTATGGATATAGACATATATTTCTGAAATCTTCAATAGCTACAACTCATGGTTGTAACGTACCACTTTCTCTCTATGAAGGAGCACATTTATGCAGACGTTTAACCACAGAAGAATTAGAAAAAGTCTCACCTTGTGATTAGGAATCTCTTGTAACAATATGAAAATCAGTCCCATGAGGCAGGTAAGTACAGGCTGCTGCACAGAAGTACAGAACCCCGTGAATCAACTATTAAAAATAGTTTAAAACACACACAAGGGGATATTTCAGTAACCAGTCTAAACACTTTATGTTTTATTTTCCAAATCAACCCAGCTCACAGTCTTATATCCTTAAAGCACAGCCAATGCTTCTGACTTAACATTATTGTGTATAAATCTGTCTTCCCAGTAACCTATAAATTAAACTCTCTAAACATGACTAAACTGTATGTAAACTTTCCTAAATAATCTGGTTAATATTGCTGTGAACTTAAGTTACAATTAAGGTGTACCCCATTTTCTGAAGCCATTTTGTTCAACACAAAATTTTCCTAGAATTCAAAGTTCTTGTGGCAAGTATTCTCCCAGCTACTAACATATTTATTACCAAATTATATTTGATTAAAATATCTAATATCTAGGGGTTAGGACTATTTTTAAAAAATATAAAACCTGTTTTATTATGCTTTTAATTGCTTTATATTGTTGCTTTCTTGTGGATCCTGAATGATAGAAAAGCAGGTACAATAATATTAAATAAATAAATAAATGAGATGATCTAATTGTAATCAGCTAATTGTGTGGCATGATAGCTTGCTTCCCTTTCAAATGAATTCAAATGCAACACATCAATTCTCTATCCTTGATCAGCTTAAATTTCATCCTGTTGGACATATTAGAACTTCCTGGAATATTAAGCTAATTGTTCAAGGGGGGTTCAAGTTTAAAATCAAGCCTATTCTGTCAAAAGTTACTGAGTGGATGCAGACAGGTCAAACAGCTGCAGCCCACAGAAAACAACTGTAAGGGAAACAGTCCAGTTAAAACTCTAAGTTCCTGAAATGTGTGTGAAGAACTCTGATCTATGAAAAGTTGTATAAAAGAAAGTAACCTTAAGCCTGAACAGCATACAGCATATAACGAGTCAGTATATGTTAATAATAAGCAACAGCACTGCTTGTTCCATTTCTGTGAAAGAAGAAGAACCAAAATTCCTTGTTCACACCTGTTATAATAAAGCTTGTTTGCAACCTGTTTTCCCAAAATAAAAACCCACTGTTGCTCGCGATTCAGTCTCCAGGGCTGAAATCAAACCACTGCGTTAGTAGCACCAAAGTGACCTCCCCAGGATGCAAACCGGGGCAGTGTGTATGGAGGTCCTGGGCTGCACAGACAACCCCACCTTGGCCTCACTGACGTGGTCCAAAGGAAAGCAGAGCAATATGTTGCAGGAGTTGCAGGAAGGAGGCATATAAGGCACCATCCAACCATTTTAGGGACTCATCTCCAGATTTATGTAGGGTTTACTCCTTAGCCTTTTCTTCTCCTGAAGATGTCCTACAAGACAGCAGTGATTTAGGAACAGAGTTTTCTTTCTCCTAAATGGGTTACCTTCCCAGGGTGGCACACTCCATCTGCCCCTCACTTCCCTCCACAGCATGTGCAGAAACCACTTTCTTGACCGTCCATTCAATCCACTACAGCCTGTCTTTCCATGCGGGGGAACTTAGTGAGGGTGTAAGACCCATTGGCTACCCTCACCTGGTTTAGCTGGCCAGTTGAAGCCATTCGCAGGGTGTGGTTGCTGTCGTATGCTGACAGCTTCTAGGAGCCACAGGTAAGAGCTGAATGCAGGGTGTGCTCAAAAGGTGGACAAACTACCCCCGAAGGAGAACGAGTCTTCCACTACCCCTCCCCTAACACCCCATACACCCCTATATTGAAAGGGCCTGCTGATTGCAGAATACAGCTAGTAGGTATAATTAACAAGCCTGGAAAACCCTTCACTGCAGCTTAGTCCTCTGGGATTTTACACTAAGGAGAGCTATGATTAAGTGACGGACTAGATGGGGCTGAAAATGGAAAAAAGAAAGGAAAAGGCAAGTTTGTCTGGCATAATTGATTCTATCAGAACATTCAATTAAATTGATTGATAAGAGTTTGCTCAGAACAATGAAATGTGCCTTCTTGAGCCTTGCCTGGACTCTCAATAGCCAAGCAGCCCAATAGTTGGATTAGCTATAAATCTCACTTGGCCCTACTGACAGCTGCCGTACAAAGCTACTAGAAAGGGAAAGAGATTAGCTTCTATGACACACCCACACTGTCTGCTACCTTCCCTCTGTGCTCTTTCTGAACTGAAGTCCAGATCAGTTTCTCAAAGCATCAGCCCTTCCTGGTGTCGTGGGTGAGGCTAATATTCAACTCAGTCTTACTCAGAGTAGACCCATTGAAATTAATGGACCTGGGGTATGCTCATTAATTTCTGTGGTTCTGCTCTGAGGAAAACCGAGCTGAATACCACTCCAAAGCTCTCTGTAGCACACTAGGCTTCAAAGGGGGTTGGCATGTCATCAGTGGTGGAGTGGTAATTGTTGACGTACTGGAGGTGATCATGCCAACCTCCGCAGTCATGTCCCTAAAAAGAATACCCAAATGCGCACAGCTGTGTAAAGACATTTTAGTAGAAAAATGAAGGAAAGACGACTACTTTCAAGAAGGAGAAGTGCGGCACCTCTGAGACTAAGCACTTTTGGGGGTATGACCGTAGGCCTCTACAGAGTTACCTTGAAATAAACACAGTAGTACTTACTTCTGACTGCATAGGTTCAGTGTGCAAAACATGCTGAGCATTTTAGCCAGCTGAAATGTAACCATAAGCTTTGAATTAAAAATGCAAACAATATTGTAAATAATCATTATCATTTACATTGCTAGTGGGCAGTGGGAAGCCTTTCTAGAGCACAAAGGGTCTGCCAATATCCCTATCACTCCAACAGATGTCATTGCTCCTACCCTGAAAAAATTCTCACAGCACCACTCCTGCACATTCTCTACACTATACTACTGCATGCAACACTAAACTATAGTTTAGTGTTATGAGACGGAGCCACAGTGAGGCAGGGCTCACCCTTTCAAATTTAGTACAGCTGCAAGAAGTTTAGAAGCTTTCACTTCTATTTTCCAATAATTGCAGCTTACTTTGTTAACTTAGTCTTACTTTGTTAACTTAATCTTAACTATCATTTGAAGGGGGGGGGAAAGCAAAACAAAATTTAAAAAAAATAAATTCAATTTGTGGTTTTAAAAGCTTGCTTGTTTTTATTAACCAGTTGAGAGAAGCCACAGCTTAAGGTGTTTGATGACACACTGAGCTGCAGTTAATCTAAAATGAAAGGTGAACTTTCCAACCTCCTCATGGTTGAATGGAAAGGGAAGGGAAGGAGAAGTGTATGAATCTGAGGCTTGCTGTGGCTCATTCTCACAACACTAAACGATGGTGTTATGGGGTATAGGTATGCATATGAGCTGGTGTGCATTTGAGCTGGCTCAAAGTGACCACAACTTAAAATTACTTGATTACATTGCATGATGCTGGTGTCACAAAAGAAAAGTTTCTTGTTGCAACTTAATCCTCCTTGTCAAAAGCCCTTTTTTTCTCTTTGAACAGGGGCTGCAAAGCGCTTGCCATTTATGACTCCAAATGGGCAAGAAAAAAAAAATATTATGTTGGAGGGGGGAAATAATCACCTCTCAAAGCCACCGGTTTGTTCTAAAAACCTGAGGCATCCTTATCAGTGACAATGGAATATGTATAAGTACCACCGTTGGAAGAGGAGGAGTGTTTGAGAATGAGTGCATAATTATCTAAAGGTGTGCAATATTATGTCAGTTTCTTAGATGCTTTGTGAATAATTATGCAAATGTGTCTACTGGGGGCTCTGTTTATCAGCATTGGCAGGCATGATATTTTGATGCTGATAGCTCCTTGCATAATCTCCATGTTGAAAGAAGCATACAACTCAAATAAGGTTGAAGACCCTTGGGACAGAGAACCACGAAGCACCCAGGCAATTTTGATCCCAGTAGCCCTGGTTTATTTCTGGCTCCACACGCAGCAGCAACCCTGCCTCTGATCCCTGACTGGCTCCCTACTCCGATCCTTCATGCCAGCCCACAATGAATTCACTATGACAGGCTGGACACCTGGCCAGGGGGCAGGAGAAATTCTGCCTGTTACAATTAGAGTTCTCCACCAGATACATGCATTGCTCCCAAGTCGAGAGAGAGCGAGAGAGCGCACAGGGGTTTTGGCCTCTGCTACTGATGCGCCTGCACCTCGTCTCAAGAATGCTCTGAGCTCTTTGCTCAATCTCCCCAGGGAACATAAAATTGCAGTGTTATGTAAATGAAATTCTTGCAGAGAGACTCAGACTGCATTCTCAGGATCACGTTAACATTGATAACCACCATTCCTATTGGTGATAAAGCACTTGTCCTTTGAGGATGCCAGCAGGTACTTAGAATGGCATAATTCTCTCCTAGTTCGAGAGAGCTTATAGTACTTAATGCTGCAAGACATGTCATGACTGCCACCAGCATCTACCAGAATCAGCTGCATGGCATCAATGAAGAGTTATCTCTGGTTCTGCATTAATAGCCCAGTCGGCCCAGTCAGAGATGTTCTCCAACCTTCCCTTTACTGAGGAAGGCTGATTCACTTTTTCCATTTGGTACAAATGCTGCTTTCCTCCTCCTCGAACCCAGCACTTGTTTTATTCCCTGTGACAAGTGTTTTCCTTGGACTGGATTTGAGCTTTCAGTGAAATCCTTTTTCATAAGGGAAGTCCTGCCAACCAGCCCCTTTGACATATATGTCTTGTCTGCCCTGCACTCTCCTAAGTTAAGGTCTTAGTGGTGGGGATGACTTGCCAAACCAAGTCACACAAATAATAACGGGAATGAAAGAGAGAATAACTGTATCTGTGCAATGTGAGGGTTTGTGGCATAGTGATTGTAAGGTAAGGAACAGCCTTATCCTGAACCAGACCATTCATTCTTCTATCTGTGTACTGTCTCTTTTGACTATCAAAAACACTCTGTTGGAGTAGATGCTATGAGGGTCCCTTGTTGTTGTTGTTTAGTCGTTGTGTCCGACTCTTCATGACTCCATGGACCAGAGCACGCCAGGCACTCCTGTCTTCCACTGCCTCCCGCAGTGGAACAAGAGGGTCCCTGCCTCCCTCCAACTACTCCACCTGAGCCTCTCCAGCTCTTTTTTCCAAGCTGATGCCTCAGAGGCAGCAATGCTTGTCACTGGCTGGCTATCTCATCTAGTCATCCTCTCCCAAGACATCTCAGAGTCAGACAGCGCTGTTGGGAAAGTCCCCTGACTGAGCACGTGGGCAGAGAGACAGTCAGACCAGGAAACACATTTCAGCAAGCACTGCATGTCTGCATGCACTGCTCTGCTCCCATGAGGCATATTGGCAACACGGCTGCAGCATTGTGTTTGTTTGAGTCAAGCAGCCCAGTGAGCTGTCCTGTACCCCATTAACTACATTGCTGCCCTCAAATGCCACGGGCAATGCTGTCACCACTTTTGGACTCAGATCACCAGCCCTATCAGCAGAAAAGTATTTTGTATAAGTCCAGTTCAGATACAATTGGTTTCTTTTACTTTGCCCCATTGGCCCAAAGGTACTTTAGGACGGGTTGATGGAAGTCCACCTGGGATTCTTTAACTGGAGATGCCAGGGACTGATCTTGGGACCTTCACAGAATGCTTGTGTTTTATTGTTTGAGCTAAGCCCCTTCCTCAAATCTCATTCATGATTTTGAGAACCACTTCCCAAGAATGACTAACTACATGGTGAATTCCCCTCTCACATCTTCAAATATGGAAAATATCTTGGTAAAAAAGGCCCGTTTCCCACACAGGCCTCACTCCCAGAGAAATGTTAAAAAATAATAACTTGGAATCTTACCAAGTGCAGGTTGTTTCAGAATACCATTCTAGCAGATGAACACTGAAAGGTCACTTGTTGGTGACTCATCCACCTCAAAAATAATTGTGTGAATCAGAGATGGGCTGGAGGAGTGAGCTTGAGAATAAATGAACTCTCACCAGTGCCTGGCATAAGCATTCTTCACATTTAATAGCCAGCTTAATATTACAAGGAGTTAAAAGAGGATTTCCTTATTTTCCATGTTCAAAAAAACATCCCAGGTGTTCCCATGAGGTTCCCATGTGATGATGGTTCTAGGTCAGCCCTCTTCAATGTGGTGCCCTCCCGATGAGTTGGACTCCCATCCGCCCCAGCTGGCATAGCCATAGTCAGAGATAACTGGAGTTGTAGTCCAAAATATCTAGAGGGCCCATTATTGGTTTAGGTAGTTATGAAAGAGAATAAGCTAAATGGCAAGTTGGTTAGCATATGATCAACCTAGCAACTGTAACACCCCTATATATACAGGGTGGGAGTTAATGTAGCATGAAGGAGAATGTTCCATGAATACAAAGATTTCTCCTTGCACAATGGAACGTTCTTTCCCTCTCATTCTCCGCTGTATGCCTGCTAAATCTGATCTGGGTTTTCCCCTAGAGCAGATCTGCAGAACGCACAGGGCACATGTTGGGGAAAGCAAAGGGGGAAATCCACTTGCATTATTGCTAATCCTTGCACTAGCACTTTTATTCAATTGCAATACCACCCATCATCTCCAGCACTAACCTGTTTGTACCTCAATAGAAATACACATACATCAATGCTGATTATTCTCAAAACAATGTACTTCAAGGATTGTTTGATTGCCACCTCAAGATGGGCATATTTGCTAAAGGATTTTCCACAGCATGCCATGTCACTTTTTTGAAGTATGAGCAAAAGGAAGCAAAAAGAAGGAGGGATATTTTATGACCCTATTAAAGAGGGAAATCTGTGACTATAATTTATTGTGCCTTAGTCCATGCAAAGAATACATTTTTTCACAAAAGCACAATGAATAAATGACTCAATCAGGCTACCTATCAAGAGAAACAAAAATAAGTCAGCTCAACATCTGTCAAAAAGAGAAGGGCTATTTCTATTATCAAGAGAAATGAAATTTTAAAAACATTTTACTTTCTACGAGCAGGAGAGCCAAATGATCAACAGATTTGCTCAAGAATAAGCCCACAAAATCAGAAGCAAATAAGAATCAAAGTCATAATTCTGAAGCAATAAAGCAAAAGAACAGTATGATATTTATATGAATGGCAATGGCCTCCATTGACAGAAGGCTTTGCACTCATAGCTCTGCTTCTTTCTAAAAATGATATGACAGCATTTACATGGAAATATTATATAAAACAGAAACTGGTGATAATCAGATTTTTCTTCAGATTTTAGAAATTGTTGATGGATTAATCCAGAAATAGGTATGTGGACTACCACTTTCCCAGAAAAAGTTCCCAAGTGAATATATTAGATTTATTAAATATTGAGCTACCCTTGCTTTTGGTAGGTTTGGGGAGTAGACATTGCCAGCAAAGAGAACTTGATAAGATTCACTTTCACTTTGGGTTATCTGAGTGGTTGGAGGGCTCTACTTTTCTTCAGTAAGCAAGCAGGTCGACATAAAACAGAGAAAGGTTAGTTGTTAGCAGTTGAATTTATGACCTACCAGGACAATGCCAGAATGGGGACACACAAATCCAAAGGTTACTTAATAGCTCTACAAAGGTGGTCAATAGGAACATCTTCTCTAGACAATATTTTCTAGTCGAAGTGGAAATGTAAGACTAGATCCAGCTTATGGGACGATCCATTAGCAGTTAGTAAGAATGCTCAAGGTCTTTCTGTGGTTCTCATTTTTAAGTGGATCAACCTGATTCATACTTCCCAGTACAGCTGCCATTTAATTTTTGCACTTAGCCACATTTTGCAATATAGTTCTTGGTAAAAATAAAATAAAATCCAAAATTCATATAAAATTTATTTTAAGATAAAATGCATTGTGTGTGTGTTTAAAAAATGGGAGGCTCCATTAGCTAAAGTGGTACCTCAGCTTAAGAACAGTTTCAGGTTAGGAATGGACCTCCAGAACGAATTAAGTTCTTAACCCAAGGTACCACTGTACAGGAAGTTTTGATCACATGAAGATAAAGATCCAGCAATCAATTAAGAGAAAACTGACTTGAACAAAATGTAGAGAGTACTGTGATCAAACTGAATTAAAAATGAAGGCAAATGGTAGAAAACTAAGACACCAATTTCACATAATACAGTGGTGCTTCGCAAGACGAAAATAATCCGTTCCGCAAGTCTCTTCGTCTAGCGGTTTTTTCGTCTTGCGAAGCAACCCTATTAGCGGCTTAGCAGATTAGCGCTATTAGCGGTTTAGCGGCTATTAAAGGCTTAGCGGCTTAGCGGCTAAAAGGCTATTAGCGGCTTAGAAAAAGGGGGGAAGCGAAAAAAATCGCAAGACTCGCAAGACGTTTTCGTCTTGCAAAGCAAGCCCATAGGGAAATTTGTCTTGCGAAGCGCATCGAAAAACGGAAAACCCTTTCGTCTAGCGGGTTTTTCATCTTGTGATGCATTCGTCTTGCGGGGCACCACTGTAATGGGAAGAGCAATTAAAATAAATGGGCAGGGAAAGAGCATGGGAGCACGCTATCTAAATACATTAGATTCTGGTCAAGGACAGAAAAAAGGTTTGCCCATGTTAGATTATACCAGCTCTTCTGCCAGCAGGAAGTTAAATCAGTGGTATATGATATGCTTTGGGGCTTTCCTTCATTAGAATATTAAACAGGTATTTTAAATTGATTTTAGATTGCTTAATCAGCACAAGTCTTTGTATGGACTTTTTACTGGTATAAACATTTCCATTTAAGTTTTGACTAATTTAAGTAAATCAATTCACACTGAAATTTAGACTGATCTGGTTTTTTCTGAAGAACAAGGCAAGCGATTGGCATTTTAGAGCCAACCTCATTCCTCTCTGTTCAGAAGGTTGAACAGACCAGCACACAAGAGACCAGTTCTGCAAACTTCCAGGTTCTGAAACTAAGGGTTAGATAGCTGCTAAATGTGTCACACCCACAGGTGCTTTTACCTGGTGTCAATGTGCAGGGAGTGTGCTCCTTCTTTATGCATCTGTTTTACAACAATTTGAGTAGGCATTTTATGTGCCCTGGTTATGCATAATAAGGAGCAAACATGCAAACAAAATGTTTCCGCTTCCACCTTTTGCCTTCATTGTTGCTCATTTTATTAAAAAAAGAACAAACCTGTTCTCACCAAGCCAGTTTTATTCTGCACATTTGATAAGCCCCAAAAGATCAATGCTTCATCACTTTCTCCAGATTAGCTTGTTTGATATCGACCATTTCTAACAGGCAAATAGATAAAACGTGTCAGCATTTGATCCTATCTGTAAGAGAGCAGTCTCAGTGCTTGTTAGGAACTAAAATTAGCTGCTGCTGCTGCTGCTGCTGCTTTTTTCTTTTAGCCAAAAAGGGCAGGGTGGAAAGTTGGAGAGCATCTGTGATAGCCTGGATCATCTAGTTGTCATAGTTCAGAGGATCAAACCGCAGGAAAACAGGAGAGAGATCATAGGTCCGCATAATGGCAATTCATTCATCAATAAAAGGGCATTCATAATTTTGCAGCTTTCTCAGAACCGAAAAGATCCCACCCTCAGCACGGGATCGTGATAGTCTCTTTTATAAACCTCATAGATAGAAACACACTCTTGCAAATGTATCTTCAGCGTTACCAATGGCACAGAAATCTGAAGCATGTCTAGAGTATTTTGTCTTCTCATGAGCAGTTAATGATTTTTATGCCGTTAGCAACTTACATACAAACTGTCACAAGTGATTTATTTATGTAACTATTTATTTGATTCCAGTTATGATTTGCTTCCCTTAAAATGTATTTCAAAGCAATTTCAATCACCCATCAGCTGTTCAGGAGGAAGAACCTGAGGGGGGAAAGTGCTTTGATCTTGTGCAGTTGTAGCTCCTTCTTTTGCAAGCAGATGTGCAGCAAGAAAGTTGATTTATTTAATTAATACAAATTATATTTATTTCTTTAATAGACTTGTGGACTGTTTAGGGGCATTTTTGTAAAAAACCAAAACCAAAGGCAGTTTCCAAGTATATAAAAAGGTAAAGGGGTCCCTGACCATTAGGTCCAGTCACGGACAACTCTGGGGTTGCGGAGCTCATCTCGCTTTACTGGCCGAGGGAGGCGGCGTTTGTCCGCAGACAGCTTCCGGGTCATGCGGCCAGCATGACTAAGCCGCTTCTGGCGAACCAGAGCAGCACACAGAAACTCCATTTACCTTCCCACCAGAGCAGTATCTATTTATCTACCTGCACTTTGACGTTCTTTCGAACTGCTAGGTTGGCAGGAGCTGGGACCGAGCAATGGGAGCTCACCCCACCACGGGGATTTTAACCGCCAACGTGTATATATAATACAAAACCATGGAGTAGAATTCAGTGCTGTGCTATTACAAACATCTTGTCTGCACAAGCATTGCAGCTTGCAAGATAAAACGACTGACATCTGACTCTGCCTGCATGCTGCTCTTGGACTTATCCTGACCCAACAGAGACAATTTTGGGGCTTCCAGGGGGCACATGGGGGAAGAAATGGAGAAGGTCCCACTGAGCAAGCAGAGGCCCTTGCACAGGGCTTCAGCTGATGGTGGGCATTATATGAACCCCTCCCCCCATAAAATCCAACAATAAAACCATTACACATTTTAAATCTATTATTATTATTATTTTCTATACTGCCCTTCACCCGAGGATCACAGGACGGTTTCCAAAATATTATCATAAAAATATATACCATAGTAACCAGCAATACCATTTAAAAACCATCAATTGTTAAATTAGCCAAAGGGTTGGGAGAAAAGGAATATTTTTGCTTGGTGCCCAAAGGTATGTAATAAATGCACCAGGCATGCCTTGCTGGGGAGACCATTCCACAAGCAGGGAGCCACCACAGAAAAGGCCCATTATTGTGTTGTCACCCTGCAATTCTCTCACAGAGGAGGCTCACGGAGAAGGGCCTTAGGGCGCTGGTTTGATCATATTTCTATCCAAGATGCATAGGCTAACATACCATACAATAAAATAAAATTGCCCAGCTAGCATGAAAACAACATGCAACTTGCAGATATAATCAGCCTCTAAACCCCATGATAAAATAATTAACTTTTAAAGCCCTTTTGTAACAAATGAGGGATGGAACTTGCTTGAGCTAACATTAATTTGAATACCATGATTGTGAGGGCATTGTTGTTGCAAATCTGCAAAAGAAAGAAGTATCAATTGATTTCGCAATTACATGCATGATGTTTTGTGGGTGCAATTGCATTCTGAAGATTGAGATTTGAATAGCTGTGCTATGCGCTGACATTATTTGCATTCTTTTGCAGGGATTACTGAGTTATTTTAAACATTTACACAGAAAAGTGGTGTTGGAGAGCTTTCTCCCCCCCCCCAAAAAAAAAGTCTATGGAAAAACTTGAGTGGAGTTAATGGGAATTAAATAAAGATCTCTGTTTCTATGGAAAATAGTTGTCTCTCTCTGTGTGTGGTATTGTGTGTGTGTTAAATTTGGGACTCGTTCCCACTTCCGCTTGTCCCACCACTTTCCCCACTGTTTACCACTGAATCAGAAAAAAATCAATTGGTTTTTCTGTGAATTGACATTTTGGATCAGCAGTAAACAGTGGGTTTTCCCAGGGAAAGTGGTGAGACAAATGAAAAACTGCTCCGATTTGTGCCTAAGAAAGCATAGGCAAGACAAAAACCTCTTGGATCCGTGCCTTCTTATCATGGGGCAAGTGGAAGTGTAGGCAAGTCCTTAGGGGGAGTGACTGCCCCACCCACTACAGGGATGTGACCTTGGGATCATCCATACTGCCATGTAGCGTGGATAGTAAACTTCCTGTACCTCCATTAATTCTCCATTGTTCATACAATGTTCTCGTCCAAATCACTGCCTTCTCACACTTCCTGTCTGAATCTGGAGTTTCATGTGCCTGGGATACTCAGAAAATGAGAGGATAGTAGATAATACAAATTGAGGGAGGTGAAAATGTGGAAAGGCAATGATTTGGAGGAGAATATCACATTAACAATAGATAATTAATGGAGGTACAGTTAGCTTACTATCCCATTAAACAACAGTATGGATGAATCCTCTGATAGCTTTCAACTAGGATAATGTGACTCTAGGTCTTAAAAGGATTCTCTATCCTTTGTGTAGACAGACATCTTACAAGTGGTGGCCCTGAAAACAGCATGCAGCAACATTGTGTTGAAACGACTTCCACCAAACCTAGGATGTCCATTTGTCTTCACCCTATTAATTTTCCCAATGCAAATACTTCACCCCACAGTAATTGCTTAAATGCAAGGGAGGCAGCTCCTCTTTGGCTGGCTGTTATACCGTTTAAACAGTGCTTGTTTTAAATCATCAATACCACCACCAGGAATACTGAAAGGGATGTGGGTTCTGGATCGTTTCATATTTCTCTCTCTCTCTATCTATCTATTTATCTATCTCTCACACACAATCTCTTTACAGCCAAAAAGCCTTACTTGTCCAAGCAAAGTTACTGCCCAGAGGTATTTGTGTTAATGTCTCCAGATTTGGACAAGTTCTCCTCAGAGGTTTCAAAGCCCCCTGGTCTTAAGCTAACAAACTTATTAAACTGTCACTTCTAGATAGTGGTAAAATATTGCCCTCAGTCCCTTTATCCCCTCGCTCTGTCCCAGTCAAATCACATGAACAGAGACAGGATTGCCAAGGTAAAAACCACCCGTGATTTATTGTGTGGCTTCCTCAGAAATTTCTGTGGTTTCAGAACAGCCAGGTGGTCCTGGAAGAGGAATGAAGGGATGAATTGCCTTTCAGTAATATGTTTCCCTGCTTGTGCTTTGATTCTTCACCACACAAAACGTGAGCCTATATCACAAGGTTCACCAACCCAACTTGCACTTGTACATAGCGATGACCCTGAAAGGTTGTAAGCTGAAATCCCCAGAAAGGGCCCAGGAAAGCGCAACAAACAGAATGAAAACAAAGATCAACCTTGCCTTCCCAACACTAAATACTAAACAGAACTCTCACAAACAATGTTGCAGTGAACTCCAAGAGCCTCCTCTGTCAAGGTGAGGGCATCGCTGCAGGTCCTCAACAGGAGCCATTCAAAAGGCCCCTCTACATTTTTACCTTCCCACATACCTCGGGTTACAGATGCTTTAGGCTACAGACACTTCAGGTTACAGACTCCGCTAACCCAGAAATAGTACCTCAGGTTAAGAACTTTGCTTCAGGATGAGAACAGAAATCGTGCTCCGGTAAAGTGGTATCTCAGGTTAAGAACAGTTTCAGGAACCAGAGGTACTACTGTATAATGTCTAAACCAGAGGTGGGGAATTTATTAGATAATTATACTTTGGGGGGGATTGCTTTTGTTTGTTACTTTCGCTGGGGAGGGCGGGATATAAATAAAATTTTATTTATTTATTTATTATTATTATTATTATTATTATTATTATTATTATTATTATTATTATTGCTATGCTGCATATTTTGTGTTTTTATATTGTAAAGCACCCTGTGATCCTTGGACAAATGGCAATATAGGAATTTAATAAACAACAACTTTGGTCCATCAGATGTTGTTTAACTACAACTCCCATCAACTCCGGCTAACATGGCCATGGCCAAGGCTGATGGGAGATCTGGTCCAACAACATCTG
The DNA here is from genome assembly GCF_964188305.1 of Podarcis bocagei. Lineage (NCBI taxonomy): Eukaryota > Metazoa > Chordata > Lepidosauria > Squamata > Lacertidae > Podarcis > Podarcis bocagei. The sequence goes on from NC_138125.1 coordinate 30,252,028, forward strand.
GTGGAACAAAAGTTCCCCTCCACTTTTTTTTGTTTTGGGGGGTTTTTAGTTTAATACTGGCTTCCCAAACCTGTTGCCCTTTAGATGATGATGAATTGGCCAACCTGGTGCCAAATCCCTAGATGCCAAACTGTTGTCATCTGATTAAGACATCTTCTTTACCTGCTGGAATGGGTAAAGAGCAACCCTGGGCACAGAGGTCACTTGGGCCTCTCCTGACAGAGTTTGATCCAGGAGTAAAATATTTTAAAAAATATCTGCAGACTATGTACCTATGCCATTTTATTTTGTGTACCAACAAAAAGCTGGTCCTTCAGAGAGAGTGCCATCCCAGAGTTGACCTATCTCCTGGACACAGGAACTACCCACATACAAGACCTCTATCTTTCTTGGATTGAAATTCAGTTTATCGACCCTCATCCAGCCCACCAATAAATCCAGCACAGCCTCTCCTGACTCAAATGTAATGGAGAAGTATCGGCCACTCCCAACAGCTTCATAAAGACGTTGAATAGCTTTGGGGACAGAATGGTGCCCTGCGGCACCTCCTGTCAGGGCTGCTTCAGATGCAGGTCAGCACTCAAGACACAGAGACAAGCAGAAAAGTTAACTCTTTATACAACACAAAGAGGCCTCCAGACTGGCCTGGCCCCTACAACACAGTTGCCAGGAGTGAAGGTCTCTGCCTTCATGGCACCCAAAAATGTGTGGTTGCCCTGGAAAATGGGTGTCCTGGTTTCCTGCTACAACACATTGGACGGTATGAGAGAGTGTCACAATTTGGTTTGATGTGCATAAAAACAAGTTGATAAACTTATCAAATGCCCCCAAATGATCCAGGGTCTAGATTTGAGGGTCCCCTGAGGCCCCAGGCACATCAAACCTTCAGGGCCCTGCCTCTGATTGGCCCTGGCTTTAGATACACCTCTATGAAACACTAGTGAAATGCACACACCAAACCACAAGCATATACAGCAGATAAAACAGGACAAAACTGGACCTCTTAGGGCCATTTTGTTTTGTTTTAATATCCCAGAAACTTGGTAACAGCTATAGGTATTAATCAATGCCAGCCTTCTTATCTGTAAGTGTCAGTGTGTCTCCAATAAGGCTGTGGGAGGGGGTTTCTCAAGCCTCTGCAGACAAGAGGGGGCTGCTTCAACTCCTGCTTCTCCTTTCTGCCTACACGTGGCATCGTTCGTTAGATTACACAGCCCAGATATACTTGGCTATTAAACAGAAAGGTACCAAGGGACCCAGTAAAGCCAAATTAATTCCTGATTTAGGAACAGAAAACGCAATAACCATAAAGCAGAAATCAACATATTGCCCTTGTACTAAGTGATCGTTTCTCAGAAAGAAACAGGAATAATCCAGGGATGAAGAGAGGGAGAAAGAGGTGAATTTTAATCCTCGACGGGACTGTTCAGAAAGCTTTATTAATTCACTCACTTGTAGGAAGAAAGGGCACCTACTTCTAAAGTAGTGAGGCCTTTTGAGGTATACTAACGGCTGAAATCCTGCACCCAGGTATAAATGTGTTAAGTCCAATTGCTTTTTATCTACACTGTGGTTGTTGTTGTTGTAATTATTATTATTATAATTATTAATGAAATTTATATACTGCCCTTCACCCCAAGCTCACATGGTGGTTCCATATAATAGAATCATAAAACTAGAAGGGAACCCCAAGGATCATCTAGTCTAACCCCCTGCAGTACAGGAATCCTGCCCACAGTCGACCATGGTGAGCTCAGATCCCCAGCCTTCTGGTTAACAACCAAACACAATGATGCACTGTGCCACTGGTTTACAACATAAAACCTTAGATGCTATGTTATAACATTTACTTTTTTTAATGCTCTGTTAAAAATGGATAGGGTCTAGTTATTTTTTTAAAAAGCCAGCCAAGTAAAAATACTGCACAGGTGTCAGCCCTGATGTCAACTGATGGTAGAACTAAACCCACTCTCAACACCTGCGCCATCAAGCACTACCAGACTGCTGTTATTACCACTAGGGCTATAGACACTTTTTGTGCAATTCACTTTCACTGTGTCAATCATCATTTGGGGACCTGCCATTAATTTTGAGCACTTTTTCAATACCTATTTGTGATCATTGCCCCCTGTACTCCTCTACTGCATTCCTTAAAAGAAAGAAAGAATTTCATTTTTCGCCTCATCATCTCAGCCAATCAAGTATTGCGTGGAGAACATGCCAATATTGTGGCATCACACAGCCAATTAGAACTGCTTGCATGAGGATATCACTTAAGGCAAACCAGTCCCTATCACTGCCCTCATGTTGACAATGGTAGGAGGGCAGCGAAGACCCTAAGGGCTTGGGTAAATTGGTTCATGCATTTAGCACTGTGATGATAGCTCCATTGTCCACATGTACAGTAGCTGCAGGTTGGACTTTTGCCCTGATCATAGGCTGTTATGCATAATTATCTGGGGCAAGGATGGGGATGTGAATTCCAATTAAATGCTGTGGGGATGGGAAACACACCTACATCCATCCAACCATGTTCTGCTCCAGTTGAGGTGAGGAATCATGTATCCACTTGTCTCCACAGTGGGGACGTGCTTCCACTGCAGAACGCATCTTGGTTTCACTCTAATAATAAACAAGTTTAAAATTCCAGGTACACAGTGTTGCTGACGAATCAGTACGAGTTAATTTATATTTTAGGAGTATTCTTCATTGCCAGATTAGCCTCTTCTGTGTTTCATTGTGCTCTCAGAGACAGCCCCAAAGCACTTTCCTATCTGTTGTATCTTTACATCAGAACTGTTCCAATAGAAAGTTGTCAGTGACTAATCCACAACTATAGAATTTTCTCCCACTGCAGATGTTCCAAAGTCTAAGAGCTGGATTGCGCAGTCAGATTCACCTACACATGAACAGTTGCAGTGCTGAAATCATGTAGGGAAATGTTAATTGTGCGATAAACAAACAAATGAAACAAAGCAAAACAAAACAAAAAAGAAATAACCAGGCTTTGAAAGAAACTCAGCAACCATATCTGCAATTATAGTTGCATTTTTCAAGCTGCCCTAATCACAGGAATTGTAGAGCCTATAACCATGTGCAGCCCACACAAAGCAACTAACTTCCCCCCACATAATCAACTGATTAAACTGGTACTGGGCTGTGGAATGAAAGAATATATAAATCTTAGAATTCCACTTAGTTGAATCTTGTTTTATCTGTTAGCAGTCCCCCAGGTAACAGATGCCTGATTGATCTCAACTATAAGTCAGGCATTCGGTGCTTCCAGTCCCATTCTGTGAAATACTCTTCCAGCAGAGATTTGGCAGGCACTCTTGCTTTGGCCTGTCAGGCATCTCTTAAAGACCATTTTTATGCTGACAAGCCTTATTTTTTTATTTTTTTATTTTTTTGGATGAGCCAGACACTTTAATAATTATTTGTATTGTTCTTAATGGCATTTATGTTTTATTGCTGTACACTGCCATATTTTATGGTGCAGGAATACTTGAATAAAGTCTGTATTTGGCTACTACTACTCACTAAAGCCTTCAAGAAAAATCCAGTTAGAAGTCTCGCGACCAAAGTACATGATACACAATTATTGTTTTAATTGGAAAAAATAGCAGTTTAGGGAGAAGTGGTCAGAATCAGGACTACAGCATATAGCTGGAGAATTTTTTTAAAAAAAATCCTTTCCTCCCACATTGTGGTCCCTAATCTCTGTCGCAACCTTAGCATATACTCCATAGTCTGTCAGTTAAGGAGTACATTTAAAAAAAACACAACATTTTAACATGTACATGTAACAGCAGTGCCTTGAAATCAAATTACATAAATGGAACAAAGCTATGATTAAAACCTGCAAATTGTACCAATAAGAGGCAAGGTCACTTAGAGCTTGGTTCACATTTATCCTCTTCTTTGTCCCCCAAACCCCACCCTAGCTGCTCTCACTCTTTTTATAAAAATCACTTTTAAAATGACCAGTGAATGCCTGGGGAAAGCCACTTAGGTATCAACTTAACTTGCACTCTCCTCTTTGCTGGACCCCCTGATAGCCTGTAATCCCCAGCCAGCCTTGCACAGCTTGTCATCAGGCTCTGCTAGCCACGCCAAATGCAATTACTATAATTGATGTGCCGCTTTTGTTAAGACCATGGTATCAATAAACGAGAGTAAAACAAGCTGCTAAGGAAGATGCAGGGAATTTATTAGAATGGATGCATGCAGCGGATGGCATAATAACTGCTGATGGCCAATTCATAAATCACAGTTGGATTCTTTCGGAGACATGCATCTCCCAGGCCCCTGCCCTAATAAAACCAAGAGCTGTAAGTGGGGGGACGGGATGGGATGCAAAGTCAATGTATTTATTCGTTTATTTTTGCTCAACGATACCAGGCAAAGGTAACTTTGAGGGATAAACCAGGTGGCATTACATTATATGCAGCTGAAAAGGTTGAATTGCTGGTTGATAGCTCTGAAGGACTGGATGGGCTGCAACGAGCTGGAGCTGAACCCAGCACAAAACAGAAGTGCAGTTGGTAGAGGAAACACCTGGTTTTGACTTGAAAGGGATTGTGCTCCCCTTGGAAGATCAGGCATGCAATTTGGGGGTACTCCTCGACCTTCCACTTCCATTGAATGCATAGGTAGCTCAGTGTTTTTGTTTTGGGGTTTGTTCGTTTGTTTGTTTGCCTTTTTCCAGCTTAGGACAGTTCATCTAGCTACAACCTCTTGAGAGCCAGTTTGGCGTAATGGTCAGAGCACTGGATTATGAACTGGGGGACCAGGGTTCAAATCCCCACTCAGCCATAAAGCTCATTGGGTGACCTTGGGCCAGTTCGCAGTCTCTTCAGCCTAACCTACCTCACAGGATTGTTCAGAGGGCAAAATGGGAAGAGGAGAGCTGTGTATACTGCCTCGAGCTCCTTGGGGGGCTGCCCTTGAAACATGTTCATAATCTACAACTAGCACAAAACACTGCAGCCAGAATGTTGACTGCTGCCAGATGTTTGGGGTTTCATCACATCCATTTTTTGCAGTCTGCACTGCCTACCAACTTATTTCTGGATTCAATTCAAGCTTATGCCTTTAAAGGCATAAATGGCATGGGACCTAGGTGCCTTACAGACCCGTCTAAGGGTGTTAATTCATCGCACACCATCTGAGGCCCTGCTCCAGATCCCTCCAACTCATGAGGCATGGCTGATGGCAGTCAGGACTGGGGCATTTCCCTGTGGGGGCTACCACTCAGTGGAGCACCTTGTCAAGGAAGGCACATCATGGACTGTCACTATAGTCACATCCACATCATACATCTAAAGCCCTCTTGCACCACTTGAACAGCTCCCTCCAGGAAAAAAAAATACTGGGAACTGTAGTTTGTTTATAATGTTGGGAACTGTAGTTCCACAAAGGGCTCCGAACAACTCTCATCTCCCTTAACAAACTACAGTTCTGAGGATTCTTGGGGGAAAGAAAAGCATGTTAAAGTGGTACAAATGTGCTTTAAATCATATGGTCCAGATGGGGCCTACATGGGCTGGGAGGCTCGTAAAGACACAGCTGCTGAAAAGAGGCCTTCAACTGATCATGTTTTGTCTGCGGTGCTGAAATTCTTATTGTGGATTTTTTTAAAAAAAGTTTTTAGTTATGGGTTTAATTTGTGGTTGTTTTATATATTTTTTAAAATTGGTGTTTACGTTGTGGCTTGTTAAACATCTCGAGTTCCTCGGAAAGCAGGTAGGATACAATTTTTAAAAATAAATAAATAAAAAGGTAAAATGCACAGTCAAACGTGTAAATGGCTAGAGATAAAATTAACAATACATCCAAGATAGGCAATTCCTCAGCATTATTTAGCCACCTGGGAAACCCTGAGAGATATTACAATTTTATGATTCTAAGGTTCTCAGTGAAATCAGCTTTTAGCTCCTTCTAACACTTAATAAGGAGAGTTGCAGCTACGACCCCCAAAGCTGCAGTTCAGCTGTCCTGATTGCAGGTATAGGTCCACCACATAGCAACCTGATGACTCCCCAAAGGGATTCAGAGCAGCCAGAGCAATTTCTACAGCAAATCTATGCCATTTGAAGAGAGTTTTCCCCCTCTCTTTGATGGAAGCCCAGTACTAGAGTCTTATCATCTACAGGGATTATATCACAGTTTCACCTAGAAAAAAAGTAGGCTGGCAATGAAGCAAGTATCATCTAATTCACCAAAAGTCATCTAATTTTGATTTTATATTTGTTTCAAATGCAGAATATTCAGTGTAGCTGAAAAAATTTCTCCAAAGGACCTAAACATATTGAAAGTCTCAAATGCTGTGCCTCAATAGCTCTACCAGGGACCTTTGGGTACACAATGACCATTTTTAAAAGCATTTTTCGAATTGCACCACCAAAAATATTATTTATGTGATCCGGTGCCCTTGTAATTTATTGTATGTGGGCAACTGCTCTAGATCTTTAAGGACTAGGATAGGGGAACACAGTTATCACATTAGAAATGTTGTGCCAAGTGTCAGGATTCCAGCCGCGGTCACAGGTAAACTGGCCTCACTCCCGGCATTCGGCTGGGATCCTTGTTGACCTTCCGTCTGCGTCTCCCTGCAGGCAAGGTCGTAAATCGGCGATCCTCCTCAAACGTGAGGAGAACACACCCTCCTCCTTCTCTCCCTCCCTGCACTCCCCCAGGGAGGGGGAGAAAGACAGACAGGAGTCCTTTTACATGTCTTTTATTCCTGTCGTTCAGCAGTACAGAGAAACGTGTCTGTACCCATCAGACTCCGGCAGTAGAGTCTCAGCTCCACCCCTGTACTTCCAGCACAGGTCAGATGACACTCTGAGCTAACATCCGGTGCTCAGAGCAGAGAAAGGACTGCCCCCTTTCTCCACTAGTACAGTTCCAGACTACAACATCCTGTTTTGCTTTCCAGCCACCTGCAGCTGGCTTTTGCATTGCTGCTTTTTCCTGACACTTCTGGTGGAACACTATCTCCAGAAAAAGCACAGTGATGCTGGCATAGAATTTTTCACCATATGGCAACCCATACAACAGAATTAAGACTGAGAAGGTATTCTTGAGACAAGAGATTAAGCTTATTCATCTTCTCAATACATTTATACCACATGGGTTGGATACATCTTTTTGATTTGGGCGGTTTCTTGTAATACCTCTTTAAGAAACCCTTGGTGATTTACAGTCTCTATGCATAAATACCCACGAGTGGGCCTCCTCTGTGCTCTGTTAGCCGGTACAACAGGTGGCTCAGCTTGTACCCAATGTGGGACCTTGTTAACTTCGCAGGGTGAGTCAGCCTGCTCATGGTCTGGAAAAGTCCACACTATATTATATTGTTTGGCTTGGCCTGCTACCATTTTCATTTATATTGTCAGCTGAAGAAGGAGTTTCTCTTCGAAACTGGGATCACCAGACTCTAGTCCTGTTTGCTACAACTGCTGCACCACTTCCAATAATTGTCTTGCATCGGAGATAATGAAAATATATCATTAATTGTAATATTGTATTTATTTTGATGATTCTTGAGTGCTACTTATATGTACTACATGCCTCGTAACAGTGGGTAAAAGGTAAAGGTAAAGGTACCCCAGCCCGTACGGGCCAGTCGTGTCCGACTCTAGGGTTGTGCGCTCATCTCACTTAAGAGGCCGGGGGCCAGCGCTGTCCAAAGACACTTCCGGGTCACGTGGCCAGCGTGACAAAGCTGCTCTGGCGAGCCAGCACCAGCGCAGCACACGGAAACGCCGTTTACCTTCCCGCTATAAAGCGGTACCTATTTATCTACTTGCACTTAGGGGTGCTTTCGAACTGCTAGGTGGGCAGGAGCTGGGACCGAAAGATGGGAGCTCACCCCGCTGCGGGGATTCAAACCGCCGACCATACGATCGGCAAGTCCTAGGCACTGAGGTTTTACCCACAGCGCCACCCGCTTCCCTAGTGGGTACATTGTGACAAATACAATTTGTTGTATTTTGCTTGCCATATATTGTGTCTTTGTATGCTGGCCTGAACCTCTGTTTTTCCTATTTGTGTATGTTTTATTCCCCTGCAACATCTTTCTTCTTCTTTACCCTCAGTGATACCATATCCAACAACAAAAAATACACAGCCCGCCCCCCAGCCAATCAGAGAGGTCAAATGAGGCCCAAGACCATGAGGGCAAAGGTGATGAAGAAAACAGGAGCCACTTTTCAACACATGAAATCGAACACTAAACCAGCTCAGCAACTATCCCAACAACAACAGCAAAAGCAAAAACCCTTGGGACCACCTCAGTGGCATCCTGGCTGAGCTGCAGCTCTTGAAATTCAGAACAGCCGTCCAGTCATTGGCCAAAAGATCTCAGCTCTTCCGATGCTCTTTTCTGACAATAACGGAAACAGCAAAGGGCTTCACCTTAATCCAGTTAAATCACTGCCTATCCATCTCGCCCTCTAATAATACACATAAGCAGTACTCCTAGGTCAGAGTCCCCACAGACAGAAGGTTTTCTTTTGACACCTAATTACACCAAATCATTCCGGCTGCTAAATAATTCTGCCACCCTGAATGCTAGAAGCCCTAAGTCACAGGGCTATCGGTTAGCCAGAGTAGCTATCTACTCCTTTCTGCTGCTGTGCCTTTCACGACAGCATCCGGGCCTTAGCAAAAGAGTGAGGTCGATACGACAAATGTCTCCTATTAATTTTTAACGACGATAAGTGTGCTTTATTTTTATGATGATTTATTAATGCACTTCATAATAAATGTATACGTTGGCCTGAGGCTCCGTCTGCTTGTATTAGAGGGTGTCATCGCCTTCAGCTCAAGGGTGATACATCGCACCTCTTGCAGAGCTGACTAAGGGGACTTCCTGCCACACAACCCATTTACCCTGTGGGGGTCTTTGTACCTTTCAATTAAAATAGCTCACTGTAGACCAAATAGCTTTCGGTGTCAAATCCCTGCTAAGAATCTCTTATAGTTCTTCCACCCTCCATCCCACCCACACTCCCTGCCCCATTGCCTCCTCATTATTCCATCCAGGAGCAATTCCTGTAATAAAGGAGGTGAAAAACGTGCACAAAATCTGCATTGCTTATTAGTTGTTTAAAGCTCTCTGTTCCCACACCTGCCCTTACAAAGAGTTGGAGAGCAAAGTGTGGTTGGTATAGGTGCTAGGGGAAATGGGACATGGAAAACCTAAGTTTAAAACATTGGTGAAGGTAAAGGGACCCCTAACCATTAGGTCCAGTCGTGACCGACTCTGGGGTTGCAACACTCATCTCACTTTATTGGCCGAGGGAGCCGGCGTACAGCTTCCGGGTCATGTGGCCAGCATGACTAAGCCGCTTCTGGTGAACCAGAGCAGTGCACAGAAATGCCGTTTACCTTCCCGCCGGAGCGGTACCTATTTATCTACTTGCACTTTGACGTGCTTTTGAACTGCTAGGTTGGCAGGAGCAGGGACAGAGCAATGGGAGCTCACCCCGTCGCGGGGATTCGAACCGCCGACCTTCTGATCGGCAAGTCCCAGGCTCTGTGGTTTAACCCACAGTGCCACCCGTGTCCCTAAAACATTGGTTAGCCACACACAAAAGCCCCATGGGTAAGCTCACAGTTTCTCAGCTTAACGTACCTCACAGGAGACACAGCCAAGATTTTGTGGCAGCTAAACAGTCCCACCTCACCACTGAGATCTGCCAATGACTCTCCTGGTTGTTTTCTGGTACATCTTGTAGTAACCAAAGGGGGAGCTTTTTGGTTGTGCCATCCCACCTCTGGAATTGCTCTTGATATAAAGCAGGAGCCAACTGCACCTCTGGAACTTTTCACCACTCAGAGAACTGAGGTGCATGTAGTAATATATTCTACATTCAGAAGTAAAGAGAGAAACGTAAACAATGGAACTAAAAGGATATTGTCTGAATTAGTGGACTCAAGAGGACAAAAGGTGCATCTGATTAACCGGATTCTAGTTCATAACAGCTTATACCAAAATAAATCACTTGGCATTTAAGTTGTAACAAACAAGAGGAACTGTCTGATTTTTGGGGTGCTTCAGGCAAGATGCTTTCCAGGCTCATCTTTGCTAACCTGGACTGGCTACCCCTTCCCCCACAACTACCCACACTGATCTTCTCCCTCCCTGCTCCATCAAACTTTCCCCCTTCTATTTCCCCAGCCCCATGGTTTGGCTGTGTATGGTTCCTGCAAGAACACACAAGGAAATATAGTGCTGCACCAGCAGCCAAGCTTCCAGCAATGTGCCTCTCCTTTTTAATTTAAATTATTTCTCCAAAGATGAGCCTGGAATTGAGATGCATCAATCAGACATCAAATTTCGAGTGGCAGGTCTATTGAGAGTCCAAGAGCAGTCCTACCTGACAACTTGTTCTCTGGACTTCTGGGGGTTGTTCTGCTCCCCTCCCAAGGCTGTGGGATGCTGGACTTGTGCCCAGCCATCCAACGCTAGAGGCTGTAACAAACTAATGTGGTTGCCCCCTTGAAATTGCCTGCCAAGGTTATGGTGAAGATAAACTAAACTTCTCAGCTAGGTGTGGAATACAAATGTAACAAATAATCAAACATAATGGAATGCCAACTGTGCCAAAACATGCTGGCATACCTCTCAAGGCTCAAAACCTAGATGCTTGTGTTTGCTAACAAAAGGTTATGCAATGGCAGTGCAGGAAGATGAAATCCTGCCTTCACTGAAGCTATATGGAATCTTGCCCTTGATGTCAATTAAGTTAATAATGCACCATTTAGCCACAACCAAATCATATGACCCCAGGGTGACAGCCAATTTTTGGGCACGTGCTGGGCTTTCAACAAGCATTGTGAAGCAAAGCAGTCATTACCACGTGCTTGGAACCTTGGGGAGAGTCTGATGAACAGCATGCAAAAAATTCACCTAGCCCTTAAAAAGGTAATACTGGCCATCTCAGCCTTCCAACAATTTTGTTCTCATTTGTTTCCCTATCCCGCTCCCTTTGTATTCCCTTTTCCCTTCCTAGAGTGCCTTGTTCATTGAAATGCAAACCCACAGGCCTGGGATGACATTTTAATTTTTGCACAGTTCCTAACTCCTTGCAGGCCCCTAATAAATTAATAGCAACAGTCAACATGCTGACTTGCCACCAACCCACTCTCATTCAGCATTAAGTCTGAACTGGGAATGAATAAGCTCTCGAGGCCCCTTTGTACAAAATCTTTGCAATGCAGTCTTCAACCAAAAGGGGGTAGGAGAGTCCCTTTAATAGGGGACCAGATTGTTCCACCACTTGAAGAGAGCTATACAAAAGGCTTGGTTTCCTGACTTATCTGGAAAACTGGGTCAGCTTCACAGCCATTTGAGGCCATTTTGACAAGCGAGGCTTAAACTGGTTTTTCCTTAGATTGGTTTGCAACATGCATATAAAAGTCTACACCGGGTGCAATGTACATTCATTAAAACACACACAGCTCTCCTATTTTACTGTAACTACTTCCACACATACCATAAATAGCTCAAGAGTCTCCGAGACACTTGAATGCCATGTGTTAAAACACTCTCTGAAATGTCAGCACTTGTGTGATCAAAGAGGAAAATGAATTCTGAACTCCAGAATTCAAAGGCCCAAGTTCCTTCCCACCCCAACTTGCTTCAACTCCCTTGGAGAACTAACTATGACTTGCAAACTTCCCTCTCCACCCTTCGCCCCCATCTCAGCACTCTAAGCAATGCCAGGTAGCTTGAGCTAGCTACTCTTTTAATTTCCCACACTGCCTCCATGACCCACGGACAGAGGGCAGGTTCCTATTTCCTCAAACTCAGGTACCTAAGGATGACCAGGATGTTTTGGAAGCTGAAACAGTCATCCCTGGCTGGGGATGATGGGAGTTGTAACCCAAAACATCTGGGGGGCAGCAGATTGGAGAAGACTGCTCTACTGAATCTGGCAACTTTAGCCTCACCTAAATTGACTTTAGATATTCTAAGACCTGGCCTAGTTTTTGTGTGCTTTTGTTTTTACTTTCACTGCAGAAGCAATTGTTGCAATGAGCAATTGATTTTGGAGCCCAACATGAGGTCTGGAAACCTGAAACTTTAGATGACTGCAGTTGCTGCCTGCAGCCTAAAGCCCTGCAGGGCTACAAGAGCAAATGCACTTTTCTGCTAAGGCTCCCCGACGAAACCCAGCAGTTTCATCCTTTCCTAGCCATGTTAGCCATGTTCTCCCTCCCTCCCTCCCTGGATCCCCACAGCAAACAAATTGTATTGACAGACAAAGGCGGGATTATGGTGAAGAGATTTGTGAGACAACAGGATTAGGGAAGCTAAAACAAGCAAACACTGAGATTAGGTTTGGGAGGTGGTTGGGCTGCTGGGGAGCAGGAAGTGGGGGAAATAAAATGGGAGAAGTAAAAAAAAAAAGTATGTGGCACTCTGGTGGCACAAGGGTGGGGGAAACTGTCAAAGAAGGAGATTTAATATGTTCTAGGAAGCAAACACAGTGAACAATCTGAGATTAATATTGCTGGCATATCACAGACCTCCACAGAAAAACATGGTGGATTTGCAGCTTTAATTGTGGATTCCCCCTCCCACCCATCAGCAATGGATAAATTGAAGCGGGGGGGGGGGGGAGGAAGTCTATCCTCAAGTCCTGGGCCCTAGCAGAAAGTGGGACGGCTTGTGAAATTGGAGGCACCAGCTGTCAGCTGATCTGAACCAGGATCAGCTGTGACCTGATTATTAGTCTCTTAAACCTGCATTATTCCTTTCATTTTCCACCTCATTGACGTCTACAAGGCAAAGGGAGCTGGGTGAGTAGGGATGGTGTCGGAAGTTACTGATAATCGACTCCTCGTGCCACTTCACTTTGTTCCACGGTCTGCATCCCCCAGGAAGAACGTTTAACCATTTATACCCTTTCAGGGCCAAAGAACATTTGGAGACAGATTTCTCCAGGGAGACGGAAAAAATGTGGCGTTTTAGTAAGCCATCTGACATTAATTTGAATGGGACGGCAGGGAGGGCAGTTGCACATTGTGTTTACTTGGCTCCCGAAGAAAACAAACCCAGAGAGTTCTGCTGCAGAAAAGGAAATCGTATGGCTAGTAGATTTGTTACAGTATGTGCACAGCTGCAGCTCGGTGGCAGAGCATCTGGTTTGCAAGCAGAACGTCCCGGGTTCAACCCCTGGCATCTTCAGGTAGAGCTGGGAGTGAACCCTGTTTGAAATCCTGGACAGTCAGTGTTAGTCAGTATGGAAAATACTGAGTTAAATGGACCAATGGTCTTACTCAGCCTCCTATATTCCTTTGTGAGGGAGTAGCCCAGTGCAATAAGCAATACAGGTTATGATTCCCTTGGGTGTGATAATTTAAGGGAGCTGCACTATTTGGGAGGGGGGGAGTCTCAAGTGTGGAGGAGGCACAATTGCTTCAAACCCCAGAATCTTTGGACACAAAAAAATAAAATACTTTTTGAACTAGAGAAAAATAACTGCATTTAAGAAGACCCTGAAAGCAGTTGGATGGCTATATGTTTTATTTATATTTTTTTACTTATCTGAATATTTATAAGCCACCAATTGTTAGAAAAATATCACAGTGGCATACAATAAAATCGTAAAACCATCGTAAGATAATAAAATTTAGAATAAATGATGAACACTATATCAAATTATTTATTCTATTTTGTTTAAAAAATTTTATTTCTAATAAGTAGAGTGATCTGATTTTTCCACCTTCAGTTCTCCAGATTTAATTAGACTAAGAAGAGCCTGCTGACTGAGGCCTGTGGCCCATCTAGTCCAGCATCCCGTTCTCACATTGGCTAACTAGATGCCTGTGGGAAACCTGCAAGCAGGAACGGAGGGAAAGAGAGCCCTCTCCCTTCCTATGGTTTCCAACAGCTGGTATTCAGAAGCACTGCAGCCGCCAAGTATGGAGACAGAGCATAGCCACTGATCACATTCTTCTCCAAGAATTTGTCTAATCCTCTTTTAAAGTCATCTAGGTTGGTGGCTCAGAGACACGGGTGGCGCTGTGGGTAAAACCTTAGTGCCTAGGACTTGCCGATCGCATGGTCGGCGGTTCGAATCCCCGCGGCGGGGTGAGCTCCCGTCGTTCAGTCCCAGCTCCTGCCCACCTAGCAGTTCGAAAGCACCCTTAAGTGCAAGTAGATAAATAGGTACCGCTTTATAGCGGGAAGGTAAACGGCGTTTCCGTGTGCTGCTCTGGTGCCGGTTCGCCGGAGCAGCTTCGTCACGCTGGCCACGTGACCCAGAAGTGTCTGCGGACAGCGCTGGCTCCCGGCCTCTAGAGTGAGATGAGCGCACAACCCTAGTGTCTGTCAAGACGGGCCTGTACGGGCAGGGGTACCTTTACCTTTACCTTTACCTTTAGGTTGGTGGCTATCGCTGCCTCCTGTGGCAGCAAGTTCCAAAGTTTAACTATGTACTGTATGGAGAAGTACTTTATTTTATTGTGGTCCCTTCCAGCTCCACTATTCTTTGATTCTATGACTCTTCCAAAATTCAGCTTCATTGGATGTCCATGAGTTCTAGTGTTATGAGGGAGGAAAGCTCTTCTCTATCCACTATCTCCATGTCATGCATAATTTTATAAACTCCTATCATGTTGCCACTTACTCACCCTTTTTCTAAACTGAACAGTTCCAAACGCTGCAACCTTGGTCATTTTGGTGGTCCTTTCCTTTTCCAACAGCAGTTCGTGTGCAGCTCACTACTCCACATGGGAACCTGTCTTCATAGGTTGATCAAGGGGATGGATCAACGCCCCTATGAAGACATACCGTACTGTGTACAGTTGTGGTCACCTCACCTCAAAAAGGATACTGTAGAGTTGCACAGTGGGTTTTTTTTTTTTCAGGGATTCAGGTGAGGCAGCAGCTACTCTGCCTTGTGACACACAATTGCATCTCATTCTAACATTAGGAAAACTTACGACTTAGGAAAACTTACAACTTAGGCCCTTTTGTTACAGCTGAAGTTTTCTCTCAACACCACATTTCCTGGCTTTCTTCCATAATCTCCAACACTGCCCAAAGGGCACATGCTATTCGCAAATACCCAAACATAGATTCTGACCTGTTAGGAATCCAGGGTCTAACAAGGGTCTGTGTCATTGTTTTACATGCGCTAATATTAAGCGGCAAACACTGGAAATGGATCATTACAGTTTTCAGTATTCAAAACAAAATAAGAACAAAGGAATACGGTAACAAGAGACTTCAACTATAGCTTATTTCACATCCCATTTCACTTAAGTGTGGTTTCTTCACAGAAATAAGTTGATCTGGTGGCTTCTGCCAGGATACAGTGTAAGCCTATGATACTCAGATGGCAATGACCACTGCACAACACAGACATTAATTCTCCTTAATTGCAAGGAGATGCCTGTGTTAAGACAATTTAGCTGCGGCCGAGAGCTAAAACATTTCCTCATAATGCCTCATCAATCTGTGTTAGTTGGAATGCTGCTTAAACAGAATAGAAAAAGCCTGTTCACACAGTAAATAAGCCTTTCTGTGGGCTAGATCTGAGTGCCTGCAGACCATATTGGAATGGGGCTCCCAGCTACAAATCAGGTGGAAAGAATGGCAATGCACTGGGGAAATGTTACACACCTAGAGCAGAATCCCACCAGGAAAATATCCCACATAAGCCCCACTAAAATATTATGTATCAGTCCTGCTTTTTCCTGTTTCCCCCTGAATGAAAGATAATAGCCATAGTCCAGCGATTCAGCACATGGTTTACATGCAAAAGATTTTAGGTTCAGTCCCTGGCTTATCTGGGTAAACTGGGAAGACCCTAAAGAAACTCTACCAGTCAAAGTTGACCCTACACTGTAAACAATACTGAAGTTGATGGACCAAGGGTTTAACCTGGCATAAAGCAGCTTCCTATGGAAGCAACTGTCAAAAAAAGGAAACCGACTGCAATGTATTTCTGTAAAGGGAAAACTCAGGCATTCAAAATTCATGCACTACACATAGCTGCCAATGCTGTGCATATCTTTTGCAATTTACATCGTATCTTTTTTTGCATTTGAATATAAAAAGTAAACGGCAAATGTTGCTTCGCTTATCACACAGTAATGCATCTACGTTTGCCACTTAGACATGGGAGATGCTTTATTACCGTAGTTTTCCTGATTATAATGCCAATGCTCCTGTCCCATTTTCTAATATTCCTTGTCATACTGCAGTACCTGTTACATTATGGAACAGTGGCTTTTTGACCAATATACCAGCATGTCACACCAAATGACACAACAAGAAACGTCACTACTCCCTTTACTTGTCTGCACATGTGGGCTTCTGTTCCCCCATGATTCCCCCATGAAAATGACATGGAAGAACTGTGTGCTGGTATACCCCCTGCCCAAATCTGGGACAACAGGGTTGCAAACGGGCTTTCCCCTGAAGTAGTTAACATGGAAAAGACCACATAACCTCCACTACATTCCCCTAGATTTCCAGAAGTGGTTTTACATTACGTGACAAGGCAAAAATAATGTGTAAAATTAACAGTTTGGAAAATGTTGCGGAAATGGTAGAAACTGCCATGTGAATGCAACCTAAGTGTATACTATAAAAAAAACAACCTGTAGCCAATCCCAGTTCTCTGATTACAGTTCAGTGGTACCACAGGTTACAGATGCTTCAGGTTACAGACGCTTCAGGTTACAGACTCCGCTAACCCAGAAATAATACCTCGGGTTAAGAACTTTGCTTCAGGATGAGAACAGAAATCGCGCGGTGGCAGTGGGAGGCCCCATTAGCTAAAGTGGTACCTCAGGTTAAGAACAGTTTCAGGTTAAGAACGGACCTCCAGAACAAATTAAGTTCTTAACCCAAGGTACCACTGTAGTACATTTTCAGATGCCCACCTTCCAGATTTGTTGTACAGTAATAGTGGATTTTCTGCACTGGATGGGAGAAGGGTGAAACCAAATGACCTTTGAGGTCCCTTCCAACTCTATGATTATACTGCAGCAATGAGGAACGTTAAGGGTGCTTCCTTTACAACAGTTCTCATTAAATATAACAGGCTTAGAAATCCTTATAATCAATCTTCAACGTCTTTTAAAAAATGAAACTAGTTTTGTGCTAGACTAAATGGTTTCCTACTCAGAACACATTGTGCAGCACTGTGAGGAGTTACACAATGAAAGAAGTGCATCAGGATCTGACACCAGATGCAAAGCATCTATAGGAAAATCACAGAACGGATAATAGAGAATTAGCCCCAACCTTAAAATCAACTTGCAGTTCACAGCTCCACAATTTCTTCTGCCCTGATTCACAGTCATTATAGTGTCAGCACAAGCTTCCATATGCTTCATTTACTGGCAATAATCTTATACACACACACTTATTTGAAAAGCAAGTTGCAAAATAAATAAATAAACAACCCATTCTATGCAAGGAAGGAAACAGTTTGGGGAACAGAATTTGCCTGTTATGCAGGATTTGTTTGGGGCTTTTTTGTTCTGTGAGTTTTAAAAAGGAAAGTTAATTGGTAAGCCCAATGGACCATGCCTGTTTTTCTGCTTTCTACATCTCACCTCTCATCCCTATTAGGTCTCCCTAAACCTAGGACCCTCATGTGGTCAGCTTCTGCCAACTCTTCTTCCAGATGGGAAAGCAAGCATTGGCTAGAGAAATGTCTGGGGTGCCTATTATCTCCCTGCCCAAATAATGAATCCATTAACAGCACAGAGGAAAGGAATAAATGCATTAAGAGGCTTAGGAGATAACGGAGAGAAACAGTGCACAGTCTGTACCTGGCCGCTCTCTGCAGTTTAACCCAGGGCTGCAGCTCCAGACAAAAGGGTGGGAGTGAGTGGAAAGGAAAATAAATACTAGTTAATTGATCCCATTTTGTAATTCTCTCTCTTAGTGGAAGGAGATATATTTATTTCTATCCAGATGCCTATTTCCTTATCCTATTCCCCGCCAACTCTTATGGGCAGCTCCTGTGACTATTTTAATGTTCTGTAGGTCTGTTATTTAGGATATAACTCTGTTACAGGATTGGGTCATTGAAGCCTTGATTCCATGAAAACATCCTTAAGCAGGCATAAATGAATGGGAAGAAGAGAGATGGAGAAAAACTGATGGGCTGGGGATGGGCTGTAGGGAATATCAGGGCCAGCTTGCCGGTGCAAATCCAGGAAATAATGAACAATATGTCTGTATGATTGCATCATGCTCTGGTGACCACAAAAGAGCACTGAATGCTAAAAACATACCCACATCAAACAGCTGAACTCTGATGCACATGTGGGGGCTCACTACTGATCTTACTACTGCCCTTCAGGTGGCCTGGGACCACTCCTTCTCAAAGTGAGGCACTAATTACTTCCCTGGCCTATCCAGCGGTCTCCTCCCCACCAAATTTTATAAACCCTGAGAGGCAAGGGCCAAAGACACAAGTGACGGCATAAAACAGGCCATATACCTTAACGAGGACCTCAGACAGCAGCAACTGAAACTCATGGAGCTGGGCAAGAAAGTGCTCAGTGTTAGTTTCTGTTTGCCACTGAGCAGCTGCTTAGAGTCACAGGACTCTGTTTACATTCCAGAGACCTTCCAGACTGTTGGAAGTCTCACGGGAGAAAGGAGACAGATGTGACGTACTGGTTTCCCTGCTCCTTTGTTTCAGTTGCTCTCTGTCTTTCATAGAGAGAGGATGTATATTTCTTTGCTGTCTACGTAGTAAGAAATAAAGCATAGTGATGTAGCCATAAATCTCATCACTTCTGCTGCTTTGAAACTCTGCTGAATGGGGGAACGTGCCTAGGAGCCGTATCAGAGGCTCAGGTCGTTAATTGTTTGTTGGAGGGCGATTCCAAAGGACTCGGCCGGAAGATGAGCTTTATCAGCTTGGCCGAGTGGAGATTCCGACACTCAGGACACCTCACTGGAACCATCCGCATGAACAATGGAGTCCAAATCCTGGTGGATGGAAGTAAACCTATACTAAAAATACTTAGCAAACATGTCACAGACAGCCTCATCCTTGGTACTGTGTAGCTCCTCCCAGCCCTTTCCCAACACCATCCTCACATCGGGGGACGTTCTGAAAGGGAGGAGCCTTTAAATGTGTATAAACCGTCCCAGTGAATTACACTGTGCACTCAGGGGTTCAGCTCACAGCGGCAACCTACATGCACTCAGAAGGTCTTCTTCCTTTGGATGTGTTGACAGTATTAGAGAGGGGCCAGGTGATGGTGGGATTGGAGTGATTGCTGATGCCATCCCACTGTTCTGGAAACTAAACTGAGAAACTACATGCATTTAATAAAAATTTAAAAAAAGCAAATGTGATAATGAAGTGTGCTTCCGCTTTTAATCCAAAAGAGAATTATGTCCCAGACTTTCAAAATTTTGAACATGCTGACATAATGGGACATGAGACCTTGGCTCTCCCCTGTCATGTCTCATGTGATAAATGAGCACAGGGGAAGAACAGGGAACTGTAATGCAACGGAGCTGGTCTCACACATTCCAAGCATAACGACTTATTTGTTCCTGGGTCTATAGATTTAACTCCTTATTCCACTGAATCAGGACATGGTCTCTTGTCTTCTCCCTCCTTATGGGGGATTTGCAGAAAGTCTAATATCCAGGAGCCTCAGAGCAACCTGGCCATTTCAAGACTGGGAGGAGAGGGGGCTACAGAAATGCAGAGCAGCAATTTCTAAACTCAAAATTATTTTTGGTATATTGCTACACTGAACATTTCACAAACAAGAGTTTCATCATCTTACTCATCCCCCTGGCCATGGTGAGGGGCCACAAGCAAGATGACCCTGAAGTTTTCTCCAAACCTGGAACTAAAGAGGAGAAAGGATGGACTCTGTTGCCTCCTCAGCCCTGAAGTTTGGATGAATTCTACCAGTTGTAGAATTCTGAAGCTTCACTTGCAATAATATAGAGATATATATGGCCATAGGGAGATGAGGAATAATAAATCCCAAGGCTGTCAAACCATTTCTTTCTGCTAGTGCTTCACAGAAGAAACAAACAATACAAGAAAACCCCACACCAGGTTCAACCTGATGTAGGTTCAACCAACATATTGTTGATTAATTGGGGAATAGGTTAATGGATGAGACTGAGAGCCAGATCACATTGTTTTTGAGTGTTTTGTTTTTTTTAAGAAGAAATAGTGCAATGGTGGTAGAATCCAGATTAAAACCCTGAAATGTGGGCTGGGGTGGCTTTGGATTTTTGCCAGCTGTGGTCCCAATTCTGTCTCTGGATGGGTGAAGCTGCATGAGAAGAAAAGCTCCTAGTCACTCCAGTAGGTGCTTCTGCTCTCCTGCCCCCAATACAAACTGCAGGTATGAAGACCACAGTCTTGATATGGATGAAATTATGATTACCACATGTAGTTTGGGCCCTGAGTGAAAGTTGTACGTCCTTCATTTGAACAGGGCTCTTAATGCAGACCTGCAAAACAGTTTCTCCTAATCCCAAGGAAGGAGGAGTCTGGGAGGGAGGGAAGAATCTGAGATCTGTGGCTGCCTGCCAATCAGCAAAAGAAAAGAAAAGATCATATAGAGCAATAGGAGTGGAATTAATCAATGTGCTAAATTTCTTCCACTTCGTTGAAGAAATCCAAACAAGGAGCAAACCAATATAAAACAAAAGTGCACTGAATAATATAATAAATAAATTATATTTAATCCATTTGCTGAATGGATCTGTCTTTCAAGTCATGTAAAGTTTTAATTAGCTTAATCAACATTCTGATGATGGCTTGTTGTGGAAGCCAATTTTAGTTGGCGAGACTGTTGCTTGCTCTTTGTCTTTATTTTGGTTCTGATCTGCTGCTCTTGTAGGGAAAAGGGTAGAGAAAACAACATGAAATATCACCTTGCCTATTAACAAAAGTGGTGCCTTTGCTTATCAGAGTTCTCTTTCACTTCCTTTAATATCTGAAAAAGCCACCCGCCCCTGCACATTTATTTAAATGCAACAGTTAAGACTGTTGACTAATCAACTAGAAATTGTTTAACTGGTTGACAGCCCTCAGTTTTGTTTAAAAAGGAAAGACTGCAATTGGGCCTTTGGGATGGAGAAAAGTCCCACAATAAACAGCTGCTATGCCATGACATTTCTGTTTCTGAAGTGTCAGAAAGGGACCATTTTCCCCTTTTAATCATCCTGCCTTTCCTCTCTTTGTCACTTGTGCAGCTCTTTCTTCCCTTCCTCGTAGCGCCCTCACACCACTCCCCTCCCCGCCTCCGTCCCACATCCCTCTCCATTTCAGAAAAATGATTGCCCTTGTTTTTCTCCTTTATTTACTTTACACGGGGAATGCGCACATGGCCTGCACTGTGCCCTGTTTCTCATTCTCCTCACTCCATTTTCTCCCCAGCTCAGACATGGCAGTTCTGCTTCAGTGCTGCTCTCTGGAGACTCTCGCAGCGAGGAACAGCCTTGACTTTGGCCTCTTAAACTTCAGTAAGTTAAGGAAGAGCAAGGGGGAAGCTGACGGGAGGAGGGGAAGCCAGCAGGTGGCTGCAGCCAGCCATTTTGAAGGTCATATCCATTTGGACCTTTTCTATTCTCTGCCTTTCCCTCAGATCACTACGTCTGGGCCACCAACCAGGGCAGCAGATAATATTCTGCAAACTCTACTGATTTGCCCAGGGCAGTAACAACGTTGGCTTCTGGGTACATATTTCCAAGGTGGGTGCCTGTAGTGATGGAAGCAGTGCAGGAGCTTAAAAGGCTTACGAGGCTTCCTGACTCTGGCTGGCTCCCAGGGTATGCTGATACTGTGTACCAGGGATAGCTTTATAGATATTGTGCACTACATCTCCCATCATCCCTAGCTATTGGCACTGTAGTCCTAAACATCTGGAGGGCACCATGTTGGCTATCTCTACTGTGTATCATAGGTTTGAAATGCAGCCAGGCTGCTCTTTTTCTCAATTTAGATAGAAGTTGGATAGGATAAAAAAAAATGCATCAAAATGCAGCATTTCATAACATGTGATAGGATATATATGGATTGTGACCAAGGTTGCATGTGCACAGCTTCCTAAACCAGCAGCAGGAGCACAGTGGATATGGAATAAATGGGAGAGTGTGTACACAGCCACAATCCCTTGCAATGTCAAAGAACATGTCTAGACATCCTGTTTATCTTCGAAAACTAGATTCAGTAAGTCAATCAAATATAAGCAACTGTTGTGTAGCCAAAGTCCATATGGGAATTAAGGTGACTCATTGGGCTGTCCTCCACCTCCCTTCCACCCTGCCAATATGCCACTGAAGAACCTTGATGGTCATGCTGCTTTGATACTCCCTTTAAAACAGTTGTTACAAAATATGAACGGTAACCCTCAGCAACCAGTGCCTTGCATCTTTACTGTGCTTGTTATCACAACAGCTTTGTGAGGTTAAGCCACTGCTAGCATTTCCATCTTGCTTAATGGATATATAGTGGTGTGATTCTAAGTCTCCCATACCTACCACCCAAATGCTATGTTCAGTTTCTTGTGGGTGCTTTCATACGGAACTTACACCTTTGCATTGTTTTGTTGTTTCTATCTCAGTGCAGTAACTTTTTCTTCACAACACCATGAGTAGAAAGGAGGTCGGAAAATGACCTGTCTAAGGAGGCTTAAGAACACAGGAAGCTGCCAGGCATGGAGTTAAACCACTAGTTCATCTAGCTCAATATTGCCTACATGGGCTGACAGTGACTCTCCAGGGCTTTGGGCACAGGAGATTCTCAGGTGCCAGGGATTGAATCTGGAGCCTTTGGCATGCAAAGCATATGTTCTATATCTGAGCTATGACTCTTCCCAGAAAGCTTGGACTTTTATCTACTGAGATCTAATTCACATCAGCATGGGCATCGCTTGGAGCCTCACATCTGAATGGTGTGAGCACTCTCGATTGAAACATGCTCGATTGAAACATGAAATCTGTGATCCATGATGAAGGCTACTTCCTCACATGATCACTTTATGTTGTGGTGAATGTGTTACTGAATAAATTCACTGTTATAAAGTTTGAAAACTTCTTGTCTAGTGTAACACAGGAAATGTGCCAAGCTTCCTATGAGCTTCTCCATGCATCTGGCTGGCCACTGTGGGAAGCAAGAAAGTTGGACAAGATGAACTCTTCATTGGAACAAGCAAGGTAATTCCCAGATGTGCTTAAGAGAAGGAACTCTTCTTAACACAAATGAACTCGGTAATTTATTTTCTTAGTTCAAAAATAGGAGGAAATAAACAATTGTAATTACTATTGTGTTTTTCATCTAAGGAAAACTATATCTGGAAAGGGACTTGGAGCTACATTTTCCATATGTGTACCTGCTGCTTTTTACCCCAGGCATTTTCCTGCATTAGCTGAATCATCTTATTGTCTCAAGCATCACAAAGGAAAGAACTGCAATCACTTAGTAGATACCAAGGACTAGGAATCTCAAACACAAAAATTCAGATATTCAGACTGATGGTCTGAAAAAGACAGTCCCGGTGACTGCACAGCAACTTATTGCTGTTCATCAGGGTTGGAACTCACTGTTCTTCCTAGTTCATGCTGGCTAGTATAATAGTCTTCCTGAGCTACAATGATAATAATTTCATACCTTTCAATATACCCTGTCATCAGGAAAGTGGTTCTCAAAACTATCATGCAAAAAGGACCTGCTTCAACTCCTGAAAATTCATCTGCTGAAATGCAGCAGCTTTGTACATGAGCTTAGGGCTGTCAGATGAACAAACCAGGACCTAATGAGGAGCAGGCAATGGGAGAGGGGCCAAACATATGGTCCGCACCTTAAAGATATCAGGTTCAATCCCTGGCACCGCCACTTAAAACAAAATCAGGTAATACGTGATGGAAAATACAGTGGTATCTCGGGTTAAGAACTTAATTCATTTTGGAGGTCTGTTCTTAACCTGAAACTTTTCTTAACCTGAGGTACCACTTTAGCTCATGGGGCCTCCCACTGCCGCCGCCGTGCTGCCACCATGCAATTTCTGTTCTCATCCTGAAGCAAAGTTCTTAACCTGAGGTACTATTACTGGGTTAGCGGAGTCTGTAACCTGAAGCGTCTGTAACCCGAAGTACCACTGTATTTCTTCTTCCTTAGATCAATGACAGTGTTAGGTCAGATGGACAAATATGAATATGTGGCAACTTCCTATGTTCTAGTGCAGGCATCCCCAAACTCGGGCCTCCAGATGTTTTGGGACTACAATTCCCATTGTCCCTGACCACTGGTCCTGTTAAGCTATGGATGGTGGGAGTTGTAGTCCCAAAACATCTGGAGGGCTGAGTTTGGGGGTGCCTGTTCTAGTGATAACATGTAATCTTGAAAATGCCCCCTAACCAGTTGACCAGGCAATCTCCCATTCCAACAACCACCAGGACGTCTCCTTTGATGCATATATTTCTGCTTAGCTTTAGCTAGCCACCAAGTTCAGAACCATAGATTGAAGCATGGCTTTGCCTTGGGCAATGACCCTGAAACTTAATGCTTTCATCCAAGTGGACTTAACTCTCTCTCTCTCTCTCTCTCTCTCTCTCTCTCTCTCTCTTTTGCTACTGACCTGACCAACTGGAGAGGGGGCGGGGAGAAACCCTGAATCACGTCAGCTTAATAAAATGCAAACAAGGGAGAGAAAAAGAGCACAGATGGGGGAGAGAGAGCAAGACAAGATGAATAGAGTGTAGGCCAAGCTTGCAAATTATCATGTACGAAGGACAGTCTCAGACAAAGAGTAATTCAACCGTGTCGAACACCTTTCCCCCTAATCAGACAAGCACACCCCAGCTAGCTAGGGAGAAGGCACACAGCCAGCAGCCAACCTGAAGACAGCACAAGGTTAAACACTGCCAGTCAAACCAGCTGGACAATATGCAGCTTGGGAAAGGAGGGGAACGCATGTACAAAGGCAATAAGATATAAATATATAGACACAGATATAGATGCACACATTCTAATACAGTATGACACCAATGCATGCTTATTTTTATTTCAATCTTTAGGAAGATTTGAATTGACCTTAAATAGCTCATGGCTCTGCACCCTAGGTAAGCTACTAATACAAAACATGTCCTTCTCTCTTAGGAAGACATTCACACTTCTTCTCATAATTGTGTAAGAGAGAAGTAGCCAGTAGATGTCTTCCAGATATTATTGGACTGCAACTCCCATGAGCCTAAACCAACATGGCTAGTGGGCAGAGATAATGGGGAATTGTAGTTTAACAGCATGTAGAGGGCACCAAGTTGGCTACCACTGGAGTAAGAATAAAGCTGGGACAATTATTCCTCGCTTCCTGCTTTCATGGGATCCTTCATCTCCCACTTGGGGGGGGGGGGGATATTTAGCAATTTCCAGGGGAGTAGGTGAATTTGTGGGTGGGGAGTCCTACCTGTAAAGTGAAGTGGCTGAGACGTTTCTCCCCATCCCTTCATTCCACCCACTCCCTAAGCCTTCCTGTTGCATCAAGTGGCAACTTGGCTGCCCTCAGCAGTCCAGTGATGTTCTTAGGAGGAAGTTTCCACTGGCATGTCTTTTCATGTCATCCCCAAGGACATTCTTGGGGAGAGGAGAAGAAGACTGCCCTGCTGATGTCAGAAGATCCATGTGTCTTGCATTCCTTGTCATTGCTAAGAGATTTGGGTTTTATGGGATCATTTGCAAGCTCTGGAATATTCCCCCAGTAACCCCACCATAAGCCTTCTCAGTGGTAATGCACCTTTTGACAAATTCCTCCCTCCGGAAAGTCCACATGGTTATCCTTTTAGCATCAGACAGATATTTTTGTTCACCCAACTTCTTCTCATTTAACATGTTATTATTTATTGTAGTTACTTAAACTTATCTTTTAGCTTGTTTTTATAACTGTGAATTTTGCTGAAAGCTCGGCTGAAGGGCAGCATATAATTTTAATTATGACAAAATAAATAAATGTAGAGTGATAGGAAAGTTATATGATGCCCCTTCATTATATTTTATATCTGTTTTCATCTAAGCTGACTTCTACAACTTTCCTTCCATCTGACTTTTATTCTTGTCCCTCAACTCAAGAGCCCTGATGAGAAAAACAACAGAATGAATTTAGGGGTTTGAGGGACTGGCTGGCAGGAACATTATTCAAGGGTCGATTTCTTAAATGATTTCAATTTGCCTTTAACAACTAAATTATAGATACCACTAATAATACTTCTTGCAGGCAATTTTCTTTACTTTCCTCACTGTTAGCTAAAGATGAATTTTTCAGACCTGCGACATAATTATTTGTGAAGGAAATCTGCCTATATTATTATTTTTAAAAATCAATAAAAATGTAAATTAAAAAATGTTTCATATCCAGATGGCATGCATGTGCACACAAGCGCGCGCACACACACACACTTTTTATAAAGGGCATGCAAGTAATCATCAGTTATGAATGATAATGTATGATAACCCAAAAGAAAAACAATGAACATAAACTATATTTCACTACTTGATGCAAAGGTGTATCCCCATCATACCCATTTACTTCTTCTACTAATCTCTTCCTATGCATCTCATTTTCCTAGCAATTGCACATAACAGTTCTTTATTTTTGCCACCTACCTGCATATATGGTACATTCTTGTTTAGATAAGCCCAACTAGATGCTTAGAAAACTAATGTGAATTTTAATCTGTTTCAGTATTTTAACATTTGCATGTTTTAAAGTACTATATATTTTTTTTCTTGGTTTTCTTGTTTTATCTTTTTGTAAACCTCTTTAAGATTTGCTTGTCTGTTTTTTACAACCAAGCAGTGCATAAATGTTATGAAATGAATAAATATATGTAATATGTAATGATAAAACTTGTGAATTTGAATAAAGAAAGTGTAGTCTCTAAATGAGAGTTGTACGATTTGAAAACTATAGTCTTTTCACACTTTAAAAGCTGACAGGTTTATTGTGGCATATGCTTTCATTGACTAGGGCACTTCATTAAATGTGTACAAGTATTATCCTTATTTGGCAGAGGATGGGTGGGCATGTGCACCTTATTTGTATGCTCTTTATCAATACCGTATCTGCATAACTTAGCAGCATTCTGTGCATCCATGTGTGCAAACATATACACCAATTGGACAGCACCAATGTTGACAGTCAGTATGGTGTACTGCATTGGTCTTCACCTGTTGGGTTTGGATCTCTTACTAGGTCACTGTCTGATCTAAGTTGGGGCACTACCATCACACATATATACCATATTTTTCATTCTATAGGACGCACTTTCCCCCCTCCAAAAATGAAGGGGAAATGTGTGTGCGTCCTATGGGGCAAATGCAGGCTTTCGCTGAAGCCTGGAGAGTGAGAGGGGTTGGTGCGCACCGACTCCTCTCGCTCTCCAGGCTTCAGGAAGCTATCCGCAAGCCCTGGGAGCCCGGTGGGAGTTCCCGCTGTGCTTCCTAGGCTTGCGGATAGCAGCCTGCATCCCGAAGCCTAGGGCGCGCTGAGCAGCGCACCCCGGGCTTCGGGCAGATATCCTCAAGCCTGGGGAGCCTGGCAGGAGTTCCCGCTGGGCTCCCAAGGCTTGCAGATAGCAGCCTGTTCTGGGGGCTGGGGTCGGGGGAAGCTCGGGCTTCCCCCGCCCCAGCCCTGTGCCTGGGGGGGAAATAATTTTTTTCCCTTTATTCCCCCCCCCAAAAAAAACCCTAGGTGCGCCCTATGGGCCAGTGTGCCCTAGAGGGCGAAAAATACGGTATATATATGGTTAAAAAAACCTGTAAGAAATGAGTCCCCCAAATGCATGTTTTGGTTTAAACATAGGTCCCAGGTCTGAAAATATTGGAGACTGTTGGTGTAGTGGGTAGGGTTTTGAAGTTTTACCAATGAGATCAATATTGAAATCCCCACTCAGCCATGAAGCTCACTGGATGACCTTGGACCAGCCAAATTCTATCACCAGCTAACCTATTTTGTGAAGGAAAAATCCATGTGCATCAACCAGAGCTCTTTGGAGAATGAGATAGGATGCAAATATAGATAAGCCTTATCTCCGGAAATGAGTGCTCATCTCACCTTACGCACTGACATACTACTGAAACAAACAGAGTTTCATCAGTGTAAAAATGATGAGGGGAGAGCCATCTTGGATCCCCCACCTCTAGAGCTGTGTTGGGACGGGAGAAATACAGCATACAGACAAATTGTTCTAAACAAACAGTCCCTGGTAGATCATAGTGAACACCAGTGAAATCTAAGTGTCTTGGAACACAAAAGGCAAGGAAACAAATTGAAAATTGATCTTGCTGTGGCAATGTAGACTGGAAGAGTGATTTCCTAGCTGTGGTTTTAAACATTTCCCCCTCCCACTTTTCCTCTCTCAGACTTCCCTGCTCTTTTTTAAAAAACTCCTATTGTAAAGCAGAAACAAAGACCTCCGCACTCTGCCATCTCCCTCAATTTCCTAATTTCTTTATCAATATTCAATTAACAAAGACGACTCTTCCCTCAATCAATATAAAGTAAAGGGGAAAGGGAAGAGCTTTTTTTTTTATAATAGTTTTTTTATTTGCTTTTTTCCAGGGTAAAAATACAACATCAGTAACACAACAAAAGCGGTTTTACAGAAAAGAAAAGAAATTATAGAGAGAAAAAAGAAATTCACTTTTTCAGATCAATTTTCATAATCAACCAGACTTCCCCACGTCCTCCATCCCCTGCTTTCCTTACAATAAAAAATAAACAGCAAATTAATACCTTATTTCAGTTGTTTTTGTGTTTTCATTTAGTTATATAATCCATAATTTAAACGTTTCAAAATCTTAAAACTTAGTTTCTATCATTTACCAATTTCAATACTGAAGCGTGTTTTTCCAAAGCACTTAGCAAACTCTCAACATTCATATAACTTATAATGTTTTTGTAAATAGTCCTTAAATTTTTTCCAGTCCTCTTCCACTGCATCTTCTCCCAGATCTCGGATTCTGCCTGTCATTTCGGCTAATTCCATATAGTCAATCAGCTGCGAATGCCATTCTTCCAGCGTAGGTAGTTCCTGTGCCTTCCAATATTTAGCTATAAGAATCCTTGCTGCTGTGGTTGCATATAAGAAGAAAGTTCTATCTTTTTTTAACACTCTCTGGCCCACAATGCCCAGGAGGAAGGCCTCTGGTTTCTTGTAAAAGGTGTATTTAAACACCTTTTTCAACTCATTATAAATCATTTCCCAAAAAGCCTTCACCCTCGGGCATGTCCACCAGAGGTGAAAAAAAGTTCCTTCAGCCTCCTTGCATTTCCAACATTTATTATCAGACAAATGATATATCTTTGCAAGTTTGACTGGGGTCATGTACCACCTGTATACCATTTTCATAATGTTTTCCTTTAAGGCACTACATGCCGTAAATTTCATACCGGTGGTCCACAACCTTTCCCAGTCTTCAGACATAATGTTGTACCCAATGTCTTGTGCCCATTTTATCATTGCTGATTTAACTATCTCATCTTGGGTATTCCATTTAAGCAACAAGTTATACATTCTTGAAAGCACTTTCATCTTAGGTTCAAGTAGTTCTGTCTCTAATTTTGATTTCTCCACCTGGAAACCAATTTTTTTGTCCTTTTTAAAAATCTCTAAAATTTGGGCATAATGAAACCAGTCTCGCACCTTTCCTTTCAATTTTTCAAAACTCTGCAACCTCCAAGTATCAGAAAGGGAAGAGCTTTAAAACTGTAGCAAATAAAGAAAATGTGCTTTTGGTCAATCTTACATGCTAATAGTGAAATCATTTGAATATGTACATCTTTATTTAGCCAAAATGGCCCCGTCCAGGCACAAAGGGGAGCTGTCATGAGATCCCAAAGGTCACTGGGAAAGCACAGATTCCACCATGGATACATTCATGAGTGTCCAGTTTGCAAGTTATATCATAAACTGACAATGCAGAAGTTACTAGCAACACCTTTGCTTCTTCAGGATGAAACAGCATTCCTTTTCCTGTGTGTTGGACATGGTAAGAGTTCTTCGTGGGATGTAATATTAAGGCTGTTTATAAAATGCCTCAAAAGCTAAGCACTAATAAAATCCACATACATTTACAACTGAGAGAAATAATTATGAAGCTCAAGGGGGCACATTTTTAATATGCATTACTATCTCCCTCTCTGAATTCTCAGTGGGATGAAGGGTGGTGTTTTTGAAGAGGGGAGTCTGCCTCATGCTGCAGCTTCTAAAATTCAGACTTTTAATGCATCCTTAACTAATTCAATCATTCATAACATAATATATAAATGTTAGGGCACAGGTAGAAGATATACAAGGTAAAAACAGGCTAATATAATATGCCCCACATTTATACACACATTCTCTCAGTCACCAAGTTCGCACAGACAGTTATTCTTACTTATTAAACACACTTGTGCCTTTACTGCTCTCTAACATGTCATAGTTGACACAAGCAAAACACCTGATAACTTTTCCTCCATGCAATCCACTGTGATGCTGTCCTTCTTTTTACACTCTTCTGAGCAAGACCTAGGAAAATAACTAATGCTATTCGCTATTACTCATGTTAACCCAGCCTGAGGCATAAAGTTGTGTTTGCTCAGATGACATCCAGCAGGTCCCCTCCTTGGCTGAGCAGGGTCTGAAGTCTTGGCCCAACCCACCCATTTCTCAGTGCATGCTTCAAACATATGTCAGATGGGAGTCTGTCATGGCAGAGAGATCAAATGCCCATGGGATACATTTTAATTACAAGGTCATTCTCATTAGAAAGGTCACCAACTTTGAGAGAGCTGGGGCGAGGGAAGATTAATTACACCCCTTTATGTATTAATTTCACCCAGAGTTCATTTATAAGATGAAGGTATAACAAAGGACAGGCATGCACTCAGTTTCCAAACTTTACTTACATTAAGGTTACAGGCAAACTACTTAAATAAGGTGTCAGCAAGCCACAGCCTACATCACAGGGGTGTTAGTGATGGGGAACAGAAAGCTTACAGAGCACATTAAAAGCGCTATATTAAGCAATCCACTCTTGTCATTTGAAGAGATACACATAAAAAGAAAGAATCTCAATTTCTGCTATCAGTAGCAGCAAGAGAGAGAGAGAATTTTCCATTTCTATTTTTGCTGTGACAGGATTAACTGTGCACTGTACATGCTTGTATTTTCTGCATTCCAGCAGGTCTCCCACAAGACAGAAAAGGCAAGTAAAAAGAGTTCATAGATTTTTCAAGCAGGAGAAATCTATGAACCCAGAAGGACAAAATCAGAATGTCTGAATTTGGCTCAGAGCTTTAAGAGACACTCAGCAATCCCATCAGAGAGCATGGGGGAAAGAACTGGTAACCATGGGAAACCATTCTCATCTTAACCTCACTTGGGTAAAGGGGAAAGCGTCTCCAGATTAATAGCTAAAGTACTCGGGGATTAGGGATTAAGGAGAGAATCCTGTTTGCTAGGATTAAGAGGGCTGGGTTCATAGGAAAACTAAGACTAACAATTGCCTTCAAATAAATGGTGCTTTTCATTTATTGAGGAAAAGGTGGGGGGTAATGTTAGTGGGAGAGCATCAAAATCCATCAACGGTTTGGAAAACTAAAGGGATGGGGTCAAAAGACAAAAGCAAATATTCAAGGAAGAAAGAACACCAACATGATTAATGCCACGGCAGATCAAGTTTTATTTTTAATGCCCTTTCCTCAGCATGGGGCACTAAAACTAGATTGTGACGCTTTGTGTTCTAGTTTTGAGGCACGATGCTCTGTGTTGTGTAACCTTCATGAGCAGAAAGTCTTTCATACATTGCCCTGTGATTAAGCCACATTAATGATGCCCCCGAGCAAAATGCAGAAGGTAAGGAGGTTTTTCTGTGCTAGGAGAACCTTTAGAACAAGGGTGAGGAAGCTGTTTCAGAAGGACTACATTTCCTACATTCCAGGGGCCATGTTCTAATGGTGGGTGGGGCCAAGGAAAAAGTGGGTGGAGCAACATATGTAAATTTTACTTTTGTACAGTAGGCTAGTTTCCACACACCCAACAAAGCAAGAGACATTGTCAGAGTTCAAGGACACATTCCAGCCAGACAAGGCTCGAGGAGGGTCTACTGAGGAGTGCGGCCTGGGCAGAAGGTGTGGGGCTGGGGTGGGGGCGTGGCCTGGAAAAAGTCCAGAGGGCCAAACAGAGAAGTCTGGAGGGCCACATTCAGCCCCCAGGTATTTCCCACACATACTTTAGAACAAGGAAGCACTTAACAGACAACTTCACAGCAGCAAATGTTGGCCTGAGCTAGAGCCAAACTCTGAAGCATATTGGCTATTCCAGGTCTCCTCTTGGGATTTTTGCCTATCACACTTGAAGGTGGTAAGAATTTCTACTGGCTTATCTAGTATCTGCTTAGGAATCGGGGATCTTGCTTACATAACAATGAAACTGGTATTTTTAAATACTCTTTACTTGATCACTATTCAGGCCAAACACATAAAATCACAGTTCTGGGTCAGGTCATGTGATAACTCCATCAAAGTCTAGAGAAAACACTGTCTGAACTGTGACAATTCCATCTGGATAATTCAGCTGCAGACATTTTCTGTACTAGATGAGAGAAAGCGCCCTGTTGCAGCTGGGTGCTGAGTGTGTACTGGAGTGTGAGGCAAGGCCCCTAGATTGGCCCAGGGCAAAGGGACCAGGTTTCCAGGGTTTTATAATGCACAGGCAGACACCATGGATACAGGAGACTTAAAATAGTTACCCTCAAACTCATGGAGGGCAACAAGAATGATGTCCCCAGTCCCATGAATGTATGAAGACGGCTCAAGTCTATTCAGAATTTTCAGGCATGGGAAATGAGTTCAAATGAGCCTTTAAATATGCTGACAAAAGCCTGATATCTTAAGCTCTGACCATCAGCTGAGACAGAGGGGAGCCTGAAAAAGTTGTGTTATGGCTAGGAGGTTTTTTATTGTGACACCAGTCAGTACATGACATCTAATTCATCCTCAGCACCGTCAAACAGGGGCTTGATGGATAGCAACTGGCTGTGAGGATTTGATATGTTCATGAAGGGGTTTCAGACTGTTCAGCAGGAAGGCCCAAATTCCTGGTTTTGTGGGCACAGTTAGGCAACATGCCCTCCCACCTGAGAAGAAATGCAGCTTGTTTCCTCTCAGACCATTTGTGGGCAAAGGAGCTATGCATCTCTAAGACAGGCATGTCCACCTGCAGGCACTTGTTCGAGATATCAGAGTTCTCTGTCATGACAGACATCACCCACCTTGCCTTACTTGGCCCTCTCCATCCTTTCTTCCAGAGTTCATCAACTTCTACTTCTAAATGGATTGTCCTCCTCAGAATGGATGGCCTCAGGCCTCCAAGTATTCAGCTAATTGGTTTATTCTGGCATTAGGTGATTTTGTTTCCTACATGCTAATCTCATTAAAATAAGGTACCATTTGCCAAGAGGGGAATTTTTCCTCCAACATGCCTAAAGAATTGCTGGCATGTGTCAGAAAACATCATTCAGGGGCACAATCAAACCGTTGAAGAATTACAGCACCTGCTGTGGTTGTAGAGACCGATACGGGAGAGAAATGTGTTGTTGCAGTAGGAGAAGATGAAGACATCCAGTTGTTCTGATGCAGATGTACCATGGTTTTTCTTCTTTCTGTGCTCCCAGCAGTCATTCCTCCTCTGGTCACTGCTGTGGATACACAATCTGACTGATTGTCTCAAGGCACTACAGTCATTACAAGGGATTCCCACATGACAGGGTTAAATGTTGTCAACCTACATGTCACATTTGCAGACCAACACAGAGTTGTTCTGCCAATGGGGCTGGTGCCTGAAGTACCATAGTGTCCATCCCTGGGGATCATGCCACCTTTCATTCTGTGTATATGACCAAGTCATTGTAGACGTCACTGATACAGGAGTGCAAACATGCCAGGAGTGTAGCCTTAAGAAGGCACATATTTGTCTGAGACTCTTTCTTCCCATGTAATGGCCAAAATTTCCTGACACATTTGGGAGGAAATGAGGTGTCACTCCTGGTGGGTGTAAGTTGCCCACATCTCACAACCATAAAGCAGTGCGCTCAACACACAAGCCAGGTAGACCATCATCTTGGTATTGATCATTAGCATCACAATCTCCCATACTCTTTTGGAGAATAGGCATGGTTAATAGAAGGATAAATGTTCACCTTTTTGACTTGTTAGGATGATACAGATTAGAATCAGACCTTAGTTCTTTTCACATTTTGAATCATATATAAACTGAACATGTTGAGTGTGGGGGGAAACAGGACCACACCTGCTGGCTCTGCCTTCATCTCCTGCAAAACACATGTTGGCTTTTCCACATAATCAGGATTCCTGATTGCATACTAGTTCGGCATATGTTCAGTATATGCATGACTGAAGGTGTGGGAAAGTACACTTTTGCATCTTGTTAAAACCAGGGAGAAGAACATAGATCTATTATAGTGAAGCTAAACCCCAATGCATGTGCTCATCACAACCCCTGACATTTCTATTTACAGTAGCTAGGTCACTATTCCTAGGACACCAGAGATGTGGAAGTGTCCAAACCTGGAACCTGATATGAGGATTATGGAAAATGGCCATTCTTCTCCTGAGACACTTAAAGTGGGATGGAGCGGCATCTGTTGCTGCCATGCTTTGCCACCACTGCTAGCCTTCCTAAACATTTATTCTTTGCAGCTGCTTTCTGGTGGATAGTCTCATACCTAAAGCATACCAGTTTGAAACCAAAAACGTCCAACCCTGCTGTTCTGCTTCAGGGTGACCGCTCCTGCAAAACCAGAGAACTTCTTGATTACTGAATACATCTGATTGCATGTTGGTCTGCAAAAATAACAATGCAAGCACAGAGGGAAGGAAAGTAGTTTGTCTCTGTAGCGTTCCCCAGACCCAAATGAGTCATTCATCTCTGATGACCTACACTACCTCTACCTCTCCCTTGGTCCCAGTGGTGCAAAATATTTAACAGTGAGGCATCAAACCCTGATTGTCAGCAAATAGCTCTGAAATAATCTGGGCAGCCTGCAAGTCCCCAGGATCCATTGTAAGCCCCAGATAAAACATGCCAGCCATATGATGGGATTAAGCTCCTGCTCCACATTGTCGTAAGACGGTAACTAAGTATGAATCCTGGTGACACAGTCTGACAATTCCACTGAAAACCTACACATCCCCAAATGCGCACTTTCCAGTTACAAATAAAGCAATCAAATATTTCTTGAAATTTTTCAGATACACTTTAAACATTGTAATACAGACATTCAGTTAGTATACTGAACACAATTTACACCTGAGTTTAGCATGTAACCAAAATCCCACTTTCAACATAAATTCATTGGATGGGGCTTGGGCAGTTTGCAGTCATTCAAGCTCTGCTCCAGTCTGCCATTTGTGACAGGAATGTGAAAATAAATAAAACAAGGACAGTAAAGCATTTTTCAGATTTCAGAAGTTCTGCATAAATGTTAAATAAGTTTGACAGTCATAAAACAACCAACTCCAGTGTTGGCGCCAGCTGTGGGGGTGGCGGCTTCCGCAGCACACTCTCAATGGGGACCCTCCTTCATTGAGTCCTTCCCCTGGCTGCCAGCTGTTGCTGCTCCTCTGCCTTGTCGTTGCTTCTCCCTGCTCCCTTGCCGTGCAAGGACTATGAGCAAGCAGGCAGTGGCTGCCACTTCTCTTCCTTCTCACCAGTGCTGTTGCTGCTTGCAAAAGAGGGAAAGGAAGGCAAAGAAGCAGATTGCAGTGGTGAAGAGGAGGAGCAGGTCCAGGGGCATCTTGTCAGTGGCGCCCTGCTGAGGTGCCCAGTTGCCCCAACACATTACATTGGCCTTGCCAACTCTAAGATTCTATGATTCTGTGATAATATCATAGAATATGGAAGTGACATCTAGTCCAACCCCCTGCAATGCAGGAATCTCAACTAAATCATACATGACAGATAGTTTATCTAACCTCTGCTTAAAAACCTCCAATGAAGGAGAGTCCACAACATCCCGAGATACATCATTTTGCCCAAGCCTCTTGGGGTAGAGGATGACATCTGATGTTCCCCATTGCACTGCCACTTTTCATCCGGATTGCTATTTAAGATTATTTTAGTTGCTGGCTTAGTGATGGTAAGCATTACGTAGCTTTATTTGTTGTCTTACACTGTCTTAAGCTGTTGTAACCAGCCCTGGTGCTTCTTCATGAAAGGCGGGCTACAAATGCATGTAACAGATAAATAAATATAATGTTGTACAGAACAGGATTTTCAGAAGCCACCACCTAATATTGGATTATCCTTTAAAATGTAGAACTTCTATTAAATGCAATGTTCAAAATTGCTACATGCTATTAAGGCGCTCTGAATTACGACAAAACTAAGCTCTTGAGAATATTTATTGTGCCCTGGCAAAAATTGTGTTAAGAGACATGCTTGAAATGGTGATTTCTTTCTAAAATGAGCAATGCACAAATATCTTTACAGGTAGAACAGCAAAAGTGTGTTGGGCATTAATTGTGAAAATCGAAGATCTGTGAATGTGTATTATTGCTGCCTGGGTGAATTTCAAAAATAGAAAATGCCTGACTGCTACCTTGGGGAAGAATATTGTCCAATTGTTGCTTTTAGAATATAGGGAGAATGCCAAGGCATCTAGTGCACTTTTGGCCGTCCCCTGAACCTGTAATAATAATAATAATAATAATAATAATAATAATAATAATAATAATAATAATAATAATATATTATTTATACCCTGCCCATCTGCCTGAGTTTCCCCAGTTTCCCCAGCCGCACTGGGCGGCTCCCAATCGAGTATTAAAAACAATACAGCATTAAATATTTAAAACTTCCCTAAACAGGGCTGCCTTCAGATGTCTTTTAAAAATAGGATAGTTGTTTATTTCCTTGACATCTGATGAGAGGGTGTTCCACAGGGTGGCCACCACTACTGAGAAGACCCTCTGTCTGGTTCCCTGTAACTTCACTTCTCGCAATGAGGGAACTGCCAGAAGGCCCTGGTGCTGGATCTCAGTGTCCAGGCTGAACGATGGGGGTAGAGACGCTCCTTCAGGTATACAGGACTGAGGCCGTTTAAAAAGATTAAAGATTATTGTTCTACTTGAATTTATTTCATATAGTTTTCTAAGTTTTACATTGCTGAGGAATGTGTCAGCTAGCAAGGATAGATATAGATATAGATGATAGATATTGATAGATATTTTGGTATCAGAGTTGTACATTTGCAATGTAACCAGTGTGTGTGTGTGTGTGTGTGTGTGTGTGTGTGTGTGTGTGTGTGTGTGAAACAGTAAGTTTGTATCACATTACTTCTGCATCTGAGCTATAAGTTGCTAAACTTAAGGACATCCAACAATTTACAGCAATGTATCCAACACATTTTACATTTCACAGGGTGTTTTAACAGCATGTGCTGACTTATAATAAACCTGGAAATGGAACCAATTACCTAGAGAGGTAGGCAGTTCTCCCTTGCGGGGTGTTTTCAAGCGGAAGCTGGCCAGCAACCAACTGGGGATACTCTGACTTTGGATATTTTACAAGAGGTTGGATATGATTGCCTATATGTCTCCCACAAAGCCA
Source organism: Podarcis bocagei (assembly GCF_964188305.1). Lineage (NCBI taxonomy): Eukaryota > Metazoa > Chordata > Lepidosauria > Squamata > Lacertidae > Podarcis > Podarcis bocagei. The sequence continues at coordinate 30,289,676 of NC_138125.1, forward strand.
CCCTATGATTCTGCTCTGTATAATTGTCCTGGGGGGAAATCCCCAGTGGACTACTTTGTTTTATGTTGGGATTTGCATTCATTACTCTAAAATACTGCTTATTGTTCAACTAGCGCTGTTAACCTGATACATACAAGGTTCTGCCTGGGGCAATGGCCATAATAATTTCACCCTGCCCTGAGGAGTCCCTCTCTAGTTTGCTCTAGTCCAGCCTTCTCCAACCTTTAGTCCCCATATGTTGTTGGACAACAACTTCCATCATTCCTGACCATTGGCCATGCTGGGAGGGGCTTTGGGGAGTTGATGTCCAACAACACGTGGGAACCCTAGATTGGGCAACACTACTTTTATCTATTTCGCATATAGCATCTGAGCAGAAAAAACTCACACATATCCACAATGCTGTCTATTACAAGAGACTGTAGGATGAGTATAGCAGCCATCGTACTCCCATGAGAAAGGCATTTGGAGCAAACGAGATGATGCATTTATTTGGATCTAGTGTATCAAATGCTAGAAGCAGCATTCAACTTATGCAAAAACTCTTCTCCAGCTTCTGAGGTTTGGAGTGGGTAGAGAAAACATCCAGATTTCATTGTTAACTTGACATTTACTTAATTGCAATGCCTGACAAAGGAGGAGGAAGTTGGATGATGAATATACTAAGTTAATTATTACAAATAGGTCTATCTGGTAGCATACACACTACAAAACTACCCTAGGAATAGAAAATAAAGATATATACCCTCTGACGAAACAGTGTCAGGACAAGGCTTGTGCCACTGGTAGCTAGGGCTCAGATGATTTTGTGTGTGACAGAGAGAATTCAGGTATCTGAAATTCCAATAAGCTGCCATTTTAATGATGGATGCCATTCCTCACCCCATCTTCATGTTCCAGAACAATGTTGTGTACAGGGCATTTTGAAGTAAAGAAAGTGGAAGATAAACCACTGAAAAGAAAACATCAGTGTTGCTACATAGAATGAAAGAATGTGTTGTCACCTCTGTTAACAGTAGCCCCACCCCCAATGAGAATGGTACCACAGCCATCCCCCCAAAATTCAGCAAATATGACATTTTGGGGGTTGCCACTATGGCTAAGCACACGAAAGGTGCCTGGGCTAATGGTATTGATGTACTTGCAAGGTAACTAGGTAAAGGTGGAAGGTCAGGTTTGTAATATACTATTCCTAGACAACCTAGATTCTAGATTGCAGTGGCTATATACGGCCCAGTGACTCTTAGGCCAATATGGCCTACTCCTATTCCTTTCTGTGCCTGAAGAAAGCTCTCTAAAACCTAGTCATTTAGGCGCAGTAAATGGTAGCTCACTAAGCTATGCTCTAGCTGTTATTCTGGAACATCTGCCTCAAACCCTGGAGTTCCTTACATACAACAACCATGTGTTTGTCAGGACCCATTTTCCCATATTCCCTATTCATGTCATAAAGAGTCCTTAATTTTGAATGCAAATTAGCCAACAACAATATAGGTTGCATTGGGGGCCGGCGGGGGGTGGAGCCATTTGTAGATGAGACAGAGTGGTGGACATTCATTTCAGAAAGGTAATTTAATACACTGCCAAGCAAACAGAGAAATCCCTACAATACCATATCTTCAATGCTGTAATTGATTGTTTTTGTTTGTTTGTTTGTTTGTTTGTTTGTTTGTTTACTGACCTGCCTTAGCAACTCACGGGTTATGAAAGGAACCGAAATATTTTTGATTCCACCTAGCAGAAGACAATGAATCCACATTTTGGCAAAGTTCTGCTTACAAAGGAATACGACTTTGGCATAACTCTGAAACGTCTTATTCTTGTTAGAGAAACTGCAAAGGGGGATTATATGGGATTACTGCTGGAAAGACCTGCCAGGATTTTCTTTTTCTTTTTTGGTGGTGCTGTACAACCCATCTTCCTCTCTACTCCTTATACATTTTGGATACCTTGTGCAGCTGCTTGTTAAAAGAACATTGCTGCTGCAGTGGAGGGGCTGAAAGCCACCATTTTAAACAAAGGAGTTGCAAACGACCAAGTCCATACACCAGGTTTCCCCTGGGAATAGCCTGGAGGTTTATCTCCCAAACCACATGACCTCCTGGAACCTCTGGACAAGAGAGATAACACACTCATACGCGTGCATACCAAGGGACCCAGGGGGCATTTTGTTTAATCCTAGGACAAAGCTTATTGGGAATAAGGGCTGGTAGCGTTAATAAAAAAATAAAAAATAAAGGCTTGATTTTTAAAAAAATACTTAATACACATTTAAGCTCCTTGAACAAACTGCCAACTCATCATGTCACTCAGAACATAGTAAATCCATTGCAGGGCTGACTTTTCCACTGCTGTTAACACAGAGAAGGAGAAACCACGCATATACACAGCTCTCTCCTATGATAATGTGGCTTCTGCCCAGAAAGCATGCAGCCATTTTTCTATTTATAAAGAAAGTAAACAAAGAGCTAGGTGCTAAATGAGCCATCCTGCAGAGGGCTCGCAATTGTCATCCCAGGTTGTGCAAAACCTACATACATTATTCACATGGCACCAACAAACTGCGTTGTATGTACATGAGCATGCACAGACTGGTGAGGAGGGGATTTTGTTTATTGCACACTGAGCTTCTGGTGAGCTTGTCAGCTACCAAAACAAATCCATATCACCAAAACAATTCTACACTACCACTCCACGGCCTCACCCACAGCAAACAAATGATTTTGTCATGTATTACATTTTAAGCAACGCTTGGATCCAAGTCCTGGATAATCACAGTACTTAGTGTTTCAGGAGAGTGGTCTAAGCTCCAAAGGCCTGAATCATTACTGTATTATTCCTTTTTTAACACCCGTGCAATTCCAACTGATTTCCATATAGCTTCATGGTGTAAAACTAGGAAACTACAGTGATAGATCAAATCCAGTGACCTGAAATTCCCCTATAATAACAGGCAGATATCCTCCCCCCCACACACACACACCCAATCGCTCTCTTTTTGTAACATGGAAGAGAGATAAGCTCTGACTTGCCCTGCGTCACATTGTACATCAGTGAAGAGGCCAGGAATAGAATCTTTGGAAGAAATTGCACACCCGGGCTTCATCCAAGTGGCCAACACCTTTCCATTTCCCTCAAGCTGTGGAGCAGAAGATGCAGCCCATCTAACTGTTAGATAAAGCGTCCTGAACATTAATTCACTGGCTGTCAGAATCCAAATTTTCACGATCTCTGGTCAAAGTTCACATCCGTGCTTCAGAATCCCAATTCGTCTATCAGAGCCTTACGTGGGAACGGTGTATGCCAGATTGCAATGTCTTAGAAGCCCAGCTGCCATCAACAGACAGTAAGCATGGTAACTTCATAATCATGTAATACCAGCTGGGTAGTATTTAATGGGTACAGATAAAATAGGCAGGGGGGGGACACAAAATTAACATACGTTGCAGAAATGGTTACATATGAATTCGGGATGGCAAATAAAAGACACCTCTTCCAGCGAGATTTATTTTTCTCATTCCAAACTGGCCGCCTTCTTTTTCCTGGGCCACCCTTTGTTTGGGACTTGTTTCAAGATTGGATGAAAAATCCTCTCTTCAATCTTCCTAAGCACTTTGCATATTAGCAAGTTTGTGGTGGAGGAAGCTCTGCTAAGGTTTGCCTTTATTTTAAAATTCCTATATATTTGACAAACAGCACCATGGTAGGCACAGTGCTCGTTCTCGTAATAAGCATAAAATCACAGAACCACAGAAGGCACAGGAAAGCAGAGTTAGCTTTAATGTCTGGGAAGCCCCAGCCTATGTATTCCCTGACGCCCATTTACTATTCCTTTGTCAAGCCTAATTTTAAATGCAGTAAGTGATGGGATTCCACTATTTCCCTTGGGAGATTAATCCACACAGTCCAATAGATTTTACTGTCAGGAAACTTTTATCCAGTTTAAATTCCATGCTTCTTCATTTTACATAGGAGAGGGTTTTTGTGGGGAGATCTCTTTCCCAGAGAGAAAGGCACCGATGTCTGATGGCGGGTACAATTAATTAGCTTTCGTATTATGAAGAACAGGGACAATGTGTCACGTTTCACCACTTGAGGCAAAACGGGAAGTACTGCTCTGCTCTACCACTGCCACTGCCACTGCTGCCTGCACCAGCATCAGTGCTGAGTTCGGGTGAGATGTCACCAATTTGGAGTGCAATCTCACTCGATGGCCCTTGTGGTCTATTCCAACTCTATGATTCTATGAAATCATACAGGATCTCACACACTCCATGAGATCTTGTGCAATTTTCAGCAATATCTTGCTGGGAATCTGTGTGATCGCACCCAAAACCTGCACTGGTGCTAGCACTGCATCTCTGCCAGTGGTGGAGGTGGCAGGGCAAGCAGGTCACCAGGGGGACATGCCTTCAGGGGCTTCTGTCACCTGAGGCAGTGACCTCATCCCCACCTAATGGCTGTACTGGCCCTGCAGAAGAATCTGCAAGGGGAGAAACCTAGACAACCAGGTGTGGATAACTCATGTGATTCTCCATAGATTAGACTGGAGTTCTCACTGGTTTAGGAGAGGAACCATTATTGACATCATAAACGTATTATGTTCTTCAGGGTTGGAGAAAAGAAGCACTTTTTTAAAGTGTTAAAAAATGTTAATGGGGGCCTGAGATTCCTGTAACTCCCATCAATGTACTCCCAGGAGGTATAGTATAGTATAGGCCAGCAGTCGAGCTGTCAATGACTGGATCTTTTCCCTATGGCACATCAGAGTCTATAAGATGTAATTGCTAAAAGGTTGCAGCCACTGCAGACTTTTTGCTCCCACACACCACCCAACTCTACATTGCTGGCACAACAGATGATCATAGCACATGCACAACTGCATTCCACACTGTGTTCACCACTGCCAAGCTAACTGGATACAAACTGCATTTTCCAAGAAACCAAACACAGTGCACCAAATAACAGGAAATCGTTATATGTCCAAACACTGAAGAAAATACATTTTGCTCCCTTGCTGCCAAAGAATAACAAGTTGCATTTCTTGCACTGTAATTTGATCATCCAGAAAGACTCTACAAACTATCTCCACCTTGTGAAGAATGTATTTTGGACGCTTTTATACCCCAAGTTTTCGCATTGTTCCATGGCAATACTTCCACAGGTTAAGTGTACAGTGTGTAGGGGGGAATACTATCTTCATAACTCAACATCTCTTAAAATCATTGGATGCCCTCTAGTTCTTATTATATTGCTGGCAAGCATAAATACCAGGTCCCAAATCCCTTCTTCCAGACGGTTCACTGTTTTATATAATTCTCTGTGATTTAGATACCCCATCATAGCATAAACTTCCTCAGCTCCTTCCTTCCTTTTTTCACTGCAGGGTCCTAATTTGTCAAGTCCCTGTTCTCCAGAACATAGCAAGAAATGTCCAAGGGGTGGAGTCTGAAGTTTCTAATCCTTTCCCTCAGAAGAACTAACACTTTCATCAGTGGAGGGCAGCATCTTTGAAATCTGAGATCACAGTTCTCTATAAAAACAAGCAAGCAAGCGAAGAACAAGGGGGAAGCAGTGCAAAGAAGGCAATGTTAATTACAATCAAGATTGCAATCTAATAGAAGTCAGTTATTCCAAAATCATGCTTCCCAAAGAATCTATATTTCAGCTACATCCCAGAGATGTATAAAGGGAATGAAGGGGGACCACGGTTCAGTCGGCAGCACGTGCATTGCATCTTCAGTTTAAAAAATAATAATTACGTAACAGGTGATGTGGAAAAACCTCCACCTGGAACCCTGGAAACCCATCAAACGGATAGGTAAACATTTTGACCAGTCCCACATTAAGGGCATATAGGGCCTAAGGCAAATAGGAGGGAAGAGCTGAAGTCAGAAGTGGGAACACATCGGATATGAGGTAAACAGTAATGAGAACATTCCCAGAAAGAGGGAAAGAATTACAGAATTGCAAAGTTGGAAGGGATCATCTAGTCCAACCCACTGCAAGGCAGGAAACGGGTCCTGGAAATGATGTGAACCTAAGGCTACAGCTCTATTTGCCTGGTGGCTGATAAACTACAGTTTAATTGATAATTACATTTATATACCACTTTTTCATCTGAGAAGCTCAATGTGGTACACACAGTTCTCCCCTTCCCATTTTATCCTCACAACAACCCTGTGAGGTAGGTTAGGTTGAGAGACAGTGACTGGCCTAAGATCAACTAGAGATGACTAAGTGGGGTTTTGAACCCTTGTCTTCCGGGTCATCGTCCAACTCTCTGACCGTTATACCACAGACAGCTTCCTGTGTTAGTAAGGTAAGATTAGATATACCAGTCCTTGGGGAAGAGTTCACAATCAAAAGAAACTCTTGAATACTTGATTTTCTTTAATTCCCTTTTCAAAATTAAGCTGAATATATTCCATAATGCTGTTCCACTTGTACCATATAAGCCTGCTGTAGACCAGTGCATGTGCTGGCAAATACATTATAATCACTAAACTGCAAATGACATCGCCTGCTGCAGCTACAGCATCTTAAATCATCTGCACTTTATGCCAGATAAAATTAAGATATATCATTGGAAGAACCCGAAAGAAGTATGCAATTCATTATAATAATTCAGGACTTAGTGTTTCACCCATGTGTAAAATGAAGGACCCAGCCAGTCCTTAATTTGATTTTAAGGTTCTAGTGACATCTCTGCCACGAATCTTCAAGGTGTGTTTGGAAAACCACTTAATTTATTTGAATCTTATTTCTCCCATAAAACCTCAGTATTGTGTCTTGGGATCTAAAAATAACGCCAGTAAACTCCAAATATTTTCTGCCACTGGCCTTTAAAGTTGCACTGCATCCTTTTTCGAATAGAAGTTCAGTTGTTTGCCCCAGAATGCCAGCTGAATTCTGTTTTGCATAGTTTTATCCCGACACCATTTTTTCCCTCATGAAATTTCAAACTGACAGCTTTCAAGGTTCTTTATTTTAAAGGTCCGCTTGAAGACTGCTTAAAAACTTCCAGTACTTACTTCAGAGACGGCTGGATCTCATAGTCTAGCAAGCACTTTGGAAAAGCTGTACGGCGGAAGCTATGCAAATGTCAGTTATTCATTACTCATTAATATAATCATGATTTAACACCCTTACTTCCCCTGCTCTTCCCCCCAATTGCTTTTTAAAATGCAAATATGCATTTAAAAACCCTTCCACTTCTTTTCATAAAAGTGGCTGAAAAGCAAAGCAATCTTTTACCCAACTGAACAAAACTACTAGTAGGGAAAGAATCGAAATCTCAAGGGGGGGGGGTGAGAGAGAAACAATTAAAAAGAAAATGAGGGAAACCTTTTAGCAAAATGTCTAAGTTACTCCTTGATGCTTGTAGGCAAGTGGTAAAATACCAAGCACGAAATCAAAATAATTTTGACTTTTTGACACAGAATTACAGCATTTCAGAATTGGAACAGATCTTGGAGATTACCTTCTCAAAGCAGGTTCAGCTGTGCAGGATGCAACTACAGTATCTCTGACATATGAATGTCCAGTCTCTGCTTAACCCTTCATTGAGAGGTATGACCAAATGCAGCCCAGCAGCACAGGGGGAAACAAATTTTGCATCCATCTTCAAAACTTTGTGCGACAGGCATTCCTCATGAAAAGGTCTGAATTCCCTTGTGGTGGATATGAGGTTCCTATCCTAAACTGACTGAAGTACCAGTATGTTTTTATTCTTACAGCTTTTGGAGCTAATTCAACCCCTTGGAAAGATGCAGAAGACCCACATGCAGCTAAGCCGTAAAGGTCAAAGTGACACCACAAAAGTATGCTTATGGTTGTTAGGTACTCATAATGTCTACAGGTGCTTAGACCAGAATCTGCTGCCCTAGCTGACCCACCATAGAATACTCTGGTGATACCAACAAATACAAGGGGAGAGAATCAAGAAGTTCTGCAACCACACAGCAGACATTAGTACAAGTGGTACTTGTCAGCATCGCCCTAGAGCCAGTGCGCCAACTGGACTCGTGTACCTCAACCCCGACTGGGCTAGGCGAGCTGGGAAGCACCGCCAGAGACCTCCTTCTCACAGGAAACGGTCACAGTGCTGTGGACTCACGGCTCAGAGCTGAGAGCACCGGATTCACTGTCTCAATAATACAGTCGTTGCGCAGCAGAGTTTTGCAGAGTCTTGCAGAGTATAAACCACTCGGAGAGCAGCTCTGTAGCATATCTTCCTTTTATTCTGTAACTACAACTATGATACAAAACTATATACAGAGCTGGATATTCTAAGCATAAATCAATGCTACACTGAGAGTCTGCAGCTGCACTTAGCAGCAATCTTATCTCTAGAATCTCTGACACTCTCACTTTCTCCGATACACTGACTGACTGTCTCTCACTCACACAGACAGATTGATATGTTGCTGGGCAGAATAAGTAGATAGGCAGGACACGCCTCCGCCTCTCTGGAGAGTCAGCAGAGACCATCAGGAGATCATCAGGAGATTCTTGGGTATGGGAGGGGTGAAATCTCCTCATCACCTGCTTGTTTTTACTCATGGATGACTCTAGGTAAAACTGGTTTCATGTTTCCATCACACGACCTACCGTAATCTAAAACGAGTCCCATCAGCTGCATAAAACCAGTCCCCTGGCATTTGAAGCAGCCCATTTCCATACTTTTAATATTACTTAACGATATGCACAGCACAGCTGGCGATACCTCCAAAGACTGTTTAAAACCTACTGTACATCTAACATAAAGCAACTTGCCTCAGATCTGCCATAACCTATTCAATAAAAAGGGAGGGGGGAAACGTCAAGAGAGACACGTGCTAGGTCATCTGAGACTCCCCTTTTACAGCTGTATCCCTTTCCTCTTCTATCAATTGATGAAGATGATCATCCAAATGTCATAGACCAAATGGAGCAAACAGCACGCAGACCTAGTGGTGGGAGGAAAAGATCCTTAAATAAGAGACATGGGGGAATGATTAATGGACTTCAATGTCTGTACACTAATGCGCAAAGCATGGGAAATAAACAAGATGAGCTTGAGCTCTTGGTACAGCAAACTAAATATGACATAATAGGCATCACTGAAACCTGGTGGGATAAGTCCCACGATTGGAATGTAATAATGGGGGGATACAATCTATTTCGGAGAAACAGACCAGACAAGAAAGGAGGAGGAGTGGCGTTATATGTCAGGGATGTGTATACCTGTGAAGAGATCCAAGATTTAGAACCTCAAAGCCAAAGTGAGAGCATTTGGGTCAAAATTAAGGGGAGAGAAGAATAACAGAGACCTCATTGTGGGAGTTTACTATAGATCCCCAAGCCAAACGGAGGACATAGATGATGCCTTCCTGGAGCAGATGGCCAAGCATGCAAAAGGAAGGGAGATAGTAGTAATGGGGGACTTCAATTACCCGGATATTTGTTGGATGTCAAACTCAGCCAAGAGCATAAGGTCAAACAGATTCCTCACTGGCCTTGCAGACAACTTCATTGTCCAGAAAGTGGGAGAAGCAACAAGAGGAACAGCCATTTTAGATCTGGTCCTAACCAATGTTGATGAGCTGGTTAGTGGGGTAGAAGTGGAAGGATCATTAGGTGCGAGTGATCATGCTCTTCTGAAATTTACTATACAGCGGAAAGGAGCAGCCAAGCATACTAGGACTCAATTTCTTGACTTTAAGAAAGCCGACTTCATAAAACTGAGGGAAGTGCTGGGTGAGATCCCATGGACAGTAATACTAAAAGGAAAGGGAGTTCATGATGGCTGGGAGTTTGTTAAGAGGGAGATAGTAAAAGCACAATGTCAGGCAATACCAATGAGAAGGAAACATGGAAGGTGCCTAAAGAAGCCAGGGTGGCTATCTAAAGAACTTTTAACTGAGTTAAGATTAAAAAAGGATGTGTACAAAAAATGGAAAAGGGGGGAAACCACCAAAGAGGAATTCAAACAAATAGCCAGCACGTGTAGACACAAAGTCAGAAAAGCTAAAGCACAGAATGAACTCAGGCTTGCTAGAGAGGTTAAAAGCAACAAAAAAGGTTTTTATGGGTATGTTCGTAGCAAAAGGAAGAACAAAGAAACAGTGGGGTCACTCAGCGGAGAAGATGGTGAAATGCAAACAGGGGACACAGAAAGGGCTGAACTCCTCAATGCCTTCTTTGCCTCAGTCTTCTCCGATAAAGAAAACAATGCCCGACCTGAAGAATTTGGAGCAAATGATTCAGCAGAGGAAACACAGCCCAGAATAACTAAGGAGATAGTACAAGAATACTTGGCTAGTTTAGATGTATTCAAGTCTCCAGGGCCAGATGAACTGCATCCAAGAGTATTAAAAGAACTGGCAAATGTGATCTCAGAACCACTGGCAGTGATCTTTGAGAATTCCTGGAGAACAGGCGAAGTCCCGGCAGACTGGAGGAGGGCAAATGTTGTCCCTATTTTCAAAAAGGGGAAAAGAGAGGACCCAAATAATTACCGCCCAGTCAGTCTGACATCAATACCAGGGAAGATTCTGGAGCAGATCATTAAGAAAACAGTCTGTGAGCACCTAGAAAGGAATGCTGTGATCACCAATAGTCAGCATGGATTTCTGAAAAATAAGTCATGTCAGACTAACCTGATCTCATTTTTTGACAGAATTACAAGCCTGGTAGATGAAGGGAACTCAGTGGATATAGCCTATCTTGATTTCAGTAAGGCATTTGACAAGGTGCCCCATGATATTCTTGTAAAGAAGCTGGTAAAATGCGGTCTTGACTATGCTACCACTCAGTGGATTTGTAACTGGCTGACTGACCGAACCCAAAGGGTGCTCATCAATGGTTCCTCTTCATCCTGGAGAAGAGTGACTAGTGGGGTGCCACAGGGTTCTGTCTTGGGCCCGATCTTATTCAACATCTTTATCAACGACTTGGATGATGGACTCAAGGGCATCCTGATCAAATTTGCAGATGACACCAAACTGGGAGGGGTGGCTAACACCCCAGAGGACAGGATCACACTTCAAAACGACCTTGACAGATTAGAAAACTGGGCCAAAACAAACAAGATGAATTTTAACAGGGAGAAATGTAAAGTATTGCACTTGGGCAAAAAAAATGAGAGGCACAAATACAAGATGGGTGACACCTGGCTTGAGAGCAGTACATGTGAAAAGGATCTAGGAGTCTTGGTTGACCACAAACTTGACATGAGCCAACAGTGTGACGCGGCAGCTAAAAAAGCCAATGCAATTCTGGGCCTCATCAATAGGAGTATAGCATCTAGATCAAGGGACGTAATAGTGCCACTGTATTCTGCTCTGGTCAGACCTCACCTGGAGTACTGTGTCCAGTTCTGGGCACCACAATTCAAGAAGGACACTGACAAACTGGAACGTGTCCAGAGGAGGGCAACCAAAATGGTCAAAGGCCTGGAAACAATGCCTTATGAGGAACGGCTAAGGGAGCTGGGCATGTTTAGCCTGGAGAAGAGGAGGTTAAGGGGTGATATGATAGCCATGTTCAAATATATAAAAGGATGTCACATAGAGGAGGGAGAAAGGTTGTTTTCTGCTGCTCCAGAGAAGCGGACACGGAGCAATGGAGCCAAACTACAAGAAAGAAGATTCCACCTAAACATTAGGAAGAACTTCCTGACAGTAAGAGCTGTTCGACAGTGGAATTTGCTGCCAAGGAGTGTGGTGGAGTCTCCTACTTTGGAGGTCTTTAAACAGAGGCTTGACAACCATATGTCAGGAGTGCTCTGATGGTGTTTCCTGCTTGGCAGGGGGTTGAACTCGATGGCCCTTGTGGTCTCTTCCAACTCTATGATTCTATGATTCTATGATTCTATGATTCTATGACTGATATCCACCACTAAATATTTATAACACAGTTATAATATTTAGTTGAAGTTCATAACGTCTCAGCACAACCTTGTTTTCTGGCAGTGCTGATGGGTGAAATGGATCACCACCACCCTTGCAAATAATTATATCACATCTCCTAGACCCTGCAGAACATTGACTTCAAACATCAGCTGTTTGAGAACTATAGAAGCTGTCCCTGACTGCAGAAAGTTGAAATATGCATTTCACCTCTAGTAAGTCAGTAAGTAAATTTTTAATTATACCCCGCCCTCCCCAGCCAAGGCGGCTAACATCAAATATCAAATACATTAAAACACAATCAAACAATTGATTAAAATACAGCTTAATACATTCCCACGATTGGAATGTAATAATGGGGGGATACAATCTATTTCGGAGAAACAGACCAGACAAGAAAGGAGGAGGAGTGGCGTTATATGTCAGGGATGTGTATACCTGTGAAGAGATCCAAGATTTAGAACCTCAAAGCCAAAGTGAGAGCATTTGGGTCAAAATTAAGGGGAGAGAAGAATAACAGAGACCTCATTGTGGGAGTTTACTATAGATCCCCAAGCCAAATGGAGGACATAGATGATGCCTTCCTGGAGCAGATGGCCAAGCATGCAAAAGGAAGGGAGATAGTAGTAATGGGGGACTTCAATTACCCGGATATTTGTTGGATGTCAAACTCAGCCAAGAGCATAAGGTCAAACAGATTCCTCACTGGCCTTGCAGACAACTTCATTGTCCAGAAAGTGGGAGAAGCAACAAGAGGAACAGCCATTTTAGATCTGGTCCTAACCAATGTTGATGAGCTGGTTAGTGGGGTAGAAGTGGAAGGATCATTAGGTGCGAGTGATCATGCTCTTCTGAAATTTACTATACAGCGGAAAGGAGCAGCCAAGCATACTAGGACTCAATTTCTTGACTTTAAGAAAGCCGACTTCATAAAACTGAGGGAAGTGCTGGGTGAGATCCCATGGACAGTAATACTAAAAGGAAAGGGAGTTCATGATGGCTGGGAGTTTGTTAAGAGGGAGATAGTAAAAGCACAATGTCAGGCAATACCAATGAGAAGGAAACATGGAAGGTGCCTAAAGAAGCCAGGGTGGCTATCTAAAGAACTTTTAACTGAGTTAAGATTAAAAAAGGATGTGTACAAAAAATGGAAAAGGGGGGAAACCACCAAAGAGGAATTCAAACAAATAGCCAGCACGTGTAGACACAAAGTCAGAAAAGCTAAAGCACAGAATGAACTCAGGCTTGCTAGAGAGGTTAAAAGCAACAAAAAAGGTTTTTATGGGTATGTTCGTAGCAAAAGGAAGAACAAAGAAACAGTGGGGTCACTCAGCGGAGAAGATGGTGAAATGCAAACAGGGGACACAGAAAGGGCTGAACTCCTCAATGCCTTCTTTGCCTCAGTCTTCTCCGATAAAGAAAACAATGCCCGACCTGAAGAATTTGGAGCAAATGATTCAGCAGAGGAAACACAGCCCAGAATAACTAAGGAGATAGTACAAGAATACTTGGCTAGTTTAGATGTATTCAAGTCTCCAGGGCCAGATGAACTGCATCCAAGAGTATTAAAAGAACTGGCAAATGTGATCTCAGAACCACTGGCAGTGATCTTTGAGAATTCCTGGAGAACAGGCGAAGTCCCGGCAGACTGGAGGAGGGCAAATGTTGTCCCTATTTTCAAAAAGGGGAAAAGAGAGGACCCAAATAATTACCGCCCAGTCAGTCTGACATCAATACCAGGGAAGATTCTGGAGCAGATCATTAAGAAAACAGTCTGTGAGCACCTAGAAAGGAATGCTGTGATCACCAATAGTCAGCATGGATTTCTGAAAAATAAGTCATGTCAGACTAACCTGATCTCGTTTTTTGACAGAATTACAAGCCTGGTAGATGAAGGGAACTCAGTGGATATAGCCTATCTTGATTTCAGTAAGGCATTTGACAAGGTGCCCCATGATATTCTTGTAAAGAAACTGGTAAAATGCGGTCTTGACTATGCTACCACTCAGTGGATTTGTAACTGGCTGACTGACCGAACCCAAAGGGTGCTCATCAATGGTTCCTCTTCATCCTGGAGAAGAGTGACTAGTGGGGTGCCACAGGGTTCTGTCTTGGGCCCGATCTTATTCAACATCTTTATCAACGACTTGGATGATGGACTCAAGGGCATCCTGATCAAATTTGCAGATGACACCAAACTGGGAGGGGTGGCTAACACCCCAGAGGACAGGATCACACTTCAAAACGACCTTGACAGATTAGAAAACTGGGCCAAAACAAACAAGATGAATTTTAACAGGGAGAAATGTAAAGTATTGCACTTGGGCAAAAAAAAATGAGAGGCACAAATACAAGATGGGTGACACCTGGCTTGAGAGCAGTACATGTGAAAAGGATCTAGGAGTCTTGGTTGACCACAAACTTGACATGAGCCAACAGTGTGACGCGGCAGCTAAAAAAGCCAATGCAATTCTGGGCCTCATCAATAGGAGTATAGCATCTAGATCAAGGGACGTAATAGTGCCACTGTATTCTGCTCTGGTCAGACCTCACCTGGAGTACTGTGTCCAGTTCTGGGCACCACAATTCAAGAAGGACACTGACAAACTGGAACGTGTCCAGAGGAGGGCAACCAAAATGGTCAAAGGCCTGGAAACAATGCCTTATGAGGAACGGCTAAGGGAGCTGGGCATGTTTAGCCTGGAGAAGAGGAGGTTAAGGGGTGATATGATAGCCATGTTCAAATATATAAAAGGATGTCACATAGAGGAGGGAGAAAGGTTGTTTTCTGCTGCTCCAGAGAAGCGGACACGGAGCAATGGAGCCAAACTACAAGAAAGAAGATTCCACCTAAACATTAGGAAGAACTTCCTGACAGTAAGAGCTGTTCGACAGTGGAATTTGCTGCCAAGGAGTGTGGTGGAGTCTCCTACTTTGGAGGTCTTTAAACAGAGGCTTGACAACCATATGTCAGGAGTGCTCTGATGGTGTTTCCTGCTTGGCAGGGGGTTGAACTCGATGGCCCTTGTGGTCTCTTCCAACTCTATGATTCTATGATTCTATGATTCTATGATTCTATGACTGATATCCACCACTAAATATTTATAACACAGTTATAATATTTAGTTGAAGTTCATAACGTCTCAGCACAACCTTGTTTTCTGGCAGTGCTGATGGGTGAAATGGATCACCACCACCCTTGCAAATAATTATATCACATCTCCTAGACCCTGCAGAACATTGACTTCAAACATCAGCTGTTTGAGAACTATAGAAGCTGTCCCTGACTGCAGAAAGTTGAAATATGCATTTCACCTCTAGTAAGTCAGTAAGTAAATTTTTAATTATACCCCGCCCTCCCCAGCCAAGGCGGCTAACATCAAATATCAAATACATTAAAACACAATCAAACAATTGATTAAAATACAGCTTAAAAAATAGAATCAGGATACAACTAAATGACTGCCCATGAATTACAACCACAGGGGTCTGGAACCTCAAGTATTCATCAGGGCCAGCTATCCATGTTGGTTCCACATGAGCTGATAAAAGGGCCAAATAGGTAAATTACAGGGCACCATAAAGGGGGGTCAAACTGGGCCCGGACCAAAGGCCAGGCAGAACAGCTCTGTCTTGCAGGCCCTGCGGAAGGATGTCAAGTCCCTCTGAGATCTTTGGTCCATTATTCAGTGGGCCAGAATGGTGTAGTGAGCAAAGCCAATGTGGTACTGTCCACATGTTTTGGGGGCTATATTTCTCATCAGCTCCACCCAGCATAATCAATATCTGGAATTGCAGGTACTGTAGGCCAACAGTATCTGGAAGACATCATGAGGGTTACTGCAGGAGTAGAGTGTTGGAATTTGACTAGGGAAGCCTGGATTCAAGTCCCTCCTCGGACATAATCTTTGATCAGTCACCCTCAACCTAACAAATCAATATTAAAAAGGGTGGACCATGTGTCCATATCCACTATGAGCTTCTTGGAGAAGGGATGGGATATATATGCAATGAGAATAAATAAAAAAGATCTATATGAAACATTTCAATATGATAGATATAAACTATAACATTCAAATAAAAAATATCTACAACAAAGGATCCTGCCAGGCCCCTCAAACAGCAATTTACTTTGATCGTGATACTGCCAAACAATGCCTTGTGTTTTTATAGCAATGTGTATGCTGTCAAGTAGTCATTGGCAGGAGGAGACTTTGCACACATATAGGAACAAATTCAGTTGTGAAAGCAGTGATTTGGGGGAGTTCCTTACCTGTGGGAAGCAAGCTAGCAGACCAGCTGTAGCCATTTTAGTGCCTATAAGGGACTTTTGGAGATGTGCTCCTAAAAAGGCTTTCCCAACAGCACCTCGAAATTGTAAACAAAGCTTCAGTACAAACAGCACATGTTCCTCCATGCACACACACACACACACATACACACACACACACACACACACACACACTCCAAGTTTTAACAACAGATATGCCTGCCAACTAAGATTCCAATTCATGCATCTGATGTAGTGGGCTTGAGTCCACAATAGCTTTTGTGCCACAATAAATTTGTTCATCTTTATGGTGCCCTAAACTCTTTGATTGTTTTAACAGAAATGTTTCTTCGACTGACTATATATCATGAGTGTGTTAAAAGAACTGAGCTAAAGCAAACGCAAATTAGAAAACTGCTCGGTCTTCTTTTTCATTGCCTCCACAATCATACTGCTGGCAGTGCTGCCGTTTATTTAATGCCAGCCAACCTGGACAGATGCCTGTTGGGTTTCTTATCCTGTTTGTTCTTTAAACACTGCTTATTCAGTTATTAATATTTAACACTGACATTACTGCTTTGACTTCCCACAGAGCAGCTTTTAGCCTATAGGTATTTAATGGTCCTGAAATGGGAGATCTCCGGAGAAAAGGAAGACTGCTTGAGATAGCAGTCCTGGGCACTCCAAAGGGATGTGCTTGATGCTCTAAATTCACCCTGCCCCAACGTGGGTCATAGTTGCACTGAACTTTTAGCAGTGGAGGAAGTAATTCATCAAACAGAGGATTCTCTGCCCCTGCTCAGGTCCTGTTTGCAGTGTCTCAGCATCATCTATACTGAACATGTATCACGTGTTGCTCCCCTTCCATTTGTTATGAGGGAAGAAAAAGGGGAAAGAGCACTGGTTGTTGTAGATCCAGCTGGTGGAAGGCTTCTCCACAATGTTTTGTGGTCCTGTCTCTTTTTCTGCTTTTAGATGTAGCAGTCATTAAGCCACACACCGGCACAAACTCTTTTGTATTGTGCTACAATCCACAGCAGTCATTTTGTGATTGACCTCATGGAACCTTCTCAAATTTGGCAATCCTTGCTGTGTGCAGGTAGCAAATTGTCAAATATGTAACATATGTCTACACTGGTTATGGAAACTTTCATTGGCACACTTTAATCAGTTCGGAGGAAACAGGTTATTGAAACTACAGAGAAGGAGATGACCTCTGAATACAGACCTGCATTTAAAACAACACCCTATATAGCACAAGAAATCCTTGCCTAGAAATGTTAGGTTTCTTAATTTAGGGAGGTTTGCCCATTCAGGTGGATTCAAACTACAGTCTCACACCTGTGGCCTCATGTGGCATGGTCCATGATGGACTACACTGTATGTTTTTTCTATACATTTGAACTCTGTGCTATTCCAGCTGCTATTCCAGTGGTGCTGATGCAAGGAAAAGAACTAAAAAGACTCTGTGTCCCCCTGCAGTTGGCCGATCAGCCTGTCTGTTTTTACTCAGCAGGGGATAAATTAAACTGCTCTGATGGGCCTCACTTCTAAATCAATTTCTTGGTTTCTTTGAAAGGACTAGGGGCTAAGGAGTGGTTTTTCAGGAATCAGCTCTCAATAGATGTTTTAATCTACGTTATCATGGTATCATGGCTATCATTCACCAATGCTCTGTAAAATATATTATAGTCCAAACCTTATTTCTACACATGAAAGGAATTGGAAGCATAAGGGAGTTCAAATGCATTTAGCCTCTCTGATTTTTCTCACATACACATAGACCCACATAGTTTTCACACCATCAGCAGTTTTCAGGCCTTTTCTCCTCCCCTTTTCCCTTTTCCCCAGACTCTCCATAAATGTCACTTTCCTGATGAATGCCTCTTTCAGATATGCCCCTTGACAAATCTGAACTGGCTGGTAAAACACACTTACACACTTTAAATACCCAACACAATTCATTCATAGGCTAATGAAGGTCTTGCCAAGAGATTGTTATCCAATTCCTTCCTGATAAGAGGTAAAGATGGGTGACAGAGGGCAGAGCTGAGGTACTGCAATTCAAATAAAGAACTCCCATCCTGTCTCTCATTTCATCATTAGTGTCTACCCTTCTGTCAAACAATGGTAAGAAGATGCCATACAGCGGTACCTCAGTTTTTTAACGTAACCCATTCCGGAAGACCATTTGAGTTCCAAAACGTTCAAAAACCAAAAACTCAGTACGGAAGCCTCAAAACAGAAAACTCAATATAGAAAATTCAATATGGAAGCCACGTTTTCGGTTCGACTTCCGAGGCACATTCAAAAGCCGAAGCATTTACTTCTAGGTTTACAGCGTTTGAAAACCAAAATGTTCGTCAATGGAGACATTCGAAAACTGAGGTACCACTGCACCTTCCTTTGTACCCACAATTACCGTATTTTTCGCACTATAGGACGCACTTTTTCCCCTCCAAAAATGAAGGGGAAATGTGTGTGCGTCCTATGGTGCGAATGCAGGCTTTTGCTGAAGCCTGGAGAGCGAGAGGGGTCCGTGCGCACCGACCCCTCTCGCTCTCCAGGCTTCAGGAAGCTATCCCAAGTCTTGCAAGCCCGGCGGGATGTCCCGCGGGCTCGCAAGGCTTGCGGGCAGCAGCCTGCACCCAAAAGCTGGGGACAGCGGGGAGGTGCAGAGCTGCCACCCCGCTATTCCCCGACCTGATCTGGAGGCTGGCGGGGGGAGAAGCAAGCCTGCTTCTCCCCCCCCAGCCCCACAAGCTCGGGGGATAGGGGGATGGCGAAGCGCCGCCATCCCGCTATTCCCCGACCGAGGCTGGGGGTGGGAGAAGCAAGCCTGCTTCTCCCCCCCACCATCCCCACAACCTCCAGATCAGGTCGGGGAATCGCGGGATGGCAGCGCTCCGCCATCCCGCTATTCCACAACCTGATCTGGAGGCTGGGAGTGGGAGAAGCAAGCCTGCTTCTCCCCCCCCCCACCATCCCCACAACCTCCAGATCAGGTCGGGGAATAGCGGGATGGCGAAGCGCCGCCATCCCGCTATTCCACGACCTGATCTGGAGGCTGGGGGTGGGAGAAGCAAGCCTGCTTCTCCCCCCCACCATCCCCACAACCTCCAGATCAGGTCGGGGAATCGCGGGATGGCAGCGCTCCGCCATCCCGCTATTCCACGACCTGATCTGGAGGCTGGGGGTGGGAGAAGCAAGCCTGCTTCTCCCCCCCCCCACCATCCCCACAACCTCCAGATCAGGTCGGGGAATCGCGGGATGGCAGCGCTCCGCCATCCCGCTATTCCGCGACCTGATCTAGAGGCTGGGGGTGGGAGAAGCAAGCCTGCTTCTCCCCCCCCACCATCCCCACAACCTCCAGATCAGGTCGGGGAATCGCGGGATGGCAGCGCTCTGCCATCCCGCTATTCCACGACCTGATCTGGAGGCTGGGGGTGGGAGAAGCAAGCCTGCTTCTCCCCCCCCCACCATCCCCACAACCTCCAGATCAGGTCGGGGAATAGCGGGATGGCGAAGCGCTGCCATCCCGCTATTCCACGACCTGATCTGGAGGCTGGGGGTGGGAGAAGCAAGCCTGCTTCTCCCCCCCACCATCCCCACAACCTCCAGATCAGGTCGGGGAATCGCGGGATGGCAGCGCTCCGCCATCCCGCTATTCCACGACCTGATCTGGAGGCTGGGGGTGGGAGAAGCAAGCCTGCTTCTCCCCCCCACCATCCCCACAACCTCCAGATCAGGTCGGGGAATCGCGGGATAGCAGCGCTCCGCCATCCCGCTATTCCACGACCTGATCTGGAGGCTGGGGGTGGGAGAAGCAAGCCTGCTTCTCCCCCCCACCAGCCCCACAACCTCCAGATCAGGTCGTGGAATCGCGGGATGGCAGCGCTCCGCCATCCCGCTATTCCACGACCTGATCTGGAGGCTGGGGGTGGGAGAAGCAAGCCTGCTTCTCCCCCCCACCAGCCCCACAACCTCCAGGCTTCAGGAGAGCCCCACCGCCAGCCGCACAAGCTCGGGGGACAGCGGGAGAGGCGCAGCGCGCCCTTCCCGCTGTCCCCCAACTTGGTTAGAAGGCTGGCGGGGGGAGAAGCCTGCTCCTCCCCGTCGCCAGCCCCGCAAACTCGGGGGACAGCGGGAGAGGCGCAGCGCGCCATTCCCGCTGTCCCCCGACTTGGTTTGGAGGCTGGCGGAAGGCTTCCTCCTCCCCCAGCCCCGCAAGCTCCCAGAGCGATGCCAAAGCTGCGCGCAGCTTCGGCATGGCTCTGAGTCCCTTCTGGGGGAGGGGGAAGCTCGGGCATCCCCGCCCCAGCTCCGCGCCTGGCGGGGGGGGGGGATAAATTTTTTTCCCTTTATTTCCCCCCCCCCCCAAATCTAGGTGCGTCCTATGGACCGGTGCGTCCAATAGTCCGAAAAATACGGTATATTTTCCCTCATTTTGGAATCTTTATGAAGACCGCAGAGTATAGAATGAGACCAAAATGGTCCTAGAGCTTTCTAGGCTCATACTGTGCTACTGATGCAAACATACCAGGGCCTAAGAGAGCTATCATGCAGCAGTGGTTAGAGAGTCGGACTGAGACATAGGAGACCTGGGTTCAAATTCCCATTCTGCCATGTTGAAGCTCACTGGGTGACTTTCTCTCAGTCTAACTATCTGACAGAATTGTTGTGATGATGATGATGATTTATTTATACCCTGCCCATCTGGCTGGGTTTCCCCAGCCACTCTGGGCGGCTCCCAAAAGAATATTAAAAACACAATAAAGCATGATAGTATGGAGAGCAGTAGAACTATGTACAGTGGTGCCTCGGGTTAAGTACTTAATTCGTTCTGGAGGTCCATTCTTAACCTGAAACTGTTCTCAACCTGAAGCACCACTTTAGCTAATGGGGCCTCCCATTGCCGCCGTGCCACTGGAGCATGATTTCTGTTCTCATCCTGAAGCAAAGTTCTTAATCCGAGGTAATATTTCTGAGTTAGCAGAGTCTGTAACCTGAAGCGTATGTAACCTGAAGAATATGTAACCCGAAGTACCACTGTATGCCATCTTGAGCTACCTAGAGAAAATTGGGTATATAAATCTAATTATCATTTTAAGAAGGCTTCAGAGCCTACTGAACCCCTCCCAGCATGGATGGGACCCTCACCATCACCACCTAATCTGGATTATGGCCACAGTGAGGAAATAGTTTGAACCCACACCAGGGTATCAAGGATCCCACTCTCTTCCTCCTGTGCACTGTTCTAGGGGTTCTCTCACTCACCTCGCCTCCAAGTCAATTTTGTGGGATGGGGGGAAAGCCCCACTGCGCAAGCAGAAGTCCTTGCACGGGACTTCTGCTGATAGGACTCATTAATATCCATGGGCGGAATTCAACTCATGAACATGACTAAGTTAGATTCATTCAGTTCAATGGGTCTACTGTGAGTAAAACTTAGATGAATACCACCCTTTAGGTTTCATGTTGAAAATTTTAAGTGATTTTAGAGTGCTTTTTTATTTGTTTCTTGTAAACCACTTTGAGGGCGCTGGTGGTGGAAAAGTGCAATAAAAACTGATAAATTAAATGAACCATTCCCACCTTTAGATCACACCACATCATTGCTCTTTCCACCAGCAGTGATTCTGCTCTTCTCCCTTGTCTCCCATTATGACTGCGAAACAAACTAGACTTCCAACCAGCCTTTGAAGCAGGGAGACAGGTCTATTCTAGGACTCAGTATGTCATGACAAGGAAGCTCACATGGTCTGAGAGAGAGGCGCTTGTGTGAGTGACAGAAAAAAGGGAGTGTGCTGGGGGGGGGCAACTGCAGCAGCAACCCCAGCTAAAACGTATGACATGTGTTACTTATTACTTGAGGACAGCAATTCAGCAATAAAATACAGTGTTGTCACTTTCAATACGTACTAAAAGTGATTTAAAAGAGCTTGCTGGGAACAACTTACACTGCTATCTGATTACAATACACAGGGTAAATCAAACTCATTGTGGGGGCTATATTATCCCCTCTGACAGGCCCAGATCAATGCCTCCATTTTGTGTGGTTCTGATGGATCTCCATGCTTGTCCTCACATTCCTAAAGGCTTCATTTTCAGAGTACTCCAAATTTGAGGAGAGGCAGCAGACTTCCTGAATCAAGTTGCCCAACTAAGAGAAATGTAAAGTACTGACTCTCCCATCTAATGACTAACGCTTATATCCCACTTCACAAAGGACAGTCTTCTAATTTGAAGGCATCCTCTGAAGGACTGTCCAAGTCTACATTATTGATAAAGAGACATAAGAAGAAAAAACAGGGGGCTTGAAGCAGCCCATCATCGTCTGCACCAGATAGAAGATTATAAAAATATAAAAAGGTAAAGGACCCCTAGAAGGTTAAGTCCAGTCAAAGGCGACTATGGGGTTGTGGAGCTCATCTCGCTTCAGGCTAAGGGAGATGGCGTTTGTCCACAGACAGCTTTTCAGGTCATGTGGCCAGAATGAATAAACCGCTTCTGGTGCAATCTACTTGACTGGTATGCCAACTGCTAGGTTGGCAGAAGCTGGGGCAGTGCAATGGGAGCTCACCCCATTGCGCAGATAGGATGCAGATGGCGCTGTGGTCTAAACTACTGAGCTTCTTGGGCTTGTCAATCAGAACGTCAGCGGTTTGAATCCTTGCAATGGGGTAAGATCCTGTTGCTCTGTCCCAGCTTCTGCCAACCCAACAGTTCGAAAGCAAACTAGTGGGAGTAGATAAATAGGTACCACTGCGACAGGAAGGTAAATGGCATTTCTGTGCGCTCTGGCTTCCGTCATAGTGTTCTATTGCACCAGAAGCAGTTTAATCATGCTGGCCGCATGACCTAGAAAGCTGTCTCCAGGCAAATGCCGGCTCCTTCAGCCTGAAAAGTGAGATGAGCGCCACAACCCCATAGTCACCTGTGACTGGACTTAATCATCCAGGGGTCCTTTATCTTTTTACAGATGATTATTCAGGTCACCTAGCCACAGTCTGCCTCACTGGTGAGATGTATTGTATTTTTACTTGAATTACAGCAGTAGTTTACAAAATTGCACCTATACATATAAATTAGTGCATGCAGATCTCATGCAGATCTGTAACCTTTTTTGTAATCTATTTCCTTTTTCCTGGCATAAATAGCTACCCTAGCAGGGAGCCAGTGTCCCTATCATTACCATTCCAGTATGGTGTCAGAACTGAGACTTCTATGGAGATCAGCAAGAGAAGGAGCTCAAAAGCCAAGTACGTCTCCCTTTCCACATCCAATTCTCTCATCAAGCAGTTTAACCTATGCAAAGACACTGCACTCTCAATATTCCTTCTGCTCTCCCAGCAGCTGCCACTTCACATTAACACCAGCAAGTGTGGTCCCTACAGACATGAGGTTTCTCCTCTCCCCACTGGGAGGATTGAACACTTGTGCACTCTGCAATCAAATGCTTGTCTTACAACTTGGATATAAGCAACTTTAAGGCAACTACAGGATGCACATTGCCTCTATTGATTTGCCTGAACTTCATCAGCTGTCAGCCATGTGATGATGCACTGGAGGGAGGAGGCAAGATCTTAGCAGAAGAAACTGGCTAGAACCAAGTACATTGGGGGAAAGTCCATGGGAAGAGCAAGAGACGTTGGTGTTTGTGTACTGAGGATCTCCTGTTTCTATTCCACTCTCCCTGGTGTGAGCTCACTGACCTCCTGCAATATTAACAATTTCCTCTGTTACTGCCTTGTCCTGACATCTGCTCCAGAGGATGGATGAATAAGCAGATGATTCAACAGGACAGCAGAAAGGGTGGCAAACAAACTTGCCTGACCCATGAAACTCCATTAGCCAAGTGCTCCTGGACATCACCTGGTCCTGGAAACACCAATGCCACACGGCTGAAAAGAAGAATGCAGGGCTTGGTGCCAAAATTGATCTTTCCTAGCATGATGGTAGAGACAGACAACACAAGCTTAGAACCCTTTTCTATTCCTACTGGCTGTAAATGTTGATGAGATGTAAAAGGTTGGCTGTAGTGACTATTAAAAGACATCAGACTGAATGAATATAGAAAGAAGAACAAAATGGACAAATTTGACCTAGATTCCCCTTCCCATTCTTGTGATTTTTCATAAAAACCAGAGCTGGATTTAGGTTGGAAGCTGCATGAGTAAAACTAAACAATCCTTCTGTTCTCTCTCCTCAAAGTTTGGGTATCACTGCAACCAGTAACTCCAAGCACACACTTGCTTAGCTTTACAAGAGTATGAACACACACAAAGGAATGCCACCTTTCTCTTATCATAGAATCATGGAATCGTAGAGTTGGAAGGGACCCCAAGGGTTAACTAGTCCAACCCCGCCACAATGCATGAATCATTACTAAAGAATCCCTGACAGATGGCCATCCTACTTCTGCTTAAAAACCTCTAGTGAAGGAGAGTCCATCATCTCCTGAGGTGGTCCGTTCCACTGTCGAACAGCTCTTACTTCAGATGTTACCCTGTAAATCTCCTGCTGAAGGAAGAGACAGGGCAGCAGCAGCAGCAGCTTCTCCCATCCATTTCCTCCACAAAGCTCTCCCACCTGACCTCACTTCAGATGCACTTGTCCAGGTGTGTCTCAAAAGCATTATCACATGCTCAAAATGCTCAAGATTGAATGTCATGGTGTCTTTTTCCCTATCAAACCAGGAAATCAAAACTTGCCCGATTTCATAAGATTATATTAGTCATATAACCCTTCATTGCCACCCAAATCCCATGGTGGAGAGTGGTAGGAACACAGAAAGATGCCTTGCGCTGAGTCAGCTCATTGGCCAATCTAGCTCAGTATCATCTACAATGGCAACAGCTGTCCAGGATTTCAGGCTGAGGACATTCTCAGCCCTACACAAAGATGCTGAGGTCTGAACCTGAACCTTCTGCATGCAAAGCAGATGCTCTGCCACTGAGTTAAGGCCCTTCCTCCTTGTCAAAATGCACCTACCACATGCACTGGTGTGAACACACACCGTGTTTGCTCACCAGAGCTGAATAACCTTGGGAGTAACTAATGCTGGCATGCTTCCTCTTCACTTTGTTAATTGGGCTCTTCTCTCCTTCTTTCGTTAATTCACCATACTCTAATCAATCTTCTAATTAGCATGCTTCTGCTGATGTTTCACTGAGTTCTCATTTCCATCCACTTCATGCTAACCCTTCTATCAGGCTCCATCACACCACAGCCACACACCCTTAATCGTTACCACACTTGCCGACACCTGGCCTGCCTTCCCAAATGTTATGGACTTTCCCCAGAGCATCTTTTCGTCTCAGCTTTCCAGGAGCAGGTATTATTTCACTCCTCTGCACCACATCACAAAAAACTCCATGAAAACCAAAGACCAGTGGGGGTGGGGTGAGAGCACAGGAAGCAGCATATAGTTCACTAGGGGAATGTGTTCATCTCAGCCTGGCTCAAAATAGCATCCGACAAGAGTGAATCACACTAGTTCTGAAAAGCTCACAAGAAATAAGCTCAGAAATCTATAGCTGCCTCCCTCAATTTCACTGCCTGTCTGGCTGCTTATTGACTTCTACTGCCTGTATTGACAATGTGTAGCTGCACGTCTGTCTGCTCCTCTGTAAAGGTAACTAAAGAGAGAGGGGAGAGAGGGAAATAGAGGAGGACAAAGAAGTGGTGGTGGTAGTAAAAGGGAGGGGGAAAGTAGCTACGAATCAAGGTAGCTGGAAGAACTTTTGCAGAATTTGATGCTAAAAAAATTAAGCAAAGGAGGGTGGCACACCAAAGCAGAAAGTGTTGAGCAGGAAGAAGGGCCCTTTCCTACATTATCTTGTATTAGAGACTGATGTCTAGTAGCTGCATGGACAGAAACTTGCCATGTTACCCTACCACCCCTGTTGATAATTACAAAACAGAAACACATTTTAACTATAAAAAGTTCAGCTGTCAGGGCCAAACTAAAAGATGTGTTAAATGTGCATATTCAAAAGATGTGCTAGATTGACAGATACATAAAAAATAGCAAGTGTGATGGACCATTTCGTGCAGGGAGGGTCTATTTAACTACAGTATTTCCCTCACTTGCTTTAGTTCTAATGAAAACTCCCCCTCCTTTGAAACTGTTATTTGCCCCAAGCAAATAATCACTAATAGGTCAGGGGAGGAGTTGATTTTTAAAGAAGGTCCCATGTGACATGGTCCCATGGCAAGAATTAGACACACAACATGTTAAATGTGTATGTGTGTACTGTCTAATTCAGCCCTGAGAAAGAATGTGGAGAGTCCTTTTTCAGAGGCCTCTCAAGGAAGGCTTCTGTCAGTAACATATTTTAAAGTGTGGGACATCCAGTCACAAGTCTAGCAGATGAACATGAGGCTCTTTCTGCAGTTCTAAAGCCAAGAAAGGGCGATAAAGGCTTAAACCAGAAAGAACACAAACACACCCTTCCAAAACACAGCTGTATAAGCAGCTATGGCAATGTGTTTGACAGGACACAAAGGCCACTTCCAGACAATCTGTGTTACTGTGTGTCCATCCTGATTTGTTCACACCATCTTGGGTGAACAAACTATACAACACCCTCTCTTTATTGAGAATTAATTCTAATAGGAAGGGAGGTGATAAAATTTCCTGTCAAGTGAAATTCTTGACTTTCCAGTACAGCTTCCCATCCTTATCACAAAAAACCAGTCTGATGATGATGATGATGATGATGATTTCCAAGGAAGCAGGTATGTCCCACCAGAGTGACAATTCCACTTTCATTGTGCAACCTGAACCCCACCCACAAAATAGCAACAGTCTGGCAGTGGCCAAAAAAAACATGAATGGGGAACCATTATCTACTGGGCTTGTGGTCATCTAGGGACTCCATTGTGGAGACAGGAATGAAACACAGGAGTAGACAGTAAACTCCCAGGTGTCTGCTGTGTGTGAATGGATTCTTTTTTAAACAAAATTAAAGCACATGAGATCAGCTTTCAATGGAAGAGAGACAGGAGAGAAATTATGTTCCTGCTGCCTTCACATGCTTTTTAACAACTTTTGGTGTGGGGAAATCCACCACCATTATGATACGTGTCCTCCCACCAAAATGCATGTGCCAGTTCAAACTGCTCCCTCCCCCCACCCCAAAATGCCCACCTTGATGTGCCACCTGAGAATGGAGGTGGTGAATTGGGGTGGCTGTTTCATTTCAGCCCTAGAATGCACTCGGACCTCTGTTAAACATTCCGCAAGGTCCACACACTTTAAACAGAATATGTACTGGATTTTTATACCAATTTTTTTTTCCTGCTATCTCATTGTTCAGAGTTACTATGGTAGAACAAACTGACAAGCTAGTGGAATGTCGGGCAAGGGAATTAAATCAAAGACCTCTCTTCACTCACCTTTTGTGCCTCTGCATCTGTGAGTCTACAATATTCACTCTTAACATCCATTCAGCAATTTCTTCCCCCCAGAGCTGAGTCTTACAGCATGCTCACGGAAGCCAAAAACTTTGTGATCTCATCACTAGACCTTCCCTCCTCTCCTGCCACACTTTTGGCAAAAAAGCACCCGATTTATTAGAATGTATAGCAACACATGGCTGACACTGTGTGCATCTGCAGTTTAGTGAGGGGGGAAATGAAAAAGCCAGCTCCACAATTCCAGGAGATGGCAGTGCATATACAGGGAACACACAAAGAAGGCTAGGGAGACTGTGAAGCCGAAAGTGAAATGGGCATGCTAAACAAGAAGAACACTCTGGACACAACCTTTATATTTTGTTGTATTTATTTTTATTGAATTTAGTTCCAGTATAACCTAAATAAAACTGCTGCTAGGGAAACCTCTTATATTAAATCCATGTTTGCATCTGATCCACATTTTAATTTGCTTAATATTTTAGGGATTAAGGAACCCTGAATTCAAAGTAAATTTCTCTGTGCAAAGACTATATTCTTTAATGAACAATCTGCTCTCACTTCCTTTGTCCTTGGAGCAGAACACCCATGTAGCCAACAGTCATCTTATACAGGGAAATTGTGTGATTATTTTGCTTTGAACATCTACACCTAGAACTGAACACATAGAAAAATTTTCAAAGCCTCTAACAATGAGGTTGGTCCCTGATATCCACTCTCCTTCTGTTCCTCCCTTCCTTTCTCTCCTGTTCCATAGTTTACAAACTCCCAAATTTGTACATTACATTTAGAACGCTAATGGGAAACAATACTTCTTAGTCCAAAACCAGCACCCAGAATGCAAAAACATCTGGCCAACCACTATAACTCCAACTTGCATCCTACCCTCGTCTTCTACACCATATGACCTCTGCCTCCAGAACAGCTCTCATTCCCACACCGAGAGCTTTTACGAAGACTTAGCTTTATACGAGTTCAAATGAAGATGAGAGCATCAAAAGGCCAAATAGCAAGGAAAATCCCTTAGTGGAAAAGTCCCTTGAGCGACTAAAAGTGTGCAGTGAAAATCCATTCTTAACTCAGTGCTGGATTCCCTCTCTACATTCACAATCCAGAGTTGAGAAGAGCTCTTCCATTATTAACATCCCTCTGAGTGTCATTGCTGCTTCTTTGCACAAAGTGTGGGAGACAGAAGTTTCTCCTTCACATAAACTCTGTCTCGACTCAAATTAAGTCAATCTAGTCAACTGAGTCACACCATTGTGCCAAGAAAAATCAGGCAGCCCACTTCCCTCAGCACACAGCCTTGGTTCCATTCATGCAGGGAAGAGATTTTGCCAAGAGAAAGTTGACGGTGATTCGGCCGGGAGAGTGTCCTAATGAGCTGCTGTTGTTTTTCCTCCAGTAACTCAACCACCTACCTCCTCCACAGGTTTCAGCTAACATGTTTCAAAAGTTGCATCAGCCTCATCTTGAACTGTGTGTCTTCTTTTTCCCTGATACTGATTGATATCACAATAAGAGAGTAATGTTAACCCACAAGCAGGGAACGGGAAGGACAAATCCTCCCTTGGTTAATTAAGTTGTCCTTCCATTATTTTACTTCATTTTATTTACATTATCTTGGTGGCTCGCAAATCCAATACAATAATTAAAATACAATGTATGTAAAACAATACAAGCTATTAAAAACCAAAAGCACATATAAAACTCAGATTTGAAAAGTAAGAGAAACAGACCATAAGTTAGGTTATTTAAAAGGCCTGGCTGAACAAAAATATATTTACCTGGAAACACTGGGGAAAGAGGATAAATAAAAGTTTTGTTTTGTTTTTTCTTCTCTGGTAACACTAGAATTCATGGACATCCAATGATGATGGATGTTGTAAGATTCAGACTATCAAATTTCTGTTTTAGTTCCTAACTTAAAACAAATTTTCCCCCATACCTGTTTTTTCTCTTGACTGGATCTCATTCTAACCTCAGTTACACCCAAATTTAGACATATTTCTTTCACTCTCATTATACCCACTGCCTAATTTTAGCTGAGTTTATTCTGAAAAACCTCAGAGCAGGATCTCTGCTTCTTTGCTTCATCACATTCATTTGTATGTGGTATAAAGCCACTAAAAAGTGACACTTGCCCTTCATTTGAGTGTGACAAGCAGTTTTTACTAATGTTTTGCCACCTTGGCTAGATTGATTATTGCCCACATCTAGGGTAACAAAATAATACAGGCTAACCAAAAGCAATATATTTAAATTTTCTAAAAAAATTATTAGTCACTTTTCTTACCAAGTAACTGAAAGTGACTTACATATGCAAGTCTTAAATATGTATATTTTCTCAGCACATGTTATATCAGGTTCAGAAACTGAGGAGGAACGAGTCCTCAGAAATGCCTTTTTCAATCTGCAATATGGATGTAGCACATCAGAAGGCACTCTTTTCATTCTGGTGCATTTTTTGAACAGAGCACTTTACCACAAAATCTGGAGAAGTGTGAAATCTGAAGCATTAATTATGTTCCAGTCTGTGTATTAGTCTGGGAATAACATTGGTTCACGTAACAATGTGGGCTAAACAACGTTCTCTTACATCCTTACAACCTGCATCAGGCATCAAAATGGATTTTGATTTTAAGCAGGACCTGGTTCCAAAATGTTCAAGTTAAGGTTTTTATATTTAAGTTAAAAAGTGCACAAGAAATAAAGAGATTAAGAAATAAGAACACTTGAAAATCTCTGTATTAAGCCAATAATATAAAAGCAAGGAATAGTTTCCATTTTACACAGATTGTTAATTTCACAATTCTGTGGGGAAAACACAAAAGGCATATTTAAGAATGCCAATATCAGACAATGCCTGGGACTTAGTATAGTCTAAGGGTCCCCTAAAGAAAGGAAAGGAAAGGACAAGAAGTGATTAGGAAGAGCAAAGCAGACTGGGGAATGCAGTGCAATGGGTGTAAGCTAGACTCTAACCCAGGGATAGTCAGCCTTTTTATACCTCCCGCCCACTCATGCATCTTTCTTGATGGTAAAATTTCTTTACCACCCACCAATGCTCAATGGAAGGAGGAGTCAGCTTGTGCCATAGAATCCCCTGCTGCCCACCTAGAATCCTGAAACGCCCACTAGTGGAAGGTAGGGACCAAGTTGCCAACCCCTGCTCTAACCAAAGCAACAAAATGTTCAGGGTTGCTCTTCATTGTGTAGACACAATTCTTTTCACTTCTTTTAAGGCACTAGAAGCATAGCATGTTCTTCCTCCTACTTGTCACCTTTTCTGATCCATGGAAGTAAGTAAAATAATTACTTTCATTTCATGCACACAAAATCTCTGACGCAAATCTAGGATTGGCTTCCATACAAAAAGAGAGACAGAGACAGAGAATGGATAGAGATCAGGATGGAGGGAGACACAAACAGTAGTCATTGCTTGACAAATCCATAGTCAGATTATAAATGTTTGATTATTATTTTTCAGAGGATGGTGTTTCCTCTGAAAATTGCTTTTCCTGCTTACCATTCTTATATTTCTTGTAATTTTAAACATGGATAAAAAAGGGCAATAAAAAAATCAATTTGAAAGTGTTTTCCAAAAGTTATTTTGAACTATTGATCCAAGACTTTAACCCTCACTTTGCCAATGGTTGAACTGATGTGCAAAATCATCACTGATGTGCATTTCATACCTGCAGAATTCCTTCTTGTGAAGTTCCCTCCTCTCACTGCTCTGCAAACGAAATGCTGAATGGGAAGTGTGTGTGTGCCTTCCGTATCTCCAACCCTGTCCTCTCTTGGAATTCAATGCAAGTTTATTTACTTAAAATTCTTTCTACAGTAAACTACTTAATTTGGGGAAAGGGGTGGTTCCTAAGTAGTGTACAAACAATAAAAATCAACATAGAAACAGTAAAACAATGCCTTTTTAAAACCCTATCACCTTCTTGGTAGAGATACTTCTAATTCTGGTTATGAATTGACTTGAACTGCACCTTCCAGATATCCACCAGCTTTCATATTTCCCAAATATTCTGATGTAATTTTTGGCTCAAATGGACATATTAAAATGAGTAACGCTGCATATTTTAATGTGATAGTTTAAGAGAAAATGTATTTTAAATGCATCTTTAAATACAACTCTCTTTTAAAATAAATCACAACATGGACCAGAAACAGACTGATATGTGGTCCCATTAGGTTTATGAGCAGTCCTGAACACTCAACTCCTGGAATTGGTATAATTTCTGAGGGCTGGAAAGTGACCATACCTATCGGTCCTGACAGCTACCACTATATACTCCTCTATTTTCACTCCAGGATGACATATTTCCTTGTGCTATTTCACACAGTCATGTTATGAGCCATGTACACTGTGTGCTATTCTAAGCCACTGGTGGCTAACTTATAGCCCCTCCAGATGTGGTACCAGTCAGTTTGGTAAATGGACAGGGATGATGGGAGTTGTAGTCCAACAGAATTTGGAGGTCCACAGTTAGGCACTCTTGTCCTAAGGAAATACAGTGTTACAATAAAACAGCCACTGGAGGTAAAGGGTGATGGCTTGAGCACCACTACAGTCTTGCACAGGTAGTGATCAGTATATCAGCATTGCATGGAAACCACTGGGAAGACAGTAGACAAAATGATGAAGTGGAGAAAGGTTCATAGACAATGGAAAGGCAGGAGCATTGTGGAACTAATGTCCCCCTGCTGGTTGAGTACTAGGTTTATAATGTGGATTTATTGTCCAGAATGGGCAAGTCTTGAACCCACACCATCCTATTGCAAATGACCCTCCATTCACCTCAAGTTGTACTTTTCCTTTGTTCCTTACAAGGAACACAATTGCTGCCATGGAGGAGTGTGTCATGTTGTTTCCTTGAATACATTTAATTCTTTTCCCCTTCTCCTTTGCTTGGAAACGGACAGGATTACTAATAGTCTCAGTATTATTCCTGCTGAGGCATCTTTTATATTTCAGTAGGACATGTAAATGCAACTCCTCCATAGCTTAGCCACTTTCAAAATGAAGAAATAAGTAATGTGCGCGGAGAGACTCTTCTGCATTCTTATAGGGAAAAAGAATATTTAGGGTGTGTGCTTTTCGTTTTTTTAAAAAAATGGTAATTTTGAAGATACAGTTGCCATAACAACTCCTCTAATTCTTTTGACACCTTTAATTGAGCATTGACCAAAAATACTAGTAATTGATGTGGGGGGAATGAATGTTTCAGTTGCCTTTGCAACTACAGAGCAAGCATAAAATAAGTAGATCTGGCTTCTCCTTCATCTTATGTATTTATTACATTTGTATCCAACCCTTCCTTCACGGAGTTTAGGAGAGCGTACATGTCTTCACAGCAGCCCTACAAGGGAGGTTAGGCTGTGAGAAAGCGACAGAACCAAGGTTACTCTGTGAACTTCATGGCTGAACGAGGATGAGAATCCAAGTCTCCCTATTCCTAGTCTGACACTAGATTGATTACACCACAATGCACACACTAAGACCCAGGTCACATGGCTGGCTGTGAACAGAGGCTTCTGACTAGCTGCAGTGGCAGCAGCTATGAGAACCAACAACTACAGGCATCCACAAAAGCCAACCATCCAGCCCTCTCAGTAACTGTGTCTCTGCCTCTTGCTTGCTCATCCACTCTGCAGTACCTAACTTCATATAATGGCAGAGATGAAGAAGAATTTACTGCAACTTCCTTCTTCCTCTGCGCTGTTAGAAGCAACAGTGTTTGTCGGTGAGTGAGTAAGCAGTAGAGAGGCATCATTACTGAGAAGATTGGACGGGGCTCTCCACAGTTGGTTGTCAGCTTCAGTTCTGATGAGTGCTGCTACAGTCACTTGGAGGCTTCTGATGATGTAATAGTCAGTTCACAGGCTGTCACAATCTGCCATTATTCTACCTCAGTGACAGTTCTATTTCAGGAAGGGCCATAGCTCAGTTGCAGAGTACATGAGTTGCATGCAGGAGATTTCAGGTTCAATCCTTGGCATTTTCAGGCAGGACTGGGAAAGCCTTCTACCAGTCAGTGTAGTCAACACAGAGCCAGATGGACCTATGGTAAGACTCAGTATATAAGGTCAATTCATATTTCTTCCAGCACCCCTTTTGACTTGTGGAGAGTATCCACGTCCATATTATAATCTGAAAAATGACGGGTCGGGAATTTAAAGCCATTGGGAATATTCTCCAGTTGCAAACAAGGAAAGAAAAAACACCTTGGTTTGCAGTTAATATTTCTGTACCATGAATAATAAGTTGAGGCCACATCTCCCAATCTATAAAGGTAGCCATTTTGACCTGTTATATCTTTTTACAAATAACCTACACAGAAGTAATAAATAATACAGGGGCACTGACATACTTGTAACACCCCTCATCTCACACCACAGATTAATCCCTGAGCACTTGTCTCAGTTCATCCCATACTACATATTGCAGAGAGCACTTCTTCAGTGACTGTATGTTGCATCTAAGTGCTGTGCAACTGGCTGACGTGCCCTAACTTCTGAAGCAGTTTTCCTATTAAAAACAAAGTGCTAAACATATATCATGTCACAATGGATCCATGTGTACTTATTAAAGGATATCAACCAAAACACATTTGGCAACAATTATAATTTGGATAGCAGGTTATTACTGGAGGGAATAGAACAAGTGTGTTGGAATTTACAAGGGCCTCTGGTAACCAAGAAAGCTGGAACATATCATACTGGAAATGGGTTTCCCGAGATCAAGGAGCAAGCTTTTGTCTTCACTTGGAAAACTGCACTGATTTAAACCACTGATTTAAATTTGTGGGTTTCTTAAAACTCCCTGGCAATGCTGGGTATGAGGGTGCTAGTCCTATATATGTTATGGGAGGCAGCTCCAAGTACGGTATATGAGGCGGCAAGGTAGAAAGAACAGAGAGTCATTTGAGGAAACAGAAGACTTTTGGGCAGCAAAATGCAATTGACCTGGATAGGGAGGACTGAACCAGGAGAATTGAAGAAGAGCAAGACCCAGAAAGCCTTTTGTGTTTGATACTGCTACTTACGCAACATATTCCAAAGTGACCCAGGGAAGGAACACAGAAAAGAACCTCCTACAGCCCTCTAGCTCCAAGCTGGCCATAGACACGTAAGTCTCAATAGCCAGCCCTGGAAAAGAAGCCCTCTTATTTACCATAGGAGTTAAATCATGCCATCCCTAGATTCCATTTTATTTAAGAAACGCTTCAAAAACCAATTTCCCCCCTCTAAATCCTATAAACATTGTCCTAGCTCTGCAAGCCGCCAAGCTTGATCTTATCATAGACGGTGAGCTTGTTTTCTTTAGTTTTTCCACACAGCAATTGAGCAGAGGCGGGTGGCCCATTCCTTGCCCCTTATCGTTTGTCATTTATACAGCTCTGCAGGGAACCGGGGCTCCTATCTCACATAAGACTCCCTTATAGCTCCTTTCCGCCACACAACTTTTTCTCCTTTTTTAAAAAGGGGGGAGAATCTGGATCCGCGTTCAAATGACATTTATCAACAGACATCTCCTGAGCTTCCATTCAGCAACACAATGGAAGCTTAGCCCCCATTAATGGTCCAAGCTGTTGGGTTCAACATACAAAGAGGTAACCCAATCATTTTGTCCCCATCTGGAAAGATTTCCATTGTCCTTTTCTCCAAATTTAAAACAACCAAAATGCGTGTGCCGTTCCCAGACAGAGGGAAGTGGTACTCATTACCCTTAGGAAGAAAAAGCTTCAGCACTGATTTAAAAGAGGTGAGGGGGAGTACATGGAACCTACATTTCTTTTGCTGCCACTGCTTGCCGTTATAATTTTTATATTGAAGGGCTTTCTCTAACTTTATGACATCTCCACCAATATTGTGGTGCTTTTATAAAATCAGAGTTGGAAGCATACCACGGTCAGTGCTAGATCTGAGAGTTCATTCCTGGCAGGTTGTTATCCAGCCTCTGCTTAAATACCTTCAGTGAATGAAAGCCCGTCTGCATTCACATTATCGAAACAGCTCATACTCTTAGGAAGCGTCTCATAATCTTAAGCAAAACTCTGCTTCCCTGAATTTCAAGCCAGGGGTTATAACAAGGCTACTAAGGGATGTGTCTTGAGGAGTAGGCATGGACTAAGGAGAGTTCCCAGCACCGAATAGATAGGCCTGGATGACCACACTTGGTTCCCAGGTCTGAGTTTCCCCACCCACTTTCTCCAAAGTAAGCACAGCTGTGTGTGTGTGTGTGTGTGTGTGTTTGTCTCTACCTAAACTAAAACACAAAATACAAGAATGTCCCCAAAGGGAAGGTGACTCAACCCATTGATCACTTCAGTTGCCCTTCTCTGTATGTTTTCCAATGGATGGGCTGTGATTAGGATATAAATAAAGAGAACAGGAGAGAGATTAAACCAAATTGAGTCTGAAATCATATGCATGCTTACTTTTTTAGAGTAATCCCCACAGAACAGAGTGGGAATTATTTCTGTGTAGTGATGTAGTGCGCTGTGAATATTTAATCCAGAACCAGAAAGCTACTTAACACAAGATCTGCTTTAGCCAGTTAATGTTTTAGAAACAATGCTCAAAGAGACACCTTCAGTCTGGCTATGCCCTCCAACTCTTTTGATACACGACACTCCCTGCTCAACAAAAATTACCTTAATACAAACATGATGAGTGCCATTCTGAGACACTGGCACAGATTAACTTTTTTTGAATCCCAGGGTAATCTTAGCCTTGGAAATGATGTCCCGTGGCAGCGTGCCCTATAATTTCACTATGCATTATGTATTAAATGTATTTCCCTTTCTAACAGCACCTTTAATTCCATTAGAATTAACTTTGCTCTCCTGTTAAGGAGAAAAGGCTGAGTAAATGTAATCAGCCCTGTGGACTGTGATGACAGTTGCAAACCTGCTGTAGTCTGGAACTTGGTGTGGAGAATGCAGCTTGCTGCTGAATGAGACACAGTTGCAGGCAGCCTGAGGAAACACCTTCAATCTTGATGCTTGCCACCCCCCAAAAAAACCCAATCCAATAGCGAAAATGTCATCCATTCCTGCTTTACTCAAATATATGCTGTTGTTTGAAACTGCCCCCTTTTTCTTCTCAGTGTATCTCCATTCCTGCTTTACTCAGACCTCTCCCTCTTCCACTCCTCAGCTGCTTCATATGTGAGAGATATATTTATATATTATTTCACTCCTGGCACCATGAGTTGTCTTCTACATGAAGTTCAAGATGCAATGTAGTAATTTAGAGCAGGTATTTTATTAACAAGCAAACACCTACATATGTAAAGCATCCATCACTTAACCTGCTCTAAGTGAATAAAGTAACTGGCAGATTTGCATTAGAGATACAGTAGCATATATATGCACAGGTAGGAAGGCTGAAAAATAGGAGGGAAGGTGAAAGAAGAAATTTGGAATCCTAGAATCTTAGAGCTGGAAGGGAGCTCAAAGGTCATCCTTCTAGAGCAGTGGTGGCCAAACTCGGCCCTCCAGATGTTTTGGAACTACAACTCCCATCATCCCTAGCTAACAGAACCAGTGGTCAGGGATGGTGGGAACTGTAGTCCCAAAACATCTGAGGGGCCGAGTTTGGCCACCACTGTTCTAGAGTAACCCCCTGCAATGTAGGAAAGTCAAGTAAAGCATCCATGGCACATGGCCATCCAACCTCTGCTTGAAAACCTCCAAGGAAGGTGAGTCCATAACCTCCCAAGGAGACCGTTCCACTGCGTGCTTTTTATAACTAGAATACAAAGCTGAAAATGAATGAACTGCAGCTAAAATATTATGTTCTTTTTTTCACATAGTCTAGTCCTTCCCCATCCCAAATATTCTAAAGAGGGTCTCTTCTCCAGTCTTCAGAGAGTAGCTGGAAGTGGGGAGGCAGAAAAAGGTCCTCCTTTCCTTCCACTGCAGTTTAAATCTGAAATCTTAGGCCCAGTGCTCAGAAACTGCTCACACTAATGAAATTCCCTGTCGCAAAATCTGCCTGGAACGATGGGAGTTTCAAACAGGGCCAGGAAACTTTGGGAATTGCACCACCCCCAACTCCAATTCCCTCCTTACATGCAAGGACATTAATAACTTTCATTCACTAAAATAGTCAAGCTTGATGCACTCAGCAAAATGCCTCCTCTCTTTTAAAAAAGTGTTTTGTAATTAGTAGGAACCATACAAACACAGAAGAAAGGGCATTCTTCAGCAAACACAGTTGATCAGCCAGAAAAATCACATCAACAAGGACATTTCCATCCAGGCAGAATTCATTAACAAGGCTCTGTGTGATGTGTCGCAAAGAAGAAATCTGTCCCTTCCTGTAAGCCTCTTTTCCCTCCCAAGAAAAAGCGGGTGGGGAAAGAAATTTTTGCTGGCAGAATGTGATCTGAGCATTCTCAAATCTTTGAGCCTCCAACATTAACCCATCTCCCCAGAGGCGTTTCTCCTGCAAAAGCCACACGGCAGGAACCTCAGACAATAAAAGCAGGTGGCAGAACAACATAACCAGTGAACCCCCTATGGTCAAAGTCAGTTGCTTCCAATTAAGCGTTAACATGAACTCCCTCTTAAAGGAAAGAGTCAAACCTGTATCTAATCAAACACTCTCTGCTAACCTCTTTTCCCCCTGACAACAGTTGGTCAAGAGGAAAATGAGGCAGGTCCGGAGGTGGGCTCCTCTCAAGTTCTTCTGCTCTGTTAAGCAGGACCACTCAGTCATGAGTGTGCATAATCAAGCAGCAAGAAACAGGCCGCAAGTCTCTTGCTCCCATATATTGACAGAGTGGCAAAGGCCAGCAACACATTTGATGAGCTTTCACTCTCTGTAAACAGTGAATTTGATCTTCCCAAAAGGGTCACTAGGGATCTGCTTATGTACACATGCAACAAATGCAGTTTATTCCCCACAAGTATTGCTGAAGGCAAAGCAGATGGTTTGAGGGAAATATTATCAGATTCCACCACAGGTGGAAGATGCCATATTCATTGATTAACCATTGAATTTATTTTCTACCCTTCCTCCAAGAAAC
Organism: Podarcis bocagei; assembly: GCF_964188305.1. NCBI lineage: Eukaryota > Metazoa > Chordata > Lepidosauria > Squamata > Lacertidae > Podarcis > Podarcis bocagei. Next base: position 30,328,314 of record NC_138125.1, read on the forward strand.
TTAGGGCAGCATACATGGTCACACACACACCTATTTTATTCTCAAAAGAGTCCTCTTAAGCAGCAGCATAATTATTATTACATTTATATCCTTTCCCTAAAAAAAAAAGCTCAAGATGGCACAGTTGTTCTCCCCCTCTCCATTACTATGAGGTACGTTAGGCTGAGAAATAGTGAGTGGTTCATGGTCACCCAACAAGCTCCATGGCTGAGCGGGGATTTGAACCCTGGTCTCTCAGGTCCTAGTCCAACATTCTAACCACTACACCACACGGACCATCCCCAGGTTAGACAGAGGGCGAGAATGACTGTCCCAGTGGGGATTTGAAGGTGGGTTTCCAAAGTCCTAGACGGATACTTTCACCATTCCACCAAAGTGGTCCCTATTCCAAATTAGATTACTAATCCAACTAGCAAAGGACCCTTTATAAACTGGTTGAATGGCTTTGTTCCTCTTAATTTTACTGCATTGTTAGTTATGTTTTATACTGTATTTGTAGATTTAAAAACCTTTCATATACTACTCTGAAATCCGTTTTTGGATGAATGGCAGATTTAAGGGAGGGCAGTTTGTTTTGTTCTTGTTTTCATTATGTATTTTTGTTTTTATATTGTATTTTTAATGCTGTGAACCGCATTGAGAACTATGGCTGAAGGGTGGTATAAACATTTAATTAATAAATAAATATGTTTACTCTGGGGCCCCATTTGCAGTATACATTTAAAGCAGCATCATGCCGCTTAATACAGTCATGACTCTCCCCCAACCAAGACTTCTGTGAACTGCAGTTTGTTAAGGATGCTAAGAATTATTAGATGTCCCCCTATTCCCTTCCCAAAACTACATTTCCCAGAGTGCTTTAACAATCAACCCTTCTTCCCATTTACTTCTATTGCTACTCAAGAATCTTTAACAGAGACTTGGAGGAATCCTGAAACTTTTAGCATTCCCATATACAGTGGTACCCTGCAAGACGAACGCCTCGCGAGACGAAAAACTCGCAAAACGAAAGGTTTTTTCGTTTTCAAGTTGCCTCGCAAGACGAATTTCCCTATGGGCTTGCTTCGCAAAACGAAGCTTGCCCCGGGGACAGCGGGTCTTCTCTTTTGAAGCAAGGGGCGGCGGGGAGAAGCGATCTTCTCCCCGCAGCCCCAGGTCCGGGGACAGCGGGAAGCGCTTCCCGCTGCCCCCGGACCTCTTTTGAAGCAAGGGGCTGCGGGGAGATCGCTTCTCCCCACCGCCCCTTGCTTCAAAAGAGGTCCAGAACGGTGCTCCGAAGCGGGGCGGGGGGGTGGGAACACCTTCCCCCACCGCCCCGCTTCGGAACGGTGCTCCGAAGCGGGGCGGGGGGGCGGGAACACCTTCTGAAGGCTGGCGGGGGGCAAAAGTCTTTGTCCCCCCTGCCTGCCTTCCCAGGGGCTTTTTAAATCGCCCCGGACAGCGGAGAAGTCCTCCGCTGTCCCGGGGCGATTTTAAAATGCCGCCCGCCAGCATTTTAAGATTGCCCGGACAGCGGAGAAGTCCTCCGCTAAAATGCTGGGGGTGGGAAGAAAAGCCCTTATCCCCCCCCCAGCCTTCAGAAGAGGCCGTCTGAAGGCGGTTTCCCTAGGAACGCATTAATTGATTTTCAATGCATTCCTATGGGAAACCGTGCATCGCAAGACGAAAAACTTGCAAGACGAAGAGACTTGCGGAACGAATTAATTTCGTCTTGCGAGGCACCACTGTATTGGCCAGGTTCCATAGACAGAAACCCCAGTGAACAAAGTGAACCATAAGCACCATGCATCAGGACAATATATTAACATATTTATTGGCCTCTCCATCCAACCGAGTCTCTTCCATAAAAGATATGCCACCCCTGACACCAATTTCCACTTTTTCTTTTTGCTGAGCATGTGAAAATGTCTCTGGTTATCAAACCGGTGCCTAACGGAAGCCAGCAATATTTAATGATGTGGACTGCATCTGAAAGCTCTGCTCAGGCCCTACTGCCAAACTGCCCATGCCAAGACCATTTTGCCCTCAGAAAGGCCCTGCTGTGGCTGATGCATCTCAATGAGGTCCTGGGCTACAGCCTGCAGAGGTTTCCCTGGTAACAGTGTTCCAGCAGAGCAGGATATTGATTACCCCAAGGAATGAGTTGCCACCTGGAAAAAGATTTAGGGAACATGAACGCAGACCAGGTGCATGAAACCAAGGAAGAAGTTAAGAGGAGAAAGTCGGGAATTCATATCCGAGCCAGTGAGCAAGGAAGAAAAGAGGAAATATGCTATTAGAATTACTTGCTGTGCAGAACAGAGACCTAAAACCCATAAGTCCTCCATCAGACTTCCAAGGAAGTCAAAGCAATGGAGGGTGCTTGGTATTGATATTTGGAAGAGGTAAGTCAGCCTCCTCTTTTTTTTAGATAGCTCTATAACAAAGTACACTTTCCAATTACATAGATGAGAAACCTACATTATGAGATAGCAAAGTGTAGCACAATGCTAACCATGCCTACTCAGAAGTAAGTCAATGGGGCTTGTTCCCATGTAATTAGGGTTAGGAGTCCAGCCTATATACACATTCTGTTCAGAGACACAAACAGTGTCTCTGAAAAATTTTACACATCACTTGGGAAGACAGACGAACTAATACCAGTGTACTGGAACAAGCAAAGATCACCATTGTTGAAGCAATCGAAATCAATTGAAAAATTGTCCAGTAGCACCTTAGAGACCAAGTTTGTTCTAGGTATAAGCTTTCCTGTGCATGCACACTTCATGTTGTGTGAAGGCCTAATTATCATTTTCCAAAGTAACTACTCTATTCCGAACTTAAAAATGGAAAGTGTAATGCTGGTGGTCAACAAAAGATGTTTAAAGACTGTCTCAAGGCAAATTTTTAAAATGTAGTATAAACACCAACAATTGGGAAACACTTGCCTGCAAGTGCTCCAATTGGAGAACAGCCTTTACCAAAGGTGTCATGGGCTTTGAAGACACTCGAACTTAGGACGCAAGGGAGAAACATGCTAAGAGGAAGGCACACCGTGATCAACTCCTGCCCGGAAACCAATGTCCCCACTGTGGAAGGACGTGTGGATCCAGAACTGGCCTCCGCAATCACTTACGGACTCATTGTTAAAACCGTATTTATTGAAGACAATTTTACTCGGCTATGAGTGATCGCCAAAGAAGAAGAAGAAAGAAAGAAAGATATACATACACACACAAATACACACAGAGAGGGATCCTGGCTGATGAGTGCATCTGTTTAATCCACATGTTTCCAACAGCTGTTTGTCATATCCACACTGGACATTTTAAAATGTATAAAAACTTTAGGAATGGACCTAAAGTGTAATGTGTGAGCCAAAGTCTTTAAGGTCTGAGTTGCAAAGGAAAAGCTGTCAGAATTCAGACGACCATACTACCTGAGGTTTGTGTCGCGGACGCTGGGTTTAAGTTATCATAACAAGAAATATGGATACATGTGCAATATCTGCACTGATGTCACTGACAGGTGATTAGCTGTGGGAGGAGCTTATCAGGGCTTGCAGGGCAGCAGCTGAAGAAGGAGCAGGAGTTTTCTTGTGTGTGTGTTTCTTTGTGGCTGACTAGCTGCTCTCCCTGTGCAAAGGTCAGAGGGGGCAGGGTTTCTGTTGAGTCAGCTGATTAGCTGTGGGAGGAGCTTATCAGAGCTTGCAGGGCAGTTTGATCCATCTTTTAGATTTAGGGGAGCTAGTCTCAAACGTTTGTTGGGGGAGACCTAGGTTTTTTTGGGGGGGTTATTTATCTTGTCTTCACGCTTTTTAAGATGGAGGACCACTGTAGCTACCCCCAACGACACGTTTTCAAGATGGAGGGTGAGGGAACAGCTGCAGTCGCCTGCGGTTCCTGCGCAATGTTTGCCATCTTGCCAAAGGTTGCAGGCAGCTTTACCTGCAGCAATTGTATGTTGATTGCCCTCTTAGAAGACAAAGTCCAGCAACTGGAGGAACGTGTAGCTACGCTCCAAAGAATTAGAGAGCTGGAGCTCTCCTTGGAAGCAACAGAGAACACCGTCTCCACCCAGGAGGAGACAAGGGACACCCCTGAGAAGGAGGCTAGTTCACCAACACAGGTGCCAGATATATGGAGAAACGTGACTCAAAGAAGTAGGAGGCCCAGGGTTCGCTATGATTGTTTAGAAATACAATCGCTTTGAAGTCCTCTCCCCTAGCATGGAAGACGAAGAACAGACTCCATTTGAGGATCTCTCCCTCATTACAGTCGATCAGGTATATGAAGACGAGCAGCAAAGTCAGTCCTCAGGGAATGTGCAGGCGACCTTAGAATGGACAGCTCACGGAAGAACCCCGACCAAACCTAAGAGGAGGCGTGTAGTGGTGATAGGGGATTCCCTATTGAGGGGAACAGGAGCAGTGATCTGTGGGCCTGACAAGATGTCTCGGGAGGTGTGCTGTCTCCCCGGGGCTAAGATCCAAGATGTAACTGAACGACTGCAAGGAATCATAAAACCCACTGACAAATACCCCTTCCTCTTGGTTCATGTGGGAACCAATGACACTGCAAGCAATAGCCTCCAGAAGATCAAAAGAGACTACGAGGCTCTGGGCAGGAAATTGAAGCAACTAAATGCACAAATTGTCATCTCATCTGTCCTCCCAGTTGAACGATGTGGCCCAGGGAGAGAGGGAAAAATAGTGGAAGTGAACAGCTGGCTTCGCAAATGGTGTAAACAGGAACGGTTTGGATTCTTAGATCACGGACTGCAGTTTCTTGAAGATGGACTTCTGGCAAGCGATGGGCTGAACCTCACAACGGTTGGGAGGAATGTTTTTGTCAAAATCTCAGAAACCTCATCAGGAGGGCTTTAAACTGACTAATGTGGGGGAGGGAGACAGTGCTCCTGAAGGTAGGAGTCTATCAATTGATGAAGATGATCATCCAAATGTCATAGACCAAATGGAGCAAATAGCACGCAGACCTAGTGGTGGGAGGAAAAAATCCTTAAATAAGAGACACGGGGGAATGATTAATGGACTTCAATGTCTGTACACTAATGCGCAAAGCATGGGAAATAAACAAGATGAGCTTGAGCTCTTGGTACAGCAAACTAAATATGACATAATAGGCATCACTGAAACCTGGTGGGATAAGTTCCACGATTGGAATGTAATAATGGGGGGATACAATCTATTTCAGAGAAACAGACCAGACAAGAAAGGAGGAAGAGTGGCGTTATATGTCAGGGATGTGTATACCTGTGAAGAGATCCAAGATTTAGAACCTCAAAGCCAAAGTGAGAGCATTTGGGTCAAAATTAAGGGAGAGAAGAATAACAGTGACCTCATTGTGGGAGTTTACTATAGATCCCCCAAGCCAAACGGAGGACATAGATGATGCCTTCCTGGAACAGATGGCCAAGCATGCAAAAGGAAGGGAGATAGTAGTAATGGGGGACTTCAATTACCCGGATATTTGTTGGATGTCAAACTCAGCCAAGAGCATAAGGTCAAACAGATTCCTCACTGGCCTTGCAGACAACTTCATTGTCCAGAAAGTGGGAGAAGCAACAAGAGGAACAGCCATTTTAGATCTGGTCCTAACCAATGTTGATGACCTGGTTAGTGGGGTAGAAGTGGAAGGATCATTAGGCGCGAGTGATCATACTCTTCTGAAGTTTACTATACAGCGGAAAGGAGCAGCCAAGCATACTAGGACTCAATTTCTTGACTTTAAGAAAGCCGACTTCATAAAACTTAGGGAAGTACTGGGTGAGATTCCATGGACAGTAATACTAAAAGGAAAGGGAGTTCATGATGGCTGGGAGTTTGTTAAGAGGGAGATAGTAAAAGCACAACTTCAGGCAATACCAATGAGACGGAAACATGGAAGGTGCCCAAAGAAGCCAGGGTGGCTATCTAAAGAACTTTTAACTGAGTTAAGATTAAAAAAAGGATGTGTACAAAAAATGGAAAAGGGGGGAAACCACCAAAGAAGAATTCAAACAAATAGCCAGCACATGTAGACACAAAGTCAGAAAAGCTAAAGCACAGAATGAACTCAGGCTTGCTAGAGAGGTTAAAAGCAACAAAAAAGGCTTTTATGGGTATGTCCGTAGCAAAAGGAAGAACAAAGAAACAGTGGGGTCACTCAGAGGAGAAGATGGTGAAATGCAAACAGGGGAGACAGAAAGGGCTGAACTCCTCAATGCCTTCTTTGCCTCAGTCTTCTCCGATAAAGAAAACAATGCCCAACCTGAAGAATTTGGAGCAAATGATTCAGCAGAGGAAACATAGCCCAGAATAACTAAGGAGATAGTACAAGAATACTTGGCTAGTTTAGATGTATTCAAGTCTCCAGGGCCAGATGAACTGCATCCAAGAGTATTAAAAGAACTGGCAGATGTGATCTCAGAACCACTGGCAGTCATCTTTGAGAATTCCTGGAGAACAAGCAAAGTCCCGGCAGACTGGAGGAGGGCAAATGTTGTCCCTATTTTCAAAAAGGGAAAAAGAGAGGACCCAAATAATTATCGCCCAGTCAGTCTGACATCAATACCAGGGAAGATTCTGGAGCAGATCATTAAGCAAACAGTCTGTGAGCACCTAGAAAGGAATGCTGTGATCACCAATAGTCAGCATGGATTTCTGAAAAATAAGTCATGTCAGACTAACCTGATCTCGTTTTTTGACAGAATTACAAGCCTGGTAGATGAAGGGAATGCAGTGGATGTAACCTACCTTGATTTCAGCAAGGCATTTGACAAGGTGCCCCATGATATTCTTGTAAAGAAGCTGGTAAAATGCGGTCTTGACTATGCTACCACTCAGTGGATTTGTAACTGGCTGACTGACCGAACCCAAAGGGTGCTCATCAATGGTTCCTCTTCATCCTGGAGAAGAGTGACTAGTGGGGTGCCACAGGGTTCTGTCTTGGGCCCGGTCTTATTCAACATCTTTATCAACGACTTGGATGATGGACTCAAGGGCATCCTGATCAAATTTGCAGATGACACCAAACTGGGAGGGGTGGCTAACACCCCAGAGGACAGGATCACACTTCAAAACGACCTTGACAGATTAGAGAACTGGGCAAAAACAAACAAGATGAACTTTAACAGGGAGAAATGTAAAGTATTGCACTTGGGCAAAAAAAACACGAGAGGCACAAATACAAGATGGGTGACACCTGGCTTGAGAGCAGTACATGTGAAAAGGATCTAGGAATCTTGGTTGACCACAAACTTGACATGAGCCAACAGTGTGACGCGGCAGCTAAAAAAGCCAATGCAATTCTGGGCTGCATCAATAGGAGTATAGCATCTAGATCAAGGGAAGTAATAGTGCCACTGTATTCTGCTCTGGTCAGACCTCACCTGGAGTACCGTGTCCAGTTCTGGGCACCACAGTTCAAGAAGGCCACTGACAAACTGGAACGTGTCCAGAGGAGGGCAACCAAAATGGTCAAAGGCCTGGAAACGATGCCTTATGAGGAACGGCTAAGGGAGCTGGGCAAGTTTAGCCTGGAGAAGAGGAGGTTAAGGGGTGATATGATAGCCATGTTCAAATATATAAAAGGATGTCATATAGAGGAGGGAGAAAGGTTGTTTTCTGCTGCTCCAGAGAAGCGGACACGGAGCAATGGATCCAAACTACAAGAAAGAAGATTCCACCTAAACATTAGGAAGAACTTCCTGACAGTAAGAGCTGTTCGACAGTGGAATTTGCTGCCAAGAAGTGTGGTGGAGTCTCTTTCTTTGGAGGTCTTTAAGCAGAGGCTTGACAACCATATGTCAGGAGTGCTCTGATGGTGTTTCCTGCTTGGCAGGGGGTTGGACTCGATGGCCCTTGTGGTCTATTCCAACTCTATGATTCTATGATTCTATGACATAATCTTCATTTCGTTGGCTGCTTCTTCTGCCCTACGATTTGGTTTCTGAAATGAAAGTGACCTACTTGTTTTGCCTGGTCTCCAGTGTTCTTGTTAACTTTAAAAGGTGCCACCTTTGACAATGGCTCCAATTCTCATCCAGATTGCTTGGCAAGAAGAGTCCCACCATGGTTAATCTGTTCAGTGATACTAGGCCTGGCACCATGTCTAACAGAGTTGTTTCTGGGCTTGTCTATGCACAGCCTGGACCTGAGAATTCCTCTGCCTCACTGAACTGCCAGATCAGAGTTTCTGCTGTGGCTTGATATCTAACTTTACAGGCTGCTTAAAAAAAAAATACCGAACAACAACAACAACCAACACCTGAGCCACTAGGCTCATTTCAGCTTCTGGGCTCATGACTACAGGATTCCAGTACTATCTAAATCATGTTCTTCTTCCTGCTCAAACTTCTGGATACAATTATTATGGCAGTGATTTTCAAATCTCCTTTTTACTAGAAGGGCATTGTCTCATCATAAATAAGGGAGAGGTTTTGCTGCTTGCCAGTTTCACTCTGACCATATTTGATAGCATGTGATCAGATAGGTTATTTTGAACATTTTCTCCCATCAACATAATGATCCTTCTGTTCTTCAAAATCTTGAGAACAAAGCTCAATTCCTCCATTTCCTAGTTGTTAAGAGACAACTGTGATCCATGGCTGGACCTGGAAGCATCCAAACGCCTAAGTCTGCAATGCCAAATTGAATGAAGTGTTTCCATGTTGTTTCTTTCAAAATATGTTCTAAAGAGTACAGGCACCGTAAGCCAAGTTGTCTAATTAAAGGATAATTGATATCATATCCCAGTTTTCCAACTATACCCCAGAGTCCTGGGTTCTTTGGGAGCTTATCAATGCTTCCTTGATGAGAAGAGCACCGAAAAAAACATGCTCACTGCCAATAATCACCTTTCTCTACAGCACACAAAGTTCAGAGTGCTGGTACTGATATCCATAACTTTATACAGTGTGGGGGCAGAATACCTAAAACAGTGGTCTTCAATTAGTCTGCTGTGGCACCCTGGGGTGCCTTGAATGATAGTCAGGGGTGCAGCAGGCAACACTGGCCTCTGTCCCTCTTTCCTTCCCTCCCTCTTCTGATAATAATAATAATAATAATAATAATAATAATAATAATAATAATAATAATAATAATTTATTATTTATACCCCGCCCATCTGGCTGGGTTTCCCCAGCCACTCTGGGTGGCTTCCAAAAGAATATTAAAATACTATGATACATCAAACATTAAAAGCTTCCCTAAACAGGGCTGCCTTCAGATGTCTTCTAAAAGTCTGGTAGTTGTTGTTCTCTTTGACATCTGGTGGGAGGGCGTTCCACAGGGAGGGCGCCACTACCGAGAAGGCCCTCTGCCTGGTTCCCTGTAACTTGGCTTCTCGCAGTGAGGGAACCGCCAGAAGGCCCTCGGTGCTGGACCTCAGTGTCCGGGTAGAACGATGGAGGTGGAGACGCTCCTTCAGGTATACTGGACCGAGGCCGTTTAGGGCTTTAAAGGTCAGCACCAACACTTTGAATTGTGCTCGGAAACGTACTGGGAGCCAATGTAGGTCTTTCAAGACCGGTGTTATATGGTCTCGGCGGCCGTTCCCAGTCACCAGTCTGGCTGCTGCATTCTGGATTAGTTGTAGTTTCCGGGTCACCTTCAAAGGTAGCCCCACGTAGAGCGCATTGCAGTAGTCCAAGCGGGAGATAACCAGAGCATGCACCACTCTGGCGAGACAGTCCGCGGGCAGATAGGGTCTCAGCCTACGTACCAGATGGAGCTGGTACACAGCTGCCCTGGACACGGATTTAACCTGTGCCTCCATGGACAGCTGTGAGTCCAAAATGACTCCCAGGCTGCGCACCTGGTCCTTCAGGGGCACGGTTACCCCATTCAGGACCAGGGAATCCCCCACACCTGCCCGCCTCCTGTCCCCCAGAAACAGTACTTCTGTCTTGTCAGGATTCAATCTCCATCTGTTTGCCGCCATCCATCCTCCAACCGCCTCCAGACACTCACACAGGACTGTCACCACCTTCACTGGTTCTGATTTGAAAGAAAGGTAGAGCTCCCAAAGGTTTGCACAGCTGTTTGTTGCAGCAGCCCTGGCTAAAAGCTCTGAAGGTGAATGGTGCTGGCCAGGGAGTGCTGGTTGCCAGGAGCTGAGGTGGTCTTGGAGTAAGCAAGCATGTGGGCAAGAGAACCCAGTCAGTCAGCCAGTCAGCCAGCCCTTGCTGTTGGGCAGACAAGTTGGAGGTTGGGCAGGCAGGCAGGCACTGCCCTGGCCTTTCTTGTGCAAGGCCTGCCTTGGAGCTGACGGTCCAATGCTGAAGGGGAGCCTTTCTGCTTTGCAGGCCCAGCAATGCCCGCTGTTACCACTGCCGCTTCCCAAGGTGAGCTGGCCTCACTTTCACCTTTGGCCAGTCTCTGTTGGGCCACTAAGGCTGGGGGCATCTTCTTCCCAAGCCCCTGTGGGGCAGTGAGAGGAGGCACCTCTCTTTAGAGTGAGGTGGGGGACAGCCCCGAGACCAGGGGTAGCAGCTGTGGCTGCCTGGACGACTCCCAAGGAGTGCCACAGAAAGAACATAGTTGGTCAGGGGAGCCGTGGACTCAAAAAGGTTGAAAACCTCTAACCTAAAAGATTGTCTCACCTCTTATATACCCAGTCAATCACTGCACTCTGCTGGAGGGGGAATTCTGAAGATACCATATCATATCCTCTTTCTTGTTTTTTCAGTACTTGTTGAAGACTCTTCCCTTTCAACAAGTCTGCAAGGTGGAGATTTTTACTCCAATCAGTATTTGCATTAGATTTGAAATTATTATTATTATTATTATTATTATTATTATTATTATTATTATTATTATTAATTATTTCATAAATATTTTAATATAGTAACCATTTTTAACTGTTTTTACATAAGCAATTGTTTATCTATGTGTTTACTGAATTGTGGAATCACTTCAAAATGCCTCATGAGAAGCAGTTCATGAATGCAGTAACAATACTGTTGATAATAACAGAAGCATCTTGGATGTGTTCAAAAGCACTCTTGATTCTCAATGAGGAATGGTGAGCTCCAATACTGCCCTGTGTGAATTGACAGTGCACCCAAGGACATGGCTCAGGATTCTCTCCACCGAACAATGATCCTTGGAGACACACAGAAGTCCTTTCACTGTGATATAGCACTGTGGGTTCACTCTCAGCCATGTTGTACACTAAAATACCATTGTATGCTGGCTTTCAAATCCTGCAAAATGCTGATGAAGATAACTGGAAAAACCAAACATGATTTGATGTCAAAAGCAGATCTCCAATGCTTGGAAAATATTCAAGACAACAAAACGCTATCTGGGGAAAAACACAAAAGGGGAATTTGAGGGGAATTTCTGGGAACAAATTTGCTTTAGTTCTACTGGAGCCCCTGGCCCAACATCTACCCCCAATTACTCAATTAGCAAAGTGTTTCCAACAAGAACACATTATCCTGGTCGACAAGCTCTCATCATTCATATAAGGCAGACTTGGTTGTTCAAATCAATATTTGTTAGCAGTCAGAATAAGCTCATTTCATGCATGTTCTAATTAGACAAAAGGTATTATTACGAAACACCTGCAATGTTTGTAATCATTTTAAAATAATGAGAATCAATATTAGCTTCCAGGGGCACCATATGGTAAACTCATTCCTGGCATGTGGTCCCTGATTGGCTCTTAATGCATCAATAGTGATCATTAGCATTTTTTAAAACTGAATTAACTTGCACTTGGATGCTGGCTGGTGACAACATTTTATGGTCTACCCATGAATAAAATGGCCAAATTCACTGTCTTAATTAGGCCATATGACCAATGAAACAACGTATTACACTTTTGTATCACTATTTGTGCAAAGACTTCGAAGTACTTTCTCAGTATTTGAAATATATTCTCACAACCAGTCATTCAGTGTAAGAAATCCATCACCCACAAGAGAACTCACACACACAGAGAGACAGAATGTCCATCCAGAAAACTTCAAAGTGATAAAATTGAGGTCAGTTTATGTAAACCGTAGAAACTTCCCTGTACATTGAAAGGTAGGACATAAGCGACAAGACAAAAGAAATTGTGCTTTTTGCAGAGCTTGGAAACTTCAGTTTAAAAGGGAACTAGTTCTAGTTCAATGCGTCCAAAAGTATTTCAAATTCACATTCGATCCCCCCCCCCCATTACAAAATGAACTCATTCACTTCACAGTCAGTTCAAATTTCCTTAATTGTGAAATTTCCTGGAAGACAATTGTATTGCAATGGCAGGGGCTATGGCAATCATTATCGTGGCTGGTAATATGTGTTCAGTTGCTAAACAGCCATGTTGTATTCTGTCAGAATCATAGAACTGAAGAAACATAGAGTTGGAAGGGACCCCAAGGGTGAGATCTGGTTAGAAAGCTTGGGAAGAACAGGCATATTCCCAACCTTTCCTCCGCATCTTACCTCTTGCCCTCCCCTAAAGGATCTCAAGAAAAGTACCTGTACCCAATGAGCTTTGGAGCTGAGCAGGGAATTGCATTGGAGATTCCCCAGTCCTATACCACACAGGAACTCATGTGAAAACACATTTAAAGTGGCATTTTGTCTTGCAAGGGGAAAGTGGCTTTACTTGGCACACACCTTGGTAGAAGGCAGGCCCTCACCCCCAGTGAATAAAGTGGGGCTGAGAAGGTGGCACATCAATACACATAGGGAGGGGTTGAGGATGAGCAAAATTAACAGAGTCAGTAAGAACCAAATAAGATCACCCAGCACTTTCAAGGAAACAGGAGCAATTCACTGTGACAACTCCGCCACTCCACATAACCCAACTGTCTTCCCGCATTCCCCTAGCAGGTTCAGTGTAGCATGGAAGAGTATTTATATTAGCTCTTTATTGCCAACAGTTGTGTAACAACAGCTGCTTCACTTTCCTAAAGAAGTTGCTGCAGTTCACTAATTTGTGAAATGCGTTAAGCACTTTGTAAAACACTTGAAGACCTCTGTTGAATTAAGGAAAATCCTAATACAGCGGTGTTTCAGTCTGGCACGTAAGTAAGTACAAAGTGTTTCCAAGACACCATCTTGCTTGATCCCTCAGTTTGGGAAAATATATAGACGGTTGCTTTGAACTGTGCTGATAAAATACTGCCTGCTAGTGAGGTTATGATCAGGAATTCTCAGGGCATCAGCATTTGTCACTGTGATCGTAATTCACATCAACTCATAAACTCCCACCCACCCCCAAGCAAAAAATAATAATAATAAATGCTATGAGCCTAACATCAGGGGGTTAATAAAACAGCTCTCCGGTCCTTTTCCTACTTCAGCCGATAACTTATTCAAATTGTAATTGCCTATAATGGGCACCCTGTATCACATTACTACTTATGCTACATGCAGTCTCCCAGGTCATCAATCAACTCAGCTGCCAGAAAAGACCTTGGTTCTTGTCCTACCAGTGCAACCAGTGCGTTGTGAATGCTTGAGGTTTCATGACTAAACCGTTTTGTTTAGTTTACACACACAAAAAGGCTACTGCCTCCAGTTGCTTCCAACTGGCTTTGTTTTAGAAACCACTTGAGATTTCTTCTGTCCCACATCCCCGAACAACTAACCCCAAACAGCGGATCAATAGCATGTCATTCCAAACAACCAATAAGCAAGCTGCAAAATGAATCTATTTCTTCGGCAACAGAGCTCCTGCATGCATTCCACAGGCAACGGCAGGGCTGTCTGGTTGCTCTAATCTTAGGTGATTAAATACCTTGCTTTCTTAACCAATTAATCAATTAGTTCACCAATTAAAATAAATATGACAGAATTTCAATACAGGGTGGCTTTTTTTTTGAAGAATATTTAATGAAGGCAATAGTTCCCTTTGTCTGAACGCTAACACCACTTTTTAATATTGAACACAATGGCTGCAATCCAGAGACAGTGAAGCATACTTGGGATTCATTGAAATTGGGCAAGCTTTGGAGTATTTCCTTGTGCTGTTACATTCCTCTCATTCAAAGAGCACTTGGGCATGTTGGACTTTGTCCCGATTCCATGCTTTCCCCACCCCACTCCATCAAGAAGCATGCATGACTTGGATTCAGTAATGTCATAGGCACTGATAACATTATTGTAAACAATTGATGGCATTGTGCAGGAAACAGCTTGGAGCAAAACGAATACAAATTAACATGGTAAACAAATCATTAAGTCAAATCATGCTTTCGCCCTTGGGAAGCCTAAATGCCAATCTACAATAGTGTTAAATGTGGACTCACACAAATATTTTAAACATGGTAAGGTCTGTGGCAGTGTTGGCCAAACTTGGGTCTCCAGCTGTTTTTTGACTACAACTCCCATCATCCCTAGCTAATAGGACCAGGGGTCAGGGATGATGTAATTGTAGTCCCAAAAGAACTGGAGACCCAAGTTTGGCCAATGATGGTCTGTGGGGTTTTCTATGTGTGGCATCCCCTTACTATGCAAACAAGCTCATCTGTGAAGCAGTTATATTTAACACGTCTACTGTCTATACCAGTCTGTCTCAACCTTGGATCCCCAGAAGTAGTTGGACTACAACTCCCATTATCCCTAGTGAGAAGGGCCAGCAGTCAGGGATAATGGGAGTTGTAATCCAAAAACTTATAGGCACCCAAGGTTGAGAAAGGCTGGTATATATAATTAGGTATATACACACACACACACACACACACACACACACACAACCTTAACTTAAGTAAAGATCATGTGGGTTAAGTTATGTTGCTGTTTCTCCGTTCATCACAGTCTCAAGACTGTTGAAACCAAATTCTTAGCATTCTCACTAAACTAGCATTCTGGGGATTCTTTGGTGGAATCCAGGACAGCTGAACTAGTATAAAACAGATATAATACAGTAATGTCGTGCAAATATGTCCATTGCCTACACCCCAAAATCAGTCTTCTTTCCTATGTGCTATATAATTCCTCACCATTCCTCTTTCCTCATCAGGGAGGATGGACTAAGCCAGACTACTTGATCTCTGGCGAGAAAGGCACTGAACACCCACTATGTTTATGGAATTGTGGGGATTCAGCATCTCTCAGGAAGAAACCACCAAGGATGCAGCTGTTGCTGGCTATTGGAAATGGAAGCGGCTGGAATTAGATCTCCTTTGCCTCCTGTCACTTAAGACAAATGATTTATCTTGTTAGTAAACATAAAGTGTTGTGGATTTTGCAGGCTTCTTCTTTTGAACAGGAGACTTAACATTCCCAGGCAGGACTTCTTCAAAATGAGATTGCTTTTCTTCTGCGATTTACATTACCAGAGAGTCTGTTATTAGCTGGATATTTTATCTCTGACACTATGAGAAATATTGCTGCCATAAACCCCACTGCCCTTAGTAAAAGCTGAACTACTTGGTGAAAGCTAATAAAGTGGGGAACAATGAAGGCAATTGCCAATGAATACTTAAGCACCAAACAAGGGAGCTGCCCCCCCCCCAAGCTAGCCTTTCTTTGATTTCAAGAGCAGCAACAGAGGTAATTGCAGAGCAAGGGTCCTTTCCAATCTATACTGACTGCAGGGTCCATGCCACAATCACAGGGAAATTGACTACATGCCATCTTTAGCTTTTATTCTTTGTCCCCCATATAAAATCGCCACTGTGATGAATTCACTTTTTAAACAAACCCAACTAGTGCTTGGCAAAATGGGATGCTTCAGACTTCCAGTATGTGCTGCCACAGCTGTTAAGATCCACCATACCTCATCATGTGCAGCTTCCCAAATCATGTAGGATTTCAATGCCAGCAATAGAACAATCAGAAGTCCAGGCGTGTCACATAAATTCAAGTTCTACATGGGCAAGCTATACAAGACATTACAGCCAGAACACAGAACTTGCACATGGAAGCAACCTCTTCCTGGATTACCGTAACTTATCATGGAAACCAGGTGTTCTACTGGTAACTAGAGGGGCAAGTCATTACAGAATTACCCAGAGTAACTTCTTTCACCCATGTAGTATGTAAAAACATGTTAACACTGATAAGAGAAGAGGTAGGTATGGTAAATTGTAAGTAGGAATAAAATAAAATAAAGTCCAGTAGCACCTTAGAGACCAACTGCCATAAGTTTGTTCTGGGTATAAGCTTTCGTGCGCATGTACACTTCTTCAGATACACAGATACTTACTCTGTAAGTAGGAATATCATGGTAAATCCAGTTGGACATCATAAATCTGAATAGCTCTGCTCAATTTCAGCCATCAAGACTTAGGGTGCAATGTGAAGAATAGCCCACAATCAATGAGTGGCATAGGGGCCAAGGTCCCTTCGGCCCTCCCAATATAATATTTAAAGGGGCTGTGCTCCCCAAAGTTAATGGACATTGCCATTCAAATGGTGCATGTGCACCGTGTCATGTGATTATGTGGTGCAGGAGTTACCTGCCCCCCATATTTTATTCAAGTTGGCACCCTAATGATTGGGCTGTCCCCAGTTCTACTTGCAATATTACTGCAATAAGAACATAAGAAGAGCCTGCTAGATCAGGCTAATGATCCATCTAGTCCAGGGGTCAGCAAATTTTTTTCAGCAGGGGGCTGGTTCACTGTCCCTCAGACCTTGGGAGGGTGGATTATATTGGGGGAGGGAATGAACGAATTCCTATGCCCCACAAAGGACCCAGAGATGCATTTTAAATAAAAGCACACAGTCTACTCATGTAAATACACCAGGCAGGCCCCACAAATAACCCAGAGATGCAGTTCAAATAAAAGGACACATTCTACTCATGTAAAAACACATTGATTCCCGGACCGTCCACGGGCCGGACCAAGAAGGCGATTGGGCCGGATCTGGCCCCCGGGACTTAGTTTGCTTACCCATGATTTAGTCCATCATCCTGTTCTCAGAGTGGCTGGTGAGAAATCCTCAAGCAGAACCTAAGCTCTAGTGAGCACTACCCCCCACCCCCCAACCATGGTTTCCAGGAACTGGTATTCAGAAGTGTTACTGCCTCTGTCCATGGGAGCAAAGCATAGCCACCGTATCTAGTAGCCATTGATAGCCTTGTGGATTTGTTCATGGATTTGTCCAATTCTCTTCTGAAGCCATCCAAGGTGGTGTCCAGCATTGCTTCCTGCAGGAACGACTTCCATAGTTTAACTATGCCCTGCATGAAGAAGCAATGACAAAGAAGGAATGCTGGCTTTTTTGCCTCCATCCTCCAATCGCATCTCCATTGGATCTGGTGCTGGCCCTGTCGTTTTTCTGTCAGCATGCTCTGGTCTTTGCTAGGCAGCCAGGAAAAGGAGAGCCTTCCTGGCCAACCAACCTAAACAGAATCAGCACCTTCAAGTAGTGGATCACACATCAAGCCACCCATAATGGTTTCAGCTGTTCAAGAGGGCTGCTCATGGGGCCGTCATACTTCGGGAGTGAGTTGCATGGCCTGCTGCTTAGCCATCCCTAATTATAGCATATATTCTTGCTTTCATATATTAAAGGATGCCCACCACCAGTTACACATCCCACACATGTATCTGCAAGCAAGCCGCAATTCTATAAGTCATCACTTCATATCTTCACTTTGCACACCAACTTTATCTCCAAATGCTTTAGCATAAAATGCAAACAGAGCTGGAAGAAGATCAGATTAAAAGGTCAGAGGCAGAAGCTCTGTCCAAGTATGAAGTCATGGTGGTGCTAACTGTAATGTGGGATTGGAATATGCACACTGAGCCTGTCCTCTCCAATCCTAACCTTCTAGCTTTGAACATTTAGATGTCCTGGGGGAATCCAAGCACATTCAACTAAACATGTATAAACTCTTTCTTCAGGAGTGGAAAGGGCATTGCATGTGAAGAACCTCCACACAGCCTGTCCCCTCACACATTTGACCAACACCTGAAAAATGCAGAAAGTTAATTTCAGACATCATAGGTCTATGGAGAGGAATTCCTTCACAGTTGACCATGATGTCCATTCATTGAGTATTGAAGAGCAACTTGCAATTGCTCTATACAACCAAAGGAACCCTGACATTTAGATATCCATAATCTAAACTGCAGCTCTGATTCTGAAGAACAAACAAGCACAAAAGAAAAACACAGAGAAGAATGAGCACTAAAGTAAAATGTTTGCGATTTAAACTGTATTTAATTCAAGTGAACTCGGTTAAGTAAAGGTATTGTGTAATTAGTCAGCATCTCTTGATGTGGAATTAAGGAAAATCAATGGGCCATGTTAACATTATAAGAAAGAAAGGCAGATCTAACAACTCAGCTGAAGGAATTCTGCTCTCATGAGTTGGCACAATTTAGCTGAATACATCTCATCTTGGGTGTTCAGTATAATCCAGATTATTTCTACAGTGCCAACATTATGTGCAGCACATTACAAATAGCAGGCATTGGAGCTCTCTACCACATAGAGCTTGACTTTACAATCTAAAAGTGACACAGGAAAACAACCCAGGAATTGGGGGAGGGGGGGTGAAGTCAAGGGCGGCCAGGGCAGAATGAAAGACACTGTCAATGGCACACAATTTCGTTTAGTGAAAATACTGAAGATCTCTGCAATGTCATGTTCAATTACATGTTGCAGCTGTTTTGGGGACATGCTGGTATTACACCAAAAAGTTTTCTGCAACATACATATAAAAAGTAGACGCAGCATATGAATGTACAGCCATCTATAAAGACAGCCATTTAGGCAACCAAGTTTCCCAAATGGGTGACAACAAACTTCCACACCATATTTTACTTCCACACAAACATCTGCTGTAGAAAATACTTGTATAAGAGGATAACATTTCCTGCAATGTTCATAATGTAGAACTTTCTCCACAAACAGCATAGTGCTGAGCATTTCTGCAGCCATCAATGACACCATGGCACATTAAATGCTTTGTGGAAAATGGTGATTAACTTTTTTAGCTTTAGTTCCCTTTTCCCAGGGAACTCTGTGAATTGTAGATCTGTGGGGAAAAGAGGGGTTTCCTAACTAACAACTCTCAGCACCCTTAGCAAACTGCAGTTCTTCCCAGGATTCTTTGGGGAAAGCCATGACTGTTTTAAAAAGTATGATACTACTTTAAGCTGTAGTGTAGATGGGGTCTTAATTACGCTATACTTGCCTCTAAGATGCACTCAGAATATTCAGAGAACAACGGAATACTATGGAAGTGGTATGTCTGAGCATAAATATTCAGTGGAACAATAGGGAGCATCACTGATAGATCAGCTAATGCAAAGAAGTTACAAGCCCAGACTGTGCCTCTGCATTTAAGCCTTCCAGCTTCTTTAGCAAAGCCATCTCATCTCCCAAAATGATGAAGATTATGCCTTAAACAGTTTTCTCTCAACTTTTACCAAGCAAAGTGATCATTCTCCCTAAGATTCCTATCTCTCTGTTTCCTGGCCACCATTCATTGGCACTCAGAACGCCCAGGGGGCCTTAACCCTCTGGAGAACAAATTCCCCCATTGCCTCTTTTGAATGGAGATTTGACAGCATTTTTCATTTCACTGATCTCCTTCTCCTCCCTCTCTCAGCAGCTGTGAAATGCCCACTGGTTATCAGCCTCATTATGTATGTGTTATTGCTGGTATCTTGACTGTACATGGATTGAATGTATTTACATGAATCTAAAGTCTTCCATGATGCTCTAGAGCTTAAATAATTCCTGCTGGAACAACCTCTTTAGTCCATAAGACACAGAAGCTGTATGAGTCTCCTAACGTTCACACTACCTTGCCCACTCAGTTTAAAACTAAATCAATTGCAATCCTTTTGTGAGGGCCTGTCTTCAAAATAGCTAAAGGCCTGTTTCTCAATAGCTAGTCCAAGGCCAACACCTTCCAAGCTTTTCTCCAAGCATCTGTTTCTTCTCTCCTCTCCCTCAGTTACATTCCATGCTGCTTTATTTCTCCCATGCACCCAATTTCCCATTGACACAATTTGCACGTAACACAAACCAAGCCATGGTTTAGTTTGAGCTTGCCAGCATATGGGCTCCTTTGCTGATTTGCTTCTCTAATCCTGCTGCGCTGCTGCGAGCTAAGTGGTTGTTTGGCTTAGTTTATTGTTTGACTCATGGTCAAACCCTAACCCTCACTCCAGACAAAGCACAAGCTGGTGTCGAAGTTTGTTTTTGGTTTAGACCCTGCAGTTTGTCTGGAGGAGACAAACCACGAGCCCAGGTTTGGATGGCACACTAATCTAAATCATGGCTTACTTCACAGCAGTTTAGCAACAGGAGGGATGGAGGAAAAGCAAAGCAGCCATGATCTCCTCTCCAGAGTCCACCTGCTCATGTGTCTGTCCCCAACAATAGGTATTCAGATACACCAGTGCTATATTATGAAAACTACCAGCCCTAGGAAAGTGCCTTGTTAGCCTGTTTGATAAACTCAGTCCCAGTAAAAACAGTCTCTTTCTCCATCATCGGGGAGGGAGGGGGAAAACACCCACAGATATTTTTGACTGTTCTACACTCCCACAGACCTCCTAAATGGAGTTGGTTGTCTGTAGCTCATAGTTTGAGAACCTCTGCATTAAATCATATCAAACAAATGAAAGAGTTGCTTACATCGAAGCACCATATGTAAGCAGTTTCCATGTCACTCATTTTATTTATTTCACACACTGGCATGCCTTCTTTCAATTTGCAACACTTCCAAGGCAGCTCACAGCAGTTCTTTAAAAAAAAGCCAATTATCAAATAAAAAAATAAAACTGTTTTTGACTTTGGCTGTTGTTGTTTTTAATGGGGTTCCTAAACATTTTGACAATGGAGCCTTACTGAGCTTCTGCACTGGTGGATTCCCTCTCAGACTTGCATTATGTTCTACTTCATTGCTTTGAGTCACCCTCTTTCAGATGTGGCAGCTCCAAGGCAAATGTGACAGGCTACAATATACAGCGCAGATGAGGGTCAGGGATGCTCCCTTCATTTCGTCACTGCATTAACCCAAGCAGTGCAAGGGAAATGTTTCTAAGAAGCTATTTAAAGGGCAGCACTTGCAGGAGTCACAGCCACATCCGCCTAGGACATTTACTTTGTTAGGAATGATTTACCCCTTCAGAAATGGAAGGCCTGAGTCACATCCTGGTAATGACAACTGAATCACTGGCTGGCGAAATAAAAATGGCATTGCTCAGCCCAGCCTTGTCTTTTCAAATGTCTGTACCAGCCTGTATCCTATAACCTGATGAACAATTACAACTCTCCCCTCCCTTCATAAAAAAGAACAATGAGTGAATGAACACTAGACAGGGATAGCCTGTTGTCTATGCTCTGGTAACCTCTAGGTTAGATCACTATAATGTGTTATACATAGGGCTGTCTCTAAAGACGGATCGGAAACTTCAGCTGGTGCAGAATTCGGCCAGGTTGCTCACTGGGGCAAGGCAGTTTGAGGACATTACACTGATCCTGGCTTGACTGCTGTGTTTAGAGGGTGGAAACACAAGAACGGGCCTTTTTTGTTGTGGCTCCCCATTTGCGGAATGCTCTCCCTAGGGAGGCTCACCTGCTGCCTTCAACATATAACTTTAGCTGCCAGATGAAAACGTTTCTCTTCAATCAGGCATTTGGTTGATTAACATTCTATGGCTTTTAAAATGTGTTTGTGGGACAGGTTTTATTGGTTTGTGTTTGTGTGTTTTTTAAATGTATTTTGTATTCTCATTTTGTGTTTTTCTGTTGTGTAACTGCCCTGGGATCTTCAGCTGAAAGGCAGTACACAAATTAATAATAATAATAATAATAATAATAATAATAATAATAATAATAATAATAATTCCAAACTTGTTCCCAGAGTTGTACCTCTAATTCTTCTCCAAAATCTTTCCCCAATTTCAGTCTTAATGAACTGAGAGGAAGGGTGGTCAATTGTGTGAGGATTTAATATAGTTCGAAGGTGATTTCCTTTCCCAGTGGGTTGAATGTGTAGAGCAGTTGCTCAAAACTATTTAAGCCATGTAATGCTTGAGTCGTTATATTTGGCTGATTTAAAAATTATAGAATGTGGTGTATGTCTAGCCAACCACATGGTATATCTCCCAATATAAATATTATTTCTGGAGCTGTAAGGGGCTTTTGATTAATGTAGAAGTCTCTGAGTTTATATACTCCCACTGTTTCCCACCTATTCCTGCATTGCAGGGGGTTCTACTAGATGACCCTTGGGGTCCCTTCCAAGTCTTCCAACTCTACTGTTCTATGATTCTATGAGCCTGATTTGGCTGCTGTGCAAAAGGAAGAGTGTTGAGTTATTGCAACTAAGGGGGAATAAAATGGTAAAAATTTTGGTGTCCATTTTTTCCACGTGGTCAAATCTGATTTTAGAACGGGGTTAATAATGGAGTAATCATCACTTATTTTGATATCCAAACCCTGGTTAATTTTAACTATGGTTTATGAAGCAAGTCAACATCAAACTATGGATTCTGAAGCTGACTTGTGTCAACAAAACACTATTAAGATTAACCACACTTTAGGATTTGGGTGCATTATGAAAATGCAGTTAATCTAAAATGGAAGTGAAAGCTTCTGATCTCCTAGTTTTAATCTCAAAGTGAGTTTCAGGGCATTCCTGAATTTGTTTTATCCTGATGGTCCTTTACAATTATGAACATTAGGTGGAATGTGGAATAGGGACGGATTTGTGAGCAGCAGTAAGGCAGAGGGACGGAGAAGCTTGTGTCTGATTTTATGGCTTGCTCTAGTCCCAAAACTCTGTTTTCTTTCAGTTATAGGGTTTAGAAATGTAGAAAGTTTCATTTTAGACACAAAAGTGTGTGCACTCCAGTCCTTATGTCAGTTTTACATGTGAATCCGGTCACATTATTGACTATAATGAGTACCACCACTGATGAATGTCATAAATGGTTATCTAAATACTTTGAGCCTTGATTTTAATTTCATCAAGTACAAGTTGGGAGGTGCAGGGGGGAATGGAAAGAACAAAGTGGGCATCACAAGCATATTGTATGAAAGCAAAGTGTTCATGCTGAAGACTTGAAAGAATGTTTATGCAATTTGCATCAAACAAGGAATGGAAGTAAATTTGTCTGAAAAGTTATTTAGCATGCTTTTGCTATTCAGTTAGATTCAAGATCTTAAATTGGCTTCACACATGCTTAGGTCAAACCACTTTCAGAAGACCTCATTTCAATTAAAAGCAAAACCCAATGGAGGAGGAGCTGTCAGAGGCTTAGAAATTGAGGACGGATGTGTAAGCCTATTGCAGGCCATGGGTGCAAGGAAGGAGCCTCCTCACTTTTATTTTAAATCATTATTCCCCAAATATAGTGCAGTTGGTTTCTTGAACTACAGCTTGCACAGATGTTGGAACAGAGTTGTTATGGCACAGTAATAAGTAAAATGTTTCTCTATACTGTTCCAACAGTCATTCCTTCATTATCATGGCCTTAATTGCTCTCTGCGATCATCTATCGTATGTTGTCTCTGCAGTTATTCCTCTTCTGTATCTAGGTACGGCACTGATATCCATTTCTGTTATATATAACAGAGCTATAAGAACATTTTCTATTCCTAGTAAACACATTACATTTTTAGGTAACTGTATTCCAAATGGAATATGGAATTCTTCCATATCCACAAAAATGATGATCACTTGAAATCTCATTCAAATGTCTCAACCACAGTAAGTTCGTTTCTCATCTGCTAAATTCAACCAAGAAGAAACAGAAGCACCACCCCATGCTCCAAAAAATATCTCTTGGGATCTTTCCTCTTCCCTCCACACTAAATTCCCAGGCCTCTGACATCTCTTCTTCTTTTGTACTTTGCACCACTGAAGTTGAAGACAAGAGCAATTCATTTTTCTTGGATTGAAGCTCCCTTGGGCAATAGCAGTTTGGCAAGCAAGAACGGCTGCCTTTTTAACTCTTCTGCTGAACTGTTTGACAAGGGAAAATCCCTAGGCATACAATAGGCTAAAGGAAAAGCAGACACCCTACTACAACCAACCATATTCCCCACCTTTTCAAGAGTTTTAGTGTAGAGCAGCATTCCAGGTGTGAGCCCCTACTTGCAGTCTAAAGTGATACAGCCCAAACAGAGGTTTACTGAGGTTTACTAGACCTCAGTTGCAGGAGAAGCACAGTGTTGGACAAGCTCCTTATATAAAGTTGGTCAATACTGACAAGATGGCTGCAGAGAAGCACTGGAAAGCATTAGTGAAATAATGGTTCGTTCCCTGCAGATGTGTCTCTTAACACCTTCATTATACACCTTCCAGAGGATGCTGAAGACTTCTTCATCCTGCCTTTTGATACTTTTTAGGGCTCACCTTATTTTTTATTGTAAGTTGTTTTAAACTGTTTTTGATCGTTTGTTTTATTGTTGTAACCCACCCCATGGGCCTTAGGTGAAGGACTTATTATTATTATTATTATTATTATTATTATTATTATTATTAATAATAATAATAAATGCATTGTATGTGCAACCAGCCTTCTTTGAATCCTTACATGGCTGTATGCAGTAGCAAAAATAGATGACATTATACAGAACACTGTATCAGGCATCAAAGGGGGAAGGCAGATGGAATGGAATTATCCTCTGTCTTACATTAATGTTTGAGCTAGAGGAGGTTTCAGAGGCCAGATTTCTTGGGTCAGGTTCCAAGACACAGTTTTCTGAGTCAGGAAGTGCATACTTTGGCAACACCTCTAAAGGAAAATAACCATATCCACATCTTGTAGTGTACAAATGGTGAAGCAGCCTCCTGGAACATGACCCAATAATGTGTCTGGGATTCTGACTGACCATGCCTGTATATCACTTGATATCTCATTGATTTGCCTGTGAATGTTTGAATTGACTTCATTTAAAAATATTTTACTTTGGATAATGCCAAGTGATATTTAAGTGTGGCTTTGGTCTCTATTGGCTGATTCATACCCGATAGCCATCAGTAGATTTTACTCATCAAATGATTAGTACATATATATAGATTGGCCCACAAACTATTTTCTGGTCATTTTCCTACCATGAGTTTTCAGAATACAAACAGGGAAAGCAAGATTAGAAGCAGCTGGGAGCCTTTTATACAAAGATGTGCTAAGGGATCCAGTATTTACACTGATACAGTTAAAACAGTGGTCAAAATAAAATTGCACAGCCCTACTTATAAAAGGTTTAGAAGTCATTAAACCCAGGGTCTGTTTGAATCTGCTGTGTATGATTCTTAAGTCCCTTTCAACATTCAAGGGTATTTGGATCAGTGACTTTTCCAATCGGGGTCCATTATCACTGCAAGATGCTATGGGAGCTGCTTTTGCAGCATTTGCAGCTGGAACAGATGTTGCAATTACAAGGCACCTCTCAAGGGGTCTAGTTTTGTGCAATTGTCCTCCCAAATTTCAAGACCCAGGAGACTGGGCTAGCTCAAATGAGCAAGACCATGGACATCAGGGGCCTTTCCAGAACCAAGCTACAATCTCTGTTATTTCCAGCACTTAGGCTCCCTGCAAGGCCAGACTGTTCACTCCACTGCACAAAATCATCATGCTGAGTGTTGTCCAGCAGCACCTGAGCTTTAGCAACAACTGGGCTTTAGAAGAGTCCATTAGCACACCAACCTTAATGAAAATGGAAGCTGCTAATGAAGCCAAGAGGCAGCAGCCACCTCCACTTTATGGAGGGCAATTAAGCTGGGTGGAAGAAGTGGCAATAATATTAATACCTGATAGTGCATTACTGATGCTATGCCAAACTTTCAGCTTCTTCTTCTTTTAAAGTTGTTTACCTGTAACATACTATGTCCTATCTTTGGCTGATGCTACAAAAATGTTTCCTATAAAATGAAGATAGCCATTCCAAGGAAATTCAGCATATGAATAAAACAAGGACCTAGAAAACAAGGACACATTGGGGCAGTTATGAATGAAAGAACTAATGGGCTCCATCCAACCAACCCACAAACACATCAGTGAAACCTGGACACAGCTAGAGACAGTGTGTTTCGACCAACCCAGTGGTCAAGTCCAGAGGTTTCATTTATCATCATCATCATCAAACCTTTATTGGCGTCACATACAAACGTTCAGAATAAATAAGGCAGTGTGATCTCGTCACCATTTCAACAGTACAGTCATTTGCCAAAGGGAAGAAAAGGTGAGCAAGATTTCATTTATGCAGCTTTCAAAAATGGAAAAGGTTTGCATTACAGATCAAGCCTTTAACCCTATCAGTTTCAGTGGAACTGAGCCAGCTTCAATCCAAATATTCTGGCCTATATGATTTGTAGATTTAGCTGCCTGAATTTAAGATCCAGTACATACATGAAGGAGGTTTACACACACTTGCATGGCACACTGTAGCTAGGGAATTGCATATGCCACCATGAGAAACGAGAAGTTCCTGTACATGTGTCAAAAAGAAGGGCTATAGGCTAGTGCTCTCCCTTGCGTGCTAGTTTTCTTTGTGAAGAGGGGTGGCTTCGTTGAAGGGACTAGATATTTGATTCCCCCGCTTGTAGTTGAAGTGTGAGGAAGGGTCACAGCAGGCAGAGCATCAGCTTTGTACTCAGAAGGCATCAGAAAGTAGGGGTGGGAGGGACCCTTTCTGAAACCCTGGAGAGCCACTGCCAGTCTGTGAAGTCAATACGAAGCTAAATGGACAAATGTTCCAACTCACTATAAGGCAGCATCCTATGGTTCTATGTGATACAGTCTAGGAAAAGCTGTTCAGAGGAGTTTCTTGCATGTGAAGACTGGCTCTATGCTTGGCCAGTAACATCAGAGCATTTCACAATCAACTTTAGTAGGGCTGGGGTTGCACCCATTGCTGATATTTATATCGTTTACCCCCTCTATGGTGATTCACACCTTTAATATGCTATCCTTCTAAGAAGTCTAACAGGGAGTGAGAGGACACAGAATGTTGAGTCCCAGTCCCACACCAGCCATTGTATCACCTCATTAAAGAAACATTAAAAAAAGTTTCCCACATGGCTTTCCTCATTATTCTTGGCAAGTACCTATCAACCAGCTCCTTCAACATTACTGAAGTAGATATCTATGTCAGTCAGAAGTGAATTAGTTTTCCCAGTAAGATTATATATGGGGCACTGTGTCAATGAACACCATGTAGTTTAGATTGATTAGTTCTACTACTGGCTCTCACTCCTTAATTTGCTAGTTTAAAATATGCACGCACACACAAACAAACACACACACACACACACAAAGTCTATCTATAGTAAAGTATTCTATTTCTGTTATCCAGAAAATTCTGTCTTGTGAAGTTACGTATATATGTTTCTTGGTATAAATTCCTATTTTTCTGTAGTTGTTGATAGATTTCAAAAAACATGATTTCTGGTTTGCTTCACTGTATAAGCTTTGAAGCAAAAATAGTAATGCTCATAAAGCATTGAGTGGGTTGGAGCAGACACGGGACAGTAAAGCAAGCAGTGACTCATAAGCAGAAATCCTATGCACGCTTACTGAATTCAGCACGCTTATTTGGAAGTAAGCCTACTGAATTCAACAGAACTTACTTCGGTGTAGGATGAGGCTAGCTAGTGTAGCATTATGGGAAAGAGACTGGTGTACAAATCAGAAAGTCACCTACTTGAATCTTACCAGTGCAATGAGCTCACTAGGTCAGCCTTCCCCAACCTGGTGCCCCTCCAGATGTTTTGGACCACAACTCCCATCAATGTCAGCCAGCACAGTTGTGTCAGCTGGGGCTGATGGGAGTTGTAATTCAAACCATCTGAAGGGTACCAGGTGGAGGAGGCTGACCTACATCCTCTTGGGCACTCTGCCTCAGCTTCATCCCACTCTCACCAATATATGGGGTTACAATTACAGATGCTTGAAGAATTCAGCTTGCAGCTCCCTAACAAATGTGCAAATCACAACTTAGTTTGCTTTCACACTTCCTGAATGTTTTGACACAGTTCTCAGCTTAAAAAAGAAGTATCAAAATATGTTTAGAAATGCATATTTTGCAAGACCACTTTTAGAAATATGTATTGATTTGAAATACTTAGTAATATGCCAAATTCCACCTGAAACATGAAAAGAGGACATAATGGGTTTGTGGATGAATATATGCAAAAGTGAAGTGTTCCAGAAGTAGACTGTTTCCTCCAACCTGAAATATAACAGTGCTGGTCTAACTTTCAGAGTTGGTCTTACAAAATGGCAATAGCCCTATTCTCCTTCTTTGTTTAATCAACACAACAAGAGGTGAAATAGAGGGAGGACATGCTCCCTAGCTCCATGCTGCCATAGCCATCTCCCTTCACAACTTGGAGAAATGACTTCTGAAGTGGGGACCTTCGCTACCTGTATAAAAGGAAACAAAGAGCCTGCTGGATCAGCCCATTGGCTAATGTCATTCAGCATCTTGTTCTCACAGTGAACAACAGGATGTCCATAGGAAGCCTGCAAGCAGAACCTGAGTGTCATAACATTATGCCCACTTGCGGTTTCTAGGAACTTGTATTCAGGAGCATACTGCTTCTGGTTGTGGAGATAAAACTTATCCATTGATAAGCTTATCCTCCATGAATTTGTCCTTAAAAGCCATCTAAGTTGATGGTCATAACAGCCTCTTGTGGGAGCGAATTCTGTAATTTAACTATGTACGGTATTTTGTCTGTCCTGAATTTCCAAAATTCAGTTTCATTGGATGACCCCAAGTTCTCATGTTATGAGAGTGGAAGAAAATCTTCTTCCTATCCTCCCTTTTGGGGGGGGGGTTGATATTGGGTTGTTTTTGTTTTGATTATATATTTTGTGGTTTTATATTTTGATTTTGTTCTGTGAGACCTCCATGTATAGGGTGGCATATAAATTCAATAAATAAATAATAGCTATCCAATAGAATAAGAGCAACCCTGTGTGAAAACACTTTGGAGCAACCTCTCAACTTGAAAGGCTACGCAGCACCCAGCAAATTGCAGCTGCTGTGGATGCTGCGTTTTAAAGTTGGTACTGCTGATGTAAGAACCACTTGAGCTTGTGCATGCCCAATAACAAACTAATTGTTATGTTTATACAGCCAAATCTTGCCTTAATAAGCTAGAATGTGTACAAACTTCAGACGCTCACTTGCAGCCACTTTGTTCTTTCCTTAGCATGAGTCATGAAACAAGTCAGAAAGCTGCTGTTAACCATTTTGCTGCTTTGTCCAAACTGGGAGACTATGGCTGATAACTTCCAAACAAGCCAAAATATGACATTGTGGTTTAGCATTGGCTTCCAGAGCCTGGTTTATTTGAAAGCTATAAACCATATCTTCCAGTTCAGATGTAATGGAAATTTATGGTTAACTGCATCTTTCTGGCTTTTTTGCTCACTTGCATGAAGGAAGAAGCAAAGCAGCTGCATGTGAGTGCCTGAAGCTCATGCATCTCTCAGTTTATTAAGCTGAGATTTGATCATGTGAATGATCCAAATCATGATATGTGAAGCATCTCAGCCACAGTTGCTTCCATGTTCTCCAAGAAAGTTAATTTATTGACACTTATTTGGTGGCAGGTAAGATCTATGCATCAGATATCAGCATTCTGGATGTTAGGTCAATGGGGGGTTTGCAGGTGTCGATTGCCACTTCAATACCTGTTAATAATGTACCATCTGAATCAATCATCAGTGCATTGACTACATAGAGAAAATGGAAATGCAAATTAAAAATGCAGTTGGCAAAGGAATGAGTGAAAGGAGACTTCCTGAAGCTGTGTAGCGTGCACCATCCTTTGTAATGTTCTTGTATGATAGCTTTCAGCAAAACTGAGATCCCATTGTAGTCTCCAACCCTTGGGCATTCCCAGGATGAATCAATGAACCAGCTTGCTTTGGGTTCTCCCCATGCCATGGCTAGGCATTCAGAATGGACTCTGTCAACCATCCCCAACACCTGGTGCCCTCTATTTACACTGTCACTACTTAAACATAATATTTCCAGGCAGCTGAAGCAATAACAATAATACAAAGTTCTGTTGGCTGGAAAAAGTGGCCTGTTGTGTACTCTCACTTGTGCTGCTGCATTATTTGTACTCCTGGGAAGCCAAAAGACCTACAATTTAACCTTCCCATGAATGGATTGAATAACTAGCTCTATTTACAGCTGTTTATGTAGCATCCCAGAAGGCAGTAGGCAAACACCTGAACATTGGCAGTCACCTGCCTGTAACCAGAGCCCTGTCGTGTAATAAATATGCAGCCCATCAAGAGCCAGCCGGATAATCTGGTAATAAGAGATGCTTGATTTCATTTTGTTCTTTCATCATCCCCCTTTCCTTCTCCCTTGCATGTACTCTATACAATTTATGGGAGCAAAGCAAAATCTCCATATACAATGAAAGTTAACCATCCCATTTCCTGGCAAACTATAGGACTCATATCTCCCAATAAATGTTTATTTAGTTTTTATTTGCCAATATCGTAAGTTGATTCTTTCCCACCAGTCATCAACTAAGCAAACAGAGCTTGCAACAAAAGGCAGTTTTACAAAGAATACAATACACAGCTTAGGAAATGTATGTTTCTAAATATTGGTCTGATATGCCTGCAGCTACTCACATATGGCTAATGGCAAATGCCGTGTTAAAATCATTAGTGGGAGTTCATTCCATGGGTTCTGTGGTTTTGCCTTTAGCTCACTCTATAACTTATGCAGACAGCTAATAGTGAGACCAGAGCCAAATAACTTATATGGAAGGATACCAATCAAACTGTGATGCTACAAAGCCAAACCTCAGACTTAGTCCATCACTTGAGGCTGCTGTCTATCAAACTCTTGGCCCTCAGTCATGGGGTGGACTGTGCTACACACCCTTTGGAAAAACCCGTCCAACAACTTCCAGTGGAATGTGCCTACTGTCTACACCTTCCAAGAAAAGCAGCTTGATGGAGTTGTACCAGACACCTTTCTGTCTACATAGTCTTAAAACCTTCTCACTAACTTCTCCTGTAAAATATAAGAAGGCCAATGGTCTATCTAGTGCAGTATCCTATTCTCATAGTGGACAATTAGATGCCTAGGGGAATCCAGGAAGGAGGATCTGACTCCAACAGTTCCCCATACTGCCTCCAACAGTGGAAGGATAATATAGCCATTGATAGTCTCCATGGAAATAAAGCAGAACACCAACAATACTACATGAAAGATCTGCCCTCCTTGTTTTTGAGATTCAGTTTCCCAACTGTCTCTTTGCAGTATTCAAGCTATTATGGATCATGATATACTGACATGAGATGGAGGAGGGCCTGGGTATGGGCTCTGTATATTTCTTAGTAGGCTACTGAGAAACCCAGAATAGATGAGTGGGAAATATCACAACAGGCCAGGCTCAAAGTACATATAGAAGCACATAAAAGCTAAAAATGGATACTGGAGGTAGTTACTTGGTTAATGACTCAGGGCCGATTCACACTTTATGGTGGTAGGCATGTTTGCTATGTTCACAAGAGTGTTCTATGAGGCAGGCAGCCATCTGCTGAGGGATGTTCTAGCTCTGAGTTTCCTGCATCAAGCAGGGGGCTGATCTACGCCACCCCCTCTAGCTCTATGATTCCAAGTATGATCAAGAGACATACCATGGAGCTGCTTTTGCAAAATGTGAATCAACCCATCAGTTACTTGGTTAGGATACCGTTATCCAGCAGGTATTTATTGCTTTTCCACAGGCTTTACCAATGTGGTAGACAGCACAACATTTAGAAACAAAATCATAAAAAAAGAAAATGAAGCCGAAACAGCTAAAATGCTATTTTAAAAACCCAATGGAGGAGATTGTCTGTTAAATGTCCAGAAAAACATTGTGGCTAGTAAATAATCAGTGCTGTAGAGGAAGCAAAATAAATACAACGAGGAATAGAAATTCAGAGCTGCAGGGCAATTACAGAAAAGACCCTGCTACATGTGTTGGGCAATCCTGACTTCCATAACTGCTGCCATTTGCAAAGGGGTCTCATTCTGATGATCCCACATTTGGAGAGGTGTGTGTGATTCATTGGAGGAGGCTTTCACGACTTAAAAAACTTAGCAAATCAAGCAAATTCATTTGCATAGGATATTTCCTGAAAGTTCAGCTTAAACCATTATTGAGACATAAGCATTCTCTTCAAACAGTCAAGGGAAGCAGTAGACACCCAGTGAAAGTTTGAAGTTTGACTTAGACTTAAACCACTTATTATGCTCATGGAAAAGCTATACTAGAACTGCCACAACACAGATTTCAGCAATATTGTGAGATCACTGGGAGGGGAAAGGGATGCAGTCAATTACAAGATAAATATAAGAAATTTTAAGTTGAGGAAAGTGTTACTGGCTTTACTTTATCCTTCTTAGGGTCTTAATTTACAACTGAATCAGCAAAATATTGTGCAGAGATAATATTGGACCCCCAACAGCCTTAAAAGGAAATCTTCAGCACTAGATTACTGTGAAAAGCATTGTAGAAATGCAAATGCCAATCTGAGAGTAAAGTTACAGGTATGTCTCAGAACCAGGCTGAGCACTGAACTTTTATTTTCATGATTTTTAGAGTATCACCACTTTACCAGTTGTATGGGAGCTGCAAGACCCTATATTTAGTTAGATACTTAAAGACTCATTAGTAGCAAATAAATCAGTGTTGCAGAAGTGGGATGATATAGTGACTCCAAAGGGAGTTGCACGGGTTTTGCAGGTGGTAAAATTAGTTTCTCATTAAGAGAGCGGTCTACAATGAGAAAGGCTGAATGAACTTTGCAAGCTCTGGAAAACTTCCTAGCTCTGTCTGAGGATCCCTCTTTGTGTAAGCAAATCTCCTGCAGAGCAGTATATATCACGATACATTGCCTGGGTCACATTGGGCTCATTATGGCAGAATATTGTGGGTGGTAGAGAAACAGATGAAGTGAATGGGTGGGTCTGTGTTGTATATTGTTTGCATTGTGTGCTGAAAACAAATACCATTTATATTTTAAAGCAGTGTTTCCCAACCGGTGTTCCGCGGCACACGAGTGTGCCGTGAGACATCGGCTGGTGTGCCGCGAGATGCCTGGAGGGAGGCGGGCGAGTCGGGCGGCGAGAGGCGGGGCGGCGGCGGCGAGGAGAGGCCGCGCCTCCTGCTGCTGCCTGGCGCTCCTCCTCGCAGCCGGCAGCGCTGCCTGGGCGCCTCCGTGCGACTCTGCCTCGCTGGGTTTGGTCTCCCAGCAGAGACGGGTCACACGCGCACCTCCCTCCCTCCCTCAGCCTGCGCGGAGGGAGAGCCAGAGAGAGGCATCGCTCCTGCGCGGCGGGAGAGGGAGCAGCCGGAGCGATGCCCCAAACGAACTGAATTCCGAGCGAGGGACTGAGGGGGGAGGGAAAAAACTTTCACTTTCGTGCGTCCCTCCCGGCGTGACGCTGCGTGCTGACGTCACGGGGCGGGGCTTTAATGGTGGTGTGCCGCGAGATTTTTTTTCAGTAAACAGGTGTGCCGTTGCCCAAAAAAGTTTGGGAAACACTGTTTTAAAGAGCCAAGGCAAATGCCACCAAACTATTTACAAGGGATTTGAAATACACTAGGCTACTGCTGCTGCTGCTTAGAGTATGAAATTGTTATTGGAACAGTGAAAGGTAATCAGCTTCTGGCATGAGAGGCTGAACGGCAGCGTTCAAAAGATAAGGCACAATTATGCGTCAGCTAATGCCAGTGTAGAGCATGGATGAGGGGGGATCTGAGTTCAAATCCCCACTAAACTGAAACTGCTAATTTGAATTCCTTCTGGTTATATGGAAGTGCAAGACCCAGGAGATATGAAAACAAGCAGGCAGGGTGGACCATATCACCATATATAATGGCAGGGGGTGAAAAGGGCAAAAAGGGGTGACTCCTTCTTAAAGTCTTTGAAGCATTGTTCCTTAAAGTGGAAGCCTTCAGATGTCTTGGGCTATTATGTATGTATGGACTACTCTTTTTTTCAAACAGTCTCAGAACAGGTCCCATTCAAATAAAAACATGGAATTTAAAAAAAATCAGTCAAAACAGTTTAACCCTCTCATATTTATTTATTTGTGGATTTTACAATTCTTGTTATTCCTGACCACTGGCAATGCTGGCTGGGGCTGATGGGAGTTGTATCCCAAGACAGCTGGGAGATACTAGGTTGGGGGAGGCTGCGCTGAAGGCTTTGGGTATGGTGCTCTTGAGTGGGTAGGGGAAAGAGAACTAGGTAAGCACATCAAAAGACTTCCTTTTCTCAGATGTAGACAGGTCAGATGACGAAAATCGAGGAGACACAAAACTAAACAACAGAAAGACCTTTCTGATGTTAAGAGCTGTTCAAAGCAGAAATGACCCCCTCGGAAAGTAGTGAACTCTTCCTTTATGGGAGGTTTTTAAGCAGAAGTTGGATGGCCGTTTGTCATGGATGCTTGAGTTGAGATTCCTGCCTCACAGAGGGTTGGACTAGATAAGTTTTGTCCGTTCCAAATCTACAATTATATTATTCCAAAACACTTGTATGATCCCCAGAGATGACACTGTACATGTTTGTCTGTACACCACTGCAGCCCAAACCACTTAAGTGGTAAGCGGAAATGACTCTAAGTAGATAATCTTTTGGTGCTAACTCTCAGTCAGGAAGTTCTCCCTGCTGTGAAATGCCCACTGGATGGAAATTAGTTCATTCCACTTCTGAAATTAAAGAGTAATTTGGGAGCAAAGGCCAAACTGCAAGTTACCTTGAATCATGTGCTACTTTCCTTTCTGGGCTGAACACATGTGTGCATGTGTTTCAACAATAGTAGAGGGAGGGCAGATGTTGAAAAGACTGCTTAATTCTCTCCCCTCCAGCAATTTTTCAGTTCAAAAATGCCTCCTCAATTTATTTTTCTCTGCATGTGGGGAAAATATAGATACCTCAGCTTTTGATTGATAACCCTGTTTTTCAGCTAAAACAAATGAATCACTAGGGAGAAGATACCTAGATCTTGCATCTGGCTTTGCCCTTTGGAAATATCACTCATGCATGCTGCTAGAACCCCTCCACTTCTGATGTAGGACTGAAGACACAATGTGAGCTGCTTCCAGTTAGGTCTTTTGCAAAAGATATTATTTCATGGGGTAGCAGGGTGTTTTCCCCAAAACATTCAGGAAGCCCTTTCCTGCTGAGAACTACAAGGGCTTTCCCTTCCAGAGATTCCTTAACACTGGCTAAACCAATGATTTTCCTCCTTGAACTTTTGATCCTTGCCACTGATTTACAGTGGTACTATCATCCATTTTTGATATCACATTTGTAGTTTGGACTCCTTCTTCTATCATACAAGCTTCTTCCTTGGTAATTTACTTTTTAAAGGCTCGATTTCTTTCTGCTCCCTGTTGTGACTTTATGCCAAACCCTGACTGTTGTTTTCCTGGCTATTTTCTGTTCCTTCTTTTAGACTGCCTTTGTGCGGAGCTCCTTCTATCACACCTGGACCAGGCCCTTGTTCAAACTTTGTTTCTATCAGATGTTACTCTTCTCTCTTTTCCTGTGAACTATGGAAATTCCCGCTCTGCGGTTAATAAAATGGCTACAGTTCATTACTTGTTCTTGTGTTACAATTTTTTACTGCTAGCTCGCAAACCAATCAACCTGGATTTTTGTATCAGATTCCGTAATACCTGAATCTCTTATCACTTGGCTTCCCATCATTCTTTCACTCTCCTCTGTAATAAGGGTTTGGAGAGGAAATGTTGAGTTTTCTCTTCTCATCTTTTCTTTTTGACACTTTCAAATTCTCTCTTTTCTTCTTCATCTGTTTTATTTGTTTATCTGAAGTCCACAACCTTTGCTTGATTTTATTATTACTTATTGGATTTGTATCATGCCCTTCTTCTCAAAGGTACCCAGGGCAGAAAACAACAAAGCCTTAAAATGATACAATTAAAAAAACAACAAAACTCTGTTTGAAACATGAAAAAACCAATTAAAAGTATCTAAAAGCATTAAGAACATCCAAGAATAGTCACATGCCCTCACGGACAATAATTTCAAGGTTGCTGAGAAAAGTATATTTCAGCCATTAAATGCTGTCTGAATGTTCATAATGAGGAAGAATAATGCACCTCATCAAGGAGGGCATTCCATGAATGAGGGACTGTCATCAGGAAGGCTGAGGGGTTACCATCAACTAGGCAGCATAAAACTGGCACTGGCCTTCAGTACTTTCAGATGATGAATGCAAAGAGAGACAAAGTAGTCAGACAATCTTTCAATCATTCCTCATTGTGCTTTGTTTCTAAGTCCTAGACTGCTCTAGGGCTAGATGATGGTGGTGGTGATGATGATGTTTTATATCCCGCCCATCTGGCTGGGTTTTCCCAGCCACTCTGGGCGGCTTACAACACATTTAAAAATGTAAAACACCAGACATTAAACATTTCCTAGTACAACCCTGTCTAGAATTATACCTCATGTCTCACTGTATGATCTGACCAATTGAAAACACTAGACCAACTGTAGTTATAAATACTGTAAGTTATAAGTAACTTTCCCCATAGGATCTGAGATTTGCCCTATGAATGTCCATGTTACTTTTTGACACAGTACAACAATCACATTTGCTGACATCATAGTGAATATTTCATTTGAATTTATGTTCGTTTCCTGCTTGGCAGGGGGTTGGACTCGATGGCCCTTGTGGTCTATTCCAACTCTATGATTCTATGATTCATATCCTGTTCTGGTATTTTACAGTGGGGCTCCCTCTAGAAAATGACAGTTAACTATGATGCCATAAATTATTAGCTATCACTAGCTGAGAGCACACTTAGATTAAATAGTCACCTCTAACGTGAGAAAATGACATACTGGTTTTGGTCAACACTGATGTGGTAAAATCACCTCATTGCAATTTTGCCACACCAAAAGATGACTAGGTCTTATTATTCAGACAAATGGATCTGTGAAGTGACACCACCAATAAGTACTTTCTAGAAACTAAACGTCAAGGGCCTATTTTCTTGTTCTGGAAAGGATTCAGTACCTGAACAGAAGCCATTTATTGGGGAGGCCTTCCAACTCATGAACTGAACTCTGAGAAACATCCAACTGGGGGAAACCCACCAATACAGTTGTAACAAACTCCTCTGCCAAAAAGCAAAATCAAGATTTGCCTTTCAAGAGTATGAAAAAACGTAAATTAACAAAATAAGTTTCCAGCTCAGAGATCAGTCAGAAGGGAAGGAATGAGAAAGTCCTGAAATGTATTTCTTTTTAGTTATTTTTGGAAAAGGAAACCGAAAAGGGTGGAGAAAAGGGGTGCCATGGAAAGCTGAGGAAAATCATTACTCTCTATAAATTGCTTCAACATTGTATAGCCAGTGACCTTCACAGTACGACCAGTTTAATGGCATTCCCTTCAACAGTAGCTGATTTCACTATTGAACAGGGACACACAGCACAAGATTATACAACTAAATCACTCTTGTAAATATTTAATATCATTGCTTTTCTCCCCCCCCCCTTTAACAAATCACTATCAAAGGCAAAGCACACAGTTGAAAACACATTTATTTATTCTATCCTGGAAAAAGCTCAGTGCTCATGCATTTTATCTATCTAGTTCTCCAAATGACTTTGACACTTGAAAGCCCTTGTGATCAAAACAGTCTGAAGGCAGGCAATTTTGCAGCCATTTAAGAACTGATTTCATGCACTGATCAACATCTACCAAACTTGCCTGATGGAACAGCACAACTTTAAGCTGGTGGATGGATGGCAAAAATACCTGAAGGAGAAAATTAGTAGGAAAAGTCACACTGGTTTAAATAAAAATCTTAGGCAAGGGGAGGAAAGAGAACAAGCTGCCATTATTCACTTCCCTGGGAAACAGAAAAAAATAATGTGAAAGAGGAGGAGAGGATTATTTGGGAGGAGAATCAAAAGTACTTGGGTGGGAGGGGGAAAGCACCCCCCCCCAAAAAAACCATGAAATACATCAATTCACTGCTACTAAAATGCACAGCTATCTATCTAGGCATTCTCTTGTGGAATCTGAGAGAAGGAAGAAACCTGGTTTGCCACTTCAACCTCCAATGACTCAGCAGAAGGCCCTTCCCTAAAGCAAAAGCAGACAGCATGACCTCCATCTGGCTGAGTTGCCACAGCATACTGGGAAGGAGAGGGGCAGGATGTGGTGTGGTGAGGTCAGCACAGTGCAAACATGCTAGAATAGAAGAGCCAATTTGGCAATCCTGCCAGTGTGTCTGTACCATGCCAATCCCACTGCTGTCACAATCCTGCTCTCGCTCTATGCCAGTATTTGGCAGCAACCCAGCCAGATGGAGGTCTTGAGCAGAGCTACCCTCAAGTATCCCTAACGGGCACTACCACAGTCTTTTCTTTTTTAAAAAATGGTGGTGGTGGTGGAACTTCATTCTTGGCCCTATAGCCCAATAAGTCTTCACTAATTTCATAGCTTGTTCCCTAGTGTCTTAAATATAGTCTCTGGTGTTCCTGTGCAGCACAAACTAGCCTCTGTTGTCACTGCCTCCTCAAGAGTCTCTCCATTGTGGGGTCCCAGTGCCTCTTGGGCCTAAAAAGGCAGCATTGCCTTCCTAAGACTCCAATGACTTTGGGTCAGAAACCTTAGTAGAATCCAAGTTGCTGAAGTCAATGGCTTCTAAAAGAGCCTGGACCCATTTAAGCGTAAGAGGCTCCATTCATCAGGATGTGGCTAGATGGTCGAAGGAAACTGCAGTACTATCCAAGGCTGCAGTATTACATAATGTTCAGGCATTTGCCTGAAGACATAGACATTCAATGTGTGGATGCAGGTAGGGGTGAACTCAAAAGCCCTCACGTTCAACATCCATGCACACAACACACTACCCCATGATTCCCAATCTTCCTTGTCTTGTGTAGGGAATATCTCAAAGGCCTTGCAATTGCATTCACTTCAATGGCAGTAGAACTCTCTGTGCAATCAGGACTCCAATAAAGTAGAAGCCCCCTGCAGAACATCCATGTGCAACATAAATAAGGTCTGGGATTGAGGGGCAGGCACAACACATGCAACACAGGCCCTGTTCACACTTTGACTGTTCACTCGTTGGTTTGGCTGGCTGACGAAGCAATGTTGAAGCCTGCCTTGAAAGATGACATCCAGCCTAGGCTCTGATTGGAGCTACCCACTTTTTGCCTTTTTGACTATGCCTTCTGCTTTACTCTAACTACCCTTTTCCTTCTATTCTCTTCTGTTGCCTCCTAGTGATTGCTTGACCTGACTTTACTTCCTGGATCCCAAATTGTTACTAGCAGTATGTGACCTGATATGCTCAAAATCTGGCCCTAGCACCACCACCACACTTCTCAGGCCTGCACCATTGCTGGGAGAGAAGAAAAGCACACTGAAACAAAAGAGGTGCTTTTCATCAACAAAAGTGAAAACAAAATTCATCAAACTCTATTGATTCTAATTCTCAAACTTCCTGCAAACTTCTTGCAAAACTGAAAGACCAAACTTGGCACTGGTGAACTTAAGAACTCATCTTGGCATCAGGCTCACCAAACCTCAAAGTATATATTTTAATACCCTGATTCAGTCTTGGAATACCCACCCACATTTTGGTTGGTCTTTTTCCCACACTGAAAAGAATATTATTCCCGGGCAGAGGGCAGAATGAGATTCAAACTGTGGGTTGCGTTTTTTTTAACACTGACTGGTTCCTGACAATTTGGGAAGGTTGACTGTAAATTGTAGTTTCTTATAGTACTCTGTCCCTATGGGCGAAACAATCCTTATTTAGTAAACAGCACTATGCTTGCTTTAAAAAGTTGTGCAAGTTTTACATTCTGTTCAACACTCATCACACCCTGACGTGGTACCAATTAAGTGTTTCTTTTAAATGACAATGTTTAAAAACATTCTTGCTACAATTATGGGTAGCGGGGCTATCAGCTGGTTTGGGGGAACTCAAAGGTTTGCAGTAGTTTAAAAGATATTTTGGGGGAGAACCTATGCAAGGAAACTCCAAGAATAGCCTAATGAGAACTGATCGTGATTGGCAGAATGCTGACTGATTGTTGGGGGCAGGGATGGAATGGAGTATCCTGCAAAAGAGTATGCCTGCTGGGCAGGTGGGCTGGCACCCTGGAAAGGAACACTCAACACAAACATTTGCTTGCAGGTCCCACTTGTTTACCATATTTATCTCATGTAAACCACTTTTGTGAGGTCTGCCTGAAAAGTGGTATATAATTCCTGTGAATAAATAAATAGCAATTTTTTTTAAATAAAAAAAGGTCTTGATTCACAGCCGACAGAGCAGCCTTCTCAGTGCTCTCCATGGTCCTGTAACTACACTCAGAAAGTTTCATGCAGTCTAAGGTTCTGTAATCTCTGTTTCATAATCTTACAACGCGCTGTCAAGGTTTCTAATTCTCAGACTCACAGGGCAAGCCAAGAGCTATGCAAGGTTCTTTTATCTACATTCACAGGTCTGGAAAATAACTGTTCACAGTTTGATTCTGAACATCATAGAATGAATCAAAAACTTCACAGGTCTGGCTCCTCAAGACACATTAAAAAGGCAAAATCTTTTGAGTGACATTTACTCTAAGCAAGCTTTGGCGCTTACACTCTGATGCCGTTTTAAGTAACAAAGTGTAACTGAACACATTTACTTAGACCTATGCACACATGCATGCTTGCATGCATTCACATCAGATACACACCAAGCCAGCTCAGTACATAATGTTTTGGGGAAAATGTGTTGGTTACAATGCTAGGAAATAAAACATAGTCACATAATAACAATATAAAAACCAGCCTGTGAATAAATGTGATTTAAAAGCAGAATGACTACCATGTGTTTGTTGCTTGGGCCAAAACTATTTCTTATTAGGCTCTGCTGTTACTTTCAAAGTGGAAATACCCTCCCTAAATACCCATACATCCCTCCTCCAGAAAGTCCCAATTGCTAGCAGGAATAGTTTGCAAGCTGGGACCCGGTGGGGGGGGGGAATAGTGAGTAAGAGTGAATTGGTTACAAGTAAGTTTCACAAACTGGGGCATCAAATTATTCACGGAGGAAGGTGGAACCGCAATTGGGGAATGTATAAGGGGTGGGAACTACTTGGGTGAATAGGCATGGCAGAAGAGATCACAGGTGAATGAGTAAAAAGATCATTTCCAACAGAAAAGTGATGACAAGAGGAAAGGAGTATGAAGCTTCTCCCTTCTTCCATGTTGATGTTCTATATCAAATTGCCATTAAGTTTTTGTTTTTTAATCTGAAAAAAGAATGATGAAAAGCTATATAATGGCCCAGTTTGGGTGGTCACTCAAGGCTTCGTAAACCATCATATCCTGACTTATTTTCACAGTTAATGAACCTTAAGCCAGAGTTGTCCAGTTGAGTTGTAGTGGGGGATGCGCCCGTTTACGCAGACATCCCCCTTGCTCTCTTGGCCCAAGTCTCCTGTTTCAATTGCAGTGCTATTGGAATTGTTTGAAATGCAGTGCTATCAAAGGGATTGTTTTACTGCCTGTTTTACTAATAGATCTTACTATTTTAATAGGATCATTTTATTGTTTACATTAATTATGGTGGGGTTTTTTATAAATTATTCCGTATTGTAACAATGTTGTGTAATTAGATTTTATGTTTTGTAAATCATATATAAATGTATATAAATTAATGAATAATATTAATGCAGACCAGGATCTTTACACCAAAGTTGGTGTGTGATGGGAAACGCGAGAAGCCTGGTGTTCATTCACAAATTCATAAACCATGGTTTATAAAGTCTGGAATGATCATTTGATGTAGACCAACGTGTAGTTCCACCATGGGCACCAAGCTTTAGTGCAGATGATATGTAGCTCTCTTGGCAGTAGCCAAAGGAGATTTAATGTCCTATTTGCCAGTACATGGTTCCATTTTTACACAATCATTATTCAGCTAGACTTCATTGAGAGATTCTTCAGCCCCAAAGTAGCACTCTGCAGTACATAACCAAACCCAAAGTAAATCACTATTCCTAGGTTAAGAAATGCATACACCCTCATATTAAACAAAACAGTTGCATCATTTGTAAAGGCCTGCCACAAAGCAAGACTTAGTAGGTTCTTCTAAAATATCTGCACAATTCCAGAAGTGGCACAAAGGGTGAATGAGGATCATTATTCACACTCTCTCAAAACAGAAGAACTCAGGGTCACCCAATCAAATGAAGTGGCAGAAGATTTAAGGAGGCACTAATTCA
This sequence comes from Podarcis bocagei, assembly GCF_964188305.1. Taxonomy (NCBI): domain Eukaryota; kingdom Metazoa; phylum Chordata; class Lepidosauria; order Squamata; family Lacertidae; genus Podarcis; species Podarcis bocagei. The sequence continues at coordinate 30,370,470 of NC_138125.1, forward strand.
TGCAATGCATCATTAACCCACGGAATGCATTGCTGTGAGATTTTGATGATGATTGCTAATGTGAATGGATTTTGTACAGAGAAATACAGCCTCCATGGGAGATTCAGGCCAGTGGCTTGGAATTGTGTGTTGGAAGTGCACAAACTGATATTCCACACTGGAAACTTGGAATATCTTTGAGGAATAGTTAATAGTTAAGGAGGATTCTAGTTTTGGCCCTTTTTCTGCACATCTGTGAACGCTAGGTCTTCAAATGATTCATTAAGCAAAGAGCTTGAACTGATAACAGCATAGTATACTATATGTGTGTGTGGCATTAAACGAGAGGTAAGCAGACTGCGGAAATGTATGGAAACACTTTTCAAACTCTTAACTCATGGATGAGGAACCTGTAATAGCTCCTATCATCCATTGCCATTGGCCATGCTGGCTTAGGCAGATGGGACCTGGAGTCCAACATCTGGAGGGCCACAGATTCCCCTATCCCTGTTCTACCTTTGTCATTCAAAATTTAGGAATTCTCCACTGCCCTTGCCACCAATAACACTCAAAAGTACACCGAGGCTCTGGGCCAACAGCTGGTTCAGTCTTCACCTAGGCAATGCAAATGCACCTGAGGAAGCAGAAGGCATCTCAAATTTTGTGCTGTTTTCCACCACCAGAAATTCCTCTCAGCCCTAGGACCTGCACAGTGTTTCACAGAGTCATTTTATACAGCCCACGATGCCTCCTGCAGCTGATCCATTCTTCTGCTTCTTCTTCTTTTGCTTTCTTTTTCTTTTTTGGTTTTTTTAAGTGTTCTATATTTCTATAGTTCTGAAACCAAAAAAGAAAAAGAAAGAAAAAGAAGAGGAATTGGAAATATTTTCTTTTATTAAAACAAAATTATGTTTTGTTTTGTTTTTCCTGGCTGTATGGCTTGGAGGAAAAACATTCTGCCTAACCCTTCTGCTCTCTCTCTCTCTGTGTGTGTGTAGTACACTAAAGTCAGAAAGGAATTGCTTTCACTTGCTTTCCAGATCAGTAGCTGTATTGGTCTATAGCTGTGTTTCCACAACACTACTCAACCCCAAACCACTTGAAAACGACTGTGGGTCTTGACAAACCACCTAATAATTGTTCTGCCTGTTGTTTAGCAATTAAAGAGTGCTGCGCTAGAGGCTCACTGACCACACTTTGGAAACCCCTGGTCTATACTTTCTTTATCCTTTTCTAATCTCCCTACGCTTACTTGAGAGCATCCTTATCAAACCCAGTGGAACTTATTTCTGAGCAGGGTTGCAGAGACTTTATTTATAAAAAAAATTATATACTGCCCAGTCACATAAAATATCAAGGCAATTCACAATAATAGACACAATACAATACTATATAAAACACTGTGAAACCAACAAAATAACCAAAATAATAACTGGCTCTTCTTAGAAAAGGAAATTAAGCAACTGAATAGGGCAGAGAAAAGAAACACCACAGTGCATCTAAAAAGGTAAAGGTAAAGGACCCCTGATGGTTAAGTCCAGTTGCAGATGACTCTGGGGTTGCGGTGCTCATCTCCCTTTACAGGCCAAGGGAGCCGGCGTTTGTCCGCAGACAGTTTTTCTGGGTCATGTGGCCAGCATGACTAAGCCACTTCTGGCACAATGGAACACTGAAACCAGAGCAGCGCACGGAAATGCCATTTACCATCCCGCTGTAGTGGTACCTATTTACCTACTTGAACTTAACGTGCTTTCGAACTGCTAGGTTGGCAGGAGCAGGGACCAAGCAACGGGAGCTCACCCCATCGTGGGGATTTGAACTGCTGACTTTCTCATCGGCAAGCCTGAGGCTCAGTGGTTTAGACCACAGCGCCACCCACGTCCCTATGGTGCATCTACAGAAGCAGAAGCACAACTGGACGCCTTCAACTGGATGCCTTCTTCTTCAACCAAATATTTCTCTTCTGTATTGGTCTCTACAGTCACAGCAGGGGCTGCAACCGTCCAACAGTTGGACTTCAGCCACAAGGGAGCACTCCTCCATTGTCCCCAAGACAGGAGGATGCCAGAAAGGGCTGTCAGTATAATGGAGGAGGAGGAGGATTATGAATTCTTATGTGAGGTAGCCATGGCGTAAACTGAAGCCTGGCAGTCTTTATTCTGGTTCAGTTACTCCAGAAGACTGTGCCTTTGGCTTTTCCCATCATCAATTCTGGTTCCACCCAGAGGTGTGGCACAGCCCCTCCCCCTGCAAGATTTACTCTGAGGGAAGGCGGTGATTGACAGAAAAAGGTCACCCTTCCCTGTCAAATACCTATCACAAAGCAAAGTGCAGGGTTGTGTAGGGCTCTCTGGTTCAGGCTATTTGGAGCTGTGCAATCTGAACGGGTTGTGATGAAGTTGCAGCAGCTGGGCAGAATCTTAGAGAAATTATGTGCTCTGTGTAATGCTTGAAACTCAAGGGACACGTTTATCTCCCCATCCATACTGCAAGTATTCATGCCAGCAGTAGGCAGAGGGGGAAATGTACTTCATGCCTCAGATCCAGCTTATGCAGTATGTATTTTATAAACTATCCATTGCTTTAACATTATTGGGGTATTTTCCATGAAAGGCTACAATGAGCCCTAAAGTATCTTTCATTGGGCCTCATATTTTTCCCAGGGCTGTCTGATGTGTGACGGGGGAGGGGGTCTATTTCAGTTCCTGATGACATTATTATAATCACTTTGCTGCATTACCATAAAGCCCAGGAAATTAGCTATTACCCACCATCAGTCCTACCAAACATTATCATGGAGAATCATGCATTCACAGAACAGCATAAACTGTCAAAATTAGAGTCCATTTAAAACAGCAGCTGTTCCTTCATTTCTAAACAAGCTCTCAATGCAAAACCTCACTCTGCACTGGCCTCTTTTTGATTGCAGCTTTCAACAATTAAAGATGAACGACCAATCTTTTTTAAAATGACATACTTTAAATGTAAATTTTCCCTCCCTGAGTTTCACGCCCTTAATAACAACAAAACGAGCAAGACGAGTAAGAAAACATTTAAGTCAAACTAACTTTCCATTACGGCTGACTTGTCCACTCATCACTTAACAAAGATAATTAAACAGACCATTGGGCATCACCTTCTGACTGCAGCCATTTTGGGGGCTGGGGTGGGGGTGGGGGACTGCTTTCACAACAAACTGAGCCTCTCGTGCTTTGACTCTCAACGTATACAACAGCTGATCTTTGCACATCATGACTTCAGCCCTATTCAGGTGTTACTTTCATGTAGGGCATTTCCGTGTTGACTGTGGAGTGGAGTGACACATTTAGCCCTCCTCTGGCAAATCAATCCCTTCCTTCAACAGCTGCATGTTATGCACAGCTGCCTGCAGAAATATCTTAACATCCAAGCACCTGCTCACAGGTAAGAGCACTGAGTGACCGGGAGAAACATGCAACCAGGTGTCCTGACTGTGTGGCACCACCTGCAGGCAAGCATGTGCTTATGCAATGGATTGTCTCTGTAGACACCCATGAGCAAAACTGTTACTTTTGGTTGTTGTTTAGTCGTTTAGTCATGTCCAACTCTTTGTGACCCCATGGACCAGAGCAAGCCAGGCACTCCTGTCTTCCACTGCCTCCCGCAGTTTGGTCAAACTCATGTTAGTAGCTTCAAGAACACTGTCCAACCATCTCGTCCTCTATCATCCCCTGCTCCTTGTGCCCTCAATCTTTCCCAGCACCAGGGTCTTTTCCAGGGAGTCTTCTCTTCTCGTGAGGTGGCCAAAGTATTGAAGCCTCAGCTTCAGGATCTGTCCTTCCAGTGAGCACTGAGGGCTGATTTCCTTCAGAATGGATAGGTTTGATCTTCCTGCAGTCCATGGGACTCTCAAGAGTCTCCTCCAGCACCATATGGTGTTACTATTGGTAAAAGGTAAAGGGACCCCTGACCATTAGGTCCAGTCATGGCCGATTCTGGGGTTGCGGTGCTCATCTCGCTTTATTGGCCGAGGGAGCTGGCGTACAGCTTCCGGGTCATGTGGCCAGCATGACTAAGCCGCTTCTGGCAAATCAGAGCAAAACACGGAAACGCCGTTTACATTCCCGCTGGAGCGGTACCTATTTATCTACTTGCACTTTTTATGTGCTTTCGAACTGCTAGGTTGGCAGGAGGTTACTACTGGAGGTGGAGCTAAATAGGAAGCCCTGCTCTCTGCAGTCAATATGGAAATGCCCTACCCACAAGTAATACATTCCTATGTTCCCACACTACCTGGCAGCAGCAGCCAGTCTGCATGCAAAACAGCCCTGCAGTATCCCCTTTGTAATTTTGGATAGAAAGCCCCACGGAAAAAATTCTACATCATAACATACCATCTTTATCAGGCGCATTCTTGGTTTTCCCTATTTGCCAATGGCCCTTGAAAATAGCCTGGAAAATGTCCCTGGGAACAGGGATGCACTTTGGTCTTTCAAATTTCTGTGGTGCCCTGAGGGAGGCCAAAATTTGGCACACTGCCACCTTTTGCCTTCTGTTCCACTCAATTCATGATGTCACAGTTGCAGCACCTTGTGATGCCTGCTAGACTCACCACCCAGTGCAGCAGAACCAGTCACACTGCCTTAAATCCACCAGTGCTGGGAATGACAGTATGTCGTGGCGCATCACTTTCACAAGAGATGAACAGTCCCACAAAAATGGGGGGTTAAAAAGTTCAATATTGTGTGTGTGTGTGTGTGTTTATCTTTTGAAATGGAAGTCTTACCAAGCCATCAAGAAAACAGTGAACAGTTCCAGCCAGCAGCTTTGTCTTCTACAAATGTGCTTGTAAATTCTGAAAAGTATCTACATCAGCATAATCCAGTTTGCAGTTACCCCTGCAAATAATCCCTCACTTCTGCACATACCCTGGCATCCCTAGTTCATTTCTATGCAGCCCATTGGTTATTATCCATTATGTAGATGCTCCAAACCATTTGGCTCCTTGGCAAGGAGCACCAAGAGACATGCAGAGGGGTGGTGTACAAAGAGTATATATCTGGCCAGCCTTAGTTCTATCCATGCTCTGTTGCATAAATATGTTGTGCATGCACCTGCCTTTGGAAATGGTTCAGAAACTGATATTAGTTTAAAACAGAGTTGCAAGGTTGTTGATTGGGCACTGGCCATGTGAAATTATTCTATTTGCTCTCGTATGGTGATGTTTGCTGCTTTGGGCTTCCTTTTGGAAGGAAAAGCAGCAGACAAAGAAGCACTAAATAAGGGGAAATTGAAATACACCCATTCCACCCCATTTCAGCATAAATCTGCCATTTTTAATGCAAATCTGCAAAGATTGTCATTTAAATATTTTTGTGTTAAATGCTTTCACCTTGTTCAAATATGCATCTTTTAATGCATTTTGATACCTATTTTGAAATGCTGAGACATTTGGGAACTGCAAAAGCCAATGGATTAACTACATTTCAATCCACACACATCCAAAAGATGCAAAACAAGCTCGTTTTAATCAAAATTCACCAGTTCCTCAAGCATGCCAAATGAACAGTGAAAAACAGGCATACAAAATTGAATTAAAAGTGGGTGTTTATAAAAACTACACATATTAACTAAGCTCCTGTCCACTGAAAAGCCCCCAGTCTAAGAGAAGCAGAGGCACATGCAACCACTTAAAACCTTTTACGGAAAGAAATAGCTGTGTGGCAGGAAAAGGAGCAGTGTCTCTTTAAGAGTCAACAGTAAATTAAATTGCCCAAAAGAGTGCAATAATTAGCAGTTAGTAGCTTATTAAAAGGATGGCAAAGGCCAAGCTGCCATCTGGGATCTCCATTTTCTTCTGATTGTTATTATGTCAAGATCGGCAAGTTGCATTAGCTTTCATGTCACTGGGCTTGCCCTTACTTTACATGTAAATTTTAATGAAAGATACAGCACTTTAAAAATCAGACATCCATCAGAAGTGCTATTAGCCCAGCTTTTACAAAACATATGGCCTGGTTCTCTACTTCCACATCTCTACACACCACTGAATGCTTCAAATGAGAGAGAGAGCGCTTTTCAGTCATATCAATTAAATATTCACTTTGAGCAGAGTGAAACCTGAGCCCCATCAAAAACAATACACTACAATAATACATCAGAGAACAATATTTCTGCTTCTGTTTACACACAATGCAGCCATAATGTCTGCAACTCCCAGAGGAATCATTCTTCTTAATGAAAATTAAAACCAAGCCAGAGTCAGACGCTTATTCACATATAAAAAGGAGCAGTTTTAACAGACATTAACGCTGTGCTTGCTCAAATTACTTGTCGGTATAATCCCTAACACGTTGTTATGCACTCTTCACTCACACATTTTATAGAGAATACCTCAACACATGAAGAAAAATATATTTTACCCTGAGATTAAGAGTGCCCCTCTTTCTGACTACATTATTAAATACATTATTATTAAATATTATGTACTTTGCCTGCTTTAAAAAAAGCCCCACCGAACTATGTCTTAGCTATTTTATCTCAACTTACTTTTCATAAAATTCATAAGATTACTTTACTTACTTTTCATTAAAATTACTTACTTTTCATTAAAATTACTTACTTTTCATAAAATTCAACAGTTCAATATAGTATTGGACTGGGATTACACACACAAATATCTATCTATCATCTATCTATCTATCTATCTATCTATCTATCTATCTATCTATCTATCTATCTCACTATCCAGAAAATTCAATAACAGCAATTCTAACTCTGGTTAACAAAGATGGTCTAACACCAATGGCCACTGCACAAGGTGCTCTACTTGATTTGTGAGAGAATGAATTTTCTTCTGCCAGTTGCCCCACATGCAGTATCCCTCCACACAGAATATTTGGGAGCTGAGGAAACTGGACAGTCCCTTTCCATGAGCTTCTTGGTTGTCAGGATCCAAAGCAGAGGTAAATAATTATGAGAGGAAGAAGACAATTACACCTGTTCTATCTTGGTTATAATTCATTAGATGGTGATTTGTCCTATGATTTGAAATATAGGCAGCTTGTTATTTCTTCTTTTGAGTACATATCGCCTAACATTTTGAAAATGTTAAGTGGTGCAAGTTTACCTTTCCCTCCGGGGAAAACTGTCAACCTAAGCAAAAGTCCCATTTGTCATCATATATGGAAAATGATCCCACACGTTTTCCTATATAAGCTACTACCATATGCAGTATGAAGAGAGCCACCCTGCTGGTTCCTTGCTTGTCACACAGAAGGTGAACAAAGAGGAATACTGTGGCCAGGCAAACAAGAGCCTAAGCATTAGGTTCTTCCATTTCATGACACACCTTCATATTTAGGCAATGTCTCCTAAACTTATGCTGAGAGTCGAAGAAATTCTCCCTGGTGCTCTAACATACTGAAAGAATGCTTTACAATTTCTATATTACTAGACATAATACAAGCTAAATGGAGACCAGTAACATTGAAACAAACTCACCAGTGCAATAATTTTATACGGTAGGTGATTGTCACTGTTTCTGACAACTTCTGCATCTCTTTAATAGGCTCAGGACCATAATACCTCAAGGACCGCTCTTCTCCCCATATACAGTGGTGCCTCGCAAGACGAAATTAATCCGTTCCGCGAGTCTCTTCGTCTTGCGGTTTTTTCGTCTTGCGAAGCACGGCTATTAGCGGCTTAGCGGCTTAGCGGCTATTAGCGGCTTAGCGGCTTAGCAGCTATTAACGGCTTAGTGGCTTAGCGGCTTTAAGGAAAAGGAAACAAACTCGCAAGAACTCGCAAGACGTTTCGTCTTGCGAAGCAAGCCCACAGGGAAATTCGTCTTGCGAAGCGACTCAAAAAACGCAAAACCCTTTCGTCTAGCGAGTTTTTCGTCTTGCGAGGCATTCGTCTTGCGGGGCACCACTGTAAACTGACCCTGACCATGATCATCATCTGAGGCCCTTCTTCATGTGCCTTCTCCACAAGAGGTCTCTCCAGGGAGGTTCGTCTGGCGTCTTCATGATACACCTTTAGGCACCAGGGGAAAACATCCAGGGGAAAACAAACCAGGTCTTTGGCTGATAAATATTCTATGGCCTTTAAAATATGTTTGTGGGAGAGGTGTTATTGTTTTGTTTTTGTTTTAACTATTTATTTTCTGCTTTTATCCTACATTGTTATGTTGTGAACCGCCCTGAAATTTTCAGATAAAGTTGTTGTTGTTTAGTTGTTTAGTCGTGTCCGACTCTTCGTGACCCCATGGACCAGAGCACGCCAGGCACTCCTGTCTTCCACTGCCTCCCGCAGTTTGGTCAAATTCATGTTAGTAGCTTCAAGAACACTGTCCAACCATCTGGTCCTCTGTCGCCCCATTCTCCTTGTGCCCTCTTCAGATGAAGGGCAGTATATAAATTTCATAAATAAAAATAAAATAAATAATTGCTTCTGCCAGGCTAAGGCTCTCACCCCACAAAATGCTGCCACCTTTGCAGGTAGAGTCTAACTATTTCCAGTTCTCTTAGATTACCTAGGAAGCTTTCATCTACATAACTGAGTCAGAGTGCTAAAGGGCCATAATATGTACATATTGATTGCATCTAACCAACACACAAATCAACAGGAGAGAGAAAGAGAGAGCGCACAGGCAAGCCCATCATATTCAGAAAAGCTCCCATTGTATACAGATATTCCAACCATTAGAAAATAACCCAAATGCCTGATAGTATTTCAGGTGTTAGGTAACATCTATGTAACAATTTCAAATAAGCCTCTTTCACAACCTGATTTTTTTTCATTTAGAGTTCATGGATTAGCTGATTCTCAGAATTAAAACCTGGGGATTTTGTGTGTGTGTAAAAAAAGACACAACTAAAAGAAAGCAATTCATCTGAAATACCATCTGCTTCACACACAAAACTGTGGGGGTTTTTTTAACATGTTTTCTTTAAATAAATAAAGAAAGAAAAGGATGGGAAATGCCAGAGTGTTTCAAAACAATTTTTCAGAGAACAAAAAGTGCACTGCGTCCATTTTATAGGACAAACTAACATTTTAAGAATAATGGCCAAGGCTGGCAATGTAGATGTAATGGTGCCTTCTCCCCTTATAATTAGATTCTATTAGAGTGCAATTTTTTTAAATAATTAGTCACTGATGGCTTGCTTAAATATTTGCATAAACCCTTGGCTACTAAGCTGATCTTATTCACAAGGCTTTTAAATCCTAGTGGTGTTGCTGGCAAAGAGAAATGGAAAAATATGTTGCACATAACTCATTTAAATGCCACTAATTATTTAAGCATGCAAAAAGAAGTCAGTAATTTTCCCCTTGTCACCTGCCATTCAGCACTTTTCACCTTTTTTCTCTACCTAGAATAAATCCCAGTGATATAAACGGAACGTCCTTCCAAGAAATAGTGCCTAAGATCATTGCAGCCACAAAATATTATCATTGTTTTATACACACACACACACACACAATGCATAATGCTACAGGCTTCAGTTCTCTCTACCGCATACTACATTATATATCTTACTCTGCTTTCAAACTCATCTACAATGTAAAAAAGGCAAACAGCCTCAATGTGTATATTATACATTTCTGCACATCACTGAAAACTAGGCACAAAAAAGAGGGGTGATCTACCTAATTTCTAATCATTCCAGTTGTTTGTGTAATTTGTGTGCTGTTTCATGCTATAGTACAGAATCCAGATTAGCCACCAAGTGTACTTTTAATAGAAAACGACTGGTCTGCATTTTTAAGCAAACTGACCCAGTTTGCACTTCCCAGACTAAAAGCATAATCCTTACCATGTCTACTCAGAAGTAAGCCCTATTGGGATTAATGGATCTTATTTCTAGGTAAGTGGGGTTAGGACTGCAGACGTCTACACATTCTTCAGTTTTCATACTTCTCTAAAATTGTGTGATACAGTTCTCAGTTCCAAAATTACCAAAATTACAAAATTTTGTTAATAACAAGCACTTCAGGGCAATGCCGTACTTTTCCATGTATAAGACTAGGGTTTTTACTCTAAAATAAGATTCGAAATCGGGGGGGGGTGTCTTATACACGGATAGTGCATATGCATATTTTCTTAAATTGGAGTCCCCCAAAGTAGGGGGCATATTATACATGGGGGCGTCTTATACATGAAAAAATATGGTATATGTTTAGAAATGCATACATGGGGTAGTATTCATCCAATGTGTCCCAATAGCACAAAGATTTCCATTTCCATAATGGAACCCCCACAATCTGCACCAGAGAGTTATGGGAAACCCTAGAACAGATTTAGGCAATGCATAGGGTGGGGAGAGGAGAACACTCCACTCCCCAACCAGACATCATTGCACTGACAGAACGTTCACTTAGTGCTACTCTGGATACAACCAACTGAAATAAAATATTATTTAAATAAAAATGGTCGTACTTCAAAACAAATGCAGATTCAGAGTGGAATGAACACATGCAAAACTGACCAAAACGGTCCAGAAACAGACTGAGTCATCAGTCATCCCCACCTGCGACCAGTCCTGGCTTTCTAACAAGGGTACCTGCATGATGCACAGACTTGTAAAGTGTGTATCTGCTGTATTCCTACCTTAAAATTTTAAGTATATGCCTTTTTAAAATGTCTCTCTTGCATCCACCTAAATAATATGTAGCAGCGTTCAATCCACATAGGGGGAAAAACCAATTCCAGATCATCTGTTCAGGTACAGAAAAGCCTGAGAAAATATGCAATTTTGCGAAGTAAAGAGGTGGGTGAAAAATGCTAATAATACATGAATAACCCTATACGTAGCACATGTTGTGTACCAAGCATTGCACAATCTAGAGTATGTCAGCCTGTGCATCACGTTATGCAGTTCTCTGCAAGGGGTTGAAATGGCATGCCACAGCAAAGTCTAGCTGTGCTTAAGCTCTCACCAAAATCAATAAGATATTTAAGTATCATTGATTTCAATTTGACTTTTAATGCACCTGTTAAGTTGTCTTTAGATTTCACTCACAGACTCTTAGAACTCCACATGAATAAAAAGAAGTGAAATCCTAAGAACAGTTCACATTTACATAGCACTTTAGAGCGTTCAGTAGTCCATATGTATTACAGCAGTGTTCCTAACATCCAGCCTTGGAGAAGCCAGTTGCTGAGAGTTGGGACCATGCTTTTGGTCACATGCTTTCTTTGCTGAAAGTTCCCTATTAAATCCATGGCATCTCCAGTTAGAAGGAACTAGTAGCATGTGTTGGGGGAGACCCTGTCTGAGGCAGAAATGGCCAGTCAGAGTAGATAATACCAGGCTGGGTGGATAAAAAGTGTGGCTTAATATAAGCCAGCTTCCTATTGGCTTATTATTATCCTCAGATTGTAAGTGAACCAAGACTGCATGTTTACCAAGTAAGTTTATAGCTAAGATAAGAATTAAACTTCACAGCTCACATTCTTTGGCTACGTGAAGCTGATAACTTTCCCCAAGAATCCTGGGAATTGAAATTTTGTCAAGGGTGCTGGAAAATGTAATTTCATAAGGGATACATTACAGTTCCCATGGTTCCTTGGGGAAGCAGCATGCTTTAAATGGGTTTTTAATGTAGGTGTGCACACAGAATTTGCCATTGCAACACAGCAGCTCCTGGCTTCTCACATTAAAAGGAAGAATCCGAAGGCTGACCTAACAAAGTGAAATCAATGACATTAACTGGAGAGGTAGGGGGCGAGATTGACCTGTTTTCTTTTATGGCTTCCCACATTCTATTGCACATGTGTGTGCAAGTGGAGTCATGGATTTACTGCAGTGTGTGAAGAGAAAAGAAACCAATGTGTGGTCAAACCAAGAAAGATCATAAAAACCGACACCCAAAAAAGCATGGTAGGAGTGAGGAAATTTATAGTGGAATGCAACAGGAAGGTCAATTATAATTTCCTTATCTAAAGGCTGTCTACAGAACAAATGATACGGTAGAATGTGACTAGACATTAACTCAAGCTCAATAGCAAATTAGAAGGAGGTTATTTATTATCTATTTGGCCATCATTTATTTAGTGAGGCTAGAAAATACACTCTAAGTAATGGTTCTTTAATTCTCATCCTCCTCTTTATTCCTCAAGAAAGAACAGCCACTGCAGAACAAGCTCAAGTCCACCCAGCAGTTCCTGGATTTGGTGTCCCGTTCGATTCCAGATGTCATGCATGACTGCAAGGCATTGCAACAGTCAAATGACAAAATCCACATATGGAATAAATGCTTTAGAACAAATCCACTTTTCGTTTAACACTACACATCACAGCTGCTTTGCTCCCCCTCCCTGGACTTTTTTAGCTCAGTGCAAGACAGCAGCTGAGCCAAAACCAAGGTTCATGGCTAAGTTCTCTCTTCCTCAACCACAATCTGTAGCTTAGGTTTGTTCTTGGCTACAGGCCACGGTTAAGGGAATAGAGACCTTAACCACAATTCTGGGCTCAGATGACATGCAACGTCGAACATAGGCTTAGCTGCAGCTCAAGCTGAGCTAAAGAGTCCAGGGAGGAGCAAAGTGGGTGCAAGCTTCACTCCAGGATACAGAGCATTCTCAGTAAAGCATTATTTGGCATACTATGACACACAAACCAAGCCAGTGATTGCAGGGGAATCAGACATGTGCCTTTTCCTACCATGAGGAAGACAACATGTTACATAGGCATTCCACATGGAGGCCATTTTTCATGCACACCTATTTCCATTATCAACCCCTTTTTATTTTATTTTTATTTTATTTTAGAGGAGGAGGAAGAATCGCACAAACTGGGTGCATGAATGAACTTGGCCTCCATATGAAACTATTACATCATATATTTAATTAAGCAGTGTGGTGGATGTTGACCAGTTAAGCAACTGAACTGAGTCCAAAGTTCATTTGATTCCAAGAGCTCTGTATACCATAATGGCAAAACACATTGTATTTCCAAGCAAAATATTTATTGGGAAACAATGGAAAAAACACTCTCACACAATAATTTGATTTAACTTGAATTAGTTTCTCAGGTTCTCCTTCTTCCTCAAACACCCCCAACAAAAGACCCACAGTGGACACAAAGTGATTCTGCCTTTTTTAACAGCCACAAACTTCTCCTGCCTGCTGATGTGTCTTAATGAGACATGCATAAAAGAGAAAATGCCTCTCTTTTGAAGAGTGGATTTTTACCCTGTTAAGACTCCGCAAGTATGGTGCTCTTCCAATCATTTTGAATAACAATGGCCACTTCAGATACATTGGAGTATGTTTTCTTCATTTTAAGTTTCATTATCATTTCTATATCTCTTTTTTCTGAGCAGAAGACTGTTCCTCCATAAAGTGAATATGCGTTGTGCCATGATCCACCCACATCCAGCTGATTCCATGTTTGGACATAATTGCACCAATACAACGCCCACAAACTCAAGATGGCAGGCCCCAGCTATTTTATTAATAGACCTACTAAGTATGAAGGCTGCCTACCTGGTGCTGGTTTCATTTACCGGTGCTGTGATACAAGGATAAAGGGCCATATCCTGTTGGACTACAACTCCCATCATCCCTGGCCACTGGACATGCTGGGCAGGGCTGATGGGAGCTGGAGTTCATCTGGAGGGCTGCAGGCTCCGCGTCCCTGCTGTAACACAAGTGAGAAGTTCCAAAGATGGCACTTGAGATCCAAGTGCCAGAAACAACAGTGGCAACTAGTTGTCCCATGCCATCAGACTGTTTCCTGTGTTGATCAAACCCACAAAGCAGCCTGTGCATTTCCAAATGTCACAGGGCAGACCACAACCCAAAACATCTTTTCTTAGGGGTTATCACAACAGATGATTCAGCAAAATCGTTTTCTTTTTAAATAAAAGCATTAGTATGGACCACACAGATTTTTAAAAGATGACACACAAACATTTTACAAGCATATAAACAATCAGAGCCATTCTTTTTAAAAGAAAATGATCTCTACCTTTACTTCTACCTATAAGGTATGAAGTTGTATGTCCACATAAGCACAGGTACGGAGAAGTGTCCACCGAGGGGGGAAGGCGAGAGAAAAGAGCAGGAAGGAGGATTTAAAGAAAATAACAAAAATTAAAATTAGATCACTGTGCACATCACCAACAGACAACATGAAAATAAGCATATGAACACAGCACAAAAGGGAGAAAAATACACCCAAAGCACACTTTTTAAGAAGAGGGAATAGCAAACCACACAAAACAGATAAGTAGGTAACTATTTAAGCACTTTAGCTCCAAATTTACATGGAGAAAGGCAGGTTGTGCATGCAATAGCAGCATATCAGCAACGCACAGCACACCACATCAAAACCAAAACTACAAGGAAAACAAAGGTTAACACATGGGGCAAAGGGAGGGGTTTCTCCTGTGGAAATATATTGGCCCAATATTTTCCACCTACCAATACTGGTGTAGGATAAATAAGATTGTGCAGTTGTTCCAGATACACAAACACACACGTTGTTTCTCTATATTATATTGCCACTGAATACAATATGTATTTATTGAGTCACACAGGTACGTTAGGATTTTATACACACTATATAAATATTCATCGGGATGGAACAGTGGAGAGAATTAGCTGGAAAGAAAAATACAGCCAGTTACTTGACACAATGAGATAGGTACAGGAATGTGATGGGAAGAAATGCCAGAGGTCATTGGTTCCTAGTATAGACACCAGGCAAGGGGAAGCAGGATGAAGAAACCACTGTCATTTATCAAAGGCAGGCTGAAGTCACAAGAGTGTCTTCAAACTGAATGGGCAGCAGCTTGAAACCTATGGGCCAGTGACTCAAATTGTATAAAGCAGGCATTTCACCACTTGCTTTGACAGATGCACACTCCACAATGTAATGCCTTTTCAAGAATCTGGCTGGTATAACATGAGCTTTTCATGGTTCCCGAAGAGCCTGCTATCACAGTCCCTTTACACCCGAGTGTTGCAGTTGGGACTTGTCAACTGCAGTATTTACTCTACAGTAGCTTACCATACCTGGCTACAGACCAGCTGAAAAATGAAGCAGGGGTAAAGAGACAAGTGAAGAGCTCCTTGGAACCCAGCCAAGTACTCAGAATAAAAAGAGAGAAGGAAGAGAGGCTCTTAATGCAACAATAGCAGTGACAGATCAGGAACTGAGATTGGGTCCACTAAGCTTCCTGGCAGACACCCAGGCTGCTCCACCATCTTAAAACTTAGGGGCAGACTCCACTGGACCTTTAACTGTATTGTTCCACCTTTGGTTTCCACAAACTGTGAGAATGAGGAGCCTGATCTGGATCCGGACCCTAGCATGAGCAATGGAGGGCATTAGTCGTTTGGCCCCTGCTACAATCTCAAACTGGTTCCAGAAACATCTGCAATTTTCCTTGGGGAGGGGTCAATACATTCACACTGAAGGTGCAGTGTAGGGCAAAAGGTCAAAGCCTCCCTACCACCACCACCACCCCCTGCAAGGGTCCTGATCCAGATTTTGCTTCCCTGGCAATTTAAGGGGCAGGAACTTCACTCAAAGGCAAAACTATACAATTATGTACATGTAGTTTGGCCCTTTGGAAATGTACCTGAATTCCAAATAACTGCTCAGTGGCATCACTCTGCATTGGTCTTCAAGCTTATGGTTTAATATTTTTACTTTTACTTTAACCAGAGAACTTTCACTGGTGAGATATAATTTCAGCAGTATTCTAAATTAGCTGGGCGAAATTCAGTTCTCCATTACCTGTTTGGCAAAGGCTTTAGCAGAAAGATGCAACCACAACAACAATCTGGCTAACAGAAGGGTGATCTGGCAAAGCAGCACACGCTAGCATTTCATGTTTGTGCCTTACTACTGTAGCAAAGAGCCTTTTGACCCCTTTCTCATTTCATCCTACAGGGGCTCTTTTCAGACCCAGCAGGAAGACCAGTGGCAGTCTGTGCTAGCCTCACCTAACAAGATGTTCAATAAAGGGGGTTGCTTGGCAAGTAGAACTGGATTCCTCTCTGCCACATCTTAGGGCAAGGATTTTGTAGTGGCTGCAAAAGGATATGTCTCTCTTTGTGCCAATGTAGCAAAAGAGGAACAATTACGTTCCAGGATAGCTTTATAGCTCTGACTTGCCTCCTACTGCTGCCATCCCAATTCAGCTCCTTGCTTCCTGACTAGAGGGGCCTCAGCTGCTTGGCCTGAATCAGCAGAGGCAGAGTGTACCTTACACATGTGGACTGAAAGAGAACTCTTGATTTGAAGGTTCAGATGATTCCTCAGTTACACTGAGTTATAGTACCTGGGACCAAAAACTTTATGGACCTACCCTTCTGAACAAGGAACTACTTTCCTCAACTGACCCATTCAATATTTGCTTGTTGTTCGCTGAAATGGAGGGTGTGAATCCAGCATCTCTGCCATATCTAGAGGCAGATCATGCCACAGCTGCATCAAATCCTCTCTCTTCTGTACCTAATTCCTGAATGTTTGCTTGCTTTTGTCCAAACTTTACACCATCACTTTCTGCCCAGCATGAGGCCAATAAGCTCCCTCTGCCAAATTCAATCAATGCACAATAACATCTGGCCCAAACGACAAAAACAAGGCTTCTGATTTAGAGGCAATTCATTGTGCAATCCAGCCCTGGGTTATACCAAACTTCATTTGTTGGAACAATGCGTTCTGAACGTATTTGAATACCATAAGCTGCAGGTTGGAAACAAAAATACCATAAGCTCTAAATTGTCTTCAAGGATCTAGGGTCATTTTGTGAAACCTGTTAAGTATGTTCTTGCAGAACATTTCCCCTGAAATGGGAAGTGAAATTCTGAAGACCATGTTTACCAAACAGGTAAAGAAACTGTGTCAGATTTCAAAACAAAAACGGAAAGGCTGGTGAGTATATGAAGAGAAGGAGCATGTTTGCAGTTCTCTTAATTTCCCTTTCAGCACTTCAATTCATTGTCAGAACACCTGACTTCAAACTTCCCAGAATTATACAGTTTTTTCCAGTCTGAGGTCCACCAGATATTTTAGATTACAGCTCCCATGGATCCTGCCCACAGCTGCTGGGGCAGATAGGAGCTGGAGTCCCAAACATCTAGAAGTGCCCAGGCTGTGGGGGACAGGGAGGCTGCTCTTGAGCATTGGTTGCACAGCCCAAAGTTCGGCAAGTGAGTGATGGAAAGGCAAGAGGGGGGGGTGGAAACAAAGCAGTTGGGCTGCTTTGGGGATATGGGCTTATGCAAGCCAAGCCAGGACTAGAAAGAAGCATGGGTCATTGTGGCCACAGTCAGGCACTGGCAAAAGCAGGAAAGAAAAGACTTACCTTGTTCACCCATCATCAGGTGTGAAAGGCCTTTGAGAAAGAGAAAGAAAGGAAGTGAGAAAGGTAGTAGAAAAGGAGAAAGACAAATATAGGAAGATGCATGTGTCTATCATTTATATAGCCCAATAGTATTGGCAATCACCACATACTTGATGAGGAAGTATGGATACTGTGCTCCATGCATGAAATTGCATGTGCATGCATACACACAAACACACACCACAACTTTCCATATTAAAGGGGAAAGCTTGGGCTGCAGAGAAAAGATTCCATTGATGTCAGTGAGAAAACATCCACAGATTTTAATGGAAGGAGTGTGTTCTTAGTCAGATGTCAGCGACAGACACTTGGTTTGCAGGCTTTCACTCTCATTTTACAAAACATGTCAAAAAGCTAATCCTTATTCCTGATAAAGGTCTTACAAACCGCCATTAACCACAAATCCTTTGCATATCTCTGGTTTTCATTTCGGGTATACACAAGCGTACACACACACACAAGCTCCACCACAACACACGCACACAGCTATACTCATGTAGCTGCCACTTTTCTTCAGAATTTGTATGGGCAGTATCTTAAGAGTTTGGAGATATCAGATGCACCTGTCGAAATTTTTTGCAATCAACAGTAGTTTTCATGTTTTTAGTAATTTGTTTATCTTTTTCTACTCCTTCACCCTTAGAAATTTAAAATCCAGATCATCCAAAGTAAATATTCATCCAAAAGAACTCTCCACCAGAGAAGGGGATTACTATTTGTAATAACCGTGCGGGTATGTATATGCATATACACACATATTTAAATGTTCAAGATTACTAAGGATTTGGGGGGGGGGAAGAATCAGAAGCCACATGTTTTACAATCCCATCCCTTCCTTCTACTATAAATAAATGCAACAGATTTCTTTTGATTAAGACATGTCCTGAATTATTATTATTATTTGCTTTTGTTTTGAATAGATATGATTGAATGTTGCATTTTTATTTCATTTGGGGATATTCTTGCACAACTCAATTTATGGTTCCTTCTGCCACTGATGCCTAGGAAGAAAAAAACATATGTTTGTTCAGTTCTTATGAATGCTGTAAAAGCAATTTAAGCCCTGGAATATGCTGAAGCATGTCATACAACCTACCCATGAAAAAGAAGTGCTGAAGCAACAAGAAACCAATGTGTAATTGAAGTTTGCTACAAGTTTCATAGTTTTTAAAATGTATTATTCTTATTTATATCCTATTTTGACATTGGACTCTATTTGGGATTCTCAGCAGTCTTTCATTTGAGGAATGGCTCAAGTCCACATCTACATAGTTCCAGAAATACTGAAGCATCACTTGTTCTTATCCTGGACTTGAGGTTGTGTATTTTTACTATTGCTAACTATGGAGGAGGAGGAGGGGAGGAGGAGTTTGGATTTGATAATCCGCCTTTCACTCTCCTTAAGGAAGAAGAAGAAGAGTTTGGATTTGATACCCCACTTTATCACTACCCGAAGGAGTCTCAAAGCGGCTAACATTCTCCTTTCCCTTCCTCCCCCACAACAAACACTCTGTGAGGTGAGTGGGGCTGAGAGACTTCAGAGAAGTGTGACTGGCCCAAGGTCACCCAGCAGCTGCATGTGGAGGAACGGAGACGCGAACCCGGTTCACCAGATTACGAGTCTACCGCTCTTAACCACTACACCACACTGGAGGAGGAATAGTAGCTGTAGAAAAGCAACAGCAGTAGGAGAACTAAAAGGCATATCTTGCCCCACCTAATTTTCCATTCTTAGGAAATGTCCCTGACAAGAAATGGATCAGCAACGGCTGATCTGCAACTGCAGTTGCACTTTCAAGTATTTTAATGATTATTAGAATAGTTTCCTATACTTTACACATTATGTACTCATTACATGGAGGACTTACTCTCCATGTGCATTAAATGGGGAGCTAACGTTTGTCTGCCACTAACAGTACAGTCAATAGGTCCAAGAAATAAGGTTCCCAGCAGTGCCTTGAGATCCTACTTTTTTGTGTGTATTTTTGTGCCGCAGAAACATTTAGGTCCTTCTAGATGTTAGGTTCTAGAGATGATTGGCACTTGGATGACTCATAATATGTTGTCCGCAATTAAAAGAAAAATGTGCTGTATTTATAATGCTTGGGACCCTTCCAGTAAATTAAAATTTAAAAGCAGCACAGAAATGTTAAAAGTAGAATAGTAAGTCAACTAACACAGGGGCTTACCCAAGTTTGGTTAATATTCAGCAGCAGCATCAACTGCAGTTATCTTCTGACAGGAAAGGAGAACTGCAATATTTGATTTCCAAACGTGTCCCCTCAAACATTGCCCACATGACCCTGGCTTGCCTGGCACGCTAAGCTAAACTCTGACATGATCAACAGCAGGTGAACTTGTGGGCTCCCGGAGAGAAGCGCTCAGCTGCTTTGCTCCTCCATGGCATTTTTTTCCTGCCATGCCATAGTGAGCTGAATGAAGGTTTAGTTTAGTGTGTCACCTGAGGCTATGGACTTGTGATCAAGCACTCTTCTTGCTAAACATGAGCTATAGCTAAGGTTTGCTCTTGATTATAGCTCTTGTTTGGTGAGAACAGAGCCGCTCACAAGTTAGGATAGTACATGGAAGGACATGGGTTAGGACATGTAAAAAATACATATGCAATACAAAAACATATTTTATAAATCAATGGGTTCTCAATTCATAGAATTATAGAATCATTCGCAAACAATCTACACATTGTTTATGTAGAAATGTTTTAATTCAAAACAAATGAACCGAAATGCCCTCTTCTACATGCTAGAAATATGCTTCACTCTTGCAAAAAGAAGGTAATTTTAAAAATAAATAAGCACAACAAACATTTGCTTTCTTTTAGGGCTTAATATATGTAAACATACAAACCAACCAACAAATGTCAGCCCTTCCTACAGCAAAGTTATGGGTCCATCCTAAGAGGTTGCTTCTATAAATGTTAAAGGTAAAGGGACCCCTGACCATTAGGTCCAGTCGTGGCCGACTGGGGTTGCGGCGCTCATCTCGCTTTATTGGCCGAGGGAGCCGGCGTACAGCTTCCGGGTCATGTGGCCAGCATGACTAAACCGCTTCTGGCAAGCTAGAGCAGCACACAGAAACGCCATTTACCTTCCCACCAGAGCAGTACCTATTTATCTACTTGCACTTTGACGTGATTTCGAACTGCTAGGTTGGCAGGAGCAGGGACCGAGCAATGGGAGCTCACCCCATCGCGGGGATTCGAACCGCCAACCTTCTGATTGGCAAGCCCTAGGCTCAGTGGTTTAACCCACAGCGCCACCCGCGTTCCCTATAAATGTTAGAGACTTGCATAATAATTTAACAAATGCAACACTTCATCACAGCTAACACAGCTCTCAAGTATTTTGTACTGGAAACCTGTTTCTCAATACAGAATGCCAAATGTGAAGTGGTCCGTTAACTCAACAAATCTCTATACACAGTGAATAACAACTGCAAAATGGCTGTAAGAAGCTTCTTAACTAATGATCCTGAAGTAGGCAGTTATCCACCTGAAGTCCCAGCAAATTCATTTTAAATTTTACTTTGGATAAGAGACTAAGGAAAAGCACAAAGTTAACATTGGCCCACATCCTTGAAAACAGATGCATCTATTGAGACCAAATGTCACATTTGTGGGGGCAAAGAAAACTAAACTTTGGAGTTTTAAGTACAACATGATTGCGTAATCTTTTAAAAGGTTAATTTTAATCACGCTAGATCTCCAAGTACCATTTTCAAGAGTTAAAGTTGTCTGTATATAAAAATCAGAAGTGTACAGTTCCACTTTCTATATGAAAGTAAAGAATTAAGTGTCACTAATTGCACAAAGTGCTTAAGGGCCAACCCTTGGATCTGCATGCAGCCGTAAGGACATTTTAAAAAGTAGCTTCAGAGTACAATTACATGAAAGAGCAATGCAATTAAGCAGTGGTCCTCATATCTGAGGACTTATTAGGGGGCACTTTGGTAGGGTGGGGTAGTTACAATGGAAACCTTGGAACTGCAGCCTTTTTGTCGTGCTTAATTATGCTCAAGCTCTTAGCACTTACAGAGCAGGAAAATTAAAGCCACTAAACATAAAGAAGTAAGAGAAGTGCATTTTCTTTTTTTAAAAAAACAGCTTAAAATGACAAGTGATTGAAGCCATGAAGGACGATGGAGTCTTTTTGTTCTTCTTAATTATAGCTTGTCCTGTTGTACTCAGCCAATGTTGAACTGGGTGGAGGGGTGTTTTTTGTGTGTATCAGCTGGATCAAAAAGACTCTGTTAGCGTGTTGAAAGACGAATGGTTCCATTTAGGCCCAAAGACTACCATTTCTACCTTTGAACGGCAGCAGGAAAGAATCACAGAACGAAACTAACAGCACAGCAAGAACTGGACTTTATCCCTCAGAGCACTACCAGGCACTTAGCCTTGGATTCTATCGAGAGATGGGGCTAGCTTCCAACCATAACTGGGAATCTTGAACTCTGAGTTACCTATATAAAAACCAGATTTTCTTTTTCTTTTTTTTAAAGGGCAAGCACACTCCTAGCTTTTAAAAGAAGGAGCTGAACTACAAAGAAAGAAAGAATTACAGAGGAATGCAATGCAAAGAGAGAGGTTCTCAAAGGATTTGGCTTTCTGTTGGACAGGATGTGATGAGTTGTTAGCCTCCAGCATACATAGTGCCCACCCATCCTTCACCACTGGGCACACCTGTAGCTGGGCTAGAAAACAGTCATTCTCATCCAATACATCAATGGCATATGCAGTAGCCAAGGGGCTCCTTACAGGCCCCAACAGTACAGCCAGCCAGAAGCTAAGCAGAGATATTGTAGCCTGAGGCCCATTTCCAATCCAATTACACAAAACAGCTGTGCTATGCCACCTCTTCCATCTCCACTTGAGATGCCCATCTTAGGACTAAGTCAGTGTTTCCCAACCGGTGTTCCGCGGCACACGAGTGTGCCGTGAGACATCGGCTGGTGTGCCGCGAGATGCCTGGAGGGAGGCGGGCGAGTCGGGCGGCGAGAGGCGGGGCGGCGGCGGCGAGGAGAGGCCGCGCCTCCTGCTGCTGCCTGGCGCTCCTCCTCGCAGCCGGCAGCGCTGCCTGGGCGCCTCCGCGCGACTCTGCCTCGCTGGGTTTGGTCTCCTTTGGCACCTCCCTCCCTCCCTCAGCCTGCACGGAGGGAGAGCCAGAGAGAGGCATCGCTCCTGCGCGGCGGGAGAGGGAGCAGCCGGAGCGATGCCCCAAACGAAGGCATGGGACCGGAGGGGAAATCCTCTCCGAGGAGGATTGAGCGCAGCTGAGAGAAGCCTTTCGAGGAGCTGCCGTGTCCCCTGGAAACCCCCTTCCCAGCTCTGCCTGCCTGCCTGCCCAAAGCTTGGAGGTTCCCCGGCAAGGGGGAGGGGAAAAACTTTCACTTTTGTGCATCCCTCCCGGCGTGACGCTGCGCGCTGACGTCACGGGGCGGGGCTTTAATGGTGGTGTGCCGCGAGATTTTTTTTCAGTAAACAGGTGTGCCGTTGCCCAAAAACGTTTGGGAAACACTGGACTAAGTCTCTGTCAGTGTCAGAGGAAGAGATTTTCAGGGGTAATATATGGACTAGAAGAATTATTTGCATGCATTCTTTCATGCTGATGTGGTAAGAGTATGAAAGGCTGCAGAGGATTCAAGTTACTTTTCTGCGCTCTGTTTAATAAGTTTTAATGGCATACATATGGCTCGTAGAGGCATTTAAATGGAAGTTCCCACAAACAGGAACTAGATAAATAGCATGACTAAAGAGTGGGTAGATGTGTGCCAGTAAGAAGCTTTACATATCAAATAATGTGTAATCAAGGGCTCATTGCAAAATATTCCACTCTCCAATTATTGCTACATCTAATGCCCTCGAAACTGAACAGCTTACTTGACTGACTCCTCATCAAATTGCTGCCATCTTGAACTGTGCTCTGAGCATTTGGGGGCAGAAGAGATCATGTGCAAATAAATCCAAGATGGTAGCTGGCCATGTCCTGGAACTGGATCTTCCCTTTGTTAAATTTAAGTGAAATCTCATTCTAACCAATACTATGAATGAATTAGAGCACCTCCCATTTCTGACCATGTGCAAAGATACACATAATGGGAAATAGCAAGAATGTACCTAGTTGGAAGAACTGTGCAGATTTTAAACCTTCATTCCTTCCATGTTATTTCACATGTGATTTCCAAATAAGTGGTCTAGAAACAGAGCATTTGTAAATATGAATAAAATATTTTATTATGGGAATAAACCGTTAATTATGTACATGGCTGAATTTTCAAATTTAGAACAGTGGAAGAATTCATTTGAATTTATAATTAAGTCTATAAGAGGAAAGTTTTAATGAAGTTATTGATCTCTTTTAGAAAGAATGGCTTCAATTTAGATATGCTCACACACAGTGAGCTGCTGTCTGCTTGAATTAGCCCATTGCTAATCCCAAGCTAGCAACATTGAGACCCTGCATTGTGCCGATGAAATTATTAGTCACACCACTCATCCACTTGTTCAGGGAGACAGCAGAAATTGTGAGAGTCTCTCACTTCCCCAACAGGTGACTGGTGCTTTTTCATCTCTTTCATTCCTGTTCAAGGTGTCCATTTTAGAAGTAAGTCTGTCAACGTTAGAAAGAGGGGTGGGGTTAGAGGTGAAATATGGGCTACATAGAAAGCTACTTTCATTTGACTGGGCAGCAGCTATACAGCTACAGCCATTGGGTAGAATTTTTCAATTATGAACCAGAGTTAGCACCTGTCTGCATATGCAGTTCTTCTTACAAGTAATGATGCACATGGAGAAGCCTGTTTATATGCACACCCTAAGCAGCTTAGGATCAGGTTACCCCAGAGATCACATGCTCCCATATGAACCTCCCTGTACAGTAACATTGACCATAGATGCTGTTAAGGACTGGTTGGACGCAGAGGAATAGTGGGAGGAACCAGCTGGGGTGAACCCCCAAAGGAAGAAGGCTCCAAGCCAGGGTGGGTGGTGAGATGATGATGATCAGAGGTCAGAGGGAGAAGACTGCGAGGAGGAAGAGGTGTTGGAAGCTGAAGAGGTAGCACGGCTTGGTGAGAAGGGGGAGTCTGGGGCAGAGAGAATTCCAGAACCAGAAGTGGAAGCAGGAGAGTGGGATGAGGGAGGCCAAGAGGCAGAAATGTTTCAGGCTGGTGAAGAAGCAGAAGGTCCCTCCCCCTCTTACCGTGACAATATCCCCTCCCTCCTGGTCTCCCAAAACCTGGAGAGGCATGAAGCAGGAGGAGCAGAGACAGGCACACAGGCGTAGTCTCAGATTACTTGGGGGAAACCTGGGAGAGGAGGGCACTTAGGCAGTTGTGGGAAGGTGGCCTCATAGGGGCAGGACCTACCGAAGAAGAGTAGCTGTGCTTATCAGGCCTGACATTCCTGTGCAGAACCTGGTTGTTGTTGTTGTTTTTTCTTAGAAAGAGTTAACTCCATGTGATTTACTTTTGACTTGCTCTTGACAGAGGCCCTGTGCTCCACTGCATCCATATGGAATTGTAGGTGGGCGTATTCAAAAGACAAGACCTTTTTGGTGGTGCTCCTATAACTACAGAACACTTTCTCAGTGGAAATCCACCAGAATTCTCTTTCCTTCACCAAAAGTTTGACACATTTCTCTCTTTTCAGCTGGCTTTTAAGGTATAATTGGTTATTTTGCTGGAACTTGTGTCAATATATTATAGAATCATAGAATCATAGAGTTGGAAGTGACCACAAGGGCCATCAAGTCCAACCCCCTGCCAGATTATCTTTCTGTCTTGTACTGTTTAAGTACTGGCATTACCAAACCAATAAATGCAGGAAAATGGGGGGATGGGAATACAAATGTTCATATAAGGGTGACCTAAGTGAATGAGAAGCTGTGCTGGTGTAAAGGATCAGCAATCTAAAACATAAATACTGGGCACACTTCAACAACCACCAGTGCTGTGCGACCTCCATCCATTTCGGCAAGGTTAAGAGAGGGCTCCTGAGAAATCCCCAGCGAAAAGCTACACAGCAACCAAGCTGCCAAGCTGTGTGTTACTTGTTCACAGCTGTTAGCATCTACTATGAGCAGGTGAGCTCCTCTAGTCTGAAGGCCAATTTGGACCCAGCAATGACAGCTCTTCAGTTCCTATGAAGTAGGACATAGCATTCTGGCACCAGTAACTTGGCAAACAGAAACAAGAGCTAGGAAGCAGGACTATCCTAGGGGAAAGCCACAGAAAGTCTGTAAAGGTAATAGAGGAAGAGAAGCTGGAATCCTGGGGGTTTCAGCTGGTTTTAAAGCCCCCCCCCCGGGACATCCTTTTTAGTTTACATTTATGATGATTCCTGCTAACCATGATATTGAGGCAGTTATGCACAACCCCACTTTCAATACTATTTGAGCCTACAAAGGTTTTGAAGTGGTCATGCTGCTTCATTTCCAATAGGTGCATGTTCCATAGCTTCCTGCTGAAATTCTGTAATTTTTCATATCACAAATGGGGTTTTTTGGGGGGGGCTGTTCCAATTTTATTGTCCTATGGTGCAAGAATGCCCCTCCAGATGGCAATAATGCAGCAACCTTGGGAAAGCAGCACTGACCACTAATAAAGTGGAAGGGTGTGTGGATCATCCAGTATAAATTCACCACTACTGAACCTTTATTGTGTCGGTGGCATTGCAGGCTACATAAGCAAGCAAGCAAACAAACAAAACCCACAAGTCTTATCAAAGTGTTTGCTTCCCCAACAATTTCCCCCTCCAAATCTGTCTCTTTTAAGATTTCACAGGAACTAATCAAATTTCTAATCAAATGCTCTAACTTCAGTTCTTTATCAACTTTACCCTTGCACTGAGAGCTTCTCTGCTAGCCTTAGAAACCTTAAGGGGCTATCTATTTTGTTTTTAAATGTTCTATTGTTTTTAACACTGGATTGGAAGCCGCCTAGAGTGGCTGGGGAAACTCAGCCAGATGGGCGGGGTATAAATAAATAAATAAATAAATAAATAAATAATTGTTGTTGTTGTTGTTGTTATCTGATGATGGTGACGCACCCACAGCCATTGGATGAACCATGTTTGCTAATGGTTTCTGAGACTCCCAGGTAAGAATGTGCAAAACCACGACGACAGAGAAATCTCAGTAGCCTCATCTACTGTAATTTAGTAGCCAAGTGAGTCCAGAAGTGGTGGTATTGGCAGAAATAAGGTCAAACAGCATGGTCCCCACTGTTTAATTGCTATCAGTCCTATGCCTTAATAAAGGCCTTGCTAAGAAAGAAAATGACCTCTATGCAAGACAATGTGTTTTTTTAAGACCCTACAATTTAAAAAGTGATGGAGGGCACTCCAGCCTCTTTCCATCTATGTTCTAATAGATATTTTATATAGCTATTGATATATTTCAATTCTAATAATGTTTAATTGGTTTTGAATGCGTGCTTTTTTTCTATGCCTTTAATTGTTTCTGTTTTAGCCGTAAGCCACCTTGAGTCCCTGTTGCTGCATCATTATTTATTGGTTGTTGAATTTGTTGTTATAAAAATAAAACAGTGTTATCTGCTTTGAGGATGATTTATGGAAAAGTGGAATTGTTTTAAAAACAAACAAGCATTTGGCGAGTCCCTGAGGATATGAACATGAGAGACCTGGCTGGCAATGACACTTCACTATACATCAGTGGCAAAAGGATTCACAGAGACCTGGTAGTCTCCAGGGACTGAGAGGTGGAGCAAACAGCAGCCAAGCCAACCTGCACTATTGACCAAAAACATGCTTGCAGTTCTAAACTGAAATAGAAAAGTTATGAAGTGGCTCTTAAAGAGGGCGAGGAGCATCACAGCTGATCATTCCTCTTGGTGGGCTCCATGCTAACAGGAATGGTAGTCTAAAAAAATGAGACGGCTGGCACGAAAATAAAAGAGTTCATTCAAATCAAATTCCAGTTCACTTGATTTTGGCTTGCCCACAGAGAAAGTCTTGGGGTCAAGCACTTTGTGACAGCCAATCCTAGGCTGTTGACTGGGGTATTAGTTGTAGCCTGTCTAGCAGGCAAATAAAATGAATCAATTCATCAATACAAGTCCTTTGCAGCCCTACTGCTGCCTGCGGGTAAATAGTTGCATGATAAAGAAAATTCCTAAACTGTCCCATAAATCTATAAACAGCCTGGGGCACCTTTCTGCATCAAAACAGGCTGCAACAGGGATGGCCAACTAAGGACCTACAGGCCAGATCCAATCCTCAGGGCAATTTTATCAGCTTTGCCAAATTTGAAGTAAGGTAAGGCGAAGGCACCAGATATATGTGAAAATGTGCCCTTTTGCGCACCCTGCCTGCTGAATGCAACTGCAGCTGACAGTGACACGTAATTGCATATAGGCAAATCCATAGCATATCTCCAGGAGAAGAGGGAGGGTGTGGGGAGGGGCACACAAGCCTGTGTGTATGCAACAGGTGCTCAGAGAATGCCAAGTCCACTTGTATCAGTTAAGGAAATTTAACTGAGCTGCAATAGTTAAGGGGTGTGAGCGGATCTTGAATTGAGAGGGGTGCTGTTGTGCGAGGACTATTGTGAAGCAGGTGCCAAATGAGAGCTAACTAGGCATTTTGCCACTCTTACAAATATCCTATAACTCTTCTTCCAGCACCAGATGTGCTGAAAAATGCTTTGCATGCATCTTAACTCATTTCCATGCATCTTAACTCCTTTCCATGGAAGCCCTCACCCGGAATCTTCTGTTCTGGGCAGCAGGGGAGATTTTTACTTCTACTCTTATCTAAGTTATATGACATGATGTCCATTTTGAATTGTGTATGAATACCTGGTTCATTTAGAGAGGGAAAACACATTGCAAAGGCAAATATGAAATGGGTGTTATTAGTTGATCAAATCTCTTTCGGAATCATGCCTGGAAGAAACACAGTGTCACATGACCTCTTCCACCCTTATTATCAGTTGTGTTGTGAGGATGTACTGCCTTATTCCATGCTGATATGGTCCGTATGGTGAGTGAGGAAAGCATGATACAGAGAGAATAGGAAGAGAACTGTAGATTAACTTGCACTCTTGACTTGATTGATTTTGGGCAGGGGGAGTTACAGTCCTAGGTGTAAATCGAATGACTTAAGAGAAAGATTATTAATCATGATGATTAATTATGATGGTTATTTATTATGATGATTAATTCACATTATCATTTATTGGATTTCTTACCCACTGTTCAATGTGAGGTACCAAGGCAGGTTACAGCAACATAAAAAATCTCTGCCTGTCAAAGCCCATTGCACAGCACTTCCCAACAGCCAGCTTTCCTTCAGGCACTAAGGAACTACAGTGCAAGGGATTTGCCAGCCCTGTGCTTGACAGAGCACTGCACACAGGGCCGGCAAAGCTGTTTTCTACAGAGATTGGCTGCATGATTGAGTTCCTCACAGGGAACTCAGTCACACAGCTGATCAGGCAGGGCTGAACTCATCACACATCAGCTGCTGGACAGCGACTTCAACCCTACTTGCTATTCCAGGGAAACTCATGTGACTGATTCATCAAGGACTGGCCGAGCAATTGGGTTCCCCATGGAGATCTGTGCAATGCAGTCAATACTGCCATATCTCTATTTGCGCCATACCCAACACTGGGGGCAAGTGGGCATAGTTTGAGGAAAGCAGTCCCTTGGGCCAAATTTGACCCATCCCAGGTTCCCCACCCCTGCCTATCAGTTATCTTTCTCACCTTGATAAGAAAGAGAGAGAAAACTCTCTACAAAAAAGCAACTAGGGGCTACATTTG
Source organism: Podarcis bocagei (assembly GCF_964188305.1). Lineage (NCBI taxonomy): Eukaryota > Metazoa > Chordata > Lepidosauria > Squamata > Lacertidae > Podarcis > Podarcis bocagei. The sequence continues at coordinate 30,399,599 of NC_138125.1, forward strand.
ATCATGGTTGAGTGACCCATCCCTGCCACTGTACAAGCCTCCTGAAACTGCTTCTCATTTTTTAAAAATGGTGGAAAGTTACACACGTTGGCATGAAGCATGAATCTTGGTCCCTAGTTTTGGCCTTTTCCTCTTCTCAGAAGCTGGTACAGCACCTATCACATAGCAAAGCTTCCCTGGATGTGAAAAACACAGCAGTTGGGTTGTGAGTTCACTATATGGCCAGAGACTTCAGTGGCAGGTAAACCAAGACCTTTAATATTGTTTGTTCATTCATTAGATCAACATCCTCCACCCCAGAAGTGAAGGCTATACAGTAACATTAGGCAGGGGAAACCACCTAGGAATTGGGAGTCAGCATTCTCTGTGGATGAATATTTCCTTGGGGTGGATAAATCCAATATGCTGGAAGAGCACAAAATGAAACTGCATCTGAAGCCTCATTCATTCATTCATTCACTCACACATATTACAAATGAAGAAAACCCTTAGACTATATTCTCTAAGGAATATTCCAGGACAACAATTAACTTTATATTTTTTTAGATTTACTGCTTCTTATTTCAGCTGCGTTTTCATCAAACCTTTGAACAATTCAGCAAAAACAACATTTCTTCAATAATGGCAGGTTCACACTGTAGCAACAGAAGCATACCAGGTCTTCACTTCTTAAGCAACAACTGACCTGAAATAGGTTAGAATTCAAAGAAACCACTAACTCAGTGCATCCTCACTATTCTTCATTGACATTGCATTTGCTGTGTATAATTCTTCACCTTTTTATCATGACAAAACAAACATTCCACCACACTGCACCTGTAAATACCATCCTTGCAGTCTAATACTTTTCCAATCACTTGCTTGAAATATTTGCTCTAGGCTCACCCCAGTCCTCAAAAGAGTAGCCTTCCACACTAGCAAACACAACACTCACCTGGAACACGATTGACATCTGATGAAGCATTTTCATAGGAAGCACGAAAGGGAGGGGGAAGAGAGGGAGAGAGAGAAAGAGAGAGAAAGTATTAGACACACAACATGCACACACACAAGCAGCTTAGCTTCTTTGCATGGAAATCAATTTCATGCAAAACCAGAAGTTTTGAAAGCCACCCATCTATGGTCATCAGCCCACCCATGCAAGGGAAAGGGCTTGGCTGGCCCTCCTCTGTGCATGTAGAAGTAAGTCAGATGTCGTATCTGTCTGGATGGAGAGAAAGGTTCCGGAATCAGATAGGCCCAACCTAGGTCAACTCCTGCAAGAATATTGGTTAGAATATTCTGTGTCATTTCATTTCACACACAGTTTCAAACAAGGGAGAAATAAAGAGCATAACCCCTGCAGCAGGATAGCTTCATTCACATAAATTCAAGTACATTCAAGCTATTTTCAGGAGGAAAAGAAAAATTAGTTCCCTTTTCTGAAAGGGTTCGTGTGAATTTATGACCAGCTGTGAGCTCCAAACTCAGCCCTCAAAGGGCTAGCACAAAAATAAAAAGACAAGCCATTTCAAGACATTCTGCCCACTGTTCCCTGTGACCATCCTTCATTGCAGACAACATGGGAACTTTTGAGTTTTTGATGCATGATCTTTTCCCAGGCAAGGGTAATAGTTCAGTGGCTATTGCACCCAGCAGGCTCTCGGCTTAGCAGGTCAGTTCAAGGAACCAAGCCAAAATCATCAGCATTAGAACCAGATTGACCTCTCTGGCCGCTTCTGTCACCTGGTCCTTGCTGAGTTAGCAGCTCCAATAGCATCTTGTGGTGACCTGCAGGGATGTGGCTGACATGCAACAATGAGCAAACCAGTATTATGTAGAGAGCAAAATACCTAGTTCCTGGAGTTCATGGGTGGGGAACCTTTGGCCTATGGGGCAAATTTGACCTGCCATGTCTCCTCATTGACCTGCCCAGCCATTTTCCTCGAACCACACCCAACAGCCTCACACCTAACATCATGTGTAAAATCAGGTGTAAAGGAGGTAGAGATGCAACTGGAACAGCTGCCCACGGTGAACTCACTGGTGATGATCCCTGCAAAAAGCATGGCTGAACTCACTGCTCATCAGCTGATGGATGGGGCCTTCAATCCTGCTTAGTCACTACATCCTCCCATGGCTGCAAGCCAACGTTGATAAGTGGGTGGGGACACCCAGCTCTCAATCACCTGATGAGGTGACCCATGGGGCTGAGAAAAGGCAAAATCTGGCCACCAGCTCACAGACACATTGAAAGGGGGTTAAACAAATTGCATAGAATTCAAGGCTGCCCATGGCTGCTAAGTCATGATGGAAATATGCTGCCTTTGAATATCATTTGCTGGTGAGTAACAGCAAGAGAAGGGTCATGTCCTCATTCCCTGCCTGTGGTTGGCTGCCATGGGAAAGCTAAGCTAAGCCAAGCCTGCTGGATGTGGCCAATGGCCCATCCAGGCCAGCATTCTGTTCTCACAGTGGCCGACCAGATGCCTGTGGGGAACCTGCAAGTGGAACCTGAGCCCAGGGGTCCTCTCCCTTCCTGCAGTTTCTAGTAACTGCTGCTCAGAAGCATTATGCTTCCAACCATGGAGGGAGTGCACAGTCATCGAGCTGCTGGAGCAGATAAGCTTTTGATTTGATTTGGCAGGGCTCTTCTTAAATTCTTGTTAACCTACGAAAGCTAGGCACATGCTACAACCCATAATGAGAAACTGCTGGATGGCAGATCGGTTGCCAATCCCAAAGTCAGCCATTAGTTCTCTTTCCTATTAGGGCTCATCCACACTTCCACTTGTCCCACAGATAGAAAACATGGGTCTGAGAACTGTTTTCATCTGTCCAACCACTTTTCCAGGGCAAACCGACTGTCTGCCACTGAATCAGAACAGACCTCAATCCACAGGAAAAACAATTGACTTTTCTTCAAATTCAGCGGGGTTTTCCCAGGAGGAAGCAGCAGAACAAGCAAAATTGAGGGTGAACCCTTAATGATTTTATCACATTTGTCTGTTCAACCTCCACACCCCAGCAACTAACAGACCACAATCAGCTATGAAAAACCAATTAATGCTAAAACAATTACAAACCTTAATCAAAAAGCAACAACAACATTAGATTGAAAAAGCTGAGATGATCTTCAAGGGGTGGCTCTAAAATACTGCACTTCCTTAGATCTTTTGGGGGTTTTTTTGCAAGACTCATTCAAAAAAGAAAAAGAAAAGAAAACCCCACCCAGCATCAAGCATGAGGAGAGGTAACAAGCATATACTATAGATCGTAAGTAATCTCAATATAATCTGAATGTCAGAAGAGTGTTTATCCCAAAGCATCTTTCCACATTTGCATGTGAGCACTTGCTAGTTTGTGGCTAGATGGATCCATGTTTACATGAGAAATGAAGAGATGTCTTACTATATAAAAGTCCTCAAGTTTGACTCACATCAATTTCCTTAATAAGGTCACATCCCAAACACACACACACATATTCACACACCATCATGTCACAGAGCTAATTTATGAGTCCTTCCTATGCTGCGTGATTTAAAAATGTGATGTCCCCATCAAAGCAATTATTAGATGCCTATGAGAAAATGTCCCCATGTTCCCATGCAAAGTGCTAATGCTTACTGGATTAAAAGTGGATGGGGGAAAGAGGGAGGAACTTTTTAAAATGTAAACTCACTTGAAGGCTTTTAAATGTTTAATTCAAACTTAAGTCATTAACCTACCGTAATTGGTTTGCTGTGGCTCATGAAGCTATGTGCTTTCATTCAGTTGTGTGGGATAAGAGAAAATATTTTTGGAGGGGCAGCTGCTACCTCTTGCTATTGCATGGAGTCATGCGTGCTTTCTTCCTCCCACAGAACCTACTTTCCATAAAGCTGTCCACCAGGCAGAGCTCAGGAGTCAGCCTTCCTCCATGAGGCTATAGAGAATCAGAGCCTGCTAAATGGCACCAGCCATTAAATCAGTATTAGCAGTAGTAAAAGTTATGTTGGGGGAGGTATATGGCAGGCTAGCTGATGAACTACCATATGGTCAGGTAGTTGTTGCCTCATTTGCCTAAAGCTGTGGGCCACCTCCTTACTCAACCCCAGAGCTGGTTACATAAGCAATGACAAATTTATCTGGGTAATGTAGTTTTAAAAGCATGACTTTTTGTTTCTGTGTTGAATGCAAAGTAGCCCCGTGCCCCCAGCCAGATTTTTCCCACTGTTGGCAACAGAGGACTCTGCACATGTGTGGTTCTCTGGATTATTGCCATTTTATAACAGGTCCACATAGCAGATGAAATAGCTGGCATAGAACTGTCCACATATTTAGAGCAACATACATTATATATATGTTCAGTTCCTCGACAGATATCAAGGCAGCGTATACTCTCCAAATATATATATTTGGAGAGTATACGCTGCCTTGATATCTGTGAACTGAGAAACCGAAAGGATTATATATGTTATTACATGGTAAGTCGCTTTGGGATGCCTCGTGGGAAGCAATTCGTGAATGAAATAGTATTACATTAATATAAGAAAACTATGCTGCAAAAATAACAATACAGCGTAGGGCCTGACTGTTTCACAAACATTGTATGCTTAATAGCCAGGCTTTTTAAAAAAAGAAGACAATTCATGCGCACCCCAGATGTAAGTGAGCACTCTATGTGAGAGGTGGTCCCATGCATGGATAGTTCATTTGGAACAGGAACTGACAAATTCCATGTATAAATTCATTTAAAAATTATTCCTCCACCATCACTACTCTCACCTTGGGCCCACACGCTTCCTCCTCCTCTGCCTCACATTGCACGAGTAGCACTAGCTCAGAACTTCAGTGGAAACAAAACAAACTGCAGGAGAAGGAGCCTCTGCAGCCCTCGTGTGTGACCATATGTGTGTGTTTGTGTTGTGGGAGGGGAAGAGGAAGGGGAGGGGGCTGGCAAGCAACTGTTGGGGCAAAAAAAGGAGCAGTGGGTGAAGGTGCGCAAAGGGCATGTCAGCAGGATGTGAGGGGAAAGGGGTGAGCGCCGAGGGAGGGAGGAGCTGAGTGAGAGGGGGCCTGAGTGGTATGTCAATGTGGGAAGGGGGTGGTAACTGAGGTGGGTGGATGTATCTGCGAAGGGGACACAGAGATGTTGGCGGGGGAGTGATTTTAAGTGTTTTGAGAGGCTGGGTCATGTCCCGATTCGCTTCACTGGGATGTCGGGAGTGTATGCAGATATGGTGTGTGTGTCCCCCCCACACACACACACACTGGGGGGGGGACTCTGGGAAAGGTTGATTTAGAGCACAGTATAGCAGCAAAGGAAGGTTGTTTAAACCTCTCCATGACTATTGCCCCCCTCCAAATACACGCAAGTGCTTCCACCACCCACTAAGTGTTTAATATAAATGTTGGGTAATGTGTTGTGGTTTTGCAACTGAAATACCTTCAAGTAACTTACCGTATTTTTTCCTCTATAAGACTCACTTTTTCCCTCCTAGAAAGTAAGGGGAAATGTGTGTGTGTCTTATGGAGTGAATGCAGGCTGCACAGCTATCCCAGAAGCCAGAACAGCAAGAAGGATTGCTGCTTTCGCTGCGCAGCGATCCCTCTTGCTGTTCTAGCTTCTGGGATTCAGAATATTTTTTTTCTTGCTTTCCTCCTCCAAAAACTAGGTGCGTCTTATGATCTGGTGCGTCTTATAGAGCAAAAAATATGGTAACTAACTTTAAAAGAAAGGGGGAAAGCCAAGGAAAGTGTTCAGCACCCACTTTTCCCTCTACCCACTTCCCCACTCTGAACTTTCCCCTTCTGAAAATGCTTCTCTTTAAAAACAGTGGTGTGGAACAGGGGTCAGCAAACTTTTTCAGCAGGGGGCCGGTCCACTGTCTCTCAGACCTAGTGGGGGGCCAGACTATATTTTGGGAGGGGGGAAAAATGAATGAATTCCTATGCCTCACAAATAACCCAGAGATGCTTTTAAATAAAAGCACACATTCTACTCATGTAAAAACACCAGGCAGGCCCCACAAACAACCCAGAGATGCATTTTAAATAAAAGGACACATTCTACTAATGTAAAAACACGGGGATTCCTGGGCCGTCCGCGGGCTGGATTTAGAAGGCGATTGGGCCGAATCCAGCCCCCAGGCCTTAGTCTGCCTATCCATGGTGTGGAGGCTTCCGTGAACATGCTTCTGTATACATAACCCCTTACCTCCAAAGCCTGCTCATGATCCAGCAAGCTTCTGCTACTTGCCCTTTCCTTTCTCCGACTGTGCAGAAGAAGGAAGTAAAAAGTCCTGTATGAAACTAGGAATGTACTGCAGACCCCACATCCCTTCTAAAATACCAAGGATCACAGGCCTTTCTTCCTGGGAGAGGTTATCCCTTTCTCTACTTCAGAGCACTTCAGAAACAGCAAAGGGAGTCTCTTGACAAAAGGCAATGGGCTGGATTTCCTTTGTCCTAGGCACAAGGACCCATTCACAGTGGCTTTGTAGAGTGCTGAGCTGCAAGCCAGGGTTGTTTGCTTTTGCTCTTTGATGCTAATAGCTCTGCTCAAATAGGGATCAGCAGGACGACTGCCTTTTGTCAGGTGTGGCGGTAGCCACCTGGGTAGGCCCCAAAAAGGAATGGGGGAAAGATCAAGAGAGATGAGAAGGAACAGATGATAGCATAGCTCAGATCATTGTCATGGCTGTAGCACAAAATGTCTGGGGCATTTTATTTTGAATATTTCATGTGAGGTTTTGTCGCTGATGAAAGGTGCTGTGCTGACAATCCGGGAGAGAGGGGAGGGCAGAGAGGCCTTTGTTGAACTTCTACAGACTAGACAGCATCTGGGACAGGGGAAGCCTATGTTAGATGCCAACCTTCTGGACACTGAGCAACACAGGAGAGCCCCACTTCTAAAGGAGGGGCAGGCAGCCCGCTTTCACGGTATAAGTCAGCTCCATTCTCCCTGGCATTCTCTGGACACCTGTCTACCGGTAACCAGACAGAGAATCCCCTACTCCAGGTTTCTGAACAGCCGTCAGATGGGAACCACCCAGGATGAAAGGGAGCTGTTGACCTAGTAGTGAAAGGCTTCCTCTCCAATTACTAGGCCACTTGATCTCTTTAGCTACACCTACCTAGGTTGGGTCTTGGATTACTTTCACCCTTTGTAGGTTTTGATGGGAAACGTCTCAAATAATAGACGTAAGGGAGGAAGGGAGAGAAGAAAGGTTGTGAAACAAAGGGAAAGTTTTTCTATTCAGAAGGCACACCCAGACATCCTGTTGTGAATTCGGCAACCTTCCTGTGACAAACATTCAGTAGAAGTTCCCATCCTTGCTCTTCTTCTCTCGCCTCACTGCAACTCGGCCAGGGCACTACCCAGTCTGACTACATGAAATGAATTTTTGCACCTCAAACCAATGTAGGCTGGTGTATTAGGGCAAATGGGGCACTGCTCCATCAACCTCAGCCTGTCTTAAGCCGGCCTTCACATGCCCTGCCTCCTCACCTACAACCAGTACGGGGTTAGCACTGTCTGTCAGCTTCCTCCTCCTTGGTCTCAGTGTTGCCCTTGAAGAACTCGGCAGGGAGGATGATGGGAACAAATGTCATTGGCTCTATCTACTGTTGCCCTTCTTGCCTTCTGTCCTACCAGTCTCAATGGGCACAAATCACACTGTCTGGAACTTTTTTTATTTTTTTGCTTTGTTCTACACATGTGAGGGCTAAACTGCTTGGTACATGGGAGATCCCAGTGTAATGTTCTTCTAAAACATAGGTGGGCAACCAGCAGTCCAATTCCACATGAGTGGCGCTGGGGAAAGAAAACAAGAGAAATGGGAAGGGGGGAAGTCACTGAATCACTATTAACCACAATTGGGAAAACATACAGGCACAATATGGGCATAAGTCTGGTTTTCTCTGTACAGCCAATAGCCCCGTATACAAATTAGGGAAGGTGGGTGAGAAATGTCCCATGGCTATTTTTAGAAGATGAAGATTTATTTGGGGAATCTGTGACTGCAACTCCCACATGGCATCCAGTAGGCCCTAAAGCAATGTAAAATCTTCATCACATGGAATGTACGCTAGACGCCCTCTTGCAATTGGTAGCGTACATTTGCAACATTTATGTCAGCTGCACAAATTGAGAGACCGAAATGGTGACTTGAAATTGAAAGCTAGGCTCTCTAAGGGCCAGACTAGGTGGTGGGAGACTCGTAAGATCTCCATATTTTTTTTATACTGTATATAACTCAAGGGCCAGCAGAGCAGCACTAACAGCATGGGTCAATGAGGTATTTTTTACCCTTTGGCCCATGCCATGTTCCCCAATCTGAACTGTGTTCAAAGCTGCTATTTTTGAATCATCATCACACAGGCTCCTTTCCCCACCACCATGAGGCAATCAGGAGCTTCAAGGGAGCATTTTTTACAGTTAAAATGGTGCAGCGAACCTTGAAGAACTCTCAGCTGATCCAGACTCCCACCACCCTCCAAAAACCAGATCTGATCACAGCTCCCCCAGTAGCCCTATTCAGGTGTCACTGTTGTCAAAAGGAATTGCAAGCAAAATACCTTTGCTCTGCCTCTGTCATTTTGAAGCTTCTTCCAGCTGCTGTTGCAGTCAACCGTCCAGTAATGGGGAGCCTCCTATGCTCACGGAAGCTTCCCAAACACATCCTGGTGCTCTAATGTTCTAAAATGTGTGGGTGGAGCCACCACGCATAGTGACATCATCAGCATGAAACAAACCTAATGGTGAAAGCTTTTGTTTGCCACATAAGGAAAACATATAGGTAGCTGGAACTTGTATGTTTTCCCCACAGGGAAAAATAGGAGTTTGGCGTGCCATTATTATTTGGGAAACCAGTATGGGGGCATTTCCATCAGGACACCGATTCTGATCCAGTTCCATCTCCCCTAATATTTCTTTCTTTCTTTCTTTTTTTAAAGCATACATTACAAATCTTAATCAGAGATCTCCTGCCTCATATCTAGTTGTACCCTTAGTTCCTGGCTGACTCTGCATATTCACAGTTTTGGAGTGTAAAAAGTATGGAAGGGGTAATAACACCCCATGCTATTGCATCTAAACTGTGGCTGAGGACAAACTGACTCGTTTATAAAAACAAAACCTAGCTTTTCACGACCCTGAATTTTTCATGCTCATCCTCAACTTGCTGTTGATTCTAGATGCTGCCATCCACAAGGGTGGGTGTGGTTACTTGATAGACATTTGAAAACCCTCCCCTTGATTAAGGGACACACCATAGATGAATGAAGAAGAAAGTGGTGACAGCGATCACAGCATCATTATGCAGGTATGGATGCAAACACACCCCAGTACCAGTTGTGGAACTGTCTTCTCACAAAGGTGCATCTGGCACCTTCAATATACAGCTTTCGGTGAAAGCTGAAGTTGCACCTCTTCACTTTGGACAATTGAGGTGTATATTTTTAGGACTCGCCTTATATTTGTAATTTTAAGTTGTTTTAGATTATTTTATTTGTTGTAACTCACTTTGGAAGGCAGGAAATAGATTGTAATAATGCCCAGGGAGGTACAGCTGGTGCCTTCATTATACACCTTTTGGTGCCAGGCAATTTTTTATTATTATTATTTATTGAATTTATACACCACCCTATACTCAGTGGTCTCAGGGCGGTTCACAAAATAAAATCAATATATAAAACCACAAAATACCTAATAATAATTATTATTGTCATTATTATTATTATTAATTATTTATTTATTTATACCCCGCCCATCTAGCTGGACATCCCCAGCCACTCTGGACAGCTTCCAACAAAATATTAAAATACAGTAAAAATAAAACCAGCAACCCAGGCCTTTGGCTGATTAACATCCTATATAACCTTTTAAATTTATTTGGGTGAAGGGGTGGGGTGATTGTTTTGTTTTGTTTTTGCTTTTATTATACATTTTGTATTTTTATATTGTATTCTAATGTTGTTAACTGCCCTGAGATCCTTGGATGAAGGGTGGTATACAAATTTAACAAGTAAAATAAATAAATGATCTGTTCTCAAATGGACGCACCGTGGGTTAATGCAGAATCCATATTCAATTTCATTTTCAGAATGAAACTAGTCTCTTAGGAAGCTTTTCAGGCACGCACAAAAATGCAATAGATCTGGATTGTGTGTGTGGACTACAAGTACCATAGAACTGTAGAGCTGAAAGGGACCCTGAGGATCATCTAGTCCAACCCCCTGCAGTGCAGGAATATGCAGCTGTCCTATACAGCGATCGAACCTGCAACCTTGGTGTTATCAGCACCATGCTCTAACCAACTGAGCTATCTGTCTCCATTGATTCTAGAATAAAACGTCAAGTGTACACTGCCTGTAGCCGGCATAAGACCACAACTAGATGTTTCAATTGGCAGGTTGTATTGTGTAGTGTGCTGCTTATCCTTCACTCTCTCCACTCCATCCTGGAGGAGTGCTAATGTATGGGCAGGTTGCGCTCCTGCTAACAGTGGTATGCTGCTGGAACAAAGGCCAGGATTGGGAACACACGGCAAGCCATGAAGTGACTCTTAGCTGAGCTCCCGCGGTAGAGACCGCTGTGCAATTCTGCCATGCTCTGCATAACACTGAACACTCTGGAGGTAAATAGTCATACAAAGAGCAGAGCTGGGAGAGGGTGAGTTTGAGAAGCGCAGAAGTGATGATTAAGCAAAGGAAGATCTGGTAAAGTCCGTGAATTGGCTAGAGCTCTAACCTATTTGCTGTACCCAGCCTTCAAATTAATAAAACAAATCCCTTGGTAAGTCTGCCAGAGTTATTAAAGGATGCTAATACTCCCCTAGAGTAATCTGGAGAAGCACAGCTGGAGCTGGAGAGGAAGTGCCGTAGCTTGGGGAGGGAGGTGGCATGGAGCGAAGACCCTTCAATCCCACCAGATGACTGTCAGGGCTGTCTACTCCCGTCCAGCCTCACCCAGAGGGGATGTGAGGCTACGTGTGGAAGGAGGGGGAACGGGGGATTGCAAGGCTGAAATCTCTCCTCCCTCCCTCTGCTGCCAACCTAGTTTTGCATGAGAGAGGATTTTTCATTCTGCTGCTTTCTAAATTATGCCGCCTAGGCATTTTCATAAGAACCAAGAGTGGGAAGTCCCACTTCTCAGAATCCTTGCAAAGGAAAGCTCCAGCCCTGAGGGGCCTGCAGAGAGGGGTGACAGAGGCCACACTGGTGCCTTGGAGAATGATGGTTTCTACCCATTCCTGATACATATACCCCAGGAAGAGATGCAACCATTTGAATGCTGGGTGGTGGCAGGGGAAGAGGAGAAACCTTCTAAAGCAGCTTTCCCCAACTTGATACCCTCCAGGGGTCAACAGACAACAACTCCCATCATCCCTAGGCAACATGGCCGATAGTTACCAGGTTTGGGGGAACTGCTCTAGAGGGAAGACATTGCACAGCATTGCATGAATGCACACATGCAAATACTGACTTTTAGCTCAAGACTTTACACAGCATCATTTTATTATCCCAGTACTCTTGATAGTCTACCCAGAAGTAGCATCATCATCTAATCTAATTCATTTTATTAGTAGCACATAATGCCCTTAATTTCTGAACAACGTGAGCTGGATGGAGGCAGAAGCCCAAAGAAAGAAGGGAGGAAGCTATCACTGCCTATCTCTGCTCCCAAATGCCCCCACACACATTATAGCCATTTATTTAGAAGAGCTCAAAACTAGGCAGTTTGTTTCCTGAGGGATTCAGCCAGGACCATTTGGTAATTTATCTTTACAGAAAAGAAGACTCATCAAAAGGTGCCCTAAAGGGTAATGAGCACCAACTCTGCAACTCAAACTGAGATGTAGGAAGAATGCTGTTTTGCCGCACATCTACTCCCCACAATTTTAGAAAAACTGAATTTCTATCTACTCCGGCACCTCCAGTCACAGATGAACACAATGTAAGAGTTCAGAACATTTGAAGAAGACTTTAGTGACAGGTGAGCTCTGGGCAATGTGGTCTCAGAGATCAAAGCTGGGATCTCAATACTCATTCTACTGAGGTCCTCTGAGCACTCATGCCTCTAAGCTTTAGGCCAATGAATATCACTCACTAATAATCACAGCTTACCCATCTTTTCTTGCCTCTTCCTACAAAGAATATACCATGGAAAAGGTTCCTTCTCCCTGCCTGTCACTTTCCATAAAATTTAGATTCATACAATAAAATTGTGTAATTTGATTAGGAAATACATGGCGACTTCTGTAGAGCTGCCTGGAAGACCTACAACTTGGCAGAAAGCCTGGACAGAAATGTATTCAATAAATAAAGAAGTTAAATTAAGACAGAGAAGAAATGGTTAACTAGGAAAGCACCAAGTGTATTTTTTGCAGAAGAAAACAGCCAATTTATACAAACTGTACAAATCATAACTTACATAACACATGTGTGGTTTGTACTTGGGTATCTTTACCATTTACAAAATGCATTGGAAAAGTGAGTACCATAAGTATTTGCAGGGGCCAGGCCCTGAGCACAGTGAGGAGTTGCAGAACCAGGACCTTGCTGTGTTTGTCTTGGGGGAGTTGGGTGCGGCCTGGCAGGTATGGCCAGATCAGATGTGCAGCACCTGGAGGCAAACCCAAGAGGGGCATATAAGGCCAGCCTTTCCCCCTGGTTCTTTGCCACAGCAACATGGTTTATACCCCATTGCTGCCAGTCCCTTTTCCTGCTTTGGTTCTCCTGTCCTTGCTCCAGTTCCTTCTCCTGTTCCTGTGTTCCAGCCTCATTGAGTTTCCGTCCTCCATTTAACTGCCACCATTGTTACCATCCACACCTTGGTCCCAGTGTTTCAGGTCTGGACTGCTGCCACCTATGTCCCAGACCGTGACAATGTGACCCGTAGGTCCAATTTATGGCAGTGCTTCTAGAGGATGTAGCTGCTCCCTCACCATGAATCATGTGAGGAAGGTAAACACTGTGATTACTTACTTTCTGCCAACAGCAGCTCATTGACCATTTCTAGTAATGTGTGGAACAAACCTTATTCCCTGATCTTCCATTTTCAAGGTGGATCTGCCCAAACCAAACAGACCCTATCAAACTTAATCTAGTTTGTTCAGTATACTAAGTCAGTTCCTCTGCACATGCTCTGATCTTTATATGAGGTCCTGCTCCAAAACCCTCAACCTCAGGGGGGAAAGTTGGTGTTAGCTAGGGCTAGGACTTTTCTATTGTAGCAGTTTCCCTGGGGAATGACTTGTTGAGTGAGGTGACATCCATCAGTCCCCATCCCTATACTGGTTTTGGTGGTTGGAGAAAGCCAACAACATACAGAGGGTCACTGGTAAGACACTACTCTCTCCATACAGGGAGTATAATGTAAAGATGTCCATAAATGTTCAGCAGTGACAGCAAGAGCCTCAATTTATATAATCTGCCACATGGGGACCCAACATGGTGCCCCATTACATGAAACATGGGGGCTAGAATACTTTTCTATGCATGGAATACATGCTCAAATCTTCACAGCACTTTGCTGGTGAAAGCTCCACTAAATTGTGCTGATGGAGTGCTTAGAGGCAGGCTGTGAATTATTAAAACAGAGGTCCGTATGCTCTGCAGTTGTGTGCCCCCTGAGTCAAGCAAAAAATGGATTAAGACTCCTTAAGTGTAACTAAGCTATAGCAAAAGATAGACTGTTCAGTTGGCAACACTCACTTCCTCATCTGGGAATTTGGGGTAAGCCAATCAATGAAAATAGGAGTGAACAGAGCCAGTCATATGCCCCCTCAGAGCTCCTGAGGGATCCTAAGAAGGGCTCCAAACACACACACACACACACACACACACACACACACACCAGTCTGGTTAAAACTGGATGTTGTTCCATTGACTCAAAGGCACAAATCAACAGCAACACAGGCAACACGTGTGTGTGTGTGTGTGTGTGTGTGTGTGTGTGTGTTACAATGATTGGGCAGAGGCAGTGGGAGCAGAATCCTGCTTCCCTTGGTCCAATCAAGGATTTCACTAGATGAGGAAGATCAAGCAGGATTTTGTACATCCTTTGCATAACTGTGGGTATTGTTGTTGCCATGCCATCATTATTGGCAGCCATTTCATCACCCAGCAACATCTAGGTGGCCACTGCTTAGATCAGAATACTATTGAACTCACCTATCAAGGCCATTTTACATTCTTGTAATGGTTCTTTGAGGGCCATCTGATCTCCTGCAGCCCTGTTACATGAAAACTGGCATTGGGCAAAGCAAGGCTGCTGCCTTAAGCAGATTCTGGAAGCTGTGGGGAGCAGCCCTTCTGAGCCCTGCAGTTGTTTCCCTCTGCTGGAAGACAGAGAGGTATAGTATATGCCATACAGACAGAGCTATATGTGCTTCTAAACCACCCTCAGGTATGATGGAAGAAGCCTCAGGCAGCAAAATGTCTTGGGCCAGCCCTGAATGCAGTAAGCCATCTGAATGGCATGCTTTCACTCCTTTAAGGAACTGGTAAATCAGATCCAGGGAACTGGGAAAATGTATGCTTTCTTTGTATGTTATGTTTTGTTTTCTAAGCCCCTCCCCCCCTTCTAACCCCCTGCCTCAGAGAGAGATATTTTCACCTCCCATGGCTGGCACGCGAAAGCCGGCCTTGCCAGTCACAACCAAGAGGCTTTTTCCGCGGCCAGCTGGGATTGTTCTGACAGTTTTGCCTTCTCGTCACATCATCCTGTCATCACCCTCCTCCTCTTCCTTAGATCAGCCTTCCATTTTTCGGCATTAGGGGTCAGGGTCAAGACGTAATGAGGAACATCACAATGGAAGGACACTTTTTACCTCAGCGACAGAGAGGGATCTGGAAGTTACGCTGTGATCCAATGGCCAGCACTGGAGGCAGAAAAACACAGTAGTGGGGGGGGGGGGACGATTCCAGATGCTGATACAAGATCTGTCCACCCAGTTTAAAAACTATGGGAATGTTAATGGTCATACATAAATATGACGCACACTCTTTCTCTTTTTCTACAGTATGATCATCCTTTCCAGACAAACGCACTTCTATCAGTCAAAACTGCTGGATGCTAATTAGGGCATTTGAAACAATGCTACATATGATTTGTGCAATTCTGTCCACTGGCAAGAACTTTCTGCTGATGGATTAGAATTTGCATTTTGCTCATTCTTAAGAGCTATAAAGGGAGGGCACAACTTGGTGCGACACTTGTGCTCAGTGGCTCTTACTTCCAATTCATGTTTTTTAAAAATTGAAAAGCAGCCTTGGAGGCCCAAATCAAGATTGGAGGAAGAGCAAGCAAGCACTGATTGCTTCTTTCCTGTAAAAATGGTACAGGGCTGCCATGCCACGCGCAAGCTGCTTCAATACTGCAGAAGAAAATATATGGGGGCCCTGTATCCTTTTCCCTTGTGGGGAGAAAAACAAAACAGAGAGCACAATTTTGAGCTGGAAAACAATGGAACAGGAACAGGGTTGCCAACTTGAATAAAATACTGTTGGGGAAGTAAGCCCCCCCTCTGAATAATTGATCACAAGACACACACACGCACCATTTGAATGGCAATGTCCATGAACTTGGGGTGGGGCCCTCAAATATTTTATTGGGAGGGTTGAATGGACCTTGGCTGCTAGGAGTTGGCTCCTATGAAGAGGAAAGTGTTCAACAGCCATTAGCTCTTTCTTCCTCATAATTGGCAGTGTGCCAAGAGCTCCTATTGTTTAAACATACACAAATTCACCCTCATAGAACTCCATTTAATTTGGCCCCAGCACTGAAGAATCAGAAGTTCATGGGGTTAGCTGGGGCATCTCCAGTCCTATATGGGAAACTCGAATGAAAATCTAGCTACGCTAATCATGGAAAGAAAGAACCTGTTAGATCAGATCAGTGGCCCATCCAGTCCATCATCCTGATCTCTGGGGCCAACCAGTTGCCTGTGAGAAACCTGCAAGCAGGGTTCGAGAACAAGAGCAATCACCCCTGTGGTGGCAGTAATGCGTCTGCTGGAAACCTATATATTTTTAATCCATATAACTCTGGGGGCAAAGAGGGGGATTATTTTTAAATATGCTTCTTAAGAGAAACAGTTCAGTTCACATCATTGTCAATACAGTCCAGATCGCAAAAGGATGGACTTAGACCTAGGAAACCTGTTCCAGTCACAGTTCTGGCATGGCTTCAACAGCTCGCCTTGGTAAGATCAGTACTTCCCACTATAGGTATAAACCAGAAGTGGTCAACATAGTGTCCTCCAGATGTTGTTGGACTCCAACTTCCATCAGCTCCAGCCAGCATAGCCAATTTTGTCTGGGATGGTGGGAGGTGAAGTCCAAAAATGTCCGGCTCACAGACCAGATGAACAAAGAAATGTAAAGCATTTTCTATTATTGGAGAGCATACTACAGCACTTTGGAAAAAAATTACAAGAAGCTTCTTATACATCCTTAACATGGAGTGAAATTAAAGTAGACTTGAACCAAAACTACATATTCTTTTGCCAATGTTTTCCCAAGCCCTGACAAACACTTCCTATTCTTAGCTCCTTTCCCCCCAGCTGCTCTTAGTCATCCACACTGCCCATATTTCACTATATGCTCAGCTGCCCTCTCTGGCCCTCAGTGATGTCACCATGCAGCTAAATCTGACTGGCTGCATAACATTATGATGTCAACCTCTTCACCATGGAATCCCTGACTGTATGCGATTACCTACGTGACTTGCTCCAGGGATGGAAGAAGCAACAGCTTCAGCAAGAGAAAGCAAAGATGCCAAACAAGCTTTTTAAAAAGGTAAAACATTGCAAAACATTTTCCCCTCCCCTGGAGAAATTTCTACACCACCCAAATTCTATTTTCAGGTAGAAACCAGCACAACTGGACAATATTTGGGCAGAGCTCTACAGAAAACTTCATGCCCATAATCATTAAATTCCTGTTTGGATTTATTTCGTTCCCATCACACTGCCTAACATTAGTTCAACAGCTAGCAGGCATCTCTTAATAGGAAATGTACAGAAAAGCAGAGGGGAGGCATTCAGCTTTAGAAATGAAGGGAAGTGGGCGAGATGGGAAGCAGGCCATTGTTAACACCAACTCCTGGAACAAAATGAGAGACTAGGCAGCTCCATCCCATCCTGAGGGAATGCACAGTAAAACATCTGACTTCATGGAAATATTTCAATTTGCTATTTTTGGAGCAAATATGAATTTGTCAGAATTACTGAATCAAGGGGTTTTTCCCAGCTCTCTCCTGAAATGGGGGTGGGCACAGCTGAGTAGATTGAGGGGAAATGTTTCCCTGTGACAAGAACCATAATTTACATCTTAAGTTGTCAATTTAACCATCTTCTTTATTTGTTCCCAGTTTTCATTCTCTTCATCCAAGTCCTTCAGCAGAACAGCCAGTTCTCTCTGGGGTGGCAAAGTACAGAGAAAATATGGAATAGCAAAATAAATATAATAGTGGGGAGGGAGCACATTTCCTTCCTTTCACTCCTACATGTCACAAATGGCTCAAAATTATTCATCAACTCTCGCCAATGTCAAAACTATTGTTGAGGGGGAGCAACACAAGTCAGCAGCTAGTTAAATATTCACACAGGGAGGTAATATTTAGTATACCATCCTCTCCACGATGGAACACAAAATGTCATTTGATTTTAATTATATCTTAAATCAATTTCCATTTGTCTGCTTTGTTTTCTGCTGGTGCATGTTGTTAAATCTTTTTTTATATATTTCAAAGCACATCAGAATTAACAAGCCTGAAGATCAGGGCTGCCACCAGCAAAGACTAGGGAATAATCCTATGCCCACCTGTGTGACAGGGAGAAATTCACCTGAAACAACATATTCCACTCTTCCAAAAGTGTAAAAGGAGAAGCACAGGAAGCTGGATCTCTCACAAACTCTGATACAACAACTATTGTTAAATTTAAAAGGCCCTTTAACAATTGTAGCAACCTGGCAGGATTTTAAGAAGGGGCTCATTACCCGTGAATTCCCAGGTAAACCCAGGAGTATTTTACCCCCAAACTGTTTAATAGGAAGAAGATTATAAACATATAATCAAGTGCACAGTGATATATATGGACTTCTCATGATATGGCCTCAGCTAAGCTGTTAAAAACTTGGAGAGCAAGATAACAAGTTTGTTGACCAGCATTAGCACAACAGAAGCAAGTTACAGGTCCGTGTGACATCTGCCATTAATCTAGCCCTAGAGACCAAAAGAATAGTTCTCAACCATTTTAAGCAGCAGACTCTGGAGACATAGCTACACATTTGCAAAGCTGAGTTAATTCAAAATATAGTGGGGTTTCAGGATCATAAACTTCCCACTCCTGTCACCATGCATTCTATATAATGCAACACCTGGATAGCTCAGCTGGTTAGAGAGTGGTGCTGATAATGCCGAGGTTGCAGGTTTGATCCCCGTATGAGATAGCTGCATATTGCTGCATTGCAGGGGGTTGGACTAGATAATCCTTAGGGTCCCTTCCATCTCTGATTCTATATAATGTATATGCATGCATGTATTCTTATCTTATATTCTTATGCTCGATCCTTAGTTCTAAAAAATGGGGAGCAAAGATCATATATGCACAAAGGACTCTACATGTAGCCATTACTTCATATTAAAGTTGAGCAATAGCACATTTTTCATGGTCATTTCCTGCAAATGCCAGGGAGGCACTGTCTGCAACTTTGGGGAAGCTGGATACATGGGGAAGTTGGATACATTTCTTACTTCATTTGTTTAAAGAGGACCTTGCCATACTAGATATGGCATACCAGAAGTTTGTTGGGAGAAGAAAATATATGTAGATAACCCATATAGGGTAATTACATGGACTTGGCTGGATCCCTAGATTCAAAGCACAGAGATAAACACACTCTCCAGTAAGAGAGCTTCAGCAGGGCTTAAAAGTTCAGCGACAGTGAAGCCTTAGGAATACAGGCTGCTAGACCCTTTTAATATCCTATTTAGTCTGCTAACAATGCTTCCCCATTTCTACCCCTCTCACAATGTATAGACCACACCGTTAGTAAATTTAAATGCTTTACTTACAACTATCAAAGGTCAGATTCATGTGTTATTCATGCAGCAGCAAGAAGAACACAGGTACAAAATTATTGGGCTAAAAAACACAGAAACGTATTTCTGTGCATGTGGTCTGGACTTGAAGCAGTACCAAGCCCAGACATGTTTCCTGGTCATCGTGACAAGATGAAAGAGAGTGAACAAAGAAACTTCACTTCCTCATTCACCAAAGGTGAGGGGGCACGACCTAACTGAGTCTAGCAATAAAATTCTGTGGTTTTAACCCATTCGTGCATTAACTAGCCCTAAGCTTGCTAGTTATATTTGGCTGCAATTTCCCACAAAGGTTGCATCAGTCTTCCTTTTAACTATTACAAAAATCTGGTCACTGCGAGCCGCCATATTTCCTTTTTTAAAAACCAAGAATTTGCCTAGAAACAATATGGGCCATTATCAATTAAGAACAGTGTCTAACTATTAAAAGGAAGACTAATGCTAACCTCTGCTGCCTTGTATTAATTACAGTAAGCACCCCCTCCCTTTGCAAAAAAAAAAAGGAATTAAAAAAATAAACCCAACCCTTGAAGATCTCACAGACACACAAATCTTCAAGCCTGGCATTCCAAAAATGCAAAACAAAAACAAATCAGGGCTGAAAGCTTCAGGTCAACATTACTTCAACCACATCTAAAATAGGGGGAGGCAAGCAAATGCTTTCCCCCTGTGCAATGAGTTTAGTTTTCTCAACAGGTTTTGAGCTGACTGGCATTCAAACAAAGAACAGGCACTTTAATATGACTGTTTAAAGAAAACAGTGTGTGTGACTGTGACCTCACAATAACCATATAGCTCCTGGCCGGTCACTCTATGTTCCCATGGGCCATTTAGAGTAACGACTTCATTTCCTACAAGCCTCCATTATACATGTGACTAGGTTTAACAATGGTGGCAAGCAGAAATCTCAGGTACACATCTCTCCTCAGCAGGGTCTGGTTACTAAGCTATTACAGAAAATGAGGGTGCAATCTTGGGTGCAATGACAGGGAGAGACCTCTCAAAGGCTTGTTATATACAGTCCATATCGCCCATCCATTTATTTGCCCAGAGTCCAAGATTACCAAGATGTGGAAAGAATTACTACTTCAGGGGAAAAAATCAAGCCATTCTCGAACAGCAGAAAATAACACTTTTCAGGTGTAGGTACATGCAAATCATCATACTTCACTTTCATTGCAAGCTGCTTTGAATTTGAAACAAGGATCACCATGGCTTAGCTTTAAGAAATTTCTCTGGACACCAAGGTTCTTTTCTAGGCAACCCTGAAGGCAGTGTGGGGCAAATGAGTGCATTGCGGAGGGGGGGAGTATTTTACTTTATGGGAAATTGTCCTTTTAATTTGTGACATGGCAGACAGTGACAGCCTCTGCTTAATACAAATGACAGCTGGTTTTAAGAACAAGATCCATTTAAGAATAAGACCCTCTGAAAATGTCATTGAACAAGTTGGGGTGAGTGCTCATATGGAATAGCCCCCCAAAGTCTGCTCACTCAAGACATTTCCCCAACCGAAGGTGAATTCTTCATGATCATAACTGCCCTATAATTGCTTAAAGGTAAAGGGACCCCTGACCATTAGGTCCAGTTGCAGACGGCTCTGGGGTTGCGGCGCTCATCTCGCTTTATTGGCCGAGGGAGCCGGCGTACAGCTTCCGGGTCATGTGGCCAGCATGACTAAACCGCTTCTGGCGAACCAGAGCAGCGCATGGAAGCACCATTTACCTTCCCGCTGGAGCGGTACCTATTTATCTATTTGCACTTTGACGTGCTTTCAAACTGCTAGGTTGGCAGGAGCTGGGACAGAGCAATGGGAGCTCACCCCATCGCAGGGATTTGAACCGCCAACCTTCTGATTGGCAAGCCCTAGGCTCTGTGGTTTAGAAAACCAGTCCCCTATGATAATCTTGTGGAAAAGCTGGTAAAATGTGGACTGAACGAGGTAACTATTAGGTATATTTGTAGCTGGTTGATGGACCAAACTCAAAGAGTGCTTACAAATGCTTCTTTGTCATCCTGGAGGGGTGTGTGACAAGTGGGGTGCCTTCACCTACCTGGTGCTTTTCAAATTAGAATATAAAAGCCCTGCTGAGCGAGATCAAAGACCCATCTAGCCCAGAATCTTGTTCTCACAGTGGCTAACCAGATGCTATGGCAGCACATGAGTGCAACAGTATTTTCTTAACTTACGTGTAATTCAGCTGTGTATCTGCTCTGATACTGGAGGCAGGACACAGCCACCATAGCTAGCAGCCATTGATATCCTCAGTGAATTTGTCGAACCCTCTTTTAAAGCCTCTTTTAAAATTGGTGGCCATCACTACATCTTCCCCACCCAAAAAATGTTTTGGGCTTAAGTTGTGCTGCCTGGGAAGGATGTGATTTGTAGTTCAAAATCTCTAGAGGGCACTAGAGGTTGGTGAGAGCATGTACCATCTGCATCTGTGTACCAACTGCATCTTGCTCACTTTGTGAGATTTGAGAAGACAGCCATATATCAATATAATCTTTTTTGTTTAGTTTTATTGATCAGTTTTTCCTTTTTAAAAAAAAAATGGAATGGAGTGACTAAGCTAGGCCTGGCTTGTGCTATTTGTTGGTTTGAATAAGTGAAGCAAAACAAAAGCTGCCTGTGTTGACCTGATCATTCATCAAACCCTCGGTTCCTGAATTTTTAATTTAGCCTGGAAGGAAGCATAGCCTCTCTCAGTAAATGGATAAGGAGGGCAGGAGAGCAGAGAAATTGGCATAGATAGCCAAGAAATGCAATCAGTGTGCCAACTCCACACCTTAACCCTCTTTGAATTTCTTCATCTTCATAGCCTTTAGCCCAGGCTCCCCCATTAGCCTGGTGCCTTCCAGATATTTTGGATTACAACTCCCATCACTCCTGACTATTGACTATTCTGGCTGAGGCTGTTATGAGTTGGGAGCCCAAAAAGTCTGGAGGGCATCAAGTTGGAGAGAGTTGCTTTAGACTGTGTGTTTTCAAGTCCAGATCCATTCAGTTTTAGGGAGACGGACAGAATTTCACAAACACAAGTCTTAACAAAGGGGGCAGGGACAGAAAGGGAATAAATCTAGCTTAAAGTAAGATTTGTATTTCAAAACTGACTGAAATCAAAAGAGCAAAGAAAGGTGCTCACATAATCCTCAAAATGAAGGAGAACAAACCTGGTTTAGGAGGGGAAAGATGTCTCATCTGATTCAATAGGCATAAATAACAGTACAAAGTAGAATAATGGACTAAAATAGACTAAGGAAATGTTTGAAATTATGTTGCCAAGAAGAAAGTAGAGGGGAGGCGGAATATAGGAACTTGTGCAATTGCCAAAAAGTAACTGAGGGAATTTTAAGTGTTGAAAGCACTGAACAATAACCTGAAAACTATGATCAATATTTCAAAATAAGAAGCAAAGAAACATAAGCATGCGTTTCTTGAGAAATTGAGTACAGGCACTACAGGAGTCAAACACAACTACTCAGTTTCTGTAAGTAGGACCGCAATTCTGATCACATACACACACACACCCCAGGCAAAACTTCCCTGCCATGCCAATGGCAATGGCTCCAACAGCTCCTTTGATAGAGGCGGCCCATCTGACCTTCCCATCCTCAAGATCATGTAAGTTGAACTACAACAGGTGTAGTCAATTGAGCATCATCAAGATATTAATGGACTCCAACTCCTATCAGCCACAATCAAAGAACAAAGGTTGTTGACATGGTTCTACTGTAGCAAATGCTAATCAATTCTCATGAGGACTTTTTTTTTTTGAAAAGTTACTGCACAAAGTGCTTTTATTGTGCTGGTTTACAGTTGTCTTAAACAGGTCTTCACTGGGGCTGTTGATAATAATTTATTTATACACTGCTCTTCTGTGTTTGTACTCCAAGTGCCTACAGCAAGATGCACATAAAAAAATAAAGCAGGAAACACAACAGGTTGTATTAGGATCTTTTAAACAATCAAATCACATGGTAAGCGGAGCCAGTTCAAATGCTCCACAGAACATCTCCATTTGCTATTCCTTAAAAACAATATTAAAACCTCTACTCCCTCCATCTCAGCATATTTCCCTTCCCATTCATAGCCCAATCTGATGCCTCAGGCAGTTCCCAAACATGAAGCACTTCTAAGAATGGAGTGGATGTGTCTGCAATGAAGGATTGTGGGAGGACAGTGCAATTCCACTCTAGCCCATGTTGCTGTCACCGGACAGCAGCAGAACACTAAAAACCCTACTGGTTTCCTCCAGCAGGGTTATCAGTCATGACCAAAGGGATGGCCAACACCAAAAGGCAAGAGCGGAAAGGGAGACGGTGGACTGACTCAGAAGAAAGATCATCAGTAATATCACAGGACGCATAGTCACCTTTTCCCTGGACAATGTGCTGTTGGAACAGAGGAGAAGTGTAGGTCTTCTCTTGGATGCTTTAGGGATTGTTCATCCTCAGTCTCATCTATGAGATACTTACAGTGCTATAAATTGTGAGGTTCCCACTGCTCACCAGAATCCCTGATGAAATATCATTTTTTAAACTACCTTCCCAGGAGTTTAGAAACTGCGTTTTCTGCCAGCCAAGACACTGAGATCCACAGCGTAAGTGGGAAGCAAGATGAATGCCATGAATCTGGAGAATGCATTTCCTTCTCTGCATCACACCTCCGGTTTCTCAGCCTAGGGTGAGTTTCCCAACACAAAGAATCACAAGGATGAGATGCATACCAACCCTTTGAGTCATCTTCACCAGTGACATAAGAAAGGCGATCTCTTGCCCACAGAGCAAGCATGCCATGGAACAGTTCATCTGAAGTCCACAATCATTTACTAGTATGATGGATGATAGTGCCTAACATTGCTCATATAACAGAGAAACCTGTCCAGAGTTCAAGATAGAATATGCTCTGAACTTTGCAAATAGACTAGGATGGTAAAACATCCTCCAAATCTATCTCACATGTAAGACCCAGCAAAGTAACTTCTAAGGAACATGCTGGTTCTACTGGCCATGTAGTCTCTTCCTTCTCAATGTGGGGTTTCCCCCCTCATCTCCTTCCATTGCCGCACACTATGCACCTAAGACAAAATGCATGCTATTTTGTTTTAAGAGAGGGTGCTATATCCTCATAAATTATCAGTCGTAAATTAGAACAACTTTCAGGACCAGACTGAAAGGCTGCAGATCTCCTTCCTCTCTGATATTTACTATTATTATTAATGACAACAAACTGTGCTTATGCTGCACTGTGCAGCCTGGAAGCACTTTGCAGCCATTAATTAGTTTGTCTTGTTTCTCTGGTGACCATCTGGATCACCATCAAATTAAGACATGATTGGAAAACAGCCTCAAAATGTTCAAAATAAATTTGCTCTAGGAAGAATGAATGGAAGTATAAAAGGGGTTTAATTGGAGCTGGTTCATACAAGTGTTCTATGGCCTTCCTCCACCCAACATCCGTGATGATGTTTTGCCACCCCAGGTGGAAAATTATTGGGCTGATGCAGTCAGAGCTCCCCATTTCTCATTTGCTCAGCTCCCCATTTCTCATTTGCAGCCATCTGCTAAACTGGGAGCTGGGACCATTGAGACAATAATGTCACCATCTCATTTAAAACAACAACAACAACAACAAGGAAGTG
Organism: Podarcis bocagei; assembly: GCF_964188305.1. NCBI lineage: Eukaryota > Metazoa > Chordata > Lepidosauria > Squamata > Lacertidae > Podarcis > Podarcis bocagei. Next base: position 30,424,319 of record NC_138125.1, read on the forward strand.
GTTGTTTGAATCGTCCCTAAGTGATGCACACAAAAAACAGCACCATGGATCAAAATAATTTATATTGCTCTGAAGGGCCTATGTCACCCTGCTTCCATTTACTGTACAGTCCTGGGTTACTAGGAACATTCTTAAGTGCCATTTTCCACAGGAGAATTAAGTCCAAGCTGTTCAAATCACAACCAGAAGGGGAAGACATTGGTCTGCCCTCAACCTCTAACAACAGGGCAAGAAGCAGACAAATGCAGTGGCTGTTTACCAGTTGCGAATTCTTAACAACAAGCAATTTATATTCACTCATCAAGGAAGATGCAAGTGGAGGCAAATATTATGGTCATGTTCATTTGTTTTTTGATTACAAAATGTATGCAAATTAAGAGCAGCCATCAGGCTCCTGGAAAAATGCCAAAGTGGTTATTAGTGTCGTGAAACTGAGGGGAGGTGGCAACAGGGCACTGCATGCCTGCAAGAGAGAAGCAAGCAGCTGCCATCCAAACCCATCTGGAACAGGAAGCCACGGCCAAGCCAAAGGCTCAGGTGGAAGGTAAGCCCTACAGTAACCTGTATTTTTTAAAGGGGGGGAGGGTTCTGAGAAATCTGTTCACTCTGCAGTTAAAAGTGTGATAATTACAGAGTGGCAAGCTTCTCTGTCATTCAGGAGGCAGCATCCCCAGGAAATCTTGCTCTGTAATCAAGGAAAGAGGTGCAATCAGGCCCCTATTCAGGCTGCGTTTAGAAACAGCCCCTGTGGGAGGCAAGAGGCTTTTGAGAGGTCCCTTTGTGAAGCTGGCAGCAATGCTGCCTCCACGGTTCTGCTGCCGCCAGAGGAGTTCGACACAAGCGCTTAACAGAATTTCCATTCAGCTCCACCTGCAAAACCCAAATAATGTCTCTTGGCCAGATGTGCGGCTTGGGAAGTGCATCTCCTTAAAACCGTGCAAACTGGAAACCCCTCTTCTGCGAACTGAACTGGCAGGAGATACAAGACCCCAATGCCTGCTGTGGTTACAGTTTATGTGACAGGCCTACCCAAATTAAAATCATACTATGGAAGGCACTGGGGTTGAATGAGGTGATCTTTGGGGATAGTCCAATTCTGACGGGGATATAGGGGGCCAAACCAGACATCACAAACACATATGTTACATATGCATGGGAATGTATGCGTAAATATAAAACATGGTCAAGTGAAGATAAACCTGTGTTTGCAAACACACACCATCATACACATATGTTCAAATCCAATTTCCCTAACTGTTAATTTCCACATTCTATCCAGTTCCATTATATCCAGTTCCAGAACTATATTGGGAGATAGTGGAATACAGTGAACATTCAGAACTTATTTCCATTTTATTTGCAAACGAATTATTTCTGGAAGCAAAAAACTCGGAAATGAGCACCAAACTTGCACTATCTTCCACTATAGCTCCTGTAGTGGCTTTTATGTCACATTCAACAGATCACTACCATGCACAGTTATAACCCAAAGTTGTTGTTTTTCAAAACTGACTGCACCAGTCTCCAAATGGTCTCTGACTGAACTGGTCACCTGTACATGCAATGCACTTTGCAAAATTTCTCCAAGTATTTATTTAGGAAATTTTACTGTGCACTGAGGTTTACTAACTGGAACTGCTGTTCACATTAATGAATCTGGGATACTGTAAATGGAACTCCACTATCAGCGGGGTTCTGCTAAGTATTTATTTATATATCTTTTCCCCCCATCCACAGAATAATGAGCTTGTTGTGGTTTTGCCATCTGCAGACACAGGTATCAATCAATAGCCAAGTAATGGCCTGAACTCTGTCAAGAGAACTCATTATTTAAAAAGGTACACGTTGCATTTAGCTATTAAAACAGGAGCTATTGATCGGGGCTCATCAGCTCCCAGCAAAAGCCAGTGACCATCTGCAAAAGGAGGCGGAAATCCAAAGGTTGGCAAATGGTGTAAAAACTGGTTAATGGTCCAAAGCGAGGGTTGGATTAATGCTGATGCCACCCTGTTGAAAAGTAAAGCCATTAATAATCATGATGATGATGATAATAGGGAAATCAGAAATATGATTTCTGCACACCAGAATCAAAGAAATTATTTCTTCTAGCACTGAAACAAGCAGGGCAAGGTAACGAGCAGGCAAATTATTAGAAAACAGCCAAAGTCATCTGGATCCGAGTCTTCATCCAGCTAAAGGAAATGGGGATTATTTTACCCGACAGCAACTTACTGGTACGACTCAAGGAGAAATTCATCACTTGGCTTTCATTTCCTCTTGGTCCCTGAATAGCTTTTGTGGCATGTGTTTTCATTTGTCTCTGGGCGAGGGAAGTGTTGAACCCCTTCTTTTACCTTCCTTCTTGCACAGCCTCCGGCAACACCAAAGTGAAGATACACAGTCACAGCTCATAACAAAGTAAGTGTAAGGCTGAGCCTTCATCAGAAATCATGAAGAGGGAGGAAGTCAGAGGTGGGTGGAGAGAAAGAGAACCGTTTCCCAAAACTAATCAAACAACTCAAATACCAAAAACAAACAGAGGCAAAAGGGCACAATCAATTAAATCATTTCCTTAATGTTTGTTTCATACATTGTCAGGTTTCCTATGTTTTTGAGCTCGTTTCAGAACTCCTTGTGCTAAATGTTATGGCATATATAGTGGTGGTGAGTGCTTCCTTCCTCTGAGCGCTTCTATATTAGTGGAAGATTTGAACAGGACAAAAAACAGGGTTGCAGAATTGGTGTGCGCCAAAAGTCCTTCCCCATCTCAGAACACTGAGCCTCGATACTGCATTTGAAGTAACAAAGCCAATGATATTTTGGCATTTTATCCATCTCTCCCACCAGAACCGTTCCATCACCTTCAGCCTGGTCAGATCAATCAGCACGCACACACCTAAGCGTCATTCAAAATACTGCAGATAGGAGAATTTCAACAAAGCACTCGAGCTTTGCCATCTCTGTCCCAATGCCCATATACTTACTTTTTCCATTCTCCCTTGGCCACATAAAGGAGATCTGTGCTGCAACTATTATGGCATATCTCAAATGGAGGAGGTATAGGGGAGTTTCTTTTTCTACTAACTAACCATTTGTCCATATTTCTATTTTTTTAAAGGCAGATGGTAGTTGCAGGCCCTGGTGGGGTGGGTAAGAGTAACGAATTCTACAATTCTGCCAAAAGCACAGAACACAGGAGAATCCTTAATAACCAAGCTGTGAATGTGCAGCAATAAAATGAATACAGATTCAGGTTATAATGCTGGCAGTTCCTATACTATTTTGATTTCTGGTTTAATATGGCTGGCTAACAATGGGATTGCCGTATGTCATTCTGAAGAGCACTAGGTCTTTGGAAATCCTAAAACAGACAGTAATAAATGAGGCCAATGATCACGGGACTGCTATATGGTTACAGCAAAAACCCAGGAGAAGAATGAATGATCTCTTACCTTCAGAACAGAGTTTCCCAATGTATCCAGTGGCTGAGCAATCGCACTGTGGCTCGCCATCCAGGAGAAAGCAAGTTCCACCATTCTCGCAAGGGTTCTCTGTACATAGCCCTTCCATGTCCAGGCGGACTCCCTGGTGGCCCAAGAGTTGGGGTTCTGAATTGCCGTATTTCAGGTCCAAGATAAATCCTTTAAACGGTGGCTCACTCAGGACACTGTCGAGGGTCAAGGCAGCGGGGCGGATGTCTGACGGGACACCTCCCACAAAGAGGTCGCTGACAATATTCATGTACTGGCGCTGAGGGCGCACTTCGCCAGGTTTGGCTTCCCCGTCCAGCACAAGAACAGTCCGGAGGTGGTTGCGGCTAACCATCAAGAAGTGCAGGTTGCTGTCATTGACCTGCTTATCCGTGACAACTGTGGCCTCAGCACAGTCCACGCTGAACCGGAGCTGAATGCGCCCATCCACCAGGGACAAACAGAGGAAGTCACAGACACCGCCATCGTCAAAGTAGAGAAGCAGCCCAGCTGAGACGTTGGTCTTCAGCTGGAAGCTGAGGTCGCTCCTTGTGCTTGCATCCCAGCGGAGGTAACGGGCCCACTGGCTGGGGAGCCCCATGAACTCTAGTCCAAGACAGAGGCTGAGCAAGGAGCCCAGCACCAAGCTCAGCTTCAGGGTGAAAGAGGCAGAGCGGAAGGTAAAGCCCATTTTTGAAAGAAGCTTTCTTTTTTTCTCCCTTACGAGAAAAACAAAATTAAAGCCACTCACACCAGAGAGGATGGCTCTGGTAATAGGCACTACAGCCGTTTAACTCCACAAGAGAGGAAACACTTGACTGGAGAGGCAAGTTCTCCTTGCCAAGGAAAGATCTCAGCTATCCCTTAGGATCCAGAGGCCTTTATCCTAGAAGGAGAGGAAATGGTGCGAGGGATTCAGAAGGCGGGTGGGTTTTGTTTTCAACGGTTGAAGTTTCCTGCTGTGGCCTTGCGTTACTGACCCCAGCTGTCTTCAGTGAAGGGTGGAGGGAGAGTCAATGGCCTGTCTCCAAACTGTGTTTTCTTAGAAGCAATGGGGATGGCAGCAAAGCATGGCAGATAGTGAACTCATCAAACATGGGATGCCTTGGACAGAAAAACCAAAGTCAATCTTCATTGTGTACCGAAGATGATCCAGCCCCTAATTCTTCGCTTCTTGGCAATCAGGCCCTAGGGAGACAATGGAAGAAAAGAGTAAAAGGGTTAATTCCACTCATCTTGTCTGTAACAGGCCAAAACAAACCTATTTGCAGTGGTACCTCAGTTTACAAACTTAATCCATTCCAGAAGTCAATTCTTAAACGGAAACCATTCTTAAACCAAGGCACGCTTTCCCTAATGAGGCCTCCTGCCACCAGTGCCCTTCCACCGTTCAGATTCCATTCTTAGACCGAGGTAAAGTTCTCAAACCAGGACACTATTTCTGGTTTTGCGGAGTTTGTAAACCAAATCGTTCTTAAACAGGACTGTTCTTAAACCGAGGTACCACTGTATTCACATTCAGCCACTAATATAATAATACTAATATATAGCCCACTCTTCAACTAAAAATACTCAGAGCAGCATGCAACACAATAAAACCATATATTATAAATAAAAAGTACAGCTACAACTGACCATATTTTTTAAAAAGCAGTAAAAGGGGGGGGGAATACAACAATTAACACTTTTTTAAAAATTCTAACAGCAGGCGGGATAAAAGATGTCACATATTGGCCCAGTTTGCAAGCAATGCTGAGCAGATACAGCAAATATCACAGCTGCTTTCCCCCCCCCCGCCCCCCTGCTGTGATGCCAGTGAGAGCTAAGACATGGCTTGACTTAGCATTACATCTGAGCTCAGACTCACAGTTTGTATCACACAGACAAATCATGAGTGGTAAGCCAGGAGAAAACTTTGGCTACAGCTCAACTGTAGCAGGGCAAATCACAAGCAAGGTTCAAATATAATGCTAAGTCAAGCCATGCCTTAGCTCTGGGTAACATAACAGCAGCAGGACCAGGGTAGGAGCCATTTTGGCTGCAAGTGCCCACAAACTCACTAATCCACACCTAGTCATGATCTGGCTGAAGTGATGTGTCCAAACCAGGCCATTAAAAAACTGGCAGAAATAAAACTAGGTGTTACACTAGAAGAAAGAGCAGCTTCTTCAAAAGTGTCTTTCAAGACACTAAGAGGAAGCCTGACCAATTTCTACTGGGAGGGCATTCCAGAGATGCAGCACCAGCAGAGAAAAGGCCCTTTGCCTAATGCTCACTTGCTGGATCCTCCAAACAAGGGCTGTGCCATTGATCTTAATTATTGGCCAGTCCTATATCAGAGCAAGTGGTCCATAATCTGGTCCTAAGTCATTTAGTGATTAGGGCTGGGCAATATCTGGTTTTCAATATCATGATATATCACCATCTCGATATATCATGATATATATCTGTGGCGGCAGAGAGCCCTGCTGGGCCTCCCCGCGATGGCAGAGGGTCTCGTCATACCACCCTACAGAAGCAGAGGGTGTGCCTCCCTACAAATCGGTGCACCTCCCCACAGTGGTGGAATGTGCACCACACTTCTCAACGATGGCAGAGGGTCCAGGCGTACTTCCCTGCAGAAGCAGAGGGTGGGCCGCACTTCCCCACAGAAGCAGGGCCTTGTCATGCCTCTCCATGGCAGCAGAGGGTCCCACCATATCTCCCTGCAGCAGCAGAGGGCCTTGCCATGCCTCCCTGTGGTGGCAGAGGGTCCCATCGTACCTTTCCACAGTAGTGGAGGGTGAGCCGTGCTTCCCCGCAGCAGCAGAGTCTTGCTGCACCTCCCCACAGTGGCAGAGGGCCCCACCATACCTCCCTGCGGTGGCAGAGGGTGCACCACATTTCCCTGCAACAGCCTTGAAGAGGCTCCCTGCAGCGGTGGAGGCCCTTAAACTGTAAGGAAGTAGTACATTTAATAAAAAAATATTCAATAAATATTCAATATATATTTAATATATTTTCAACTAATTTAAGAGTAGTTTAAGTGACTTACTAGTCAAGTTGCATCTGCTTCCCCACTCAGTGGTCTAGGTGGAATCTATGCATGCATAAGCCCCACTGAGTTCAACTAAACTAACTTCTACCTTCCCGGGAGTAAGCCTCATTAGATTCAGTAGGGCTTGCTTGTGAGTAGACACACATTTACTTGCACTGTTTACTGAAAAACACCCTCTCTGTCATCATTCTCACATAGTACCCAACCTCAAAAGTCTGGTTGCACATTTGGGGCTAAATGAAATTTCTAGACTGTTTTCAAGGCACAGAGCACATCACAGTAACCCAATCTGGTAATACCAGAAGCCAAGTCCACCTTGTCTAGGAAAGACATAAATGAACTTCAAATGATGTTCCCAGCCATGTAAAAACCATGTTCATAAGATCACTTCTATGAACTTCCAGGGCCTGGTGAAAAGTGATGAGCTACCCAATAATCTCAGAAAGCTTACAGAAAATCAGGTACTGCTAGGCATGCTACATGTGCCTTGCAGACCTCCACTGCAGGATATCCAAACAGCTCCTAGAAGCTCCATAAAACATCCTCCCTGTAAATCCCATCAAATATACAACTTTGCCAGCTTCAATCTATGCCAGCTTCAATCTTTAATTTGATAGACTCCAGAGCAAAATGACAGCACACTGCAGAGACAGAAATTCAGTCACTGAAAGTGGTTTTTTTATTATTTTCTTGCTTTAAATTCCCTTTGGAGAGGACACAGGATTAATCCAAAATTTTCAGTGATTTACTACTACTGAAGATGCTAGTGTTTCACAGACACTACTGGCTGAAAAGAACCTATCTTGCAAACACCTGGACACTGTGTTGCATGTACAATACAAAGTCTTCCTTAAGGACTACTAGACTGCTCAGCTCTCATAAATGTAGACTATAGTGGATCCACACGTAGCATAATTCTATTTCTGGTTCCTTCCCATCAAATACAGCACCTCATTTTTTACCCAAAACAAAAGCACTGCAAAATGGTATCACGTTTCCATGCAGTGGGGCATCATGTTTTGAGTTATCTCATTTGTTGTTCCCTGCATGAATCTGCCCTGGTGCATAGGTTGCACTTAAGGTACAGTAGAGCAGTGAACCCAAAGCTTGTGATCCTCCCACACTGTACAAAGAATTAACACTTTCTGGGACCTGCCCTACAAATGTAAGCAGCCGCAGGTTTCCATGAATAAATGCAGTTAACATCAGAGGGAATATGCACACTATGGGAGGGCATGTGAACCAGAGGCTCACCCTTGATGTGTATGACCTTCACACTAGGGCTGGGTGTGTGAACAAACCCTTAGATATTAAATAGCAGTGTCTCCTCCCTTCCCTTCATCCCTGATCATTGGCCTAGGGCTGACGGCATTTAGAATCCAACCATACCTGGTGGGCACAAGGTTGGGGAATCCTGTGATAGTTGTTAGTACTGCAGAAGTCAACCAAGCATTTTGTGCTCCCTAGCCAAACTCAGTGTATTGTAGACAAGAGGGTCTCTGTGCATCTATTGCTACAGTAAGTCTTGTGTGATGCTATTCAGAGGTAGATGGGTAAAATCCAGTTGAAACCAACTGGTGGAGTAGGAGAGCTGGAAAAAATTCACATCTAGCAACCAAAGTGCCCCTTTGGTTTCAGATGGCATATGGGTAGACAAGTCTAAAATAGACACAGGACACAAATTTTCACAGCCCTCTAGCAGCTATGGTGGCTGATTTACCAGAAGTAATGTATACTTGATTCTGAGAAACCAAGCCTCCTGATGTATATTTTGCTCTAGGAGGCTTAGTCTGGTCGAGTATACACTTCCAGAATATACAACTTCTCATCCTAGTAGCAAAGTGTTGTTTACTCTGACTGACAGCAGTTCTCCAAGGTCTAAGGCAGGCATAGGCAAATTCAGCCCTCCATATGTTTTAGGACTACAACTCCCATCATCCCTGACCACTGGTCCTGTTAGCTAGGGTTGATGGGAGTTGTAGTCCCAAAACATCTGGAGGGCCAAGTTTGCCTATGCCTCGTCTAAGGAATGTGATATCAGGAATCAAATGCAGGACCAAGTCAGAGCTACAACCCCTCCCATTCTAAGACAAGTGCAGCAGAGCTAGGGTCTAGTGAAGCGGGGCCTGAGCTAGGCTAAAATGTGGATGATCTAAGACAGAACAAGTACAATATTTGGCAGGTTTGAGGAGGAGCAGAAAATAGGATCTGTAATATACCAGCTTTTCAAATCCTAATACTGGATTACCATACAGAACAATCTTACACTGGCTGGTTCTTGGCATGAGATGAGGAGCAGATGACACAAGCTGTTCACTGTATAGACATCACACTAAAAACAGCTGGGGTAGACACTCTTATCCTAACATTTCCAAGAGCTCAGCGGTGGTTTATCAGCATTTTGTCTGCCATTCTCAGAAGGCTAGGCCAGAGTTGATGCTAAGTTCTTTCACTATCCCTAGAGCACAACTGCTAGAGTGGGATCGCTGTGAGACATAGAGATAGAGATATATCATTGTGGACGGTAAACTAGGTCCAAAATGGAAGATGTAACGCTCCCACACTGCACCTTAACCAACACTTAAAACAAGCCAAATGAAAACAAAAATTAAAATCAGTGTGACAATAGAACCTGAAAGCAAAAAATGATGTGAACATTCACTGCCCAGTGTAAGATACTTCCTGCGGCAGTCCGCTTGCAGCTTGTTAGCTAAACTGCTATAAACGCAAATGCAATCAAATCAAAACCAGGGGGAAGATAATTCCTTTTAATTGCTAACAGCTTGGTTCTGACGGATGGAAGCGGCGAAAAACTGGAGGCACTGAGAAACCTTTATTCCCTCTTGGGTCTTGCAAAGTTACAGTGGAACATCCTCTGTTTACCATTCTCCTCCTAGCTCCCCAGTGGTCATACTAAAACCAGCTTGCGATTTGCGCAGAAGAAGATAACCAGGAGAGGCGAGAGAAGGCCCAGGCCTGGAATTATTGATGAGATGGGAATAGAAATATAATAAATTGTACATTCGCCAGAAATATGCTCCTGCAATTCAAAGGCCCTTAGAACTTGCAGTGATGACATAACTCAATTGCTGTTGAACTAGCATTTTTTTTTAAAAAAAAGTCTCTCTTCTCCAAGAAAGTCACAGGTTGAGTTTATCTGGGGGTGATGAGGGCAATAAAAAGATGGCATGCCTGAAAGCACTCTCATCTTCAGCCCAAAATAAAATGGAAATATCAGGCCTTGAAGCACAAATTAAAGATCCTGCAATACAATGCCCAGAGAAATTGTAAGGAAACAAAAACCTTGCCAAAAGAGGGTTGTTACATTGCCCACCCCTCAGCAGTAAATAATTGGCTTAAAAGATGAGCCACATAACCTCCTGTGTTAAGAGTGGGTTGGTGGCCATTTTGCTTCTCAGCCAATGAAGATTTGTGGATCGAGCTTGATGGTTTCCCACAGGTGGTCACTGTGAGAACTGCATGCTGGACTACATGAGCTATTGACCTGATCCAGCAGGCTCTTCTCTTGTTCTTATTTAGGTGGATGCACAAGATGACACCTTACATTTGCCAAAGGGCTCACGGCAATTGCTACATACCCCACAAGTGCCGGGACATCCTATTTTTTCACATGAGAGCACAGCCCCGCCACCCAAAAGAACATTTTGGGGTACCATGATCTCACACGAGTCATGTGACTCGTGCAGGAGCATGGCCAGGAAGCTGTGCAGCCCGGTTTGGGGACTCAGCATAATGGAGGGTATGTTGCTAGCATTTGGATCTCTTCTGCAAGATGAGTCTGAGAGAAGGGGATGACCTCTAATCTATTAAAGTGACTGGGGTAACCAAAGACAATGGATCCATTGCCTTAGAAAGTTATGGTTCACGTATTCAGTGGAAGAAATGAACTCATCCCCCTACTCTTTCCTAGTATCCCAGGATCATAAGTGGGTGGAGATGACTGGTGCTGCAAATTATCTGAGGAATTCTCTGCTAGCAGGTGATACAAAGAGCCAGTTTTCTGTCAAAAATCTGTGCCTTTCTCCATGTAGCCTAAGGTGATTGCAATGACTCACTGCTACAATCTCTGATAGCGATGGATAAAACAGATGAATTCTCTTCTCCTCTCACTAGCCCCTGTCAAACTCTAGAATCAATGAATCGTTAAACTGTGCTCTTTTGCACAATCTTAGTTAATTTGCACCTGAAGGCCCCTAAAGAACTGAAGCTCCCGGGCAGAGATGCCGTTATCTTGGAAGAAATCTAAAGTTGCAAAATTCACAAGTAGGCAGCAGGTTATGATGTGAAGGAAGATAAGAATGTGCAGCAGAAAGGTCACAGTGCACCTGTATCGAACAACAAAATCAAGATATTTCCGAGGGCATGGACAAATGGTCCACTGGCTCTCCAAAAATCAGTCTATTATTCATCATTTAAAATGGTTCAGCTAGACTTTAAATGAAGAACTTGACCATTTGGTATCTTTGAAAATAATTTTCAAAAGTATAGGTATTCACATAATGGGGGCTTACGATTTCGTCTAGATCCAAAGGAATTCAGCAAATATATTAAAAGGGAAAGTTAACTGTTGGAGCTGAACATGAGGCAGGTAAGTAATTTGTTGACGCTGTTGGAACCCAATATTTATCAACAATATAGATTTTGTTAACTTCCACATGATAGACAGAAATCACTTGTATGCACTTTTAATATATTAAAATAAAAAACAAACCTTGCAAGCTGCCTTTGGGGTTCAGCTCAGTTCATTTGTCTCTTTTATGAGATAGTATAGGGACATAGAAGCTGCCTTATGCTGGTGGAACACCACTGGTATACCTCTCTCAGGACTGTCTGGAAACTTTCAGGTAGGGGACTTCCCCAGCCCTACCTGCAGATGCCAGGTATTGAAAGCCAGGACCACCTGCAGGTAAAGTGGGTGCTCTACCACTGATCTCCAGCCTTTACCCACACTAAATAGTTGAAGGCATGGAAAATACAAATGTATTGCTGATACATTCATTTACGTAAAAAATAGATAAATGCACATCAAAAGATGGGGGAATATATCCAGCACTAGAATGGGCTACAGCTGCAAGTGCAAAGCTGACTTAAGCAGAAAGGCAAGTTTAAAGTTCAAAAAACTAGATATTTAGTTGAAAGGGTAACTGTTATTTCCTGTTTCTGGTGATACTTTGGTTTCATTCTGCTGTTTTGATTTTATAAGATGTTATGCTTGATTTGTTATGGTTGATTTTATTGACATCCTATGCCCTTTTAAAATGTGGATTTTGGGGGGGAGGGGTTATTGGGTTGTTGTTTTTATTCTGATTATGTATTTTGTGGTTTCATATTTTGATGTTATTCTGAGACCTGCAGGTACAGGGTGGTATATAAAGTCAGTTAGTTAGTTAGTCAGTCAGTCAGTCAGTCAGTCAATCAATCAATCAATCAATCAATGCTTTGTTTGTATACTTTATGGATTTAACCTTTACTATGCAGAGAACCTTTTGTAATTTGATGGTATGTAAATATTTGAAAAATATAATATATAAATAGTATATCTATAATCAAAAGAGGAGGAATTATGAAGAAAACTTTTTAGGAACAGTGAATCTTCTGGAAAAATTAATATCAAACTTGGCAAGAGTCAGTTTACAAGCCACGCTGAAAAATAATGGATAGTGGACAGCAAATGAAAATTTGGAAAAGAACTTTGAAAAGCCGGTGCAATTAACCCAAACAACTTCTGTTCTAAAATATTTTGATAATAAAAGAAAATCTAAATTGTCCACTGATGCAACAAAGGAGGGAACTGGAACAAGAATACAATGATTCTTGGAAACGAGTGGCACATGATTTTGATCCCTTACAGAAAAAGAGTGCCAGTATGCACAGATGGAAAAGGAAGTTTTGGCCTTAGTATAGGGATGTAAAAAGTTTCATCACAAGCTTTTGGTACCAAACACTAAAAAAGCACTGGCAGGTGTCCATTTCAGGATCCAGAAACTCCATTTCCAGCTTCATCGGAGAGGAGTTAACTGCTGACCATAAAACACCAAAGAATCTGGTGGCAACAGACATGTGAGCATTCCTTACAGGTGTAAAAAAAAGGCCATGGGTCATGTACTTTTCAGTGTGCCTATCTCCAAGCCAAGGATACATGTCATGTCTCTCATGCTCCCTGACTCTTAGAATGCTGCTATGGCATCATTCTAAATGCTGGGGAGGCAACACTGGTTCCAGTAATAATCCAAGTGGCATAAGAATTTTGGGGAGAAATTAAGCTCACTTTGCAATGGAAGCAAGCCTTACAAACCAGGTGGTTCCGTATTTCAATGGCATCGCTACTTTTAAAACCAACAAGGGGGCAAGGGAGAAACCACTCACCCTCACACCTAGAAAGTGTGGGTCAAGTGGAAAACCCCTTGGAGCCATGCTTTCTAGGCACGGCAGAAGCAGGCGTGTGGATAAGCCTTCAGTTACAGTGTGCATAGACTCTAGGCAGTATTGGCTAATGTATGTACAATCAATAATACCATATTCCACAATGTATAAATCTTGGCTTGCACTGTTCTGATGTGCAAGGCCTTGAAATGACCGCACATCCCTGGATCCCTCAAAAGCAGGCATTTTATTACAGCACACTTCTTTTCTGTTTTTGGAGCACAATAATCTGAATCATAGATGGCTGGTATATTCATGTTCCCATCCAACTTGATGGTATGATCCAACATGGTATAGTGGTCAGAATGTTTGACTAGGACCTGGGAGAGCAAGCTTCAAATCCCTACTCAGCAATGAAGCTCACTGGGAGACCTTGGGCTAGTCACTGCCTCTCACTACCTCACAGGGTTGTTATGGGGATTAAATGATGAGGGGGAGAACCACGTACACCACCTTGAGCTCCTTGGATAAAAAGGTGGGACATAAATGAACTAAATAAGTAATAGATGCCATAGCAAGGTTTCCCGGGCACACAGCATTTAGGAGAGTGCAGTGGACATGCTAACCAGAACAGATCTACTTAAAGAAAGTTACTAGTTGCTTCTTTTGCAGGGAGATTGCATTTGCCGGATTCGGTGACTAGAACTGGACAAAACAAGGTACTCAGTCATACAGTGAAAGACATCCATTGTCAGCAACCATCCAACTTTCCCAGGAAGGGAGAGTCCTGTCTTTTGAGCATGATCAAGCAGCAGCAATTCTGGCAAACCATCGTGTCAGGTGTCATGTTCTGGAACTTCTTATGTCCTCGCTCTCTCAGAGGTGCCGAATCTGCATCTAAAATGTAGCCCTTCAGACGGCACATGACAGCTCACACAATCTGCTGTTTCTGGGAAGCATTCAAACAGGCGAGTCCCCAACCACAGTTAAGGGCATGTATCTGGCTATTTCTGCTCTGTGATAGTTGTACATCTTTTACAAAATTCACTGCCTTCCCACATTAATCTGCAATAACAACAACAACAACATCCTTCAATGTACATATTTAAATATGTATTTTAATGTGTGCATTCTCTCAAAATATACTTGTTTAAATCAGTACTCTGGTAAAGTTAAATTGCCATTTTTGCTTTTGTAGAAATGCAAAAACTTGTGAATAGCTGAATTCCAATCCGTACTTTAGTCTGAGAGGTGTGGACCAGGCAATTCCTTATAGGTAAAGGTACCCCTGACCATTAGGTCTAGTCGCGGACAACTCTGGGGTTGCAGCGCTCATCTTGCTCTATAGGCCGAGGGAACCGGCGTTTATCTGCAGACAGCTTCTGGGTCATGTGGCCAGCATGACTAAGCTGTTTCTGGCGAACCAGAGCAGCGAACGGAAACACCGTTTACCTTCCTGCCGGAGCAGTACCTATTTATCTACTTGTACTTTGACGTGCTATCGAACTGCTAGGTGGGCAGGAGCTGGGACCGAACAACAGGAGCTCACCCAGTCGTGGAGATTCGAGACACCGACCTTCTGATTGCCAAGCCCTAGGCTCAGAGGTTTCGACCACAGTGCAACCTGTGTCCCTTATAGGAATCGTCAAAAATTGAATTCCTCATGCATCCAAAGTGAGCCTCCACTTGCAGTCTAAAGCAGTACAGCTGAGACACAGGCTTACCACTTCAGTGGGAGCTATTTATTTTATCCACTTGAAATATTTGTATACCACCCTCCACCCAATAGATTCCAGGTTCACTAACATAATAAAAAAGACTATATGAATATAAAATATACAATAAAATACACAATAAAGCCATCATATTGACAATAACATTAGGCACAGCTATAACTGTATACCAGGCCAAGACTTCACAAAAATTAAAATGCCTGAGAAAATATCTGAAGAATCTGAAGTATCTGAAGAAGTGTGCATGCACACAAAAGCTCATACCAATAACAAACTTAGTTGGTGTCTAAGGTGCTACTGGTAGGATTATTATTTTTTTATTTTGAGAAAATAGAAATGCCATAACCTGGTACAGGAAAAACTGCAATGTAGGCACCAGACACAATTCTTTGGGAAAGTTCCTTGCTCACAGAATCTGAGGAAGCTCGCCCAGGATATGAATGGAGATCCATGCCCAATTGTACCAATGTCTCCTTCCCATCCTGCAGCTCCATTACCAGTTGTCAGCCATGTCCACTGCTGTGCTCAAACGTTCTTCCACGATGCACATTTAAAAAAAACACCCAGCAGACCAGACATAGCCAAGGTGGTGCCACCCAGATGTGTGGACTACAACTTCCCGTGAGGATAGCTTACTGTCATTGATGGTGGGCACTGTAGTCCACAACATCTGGAGAGAATTACATTGGCTACCATTGCAGAAGACATTAACAGGGAAAGAAATGCAGGGAATAGAATAAGAGGATTACATCTCCAGTTAGGTATAAAGGAAGAACACGAATGCAAAATTCAAGACAAGCAAGATTCATACGCTATGTGCTTCACCAAACCCTATCATTACTTAATCCCAGAATGTGGTATGCTAACTGAATAAATCTCTCCTGAATAAAATGAAAGGGGAAGGTTGTCCCATTTCTTCGGTATATTTACCCTCATGTGTAAAGTGCTTGTCTTTCAGAACTACTCAGTGGGGAAAACGAGGCCTTCTCCAACTCCACCCATGTCAACCAGTTTTAAAGCCTGAACACGAACTTGAACAGGTCTCATACTAACAGGAAGCCCTTTTATCTAACAGAACATTCCAATTTTTTGCTGATTCTCCCTCCCCACTGCTGCAAGCAATCCCTGCTCCTTCCTCTCTCTCTCAAACACCTGAAGTCTGATCCAGGGAGTTGAAGAAAACTGCCAAACACCTTGGGAGGTGACACAGGGACTACAGGGGAAGATGGGTTGGTCAAATATTGCTTCCCTCCCAATTTGGCTAATGGAAGGCTCTGATGGATGAAAGAGTTTTGCATCAGTGCAAGGGACACAACTGAACACAGCCCAGTGTCTAGAAGCAATAAACTTAGGGTGAGTATATGTCTTACTTTACAGAGGACAGCCTCTGGAGGGCTGTCAGTCTTCCACCTCAAGGCATTCTCTCTGACTGAAGGGCCATTCCATACAAGTCTGGTTTAAAGGGACAGAGGAAGATTGAAGTTGCCCATCCACCATTAGGGATCTGGACATCAGACTGAGCAGAGCACACAGGTCAATTGGTCAGTCTTCCTCACTTTGGTGAGATGTACTTCTATTTAAATTATAGTAACTATTTCCAAATCTGCATCTAAACAAATAAAATTAGCATATGCAAATATGTGTCCTCATTTTTGTTGTTGTGTTTCCTCTATTTTTGGCAACACATCTGTGGCCAAGTGCAAATTAAGTGGGGAGGAGGAGGAGTGCAGCCCTATTTTAATTATGTCTAGAGGGGGAGCAGAATGCCTTAAAGCAGGAGTGGGCCACATGCAGACCTCCTCCTGATATCGAAAGACCTCTGCAAGTGAATAGTTCAGACCTCCGGCAAGAATGACCTGCCCCTCCCCTGGCTGGGGAGGAAGACGAAGGGAGGGAGGGAGGACATGGATATAAACAAGTGATCCCACCCACCTTGGGCAGGATGTCTGGCCCCAAGCACCAGTGGTATGTGGCCCCAAACAGATTATTCCTGAGTGAATATGGCCCTTGACAGAAAAACAGTTGCCCTCTTAACCAGGGGAGCGCATTGTGCCATCTTCAGTTTCCATCTATGTGGCCTGCTTGTGACAAATCCTGCCCAGAAAAGTAGCATTTCGTATGTATTTAACAAATTTAGCTTAGTTTAATTTACCTTAAGCAACCAGAAAAATTATTTCCACTAATCTACCAGGTCATCATGAACCACGTGCAGAACGAGGTCAAGGAGAGATAACAACTCACAAGGTATTTTTGAGCCTTGATACACTCTTGCCTCCCTGGATTTGGATTTTTGAACAGTATGGGAGGCAAAGCATGGAACTTGTGATGTAAGGTGATGGCTCAGCATTCTCTGCTTGGGGAACCCTTGGCTGGAAACACACTGCTTGCTCTATTCAAACTTCCAACTCGCAGGGATGAAAGTGTGTGCCTAGTATTTCAGAAGAGGCTGGACTGATTGCTAGAACACCCATAGCAGAGAGATCTCTGCCTCAGTTTCCACAAAAACAATGGACACCTTGCCCAGGTCACAGAAGCAGCTTGGGACTAAAGTCAGATCCATCTGCTTTAGAGCTCTGAGCAGGGAGACCCCACCTTTGTTGCAGAACAGCTCTCCAAGGCTTATCCACACTGTGTGGAGAGCAAAGTGTATGAGTGACATTATCTAATTGCAAGTTAATTTCCATAATTACCCACTGGCACACTTTTTATGTAGGGTTAATATCTTTGCAAATGTCTAGCCACATGACAGACTGCTCTGGAGACAGGGAGCTGGTTACCATGCTGACATGTGAGTATTTACCCAATTGTTCAAAAAGATTTCATAGTCTGGATTTGTCAATCTCCCCTGCCTGCTTCCTCTACTTCATGAGCCACTTCCCCCACTGCTAATTGCTCAGGGGTGTATATATTTTAAGTGTTGCTTTGAGCAGTTCCACATGCAGGAAGAACAACATGGGCTTTAAACTGAGACAGAGGCAAAGCTGCCACCAGCTTCTCACATATCTCTATTTTAAAAAAGCCAACCGGTTTAGGATCTTCCCAAACACATCGTCAAAATGAGATGACAGTAACTGATCCCGTAATTTGTTTGAACTATGTACCAGGGTTCAATCAGGAGTTCTTCTGTTGAGATTCTTGATCACTGAGCATATTGGTTGATGTCAATCAAAATTTGGAGGTTTTCAGTTCCTGCCTGAAAGGCAGCTTACAAACCACCAGACATAGGAGCCAATTCCTAGGGGCGCGGGGGCCTCAGCACTCCAATAAAATATTTGAGGGGTCCAGGACCCCCAAGGTTGATGGGTATTGCCATTGAAATGGTGTGTGTAAACAGTGTCATGTGATTGATTATGCGGGGAAAGGTTTACTTCCCCCCCACCCAATATTTTATTCAAGTTGGCACCCCTGCCCCCAAATATCTTCCTCTGCAACAGGCAAAGGCAGATAAAATTTGAGCACTTTGTAGGAAGCATTCTTAGTTTTCACAGTACAGCAATGGTGCCCAATATGCATGACCTGCATGAACTATGTATGCCCTAAAACAGAAGTGGGTAGGGATGTAAGGATATTTCAGCATTTTGTTTTTCCAATCTTAAATTCAATTCCTCACATTTTGCAGCAACTTACAGTTTTGTGGGGGGGTTTTAAACATTAAAATTATTCACTGTTTTAGTGTGAATTTCTCCCAATGAACACATCTTTGTATGCAATTTTGACCAATGGACACAATTTTGCAAGCAATTTCCGCTAATATAAAGCCTTTTGTATATTATTTTCACCAATCTATTCATCTTTATGCACATTGCCCCCTAATATATGCAGACTGTGTACCTACAGGAGGCATCTTCTAGAACAGGAATTCTTCCATACCGCTGTTGGCATCTGTCTGTCTCGAGAGACAATGGACTGCACCTCTGGGGGTGAAGACAAACTGCTGCATTAGCAGCACTGAAGTGATGTCCCCAGGGTGTAAGCCTGGGCAGTGTATATGGAGGTCCCAAGCTGCCCAGATGACAAGACACGCACACACCCCAGCCTCACTGATGTGGTCCAAAGGAAAGCAGAGCAATACGCTTAGATGTAGGAGTTGCCGGAAGGTGGCATACAAGACACAATCCTCAGTGACTGCACTCCAGATTTATGCAGGGTTTACTCCTTAGCCTTTACTTTTCCTGAAGATATCCCACAAGACAGCAGAGGTTTAAGATCAGAGCTTTCCTTCTCCAAGGTTAGCTACCTTCCCAGGTTGGCGAGCTCTATTTGCCCTTCACTTCCCTCTACAGTATACCAACTACTAAAGGTAAAGGGACCCCTGACCATTAAGTCCAGTTGCCAATGACTCTGGGGTTGCGGCGCTCATCTCGCTTTATTGGCCGAGGCAGCCGGCGTACAGCTTCCAGGTCATGTGGCCAGCATGACTAAGCCGCTTCTGGCGAACCAGAGCAGTGCATGGAAATGCCGTTTACCTTCCCGCCAGAGTGGTGCCTATTTATCTACTTGCACTTTGACATGCTTTCGAACTGCTAGGTTGGGAGGATACCAACTACTAGGCTGCTCCTAAACAAATTCTGACTAAGAATGAAGGGATAAAGTGCAGGGAAGGAAACCTATGTTGCTTAGAGGCACAACAAAACAATTTCCCCATCTCTGAGCCATGGAATGCAGGCATCTTTTGCCCAATGTGGGGCTCAAACCCATGACCCTGATATTAAGAGTCTAATGCTCTACTGACTAAGCTTTATCCCAGGCACCCACCACAGCTGTGCTTTCAATGGCAACTCTATGTGCAAACCAAATCAGACTCAAATCCTACTCCCTCCCCCCCCCAAAAAGTACACCCTATTTGGCCCATAGGATCAAATACTAAGCTTGTGTCCTCCTCCTCTTCCAGCTTTACTTTACTTTGCCTTCCTGAAGGTGACCATTCCTTTCCTCTCTTTCTTAAACAGAACGTGAGGTTTAAAATTCAATTTCTTCAAAGAGTTAACAGTACAAAATGTAGAGCAGGATTTCGGGGATGCTGAAAGCCCCATAGCCAATGCGTCAGTCAGGTGGAGCCCAGAGTTGAAATGCCACCAGTGGCTCCACGTGGGGGGGGGGCAAGCAAAATGGCAAAGCCACACCACTCAATACCAGCTGCATGGCTGTGGCAGCACAGCCAGACCCTTCAGAAACACTCAGGCTGGGAAGCCATCTGGCTGTTCAAAAAGTTAATATTTTATAATGGTGATAATCACCCTTCAAGGTTCCTTTCCCCTGGGACTATTAAACTGATTCAGTTCCAAACCTGAGCTCTTTGGATCTGCTGTGGTGGGAAAACGGGGGTGGGGAAAATCGGAGGGAAAGCTCACACAATCCTTGTGTGTCCCCTACCCACAACCCAAATCACACGCAATATTCTGCCCTACCTCCCCCCTCCTCACAACCTCCTTGCCTAAAAGAAGCTATATATAGTCCAAGTGTGACCTTTAACCAGCCTACCTAGCCTGAGCGCAGCATGAATGCGATTTACAGGCCATTTCTGCTCTCCAGCTTTCTTAACACAAAGAGGAGGAAGGAGAGAATGAAAACTCAAGCACAAAGAAAAGAAAAAAGTGTTTTTTTAAGGGATAGGAAAATAACCCTGCAGAGCAATCATGACTAGGGCTGCTCAGGTGGCTCATTCTGTTCCTTTGCAGGACACAGAAATGACCCCCAGTGTGTTAATTACACCCATTACTACAAACTCACCAATAACAAGCACTAGCTTGGAAAAGGAGGAGGAGGGGGGGCAGAGAGCTTGGCTTTTTGCTGCTGCTATGCTGCCATCAAGGCAGAACTAAGGTTTCCTGGCAGAGCTTAACGGCTGGAAAAGTGGAAGAGACCTCCTCTTCAAACCTCTCCTCGGCCATGAACTCTCTAAGGGAACCTTAGGCAAACCCATCTCCCTTTTGTCTCAGGCCCCATTTCTCCTGTCTGATATTACTATTAGCCTACCTTGCAGAGATGTTGTACATGAGGGTCTTTTGGCTGTGGCAGCTACAGACACAACATACATTTACAGCATGCGGCATCCCTCAAAAGGTCACAGGAATTGCTGTTTGCACCCATTGCAGAGCTACAATTCCCGGCATCCTTGACAAGCTACAGTTCCCAGGATTATCTGGGAGAGGTAATGTGCTTTAAAAATGCTTCAAATTTATGTATGCACACACATATATATATAAAACACTTGTTTGTAAAAGAACACAACAATCTCAGAGCAGTTTGCAATAGGAAATAAAGCAACGTTTTGATAGAAAAAGTTCAAAACAGCTATTTAAAACATTCAAAAACAATTAAAAACAGCAATATGCTAAAAACAGGTTGAAACACATGTCAACATTCTACATATCTGGGCGCGCTTGTCTAAAACAATAATATTTTAGCAGGTGCTGAAAGATATACAGTGAAGGTAGCTGCCTGGTATCAAATGTGATTTAAATGTATGGTGTGCAGAAGCCCACTAGTACTGGCTAATATAAAGCCTGCCAATTAAGCCTTAAGAGGAACTCGGACAGTGACTACATTACATGACAAGAGTCAGAAGCAACATTTATAGGCTCAAGTGGAACCCCATTGCCCACCTGAATCACCCTGCCCTTGCTGAGCTGGTAGCTACAATGCTGTCTTGCCATCCAAAATAGTGATGGCAAAAAGCAGCAAAAAGGCAGGCCAGTCGTTCCATCTTACAGCAAGCTACTACAGTGGTGCAGAGAGTAAGTAAGCTGGGTTGTCGTGTCACCAAAGTCACAGTCTTCAGATCCCAGCCCTGCACTTAGACATTTACATTCTGCCTTTCTCCAAAGAGCTCAGGGTTGTATGCATAGTCCTCCCTCCACTCTATCCTCACAACAACCCTGTGAGGTTGGTTAGGTTGAGAGATAATGACTGGTCCAAGGAGACCCAGTAAGGTTCGTGATTTGAACCCAGTTTCCCCAGCCCCTAGCCCAATGCCCTGGCAATTGCACCAAACCCATCTCACATTAGAACTTGAAATGGACTATATGCAAACCAAATATTGTCATCTACAGTGTCTGTCACCTAAACTTTGATCACCACAGGCATGTGGCCCCCCAACAAATTATCCCTAGTGGAATGCGGCCCTCAACAGAAAAAAAAAAGATTTAAAGGCATAAAATAACACAATCCTGCAAGAAGAGAATTCCTGGATTCTCTTCATCATCCCTAGTCACTACAGACTCCAGTAACTTTCATGTTGAACTGTTCTTAACATGGTACCAGGCTGTTCAGAGCTGCACTTTATCACTTGCTTGGATGGGTCGGTGGCACTGTTTGTAATGCTTGTGTCCAAGTCCCTTTTTTTCTGGCCCATCCAAAAGGAAAATGGGATTCAGACTTATGTTGGCTTCCGTCTGGTGTGGATCAAATTCTGCTCAGCTGCAGGCACTGTGAACACAGCTGCCATGCTGTGGTAGTCCTGTATGAACTGTTCCCCACCGGTCAACATCATAGGATGCAGCCTGGCTCAGCTTGATGTGAGTTACAGTTGTAAGATGTGAAACATCAGCTCCTCTCAAAATCAGCTGTTCCTCTCTCTATGTCGCAGCTTCCCATGGAGATAATGAGCCCTATTTTTGTCAAGTGCTTTTAAACCTACCAAGGGATTTATTGCAGTGAGGCCCATACTATGTTGCAGCATCTCAAATGCAAGAAACCCTTACGACTCCCTCTTCACTTCCTACTTGCTAACAGCTTACGACTTCCTACTACTGTGTATAGTAGTTATTTGTTCCCAATGAAATCTCCCTCTCCTTATAGTAAACCCTGCTTGCAGAGTTAGGACACAAGAAGCACTCTACTGGATCAGAAGTCCTCTACTGGTTCAGGATCTACTTTACCCACTATGATCTTCCCAATACCTCTCAAAAGATTAATCACAGGCCTTGAAAGCCAAGAGCCTTCTAATCATTTATCTTCAGTGTCTGATATTCAAAGACAGACTAATCTGTGAACATGGATGTTGCTTTCGGCTACCATTGCTAATAGCCATCAATAAACAAATTCATGGAGAATATGCGTAATCACATTTTAAAGTAATCTTAGCCACAGAAGTGGCTCTGCCCACACTCCACACCATGAAACTAACCACAAGTGGCACTGGGGTTACCTGGTCACCAGGTGAAGATTAGGTGCATCTCCATATGGTACTGAATGACAATCCAGTCAATGGCTTCTCCAACCTCACTACTCTCACACCCATCAATCTCTCCTGCCCGTGGTTGGGCAAAACATTTGCTTTAACACAGGCTATAAAAGGAATGGGGTGGAAGAAGCAGCTGCTGAATCACATTTTGCCTATTTTAGAGCTCTTAGAGTAGGGGTGGAGAATATTTGGCCTTCCAGGTGTTTGCTGGACTCCAGTTCCCTTCAGCCCCAATCAGCATGGCCAACAACAACCTAAGCACATAAGTCATAGAATCATAGAATCATAGAGTTGGAAGAGACCACAAGGGCCATCGAGTCCAACCCCCTGCCAAGCAGGAAACACCATCAGAGCACTCCTGACATGTGGTTGTCAAGCCTCTGCTTAAAGACCTCCAAAGTAGGAGACTCCACCACACTCCTTGGCAGCAAATTCCACTGTCGAACAGCTCTTACTGTCAGGAAGTTCTTCCTAATGTTTAGGTGGAATCTTCTTTCTTGTAGTTTGGATCCATTGCTCCGTGTCCGCTTCTCTGGAGCAGCAGAAAACAACCTTTCTCCCTCCTCTATGTGACATCCTTTTATATATTTGAACATGGCTATCATATCACCCCTTAACCTCCTCTTCTCCAGGCTAAACATGCCCAGCTCCCTTAGCCGTTCCTCATAAGGCATCGTTTCCAGGCCTTTGACCATTTTGGTTGCCCTCCTCTGGACACGTTCCAGTTTGTCAGTGTCCTTCTTGAACTGTGGTGCCCAGAACTGGACACAGTACTCCAGGTGAGGTCTGACCAGAGCAGAATACAGTGGCACTATTACTTCCCTTGATCTAGATGCTATACTCCTATTGATGCAGCCCAGAACTGCATTGGCTTTTTTTCCCGAGCCTGCTGGATCAGGCCAATGACCCATTCAGTCATGCATCCTGTTCTTACAGTGGCCAGCCATATGCCTGTTGGGAGCCTGCAAACTTGACATGAACGCTACCGCACTCTGCCCCCCTGCAATTCACACAAGATCATATAACCAAGGCAACTATCTGTAAACAAAGAATAAACGTCCATAAAAAATGGAAAAAGTAGTTTCTTTCCCAAATAGGTTTTATCTTAAACAATTGCAAACACAGTAAATAAAGAGTTCACTTGTGAAATACCAGTGGTTCAGTGCTCGGAGGTCGTTCCAGTAATCAGATGTTTCGTTGCTAAAGAGCTTAGTCATCAAGCTGTCAAAGTCAATTGTAACAGAATTCTATCACTTCTTATGTGCTTTTTTTTCTGAACCAAAAAGCATCAAACACCAACATTTCTCATAAGGGAGATGCTCCATCTAAGGATGATGGGAGTTGTAGTCTAGCAACCTTTGGAGGGCAAGAGGTTCCCCCACCCCTGTATTAAAGAGGCACACACATGAACTTCTAGTTATAACCTGGCCGCCCTAAGTTGCATTAGAGCAGGCACCCCCAAACTCGGCCCGCCAGCTGTTTTGGGACTACAAGTCCCATCATCCCTAGCTAACAGGACCAGTGGTCAGGGATGCTGGGAATTGTAGTCCCAAAACAGTTGGAAGGCCAAGTTTGAGGATGCCTGAATTAGAGCACCACAGTGGACAGTGAGAGTGATGCAGTGAGGAGGTCCCTTCAGTCTGCTCCAGCCACTCCTGCAATGGTAATGTTGGTAGGACTGGCACCAGTGCAGGAGATGATGTGTTTAATCCTAGATAATCTGCTGTGCTTAATCCTAGATACTCCAAAGATAAAAGTACTGATTACAATAGGAACCATGAGTTCTCATACAGAGTGCATAAAAGCATTGATAATGTAGCAGAATTGGATAAAAAAGTTGGATTCCAGGTGGAAAAATCAAAATTGGAAACAGAATTGTTAGATCCAAAAACTAAGAATTTGTCAAGAATGTATAACTTGCTGTTGAAATGGAACACTCAGGATGAAACGGTGAAATCAGCTATGATTAAATGGGCACAAGATGTTGGACATAATATAATGATGGCTGACTGGGAACGGTTATGGACCACTGGTATGAAATTTACGGCATGTAATGCCTTAAGAGAAAATTTAATGAAAATGATTTATAGGTGGTAAATGACACCAGTTAAGCTTCAAAAAATTCTACCATTTGCCTGATAATAAATGTTGGAAATGTAATGAGACTGAAGGTACATTCTTTCACCTTTGGTGGACATGCCCAAGGATTAAGACATTCTGGGAGATGATTTATAATGAAATGAAAAAGGTATTTAAATATACCTTCCTGAAGAAACCAGAGGCCTTTCTCCTGGGCATGGTCGGCCAATTGGTGTTAAAGAAGGATAGAACATTTTTTATGTATGCAACAACAGCAGCAAGAATACTCATCGCGAAATATTGGAAGAC
Organism: Podarcis bocagei; assembly: GCF_964188305.1. Taxonomy (NCBI): domain Eukaryota; kingdom Metazoa; phylum Chordata; class Lepidosauria; order Squamata; family Lacertidae; genus Podarcis; species Podarcis bocagei. The sequence continues at coordinate 30,449,516 of NC_138125.1, forward strand.
ACAAGATTTACCCACCAGGGAAGAATGGCAGATGAAGTTGATGGACTACATGGAATTGGCGGAAATGACTGGCAGAATCGGAGACCAGGGAGAAGAGTCGGTGGAAGAAGATTGGAAAAAGTTTAAAGACTATTTACAGAAATACTGTAAAATTAATGAATGTTAGAAAAATGTTGGAATGAAGTTATATGGCTTTAGTAGAAATGTTATAAGGAATTAAGTATAAATAGATTATTAGAGCATTAAAGGGGAAAATAAGGTTAGAGTGTGTTAAGACAATTATAGGATAAAAAATAGAGGAAGATGGAAATGAATTGCTGAAACAATCAATAGAAGTGGAATACAAAAAGGGAGGTGTGAGGAGGTCGTGGAAATTAGTGAAAGAAGGATAAAATATTGAAATTGGACTGTGTTTTAAATGGTTTTTGTTTTGTTTTGTTAGTTGTATGTTAATATTTTGCAGTTGTGTTTTTCCCCCCCTATTATTATTGTACTGTATTATTGTATGTTTTTTCTTTTTTGGTTTTTTGTAGCGTCGTGTTCAATTTGTTGGAAAATTAATAAATATTATTATAAAAAAAGATAATGTAGCAGAATTAACAAGGCAGGTGATTGTTGCCTGGTGGCTGAAATGGTTCAGCTGGCTCAAAGAACTATGGTTCTGGTGCAAAAGAAAGAGAGAAGGACATTGCAGTAGCACTATTAGATCAAGTGAAGTGGGTCATAAATGAATCAGAAACTTGCAGCAGGGCTGCCAACCAGCCGGAGAGAGAGGGCTGTCGTGGTCTGCCCCTGTGCTGTCAGCAGGTGTTTGCTGTGCAGAAATGAACAAGTGAAGCCTTTCATGGCACGAGCCTACAACACTGCTGGCTGTTAATGACTGTATACCCAGCTAGACAAAGGACAATTATAGGACCACAGAATAAGGAGGATGAAAGGAGGCATGTTGACACAGAACTTTGGATAGAATGCCTTGGTGGAAAGAGATGCTTACACACACACACACACACACCCCAAAAATAAAATACAATAAAATACAGGCACTCTGGTGAAACTTATTCCTTTGGTGTGATCCTATGCCACTGAGAAAGTTATGCGAGTAACACAACCACATGGGCAAGGGACACACAAGGTTCAGTCTCCTGGCTGTTACAGGTCCTCAAAATTGCTTCCCCCTTCTCCCGAGTCAGACTCCAGCCCCACCTTCCCCTGGTCCACACTTGTCAGCATCTTGCCAGTCGCTGAGGAACTCATGAAGTAACATGGAAGACCTCTCCCAGAGTCAATGCCAGCCAGTGGACAATCCTCAGCTAGATGGACAAATAGTCTGACCTGTTGAAATACAGTTGCCTATATTTCTTGAGAGATAATCTAGGCTTGACACTGAGTGCTTTAAATGTATCTTACTTTTAAAAGACACCTGAAGACTTCCCTGTTTAGGGAAGTTTTTAATGTTTAATGTTGTGTTGTGTTTTTAATATTCGGTTGGGAGCTACCCAGAGTGGCTGGGGAATAAATGTATGGTGCTGCAGTGGCCTATCATATCCCTTTAAATAGTTATGGCTTCCGCCTAACAATCCTGGGAACTGTGGTTTGCTAGGACCACTGACTGAGACCCTATTCCCCTTGCCAAACCACCATTTTCAAGTTGCTCTTAACAACCAATCCCTCTTCCCAAGGAACAGATACTGCTACTTACTAATGTCTATTTTAAAGCACAATTGTGATCTAGAGCCTCTAACAGCCGTGGTAAAACTATGGTAAGATGTATTATATTCATATTTTAACTGAAATAATTACAATTTACATCTGTACACAAAAATTAGCATATACAAACTTTATGCAAATACGTGTCTTCTTTTTATTGACGCTTAAGGGCTACCCAACATGTGCTCCAAACTCCTTACAGTTCTCCAGAATTTTATATTTTATTTTAAGCATGCAGTTCTGAATATACACATTTTGAAGCAACTCCACTGAAGCCAGGATAACTTATTGCCCAGTAAGCATATTTAAGATCAGGGCGCTAGAAAACAAAACCAAAAAACCTATCTGTATATTTTATTTGGTTAGATCAAAATGATTTATCCACTACCTAGCTACAATTTTCCATTCATTAAATCCTAGTCCTCCGACTGGAAGTTTAACAAATAAATGAGGGTAAAACACACATCTATGCACTTCATATTGAAGCGAAATCACATTTGCACATAGGATGGGGCATTCCAAAAAAGCTACAACTAATGTAATGTTTAAAAAATGAGATTATGCTAGAGCTGAAGTACAATTAATTATACCAATATCAGAGGGAGATACAGTGGCAAAAATGTTTAAGATCAAGGTGCCAAAGCAATAGCAAAAGCCATTTCCAACTTATTTTAGCAGGTGAAAACTGTTGTCAGTTTTAATATACTGATGAAGGGAGGGAGATATTTTTATCCTGCCAGTATCCCTTTAAAAGTCAGCCAGTCTTTTAAAGAATCCCCTGCACAGGGACACACAGTGCAGTGCCCTGGAAGACAATTGACATTCTGAATGACTGGGCTGTGAATTCAAAATCCCAGACCAGCCAGCCTGGAAACAAGGAACCAAATTCGTATAAAATAAGAGAAAGAAAAGCTGCTGTTGAAAATTTTATTTAGTTTCACGAGTGTGCTAGGTGCTGTACGCAACACAGCATTCTCCCCCAAATGCTTTTATCTATATTAGATGACAAAAAAAGGCTTGACAAGTTAGTAGAGAGAACAGAGTCCAGCAATGGAAGAGTGAATTATGAAAAATAGGCTGGCAATGAAAAAGGCTTACTAAGCAAGTGGGTCTCAAAGGGTAAAGCTTACAGTGCAACTGCATATTATGGGATGCATGGGCAGCACCAGGTGTCAAATACACCCTCTTTGCCCCATTATATTAGTTACACTGAGCCCATGTTGCCACAATGCTGAACTGTTGTACATTTTCCCCATATCTGGTCCCTGCCACTGGCAGGACTGGAGTGCTGAAATACCATGACGGGCTGAAGTAAATCTGGCATGCGTTAGCCACAGAAACCTGGATTCCTGTTTCATCTAGTTCAGAACAGTCTACACTGAATGGCAGCAACTCCCAGGGTTTCAAACAAGATTCTCTCCCAACCCTATTGGGAGCTGCCAGGGATTGAACCTGGAGCTTTTTGCATACAGCACAGCTGCTCTGCCACTGAGATATAGCCCTTCCCCAATGGACCTAGAAATGGAACTCACAAGGATCTTGTGTCACTATCCTTCTGAGTAGGCATATATAGGATTGTGCTGTCAGAAGCCAAACAATTGCAGTTACCAAAATTACTGCTGCATCTGAGATGTAGGTGGCTGAAGCCAGTTATTTAATATCACATAACACCAAATTTAGGCATCCTCTCTCTGAACAGCTCCTCTATGGTACTTTTTTTTTTTTTTACTCCTAACTCCACAGCCTACAGATTGTTTTAGGAGAGCTCAAGGGCAATAGGGATCTCAGGAGAGTGGTAATAAATGACAGAGATGTTTCTCTCTAGGGCGCAAGTTCCAATCTGCCTTTCAAAGATTAGCAGTGACTGAAAAATCTGTTGTCATGCGAAGGTACCGTACTTGAGTATCTTATAGGGAGCAACTACTGAGAGTACAAAGAAATGTTAACACTTAAGACACTAATGTGCTTTATTAGCACTATTAATGTGATTCCATGTCAGCATTCTCAGGTTAGCCATATACAAACTTCCGCCAAATATGCTGGCCATGGTAATGTAAAGTAGTTGGTTATGTTCACTGATAACTATCTAGTCTGACCATTACCAATCAATTAAACCTGGGTAGACTGACTTCAGTCTCAGTGGTCTTCTGTTGTTTTTTTAAAAAACCACACTAGAATCTGTATGGTCTACCAGTGCCTTTTCAATTTGCAAAGTGGCAATACAAACTCAGGAACTCTTCACTCTTGCAGTGCAATTAATGTGTGTTAAACAACCATGTGCATTAACTTTTGCTTAATAACTTAAATAGTGGCTTCCTCGATCACATCAAGGTCCACCCAGTTACAACTTTTTCCCCAAAGATCCCAACAACTATCAGAGTCTAAGAGGTCCACTGGAAACAGCAGTAGTTCACCAGTGGGTTCTAATCTACCTTCTGCCCACTCTCAAGTAACATCCATCCACTAAGCCTCTTCAAGGTACTCCTTTCAAATAGAGGTTTGATAATATCAGGGAACAACTATTATGTGACCATGCCATGACCCACAGAGGTGTTGTTTTTTTTGGAGAGGATGGCCTTCTCTGTTGTTGTGCCTACCTTGTGGAATGCTCTCTCAGTTGAGATCAGGCAAGCACCAACTGTTTTTATCATGTCAACGTGAAGACACATGCATTTAACCAGACTTTGCCTGAAGCCTCAGTTACTGTGAAGTTATTTTACTGATTAGTTGGGATGTTTTTATGGTGTGAACTGATTTGGTATTTGCTTTGTAAATAAAAAGTAGTAAAAGAAATACTTTTAAACAAATACACATCCATTGAGAATTGATACGGTGCCAAAAAACCACTGTTAACATCTAATTTTCTATTGCTAAGATGTCTGAAATATAAAGTAGCTCAAAGAAGTCTTGCATGGAATCTTAGTTATAACAATCTTTCATGCTCAAGAAGGGGGGCGCATTCTTGACTGTATGGGCCTCAAATGGGTTAATATAATACATTTATGTTATTTTTCTCCCATACTACAATGTTTTTTTAAAGCAGTTTATGCTTGTATAATTAGAATTTTTCTTTAGATTGCAACATTGTCTTTAAAGAATTAATTAGTAGTAGTAAACTTCTTTAACACACAATGTGTGTCCCCTCTCCACCACAGCTTTCCCCAACCTGATGCCCTCATGATGTTTTGGATTACAACTCTCATCAGCCAAAGCCAGCATAATCAATAGCCCAGGATGATGGGAGCTGTAGTCCAAAATATCTGGAAGAAGCTTGGGGAAAGCTGCCTAACTCCACTAGCTGAACTGAGGTAGGCAATCATTATCTCTCTTCTTCTTTCCCCCCTGGCCTTTAGATGGGCCCAGTTCTTTCAGTCTGTTCTTCAATGTGGTACCAAAAAGAGAACTAGAGAATGACTTGGCACAATCTCGTCTTGGTTAGCCCATACTCTTTTGCATCCCAGTAGATCAGATTCTAATCAATCAATCAAGTCCACTGTATGATTGCAGTTCCCTGTGACCCCATGCTCACATGTGATTCGGTAGAAAGAAATGTCACTCACTTGGCATCTTAGCAATGCCAGTCATTATGTAAAGCTTTATCACCATGTTCCCTCTATTTTAATGTATCTCTTCAGTTCTCTAAAATACACTTTGCGGGCTAACAAAGACCAGCACTGCAGAGTAGATGATTAGATGTGCTTCTGTTGAAGGATACTTTGAAAACCTGCATGAAAAATAATTATTACTGAAAACTGTAGTGCTTGGGCCAAGTCATGGAGAATAGCATGTTACTTTTTATGCACATCCTCTTTAACACATATGCATGTGCTCCAGGATAACAATTTTTTAATTAGAGGAATGATATGGAAATAAACAAAAGTTGCCCCAAGAATTCATAATTACTCTGTCTATGGAAGAGGAAGTTAACATGGTCCCCTACAGCTCCCAGGAGACAGGAGTGCCTGGCGTGCTCTGGTTCATGGAGTCATGAAGAGTCGGACACGACTAAACAACTAAACAACAACACAGCTCCCATAAGACTTGCCAGCATGTGGTCAAAGATAATGGGCATTGTTGTCAATAACAATAACATTTGGAGGGCACCTCATTGGCTATACCTGGTCTAGAAGATGCTTGGTGCAGCTAGCAGAGCCCAGCAGCTAGAAAGTCAATTCTATGCAAGTTTGTTCAGAAGTTAATGTTGTATTTTACATGGTTGTAACCCACCTTGGGACCTTGGAGTACAAGGCACGCCACACATACATACATACACACATACATAGATTCAGTGTATTCAATAGGTTTACTTCCTAGGAAGAGTATTGAAGACTGTGATCTAACAGCACAGTCATATATACTGTACGTTTACTCAGAAATAACTCCTGCTGTGTTAAATGGAACTCACTACCCAAGCAATTACCGTATAATTTAGGATTGCAGCCTAAGTTACTTATGTGTAAAAGACCCCAGTTGAAATCTGGACTCTTAGAAATTTACTAGATAGCCTGCGGCAGCATTTTCTCTCACCTGCAGCCACTCACCTCTAGTAGTCATATCATTGAATGGAAGAGGATATAGCTTGCCTCTAGTGCACATGTTCATAAATTATTAATTATTATTATTTATTAAATTTGCATACTCAGCCCATACCTCCTGGTCTCAGGGATGTTCGCAACATAAAATCACACCACCGGAGCCAATCCAGTATTTCCACCAGTGTGCCCAAACTGTTTCAAAATCACCACTTTTCCCTAACCATCCTGGTATGTGGCAATGACACTGCTACCAGGAGGTCAGCTCCACACCACCAGGCCACTTCTAATGGACATTTGTTTTCCCTATCTTCAATCCAAGTAACCTATTCACTTTCAAATCTGTGGAGGAAAGCCCATTGCATACATGTGTTTAACGTACAACAAGCAGAACAGCGCTTCCAACAGCATGAACTGGTCTCGGGCAGTGGTCTTTAATATAACAATAGGAATCTTACAGTTATGGTCCTGTTTTCTCCTATGAAATGATGGAGACTCTGGCCAGCCCAATACATTTTGCTACCTGAGTTGAAGAACAAGATGGCACCTCCCCTCATTCCATGTTCGGAGGTCAACCAGAGTGGCAGATGAATCTTACTAGATATAATCTCCCAGTACATCTGAGGGCAGCAGGCTAGCTTAATGGACAGAGACCTTTGTGGAAGGTATTGGTGGCTAGGATAACTCTGTGGGAGCTCATGAGAAGCAGCTCTTTCCACACTGACACACTGCACGGTCTCAGGCAAGTTAATTCTCCATCTGCAAAGCAAGGATTATAATACAATCATAGTGGGTGTTGTAAAATTTAATTGTGTCTGTGAAATACTTTGAAATCAGTCCAAAGCTAAAGGTGAACTCAAGTCTTTCTATGAAACATTAACATTATTGTTTAAGACTCTGAGGAAGAAGAACCACTCCTGAAAGTTCTATCTAGCAAAGGAGAGGGAGAGGGGAGGGGCTGCTTTCTGTCAACATTTCCCCACCAGGAAGGATCAGGCATTACTTTTAGAACCACAATATCAACTGCAAGCCCTCAACGTTATCCTATCTTTTCACAAGAAGTCATATATTTCACCTTTTCTCTATTATCTTCCTGAAACACCTGTCTTATCGGGATCCTCAATCACAGGGAGAGTTTTTGCAAGCACACACCTACAGAACCTTTTCGCACCTTGTACCGAACACAGAGGGGTTCAAAGTGCAGCCCATATAACTGGGGACATTGCAGGCAAGGCTTGTGCATGAGCCCCTCGAAAGTTTAACACCTCACATGCTGAAGTGAATGCCTGAACACAGCTTCAGTGGCTGAAACCAGAAAGGGATACTCAATTGCACACAATATTTAAGCAAATGGAACTCCTGGTTTTTCCTCTGGCTTTAGGAACTTTTGGCTATGAAAGCAACGCAGGAGCAGGAACGGGAACTTGGTGTGTGCCCCAAAATGGCATCCACACACAGGGTGCATACACTCCGAAGACGGGCATAGCTACCAAGATATCATACGCTGGGTTAAAATTTGCCTTGCAGCACTCCGTATTTTCCTTCATGTTTCTAAAGGAAGATGAAGAAAATAAAAGCCTATTAAAATGATTCATTCACCTGTCTCACATATGTAATTCTTTGCTCCTTTTCCTCCTTGTACAAATCTTACTGGCAAGAGGCATGTCTGTGTCTTAGCAGCAAAGGAATAAAGCAAGCTTGTACAAATTTAAATAATTAGCCAGCAATCAACCCAAAATTGCATATGACTTTTATATTTTTAGGATCAAAATGTTAGCTCAGAAGGGATAATAAGGATTGCAGTGACCTCCATAGATGGTTTCGTTTGGTGTTTTTTAGCTGCCATTTCTGAGCCTTGCTTTAAAACGTTCTACAAAAACAAGTTCATCCATCAGTCAAATTGATATCAAGCATTCAGACTCAAAGATGGGCAAGTTCTTTGGATTGTCAAAAAAAAAAAAGCCAAAAAAATCTAATATTACTGGTCAGATGGTTGCAAAGGAAGAATGTGGTGGCTGTATGATGAGTCCTGGTTTCTCATACAGTAAAATGCGGAAGAACTAGACGCTTCATATTCTGCAGCACTAGAACAGCAGTGGGGAATCCTCTGGCCCATAGGCCACTCTTGGCCTGCCAGCAGCGTCCAATTTGTCCCACAAGGCTATTTCCCCAAAAAGTACATCCGCCTGTCAATCAGTTGGTGTCACTTGTGATAGGCAGGAGTGCTGGCTTCTCAGCACCAGACAATTCAAAGAGTAGGTTAGCAAGGGGCAATATATTTTGAGAAGTAATGTGTTACATTTTTTAAGCTAAAATGCAAGGAAGCAGAACAGGTCAGCCCAGCAGAGAATGAACCCCATGGGCCTGTATCCTGCAAACTGTTTCCGTTATTATTTAACCTTGGGGTTTAAGTCATGGCTCTTTAGAATGTACTCCACTTCACTGTTCTTGGGTTTCATTTTTTTATATCAATGACAGGGAATTTCGGGATGATTTGTATTTTGAATGCATGCAAAACCACAGTTGAAACAAATACACTTTATATGTTGAGCAGGACCCAAGCTCAGGCAGTGAGTTCATCAGTCTTCTTCACTCTTGTATGTTACAGGGATTGCCTCATTTTTGTATACAAATCAGCTCTTAATGAAGATCTCCTGAAATGGCTAATGGACTAGCTACCAAATGAATTACCTTGCAGGTTCTTGGACTTTCTTTCAAGAATCTTCGAAGATTCCGATCACTTTACCCTATTATCTTATTCACATGTTTTATACAATATAAGTACATGGGGGAAAATCCATTTGTACATTATATATTTTTGACACTGTTCATGCCCGCTGTTTCCTAACTTTACCCCTCCTGTCTCTTGGCCTGTTTACCACTACCCCACCACTGAAGAACAGGATAAATAAAAACAATGCTTTAAATAAATAAATTGTTATTTGTGAATGTTTAACCACAGCCCAACACATTGAGTTTAAGAAGGTGAAGCTTGTCTGGTGTCCTTTCTCTCCTTGAGTCTGCTCAACTCTACTATTAAAGGCACAGAAGCAGAGGTAGTATTATAAAACAAAAATTAAAGATGACTGCACAGCTGGGACTGTATACACCATCCCTCCCATTCTCTTCAAATGCTGATGTCCATCATACAACCAGTGCAGTGCTTCAGTCATTCTAGCAGCTTACTGAGATGTGGATCAAACCCCCCAGGCAAATAGCAATAGGCACAGCCTGTAGAAGTGGCAAGTCAAGTAAGAGATAGCACCACTCAAATGCTCACTAGTGTATATAATCCCTGCATAACTTGGTGTGGGTAGGCAGGCAGCACTGGAGCATGAGAGAAGAAGGGAGAAGTTCAAACTACCCCAGAGGTAGCCAACATGGTATTCCAGAGGTTTCCAAACTGTGTGTCACAACACATTAGTGTGTTGGCTGCAGCATGTATGTGTGCTGCACGAAAGCTCTTATAAGGGGCTAGTTTAACCTCTGGTTTGCAAGTGTCACCAACCTGAAACGTTTGGAAAGCCCTGTGGTATCCTCTTGATGTTGTTGGGCTCCAACTCCCATCAGCCTCAACGGCATGGCTAACAGGAAAGGTGAGAGTTGGTTACCCCTGCTCTGTGCCACAGCCAGGCCAATAGCCTGTTCCACAGTTGTCAGAAGAGCCATTAAGAATCCCACTGCTTTTACCTCTTGCGGCAACTATGCTGGAGGTCAGCTAAGTAACATACTTGAATGTATGAAGAGCCCTACTGCATCAACCCAGAAGCTCATCTAGTCTAGTGCTCAGTTTTTGCAGTAGCCAAGCAGATGCCTGTAGGAAATCTGGAAGCAGAACTTGAGTGCGGAAGCAATCCACTGCCAGTGATTCCTACCAACTGGTATTAGAACATTGGACCGCATGACCCGTTCCCCACCCCACCAATTGCCAAGAAAAGACATCCTACTAACAAGTTATTTATGACTTGCTTCAACGGCAGTCTCTTCTAAAATGAAAAAAGGCACTTTGATACTCTGTGCTGTTAAGAGTTTGGACTTTTTTTTCCTGTGTGACTTCAATATCCCCACTTTGCACTTCTGCCTTCATGATGTGTGGTTATCAAGATAGAACCACAATACCAATAGCCCAGAAAAAGAAAATTAGCTGCTTCCCCTTTCTAAAAGCCATGTTTGACTGTAATTACTTTTACACTTGCTTGGGAAATCAGGCACCATTCTCAGGAGGGTTTAGAAAGTGGGGGAGGGGGAGAGGGGAGGAGAGAGTAGGGGGGGAATTGAGAGGAAAGGTAAATTGGATAAATCCAATTAAAAGTTCCTGTGCTCCTTGCCCAAACTTTCCCCACCCCCCGCCAAGACACAGAGTATAGTGGAGAGCATGTTTAATTTTAAAAAATGTATCACTCCTCTAGTCCAAACATTTCTGACATTAGTCTAAAAGCCCAGCTATCAGTCATCAGAGAAAGCTTTGATCTTGAGATGCCAGCAGAAAAAGTGAAAGCCTTCCAGACAGAACTCTGGAAGGTGGGGTGGCACAAAAGAAGCTAAGGATTAGTTACAATAAAGCTGCACTGCTCATGTTACATTCAGACATGGAAAATGCAATGCGTTGGCAGGGAGGAAGTTACAGCATCAAAGACACTGCAGTTTCCCTTCAAAAGGAGCTGCAGAGAAAAATGAATCCTACTGGTTGCCACCCACTTTGAGAAGGCATGGAGTGGGGACAATGTGTGGTATCTCCTCTGCTCCCTTGCTAACCTTTGTGCATTTAGCACAGAAGTCTCAGGGATTCAGGATAATGTGCTTAGAATCCTCCTCAGTCAAGGTTCCCTGTTTCAGAAAGTGTTCTAAACGCAGAGATCAGAAGTGGAACAGGCAAGGACATGGGTGTTGGGAGACAGCGCTGGCATGTATTATTTGAATCACAGTAGATCTAGCATCTGAATACAGCCAAAAATTGCCAGTGGATTTATTCTCAGTGGGAAGCTGAAACCCCTTTCTTGCCTTTTATCTTATTTTTAAAAAACACTTTTAAAAGTGCTTCTGAAAGGACACACAGTTTAGGAGAAATGGTGGCAGCCTTCAGAGTTCTGCTGCTGCTGTGCCCATGTCACTAAACCTGATGGCAAAACATGTTTTAAAAGAAATAGAAAAATTATTGAACGAAAAAGGAAATGCAAGGCTGCAACTCCATCTTCCATCTTCCCAGCTGCAAAGGCAAATGTCCCCTTCTCAGGGCCGGACTAGCGGTTAGGCAGGGTGAAACTGCTACCTCAGGTACTACCCCTGCAGGCATCCCACCACCTGCACTGACACCGATTTCCAGCGAGATCTCACCGAAATCACATGACATATTGCACAGTGCGCGAGAATTCACCAGAAATTGGTGCTGATTCTGGTGTCACAGAGGAGACACTGGGATGACACTTGGAGGGTAGCACTTCCCATTTTGCCTCAAGCAACAAAACAAAATGCATCAACCCTGCCCCCCCCCCCACTTCCCTCCAAAAACATTTCAGGCATCAAACTGGAACTCTCAAATTGGGACCCAGAAGGCTGCCACCAATTCCCCAACTTCAAGTGAATAATTTGGGGGTGGAGGACTGGCTACCTTGACACAAGCCCTAGAACTTGCGGAGAGGGACTGAAAGAGACTTGAAAGCCTCGGACGTGAGGAACCCAGGCTAAGAACTGATATTTTGGACATGTATTGGGAAGGGACGAAAACCGGGGATGGGAGGGAGGGAAGAATAGAATTGTAAAAACACTCAAGACCCTTGGGTTTAGTTAATATGACTTTTATTTAAGACAAATTGGGAAATCAATGGAAGAGAACTTGAGTCCAACTTAGAAAAAATTTACTTTTCTCTATAAAAGAGGTAATTTTAAGATGATTAAGAAGAGAAATACCAGTTTGCTGACACAATTCTGGGAATTGGGATGCATGAAGGGGGGTGGGGGGAAGTCAGGGAACAAGGTTAGGAAAGTAGGATTTTCTGAAATTATACATGTTTTTGTCTTTTGTCTTTTTTGTGTGTACTTGTCTTTATAAAAGGTGAAAAACCAATAAAAATTTCTATAAAAAAAAAGAACTTGCAGATTTAGTACAAAAAAAACAACAGAATTATGGCTAAAAAGATGCAAAAGTGCTACAAAACGGGAGGCAGATTTGCGCACCCTTAGATAGCAAAACACGCTTGTTGAAAACAGGGAATCACTGTCTTGAGCAGTGTCCACATTATTCCTGCCCATCTCAATAGCCCACATTCCTTCTCCTCACAACCTTTTATTCCTCCTTTACTTTTCCCTTCTGTATTCCTCTTTAATCAAGATTCCTTCCTAATTAAAACAAATACAAGGAAGCAATTAACATCTTAAAGGAAACAGATGGTGAAATGGCACAACTCGTTTATTGCGTGAAGACCTAACGTGTTATCTCCTCTACATTCCTATGCTTTAATTAAGCACAGCCATAGGTAGATTCAATGTGCTCTGGAGTGGGCTCATCAAATTATTGTTTCTGAAAAGCTGGATGTTATAGGAGGCAGAAGAAGAAAGAAAGAGTCAAGCCCCGATATCCAAAACATAGGCCAGGAAGAGCAAATCCCTGTGCAAGAGGGATGACAGAACAAGATATTCATGGGAAATCTTAAAAAGGAAGACACTGAAGGATCAAAGGGTCCATGTTAGAAAAACGGACAGAACTGCCAGCCCTTCACCTTTTAATCTCTTTTTACCCATTATGAAAAATACACTTTATCCCACACTTGGGGAAGGACATAGCTCAGTAGCAGAGCATCTGCTTGCACACAGAAGGTCCCAGATTACAGGTTCAACCTTCAACATCTCCAAGTGGGGCTGGGAAAGACCCCTGCCTGAAACCTGTAGAGCTGCTATCAGTCAGAGTAGACAATGCTAAGTTAGATGGACCAATGGTCTGACTAAATATAAAGCATTTCCCTATGTTCCTTTAACCATGTTTGAAAGACCCATGTATTGTTTCTCGATGCTTAAAGATAAGGACACCCTACAAGCCTATTTCATTATTCATCCTGTATGCCCAATGGAAGAGTCAATGTTAATGATGACCACTTAAGAGTGCAAGTCAAATAATGCTATACCTATCCCTCCCTCTGCAGCTCAGTTTCCTTGCAAAGACACAGAACTCGTCTACGAATCCACGAAAGTTATATAGCACAGAATGCCAATATATATAATATATAATATATAATATATAATATATAATATATAATATATAATATATAATATATAATATATAATATATAATATATAATATATAATATATAATATATAATATATAATATATAATATATAATATATAATATATATAGCACAGAAAGTGGTCCTTTAAAAATATTAGCCTCCCTAATTAAAATGGGCCTTCACTGAAGAAGGCTGCAGTCTGTATACTTTTACCTGGGAGTAAGTCCCATTGTACTCAAACATGTTGGACGGCAATGTAAAAGTGTTGGGGCTAGGGTGCAGTCCTAACTCCAAATCACACAGAGCTTCCTGGCAAGGTGGAGACACCACCATATTCACAATCCAGCTGCACACAATGACTAAGAGGGAAGTGGAGAAAATTTTTGCCTAATCCCTGCAATAGCTCCAGGCAGGTGCAGCACTTAGATTGGTTTCAAGTCCAGTGCCTCCAGTGGCAGCAGGATCAGGTTGTGATCCAGCAGATTCCAGGCCAGCTTATCCCCTGGAATTCCCCATTTTGGGGTCAGCTGGTCTCCTGCCAACGCATTAAGCAGGAGAGAGAGGTCAGCAGTGGCAAAGTGAAACTTATGTCAGCTGGTAAGATCCGTATAGTTAAAGCCATGGTTTTCCCAGTAGTGATGTATGGAAGTGAGAGCTGAAGGCTGATCGCCGAAGAATTGATGCTTTTGAATTATGGTGCTGGAGGAGAATCTTGAGAGTCCCATGGACTGCAAGAAGATCAAACCTACCCATTCTTAAGGAAATCAGCCCTGAGTGCTCACTGGAAGGACAGATCCTGAAGCTGAGGCTCCAATACTTTGGCCACCTCATGAGAAGAGAAGACTCCCTGGAAAAGACCCCGATGTTGGGAAAGATGGAGGGCACAAGGAGAAGGGGACGACAGAGAACAAGATGGTTGGACAGTGTGCTCGAAGCTACCAGCATGAGTTTGACCAAACTGCGGAAGGCAGTGGAAGACAGGAGTGCCTGGCGTACTCTGGTCCATGGGGTCACTGTTAGGATATTTCCGTTCCACCTTAAAAGGGAGCAGGCTTTCTGTAAGAGTCTGCGCATGTCCTGATCACAGGATGTTTATTGTTCTGATATTCCTTTCGGTTTTGCCAGTCGGACAGAGATGCTGACACAGAACGGTCACGTTTTCTTTTGTTCTGTTAAACGCTAAATAAAGTCTGTAAATTATGCTCTTCTGTGATGCAAGCTTTTGGCTGCGTTTCTGCTGAAAGAGGGTGCACCAAGCCCTGGATTGTGGCTAGGAATTTCTAAGGCTTTGTGCCCCTAACTGTTGGATCTGCGTGACTACGGGAGGCCGATGGATGTCCAGAACTCCGGCTTGGGGGCTCAGATGGACGTTATCTCCCTGGCAGTTTCCCAACAACTAGGTTTCGGGCCCAGATTCACGGCACCTACAGGAGAGTAAAGCTGCAACAGACTGCGTTTGAGGTATGTGGGGAAAGCGAAAGGAAGGGACGTTTTCCTGTTTTACCTCGGCAAGGAGTCTTTGAACTCCGGCAAGGCTTAATTGGCCTGGGAGCTGCGCCAAAGAGAGTTCGTGATTAATGAGCTGCCAAGATAAGGAGTCTTTGAAGGCATAGGGCTCACGGCTCAAGTAAAAAGCTGAGATGGATCTCTTACAGACCTCAGAAACTGCTCAGTGTCCTAAGTTGCATGGGCAGAATTATGAATCCTGGGCAAAATGGTGTGAATCTTTGCTGCGTCAGTTTGGGGTCTGGCATACTGTATTTGAGCCCCCCCCCCCCCCAGTTCCTCTGACAGAGAGATGGAAATCGCAAAATTCGAAAGCGATAGACGTAATAGTCCTATCTGTATCTCTTGAGGAAATTAAGACGCTGGCTGGCAACACCACTGCACGTGCAATGTGGACTGCTTTGGAAAAAGCTCACAAGCCAATAATCCCAGCCCAGAGTTTGACTGCATCGGAGGTCCTAGCTGTTTCCCAGAATGCGGGTGATTGCAGGGATGCTGAGGGCACCGGTTGCAAGCTGCAGGGGGAGCTGAGCGTCACGTCATCCCAGGCAGCATTCCAGCCTCCAGAGGGAGCCAAGGAGTCGGCAGCTGAGAGCTCTGTTTCTCATGGGAACCAAGGCCATCGCCTTTGCAGAGGCCGGAAAGGCAAAGGTAAACAGAGCCACAGGCAGACACCTGCAGATGGCCAGGAGCAGAGGGAGGGTGAAGAGCCCGCGCCAGGGAAAAACAAAGCGTTGTTTGCTGGCTCAGCTTCACCAAAGGCTAAAGGCACGTCTGCTGACCAGAAGCAGGGGGGCAAGTTGCAAAAGCCCACGCCAGTGGAAAGCAAGGTTTTGCTTGCTGGCACAGCTTCACCAAAGGCTAAAGACACGTCTGCTGGCCAGGAGCAGGGGGGCAAGCTGCAAAACAAGGGTTTGCTTGCTGTAAAGACTGCTCCAACAGCCAAAGGCAGGTTTATTGTGGATTCAGGTGCCACCCGCCACGTTTCCAAGGACAGGCATCTCTTTATCTCCTTCAAGCCTCAGGAAGGTGAGATCCACATGGCTGATGGAAGGACGTTGAAAATTGCAGGAGAAGGGACTGTGAAACTTGCAAGTTTGCACACAACCATCAGCGGTGTACTGTTTGTTCCAGGAGCAGCGAGCAACTTGTTGAGTGTCCCACAGCTTACTGGGCGTGGTTTTCAGATTTCCTTCAAGAGGAGCGTCTGTGTCATCAGTAAAGGCAAAGAGGACTATTTGCATGCAAAGTTTATGGATGGTTTGTTCCATATAACTTATGATGACACTGCTGTTGTGAATAATGCTGATTCTTGTTGTGTTGCACAAACTAACAAAGTTCTTCATGCAGGTTGCATTCACGATGCGCATCGAAGATTTGGTCACCTCTCTTGGAAGGCACTGGCCAAGATGCCAGAGGTGGTTGAGGGTTTGAACATCAAACCCTGTAAATTTCACATGAAATGTGTATCTTGTGCAGAGAACAAGGTGAAGGTTGCTCCAAAAGGCAAGGAGTCTAGCAGGCAGGCTTCCAAACCCCACCAGCTAGTGCATGCAGACCTGGTTGGTCCACTTGCGCCCTCTATAGGAGGAGCAAGGTACTTCATGATTCTGGTTGATTCTTTTTCGAGGTACATTCATGTGTATTTGCTCGAACAGAAATCGCAAGCGTTTCCGAAGTTTAGGGAATTCTGTGCTTGGTTGGAGAATGTGCACGGTAAACGCATTTCTTCTTTTTTTACTGATCGGGGCGGGGAGTTCACTTCTCAGCAGTTTGAAGCTTTCCTGACTGAGAAGGGAATCCAGCATGACATGTCAACGCCCAGATCGCCATGGATGAATGGGCTTGCGGAGAGAGCAAATCAAACATTGCTGCAAGGAATCAAAACCTTGTTGCATGATGCCAATCTCCCTGATAAGTTTTGGGGGGAGGCTTTGGGGAATTTGGTTTACACCCTTAATCGCAGATTGTCATCACCCATTGGTTGTACCCCCTATGAGAAGATGTTTGGCAAGAAACCCAACACCAAACACATGAGAATCTTTGGTTCGGACATGTGGGTACGCACACAACAAACCAACAAGCTTGGGAAGCGTGGGGCACATGGTTTGTTCATGGGGTACGAAAAAGGTGCATACAGGGTATGGATGACTGACTCTAAATCCATTAAGTTCACAAGGAGTGTTGAGTACAATCCTAAGTGGGGGGAAAATGTGGGAATTTTCCAGAGTTACCCAGAGGAGGATGAAGGTGATGTCAAGCAAGCAGTTAAAGATGAGAAAGCTGCTGCTGATGATGATGAGGATGATGATGATGAGGATGATGAGGATGATGATGATGATCAGAGTTCGGATTCCAGTTCAGTGGGCGGCGCTGCTGCTGCTGGTGTCAGTGACAGTGATGACACAGCAGACTACAAGAGCGCACAGGCCTCAGTCAGACCATCTGATGCGTCTGACAATGAACTGGAGGAACCACTGTTCACCATTGGTCATTTTTCTCCTAAGAAAGAGGAGATGAGTCCAGAAGACTTGCGTCTAGTACGCAGATCTGAAAGGGCGACCAAAGGCAGACCTCCAAAGAGGTATGCTGATGAGTTTGCTAAGACAGCAACTGCTGTTCTTAGTAGCTCAGAGAAGGTATGGGAACCTTCAAGCTTCAAAGAGGTTCAGGAGTTAACCTCTAAAGATGCTGAGCCTTGGCTTAATGCCATGAAGGCTGAAGTTGATTCCTTGAACAGGAACCAAACTTGGGAACTGGTACCGGTAGTCCCAGGAATGAGACTGGTTGGCAGCAAATGGGTCTTCAAGGCCAAGACAGACCAGAATGGCAAGGTAGTCAGACACAAAGCCAGATTGGTTGCCAGAGGTTTTTCACAGGTACCAGGACAGGATTACCACGAGACCTACTCTCCCACAGTCAAATATGAGAGCATTCGGCTGATGCTCAAGGTCGCTGCGGAGGAGAAACTGCATGTTTCCCACCATGACATTAATACAGCTTTTTTGTACGGGGTTTTGGGGGAGGAGCTGTTCATGCTTCCACCTGATGGGATGCAGATACAGAAGGGAATGGTCTGTAAACTGCGGAAATCCTTATATGGTCTCAAGCAGAGTGCCAGGTGTTGGAACACAAAACTCACTGAGACATTGCTTTCTCTAGGTTTTCACCAGGGCAAAGCTGATCCATGTGTGTTTGTCAAGGAGGAGGGGCAAAACAAACTGTATTGTTTATGTTTTGTTGATGATCTTCTGATGTTTTGGAAGAATCAGGCTTTCTACCAAAGCACCCTAGCTCAGCTGAAGGAGCACTTTGACATGAAGGATCTTGGTGAAGTATCCAACTATCTTTCTCTGCAGGTGGAGAAAGACCAAGCAGGTAATTTTCTGGTGCACCAAACACAGAAAATTGCTGATGTATTAACCAGGTTGAATTTGGTTGATGCAAACCCAGCAGACACACCGATGGTGACAGGTTACCAGGTAGACAGTACTGCTGAAGCGTTTTCTGACACAACGCTGTACAGATGCATTCTAGGCAAGATGAACTTCATTGCCAGATGTTCAAGACCTGACATAGCTGTAAGCTGTAATCTGCTTAGCAGACATGCCAACAATCCTACGGTTCAGGATTGGAAAGCTCTGAAGCGCATAGCCCGCTATTTGAAAGGGACTATGCACTACAGGCTGAGGTTCACCAGTCAGAAGACTGGAGGTCTTGAAATCTTTGCTGATGCAAGTTTTGGAAGTGACACCACGGATGGTACAAGCACTTCTGGAGTATGCTACATGTACAACCACTGCCTGTTTGACTGGTTGTGCAAGAAGCAAACAACAGTGAGCCTAAGTTCCTGTGAAGCAGAACTCAATGCTCTGTCATTTTCACTCATGGATTGTGAATGGTTGATGCAACTGTTTAAGGACATCAGGGTGTCTGTGAAATGTCCTATACAAGTGTATCAAGACAATAGATCGTGTTTGGCTTTGCTGAACTCCGAGAGTTGCAAGCAGAGAACCAAGTACTTGCAGATTAAGCTACATCGTGCAAGAGAGTGTATTCAGAAAGGACTGATTCGGGTGTCCTACATGGCAGGAAATGAAATTCCTGCTGATCTGTTGTCTAAGGTTGTTAACAGAGAACAACTTAAGGTTTATGTACAAAAGTTGCAATTGGGTGAACCACAGGTACAACAGGTTACACGGAAAGGGGGAGGATGTTAGGATATTTCCGTTCCACCTTAAAAGGGAGCAGGCTTTCTGTAAGAGTCTGCGCATGTCCTGATCACAGGATGTTTATTGTTCTGATATTCCTTTCGGTTTTGCCAGTCGGACAGAGATGCTGACACAGAACGGTCACGTTTTCTTTTGTTCTGTTAAACGCTAAATAAAGTCTGTAAATTATGCTCTTCTGTGATGCAAGCTTTTGGCTGCGTTTCTGCTGAAAGAGGGTGCACCAAGCCCTGGATTGTGGCTAGGAATTTCTAAGGCTTTGTGCCCCTAACTGTTGGATCTGCGTGACTACGGGAGGCCGATGGATGTCCAGAACTCCGGCTTGGGGGCTCAGATGGACGTTATCTCCCTGGCAGTTTCCCAACAGTCACGAAGAGTCGGACATGACTAAACAACTAAACAACAACAACAAACGGGAGACCAGGCTCAGTAGGCAGAGCTAAGCAGAGGGACTGAATCCAAACCCTTCCATAACCTAGTCTAAGGGTCTGTATTCTTATTACTGCTCAGTAAACAGATCAGCCACATCAAGCATTGCTATACATCTCTATATACGTGTGTGACTGTGAAGCAGGTGCTTAGCTTTCTCCCATCCAAAGCAGCGTCTAAAAGTGCTCAGCTTTGGCTAGATCAAGGCTTAACTGATAAAAACAGTTTTAAAACTTGCATGTTTAAAATTTGCACCATTAAAAAATTAGCAAAATATGGCAGTATATTGATCAAAAAGCCACAGTTCCGTAACGCAACACCAAAACGGAAGGCCTAGCACATACCAGGGAAACGAACACAATAATGCCCACATCTGAATGCTGCTACAGGTTTAATATCTCTGTGAAAACTAAGCCTAAATCTGGGAGCCAAGTTCAAATTCAAGACACCACTGTTGATCCTTGTAGCAGATCCACCGTTTAATCCAATAAATATTCAATCCCCTCCTTTCCCTGGGAGAATTTCTGAAAAAGGTGATGGGGTCTGGTGGGGTAGAGGCGGGGGAGAACTAACTCCTACAACTCAAGGAAAATATAAACTTGAACCCGGCTCACTCTTTGAGAACTACAGCCTATAAAACACTTTGCAAACTACTAAGAAAAAGGAATAGGCCTGGAGTAATTTACATTCCATAACTAAAATATTAAGATTTATTTCCTCCTCGCTCTCTGTAGAAGTGGCAGCAACAAAGGATTTTTCACTGACATGTCACGAATATTGACAAAGCAAGCAAAGGTTTGTTTTTCCTCCCTCGTTCACAGTGCAAAGTCATGTACTTGCAAGTGATATTTATATGTGGCTTTCTTCAGCATCTTCTGCCTCAAGCCAGAAGCTTGTCTGCTGTCCCTTCATGTTGAGAACATGCAAGCTTGCTTGGTTTAAAAGGTCAGTTGTAGCTTGATGCACACAGACTCTGATGCAGAAGTCCTTTATGGGGGTGGGGAAGCAAAAAAGAAACCATCCTAATATTAAGCAATATGTACTGTGATTTATTTCTTTTTTACAACTGAATGTGGGAACGAATATGGAATTTTTTTCTAATTTTCTATAGCATATTTCATAGTAAAAGCGATTTATTAAATTAAAGGCTCTTGCATTAAATCTAGGAGAAGCCCATGGTCACTGCAACCAGCAAAGCACGATATGTGATGTAATATTTGCACTCAGTAATCTTGCCTTGTTGTTGCTATTTTTAATTTTAAAAAACATCTACAAAACTAGTTAAGACCTCATCTAGGGTACTGTGTCCAGTTTTGGCCACTGCACTGATGAGATGGAAACAGACAAATTGGAACAGGTTCAAAAGAGGGCAATTAAGACAGAAGGCAAGTCTTATGAGGACAGGTTGAAGAAAACTGGGTATGTTTAGCCTGGAGATGAGAAGAGGGCACACAATAGCACACTTGAAAGGCTATCACATTGAAGACAAGGACAAAGACTTGTCCTCTGCCAAAGGGCAAGACTAGATCTAATGGTATATTTTGGATGAACAGTTGCAAAAACTGCAAAAGAGCACTTTGACAGTGGAACTAGTTACGTGGAATGATGGGCTCCCCCTTCACTCCGCCTTTCCAGCAGAGGCTGTACTGAGCAGGAGATGATATATATGGTAAAAAAAAAGGTGCCAATACTCATTTATTGATAAACGTGCCAAGGTGCTAGCACAAAATGGCTGCCAAAAGCAGCAAAAAGAGAGGTGCTGGTATTCTTTACCATTGAATACTGCCATAAAAAGGCATACAAATAACAGATTAAGGTGTCAATCCACAAACCACTAACTCTGTAACAGACCAACTAAAGTTAGTAATACAGTTCCATAGTATGAATCATGGGGCTTTTCACACGTTCTATGAATACACGAAGTGGGGTGGTAATCATGATCACCTCTACTATCTCTGCCACCAACCTCCACATGTTCATCTGAAGGTCTGAACAGAGCCTACAAGCATGCAACAGTACACGGATACAGCAGAACTAGTCACCCATTGCAAATACAGTGGTACCTCTAGTTACGAACTTAATTCGTTCCGGAGGTCCGTTCTTAACCTGAAACTGTTCTTAACTAGAGGCATGCTTTTGCTAATGGGGTCTCTTGCTGCCGCTGCACCGCCAGCACACGATTTCCGTTCTCATCCTGGGGCAAAGTTCTCAACTTGAGGTAACTCTTCCAGGTTAGCAGAGTTTGTAACCTGAAGCATTTGTAACCTGAGGCATTTGTAACTCAAGGTACCACTGTATTTGTGCAATATGGCAACCTTCAATTTGCACTTACAACTCAGGGAAGTTGGAGGCTCATGGGTGTTAAGGTACAGTTTGGAGGTTCCCAGTTGGGGGGCGGTTCCATGTTGCAGTGGGATGAATTAGCTTGTATCAGTTCAAAGTAAGAATGGCTATCTCCTGATCTGAGGGCAGGCAGGTTGTTTAATTCATTCTGAGCCAAATTTAAGAGAAGGGGGGAAGTGCTATCCACTCTTTTGTTTGAAAAAAAACCCTATCTAAAATATGAAAAATTAAGGCTAAAAGAGTTATTATTTTATTATTTATTAAATTTGTATACCACCATTCATCCACAGATCTCAGGGCAGATGGCTGTTGCTTATAATGTAACAATATTGCCCAGTTCTGGCTATATTACTGAAAGTTTTCCTTAAGTCATTTCAGAAATCTACCCTGCTCCATTTTGCCATTACAAGTACTAAGATCATCAGTGTCAGTGGAAACGAAGTCCACAGAAAAGCACATGCATGTGTGCAATTAGCCCACATGATAATTTGCATGTGGGTGTTGCGTTTCTTCCTAAACATAAGCAGTTTCCATGTGGAAAAACCGTGAGTATATAGCAGCCCTTCAAGTAAGAGGTCTTCAAGGCTAATGAAAAATAATTTTTTCTTGGCAGTATCACGGCTAGATTCAGAGGCACATCCTGTGACGTTTGTTATCAGCCGTGACTCCCGCTAATTGATTTACGAACCTCGATTAGCGTTTTATGGCTGCCCGGCACGCTTCCGCCCCTGCTCCTCTCCGTCACGGCCCAGCAGAGCTTCGCACAGCGGTGTAAAACTGTCACCAGCTTGATTCAGCTTCCAGACAAACACACAGAGTCCCGTTTGCCTATTTACAGCATTTATTCCAGCATTTCTCAGGAATTTCCAGGGCTATTAGCAGCCATACCAAGACTGCGTCTTTTCCCCACAAAGTACAAAGTGGGACTGACAAACTCCTCCCAAAACTCCTCCCAGCTTCTACAGCTGACGTCAGAATGGTGAGGCATCATGGGAACAACTTAACCAGTTAAGTTCCAACTCTAACACCCCCTCTTGCATCACATTCTGACAAGACCCTTTTGAGTTCAACACCTTCCCCTTTGCCTTGTGCTCCTTTCCAGCATCTTTCCCAGGCACCTGTTGAACCCCTTCAATACTCCCAGAATCACACTGTGCGACACTTTTCCACGCACCTGTGACCTGATACCCTACTGACCCATTTGGGCCAGCAGTTGTGTCTTCTCCGTCAGACGTTTCCCCCTCTGACTTGACAACCCGTCCGTGAGCTTTCTCCATCACGTTTACCGGAGATGAAGCCTCACACCTGGACATTCCCTTCACAACCCTTGGAGATGCCCAAACCTGCCCTGACCCCTGACCCTGGACCTGGTCCCCATCACCGGGATCTGAACCCTGATTCTGGACCTTGTCCCCGTCACCGGGATCAGTCTCTGCCTCCCTCTCCTCCCCTTGAGGAGACCTTGCACCCGTCACCTGGTGACGTATTCCCTTTTCCTTAAAAAACTTCTCCAGAGCGGACCCAGTAAACTGTGACCCTCGGTCGCTCTTGAACCCTTGCACCCTGGTGGAGAACCTTCGTTCCACCTTTGCAACCCAATTCTGGATCAGTTGCGTCACCTCCCCCTCTGATTTGAGAGAGAAACACCAGCCAACCTGGCTGTGGTCACCTGTCAGCGACAGCACATACCTGGCCTCACCCAGACTCTCAGACCTCTTGGGTCCTGACAGATCTGTGAGAACCAGCCCAAAGGGCTCTTTGGTTACCCTCCCAAACCCGGGAAAACCAAGCACCTTTGCACCTTTGCATGCCCTGCACCCTTGGGACCTCCTCCCACATTTTGTGATTTTACACCCTTTTGTGCACCTGTGCAACTTTTGCACATGACTGGGAACCTTAGCACACTGCACCCGTGCTTTTCCAGCATTCCCACAACCCTCCAGAGGTGTCTCCAGAACAAAGACGTTGTTCTCCCTCTGCATGTTGATCCGTTGTCTCCCTCCTCTGAAAATGGAACAGGTGTCATTTTCAAAACGAGCATTGTATCCCTGCTTCTTTAGAGCTGATACATATAAAAGACAACACTTCAGTCCCGGCACAACGTAGATCTCTCGCTCCTCCTGGAAAGAAAAGAACACGTTAGCCACCACACCACAGACTGATTTTTGTGTTCCGTCTGTGAACCTAACAGTCATCCCTGTCAAAACAGCCCTGCATTTCCGCAGCTTCCCAGCAGATGTCTCTGGAATCAAATCGCAATTAGCAGCAGAGCCAATAACAACACTCTGCTCTGGCCTTGTCCCACGAGTCTCTTGCTGGCACCTGGCAAGTTCACCAGCCTCAGTCTCACGCCTGGTTGTTTTTCCAGACCAGTTGCCATGGAAACCCAACTGGTTCCCATGGGAATTCAGCAGTTTGACCTTGACAACATCCTGTCTTGTCTCTCTGCTCCGGTGGGGGCAATCTCGACGCAAATGTCCCGGTGCTTTGCACACGTAGCAACGACGAACTCCAGTGAAAAAACACTGCCTGGGACTCCTCCCAGCTGGCCTGGCCCTCCTTCTCCTTCTTCCGGAAAAGCACTCCTTGCCAGATCCGCCCCCTCTGAACCTCCACTTCATTCCAGCACGTACAGTGGAAAACTTTGAACGTGCCTTTGGAAACCTTCCGCCCCCCCGACCTGCTCAGCAGCACTCCTTTGGCTAAAGCATCAGGGACAGGGGCTCCAGCCATCTTTAGGCTTTTGTATTCCTTCTCCAGGGCTCTGGCCTCCTGCTGAAGCTTCACAGCAAACACAGCAGGACATTTCCAAGTGCCAATAGTCCCTTTGCCCCCCTCTGGGGTCCCACAGCCTTTCCCAGCTGTGCACTGGCTTCCACGGAGGTGGTCAGCGCCATCTTGTCTTTCTGTTCTGTAGCAGCCATCTCCCGGCCCTTGCTTTCCGCCTCCAGCCTCACAAACACCCTGGAGCGCTGAACGGCCTCTGGCTTCCTGGCACCCAGAACAGTAGACTTTAGATCAGCAGCCAGGTTGCCCAACTTCTTAAAGTGAGCCTCCCACAGTCCTCCAAGACCTGGCAGCCTGCCATCCTCTTCCGTTCTCCCAAGGGGCCCCCAAGCTGTACTCACAAGATCACCAGCTCATCCAGCACCCGTCCGGAGAAACGATTCCCTGCTGCTCTCAGCTCCTCTGGCTTTTCACGCAACACAGGCACTCTCTGCGGTTTGCAGCCAGCTGCTTTCAAACTCCGCAGCTGCTCCTTTGCCTCTTAACACCAGGCACAAAGTCCTTCCGCCTCCTGCCGGCCCCCTGCTCGACATCGCAGATCAAAGCTCCCGGCAGTATCTTCCGTGACAGTTTTACAAGCGATGATGACCCATAACCTGTGACGTTTGTTATCAGCCGTGACTCCCGCTAATTGATTTACGAACCTCGATTAGCGTTTTATGGCTGCCCGGCACGCTTCCGCCCCTGCTCCTCTCCGTCACGGCCCAGCAGAGCTTCGCACAGCGGTGTAAAACTGTCACCAGCTTGATTCAGCTTCCAGACAAACACACAGAGTCCCGTTTGCCTATTTACAGCATTTATTCCAGCATTTCTCAGGAATTTCCAGGGCTATTAGCAGCCATACCAAGACTGCGTCTTTTCCCCACAAAGTACAAAGTGGGACTGACAAACTCCTCCCAAAACTCCTCCCAGCTTCTACAGCTGACGTCAGAATGGTGAGGCATCATGGGAACAACTTAACCAGTTAAGTTCCAACTCTAACACATCCCTACGCAAGTTTCTCATGAAGACGTTTCCAAGTTATTTAGTCCACAAGTTGGGGTGGGGAGGAGGGAGAAGAATTGGCAACTGCACTCCCTTCATGGAGAAGTTTATCTGTGAATTAACTGATTAAAAGCAGAGCAGCTGAACTGCAATAGGAAATGGGTCGATAAGAGACCTTTAGTGCAGTGTTTCCCAACCGGTGTTCCGCGGCACACTAGTGTGCCGCCGGACGTTGCCTAGTGTGCCGTGGGAGGGAGGCGGGCGAGTCGGGCTAATCCTCCGGCCCCGCTCCCCCAGGGAACGTGCCCCGTCATCCGCTTCTGCCTTGCTCCCTGTGACAGGAATTCCCCAAACTGCATCAGCATCTGCCGCTTGCCCAGCAGCCCCGGCGCTGCCTTGCGCCCGGCGCCCCCGCCATCCTCGGCGCAGGGAGCGAGGGGCGCGCAGGCAGGCGCTGCCCGGCGGAGCGACGGCTCCTTCCGAGCGGCTGGCAGTGTCTGGGCATGGCTGGCCTCCCGCCTGGTCCCGCGGCGGCTGCAGACGCGGCCGAAGCAGCGCAGGGAAGGAGACACCCGGCCGCCCAGCCCAGCCCCGCACGCTCCCGCTCTCTCTCAGCGGCCGGGGAGCGGGGCCAAAGCGGGCCCCCACCTGAGTGGCAGCTGCGTGAGCCAATAGGCGAGCTGGGGCAGAGGGGGAGGCGGGGCTCCGGAGAACAAAGGAGGGAGGGGGCACCCGGGAGAAGGGGCGGGGCGGGAGGAGCGGGGAGCGCGGCGCTGCGCCCGGGACGCCCCAGTTCCACCGGGTTAGAAGCCGGCGGCCTACCTCTGCTGGCTGTGGAAGGCAGCCGCGTCTGGGTCGCGCCCCGAGAGTGGCGGGGTCCGCGCACAGCCTGCCCTCCAGGCTGGGAAGTGGCTCCTAGGCTCCGCCTAAAGCCACGCAGAGCCCGCAAGGCGCCCTCGGCGCAACTTGGCCGGGGCAAAAGGCGAAGCTCTGGAGGGAAAGGCGGCCGGATTCCCCTCCTCGGCGGGTCCGGTGGTCTCCCGCCTCCTCTGAGGAAGGGTCTCTTCTTCAGCTTTTCTGATCCTTCGTGGCCCCGTTGGGAGAAGCCGAAATAAATAATGGCCGTGCCATGAAAGTTCTCTCTTTTATAAAAGGGATCCTAATAGAATTGTAGAGTTGGAAGGGATCCCCAGGGCTATCCAGTACTGTACAACCCCTGCAGTGCAGGAATCTCAGCCATAGCATCCATGGCAGGCAGACATCCCACCTCTGCTTAAAAACCTCCAAGAAGGGAAAAACCTCCCGAGGGAGACCAGTCCCCTGTTGGACAGCCCTTACCAGCAGAAAGTTCTTTCCCATGTTTAGTCAAAATCTTTATTGTAACGTGAATCCACTGGTTCGAGTCCTACCTTCTCTACATTCTATGCTGTTACTATTTTTTTATTTATTTTTTACATAAGTCAAAAGTGACCTTTCCCCATCTGGCATGGTGGTGTGCCTCGAGACTTTTTTTCATGAAACAAGTGTGCCTTTGCCCCAAAAAGGTTGGGAAACACTGCTTTAGTGGATGGGGAGCCATTGATCAACAATTACTTTTCTGCTAAAGAGTCTTTTCCTGAAGTAGCAGAGGCCCTCCTTTTGCATACATCTTCAACATTTGCATTAACCTTTACAGCGCAAGGATTAAAGACAATCACACCACAGACATTCTATAAGCACTTGATTCTATCCCTTTTCCCCTTCTTCATCTCTCATTTAAAAACCAGGGCATGCTGCTTATTGGCCAAGCACTCCACAACTCCCACCTACCTCCACGCCTGTGCAGTTTTGTGACCTACTCAGCTTAATGCAGCCTGCCAGCCGTGTATGGTGGCCTACCTAATTCCAGGGTTTTTTCCCTGCCTGCCAGGGACTTCAGCTTGGTGTGTCACAAATTGTGCAGGCCTTCTAGACATGTCCAATACAAGGACAACAGGCATTTCTGGGGAGAAAGAAAAATAGAACGTCCAGGAAAACTAAACACTCTAAATATAGTTGTGCATCTTTCAACACCATTACGAGGGCGCTAATATAGGGAGCCAAGAGTGTCAAACCAGAGACCATCACCGATGGAATTCTTGGGCATATGGAGTTACTGGCTTGATCTTCATAGAAGGGTCATCTAGTCCAACCCCCTGAATGCAGGAATCTCAGCTAAAGGATCTGTTATGTACTGAAGTTCTCACCCTGGGCCAGCAGGGGGATACTGTAGATAGTTTTCACTCAGGTCCACGTCAGTTATTTTAGGCGGGAAACCCTGGGTTGTTGTTGCTACAATGTTGACAGCCGGCTGCCTATAAAAGCAGGCCGGCTGAGCTATTTGCTGTTCAGTTCTGTCCAGCTTACAATAAAGAGCTGCTCTGGAGAAATCGCTGTGTTGTCTGCTATGTTCGCCCACAACTTAACTCTGGCGACGAAGGTGGGATAGATGGACATCAGAGCACAGCCAGATGCAGCCACCCTCTGAGCAGAGCTGAATCACTGAGCGAAATCACTGAACAGAACCAATTCAGAGCTGACTGTTCTGGCTAGAGCACGGTGTTCCATCCATCGCCCTTCTCGCCGGCATCGGAATCGGAATCATGGCTTCACTTGTGCCTCTACCGCCATTTGCGCCAGCCTCTGAATCATGGGACTCCTACCTTGCTCGGTTCAACTGCTACCTCCAAGCCAACGAGCTGACGCAAGTATCACAGGAGCGTAAGCGGGGCCTATTCCTCAGCCTCTGTGGGCCTGAGGTGTTTGAGACGGCCCGAGCATTGGTTGCGCCTGAAGCAGTCCAGGCAACACCGTGGGACATGATCCAAGAGAAGCTCCGCAACCACTACGCACCAAAGCTGTCCAAGATTGCTGCCCGCCATGTGTTCTACCACCGGAACCAGGCAGAGGGGGAGTCAATCAACAACTACACCACCGCCCTGCAACAGGCTGCAATGCACTGCGAGTTCCGAGACTTAGACGATGCCCTGATGGATCGAATCGTCTGCGGGGTCCGGGACATCCATCTGCAGTGGCGTCTCCTCGCCAAGCCAGACCTCACGCTACAGAAAGCCACTGAGGAGGCTATGGCCTCAGAAGCTGCTGAACGCTCCGCCCAGGAGATCCGCAAGTCCAGCAGCCCGCGTCTTGCTAGGAAGCCAGTTCCAGTGCATCATGAAGAGGCCAGCAGTGATGAGGCATCCTCCAGTGAAGACGATGACGTGCACCAGACAAAGCGGGAGCGCAGGAAGTTCCAACAGAAGTCCAAGGGCCAACCAGAATGTGCCGGCTGCGGAGGCAACCATTCCCATGCCAAGTGTCGATTCAGAGACGCCATCTTTGGGAAGTGTTCCAGAAGGGGGCACATCGCTAAGGTCTGCCGATCGGCTCCGTCTGACACCCCCCCCCCTTCACCGACTCGCAAGTCTTCACTCCAGTCTGCCAAGGAAAGCTGTTTCGCTCTCACCAACTGCCGCTGCCCGTCTGGAACCACGATTGGCCAAACCGACTCGCCTACGCGACGCAAGCTGAACGTCACGGTGCTCATTGAAGGAGCTCCATGTGACATGGAGATCGCCACCGGGTCTGCTGAGCTGTTTGCTGTTCAGTTCTGTCCAGCTTACAATAGAGAGCTGCTCTGGAGAAATCGCTGTGTCGTCTGCTATGTTCGCCCACAACTTAACAGGATCTATGACAGATGGCCATCCAACCTCTGCTTAAAAAGCTCCAAGAAAGGAGAGTCCACAACCTCCCGAGGGAGACCATGCCACTGTCGAACAGCTCTTACTGTCAGAAAGTTTTTTTCCTGATGTTTAGTCGGAATCTCCTTTCTTGTAACTTGAAACCATTGGTTCAAGTCCTACCCTCTGGAGCAGGAAAAACCAAGCTTGCTCCTGACCCAGATCAGAAACATGATGGAGAGCAAAGGTTTAAAGCACCCTTATCTTCACTGTGTTGCAATACCATCTAGACCAGGCATGGACAAACTTGGCCCTACAGATGTTTTGGGACTACAATCCCCATCATCCCTGACCACTGGTCCTGTTAGCTAGGGATGGTGGGAGTTGTAGTCCCAAAACATCTGGAGGGCCATGTTTGGCCATGCCTGATCTAGACCAAAGGCCCGTCTGGCCCAGCATCCTGTTTCCAACAAGGCTGACTTGGGGAGGGCTGTAAGCAGGACATGTGGACAATGGCTCTCTCCTTCTGTTGTTCCCCTACTGAGAGGCATGTCAAGTGATCCTGGAGTAGATATATTGAAGGTCCTGGTTCAAAAGAGCAGGGAAAGCCATCAGGAATAAAACTGTTAGAATGAGCAGATGGTCAAAGCAAAGGACAGGAGCTAGACATGGAAAGCTTGAGTGGCCTAAAATACCTGGGGGAGGGAAATTCTAGAGAGTACCTGAAGTGGACAGGCATGATACAGGGCGTAACAGGGGATTCATCCTGGGTAGCCTAGCGTCCAGGCATAGGACCAAACTTCATGCAGTGCCAAATCCATTACTAAAAAAAACACATCATGGATTTTAGAGTTAGTAGTAGGCATGGATGCAATTTTCATTGTGACTGCCGCACTCAGGAAAGGGAGTGCCTCTCCAGCCAAAATTCTGATGAAAAGCAGCAGTAAGAGACTCTCCCCCCCCCCCAGCAAATAGCAGTGCAGGGGGCTATTTTTGTGAGAGTCATGGCTGAATCCTGGAGAGGGAAGGGCTGCTCCTTCCCTTCCTGCATGCTGCCATGCTGATTTAAATTGTCCCCACAACTATTATTATGACGCACCACTCTCTCATTTGGAAGTCCTCTGATCTTCATTGTGTGATGGTGCTCTGCAATTATTCAGTGATGAAGAAAATGCATTCTGCATACACTCAGGAGGCACTTACATATAGGGGGGTGAGTGTTCAGACCCCTGGGCTCTCACTTGTGGGGTGCCTCAGGGTTCTGTCCTCTCCCCCATGCTTTTCAACATTTATATGCAGCCGCTGGGAGAGATCATCAGGAGGTTTGGGCTGGGTGTTCATCAGTATGCGGATGATACCCAGCTCTACCTCTCTTTTAAATCAGAACCAGTGAAGGCGGTGAAGGTCCTGTGTGAGTGTCTGGAGGCGGTTTGAGGATGGATGGCGGCTAACAGATTGAGGTTGAATCCTGACAAGACAGAAGTATTGTTTTGGGGGGACAGGAGGCGGGCAGGTGTGGAGGATTCCCTGGTCCTGAATGGGGTAACTGTGCCCCTGAAGGACCAGGTGCGCAGCCTGGGAGTCATTTTGGACTCACAGCTGTCCATGGAGGCACAGGTCAAATCTGTGTCCAGGGCAGCTGTTTACCAGCTCCATCTGGTACGTAGGCTGAGAACCTATCTGCCTGCGGACTGTCTCGCCGGAGTGGTGCATGCTCTGGTTATCTCCCGCTTGGACTACTGCAATGCACTCTACGTGGGGCTACCTTTGAAGGTGACTCGGAAACTACAATTAATCCAGAATGCAGCAGCTAGACTGGTGACTGGGGGCGGCCGCCGAGACCATATAACACCGGTCTTGAAAGACCTACATTGGCTCCCAGTACGTTTCCGAGCACAATTCAAAGTGTTGGTGCTGACCTTTAAAGCCCTAAACGGCCTCGGTCCAGTATACCTGAAGGAGCGTCTCCACCCCCATCATTCTGCCCGGACGCTGAGGTCCAGCGCCGAGGGCCTTCTGGCGGTTCCCTCATTGCGAGAAGCAAAGCTACAGGGAACCAGGCAGAGGGCCTTCTCGGTAGTGGCGCCCGCCCTGTGGAACGCCCTTCCAGCAGATGTCAAAGAGATAAACAACTACCTGACATTCAGGAGACATCTTAAGGCAGCCCTGTTCAGGGAAGTTTTTAACGTGTAACATTTTACTGTATTTTTGGTTTTTATGGAAGCCGCCCAGAGTGGCTGGGGAGGCCCAGCCAGATGGGCGGGGTATAAATAATAATTATTAATTATTTATTATTATTTATTTTTATTATTATTATTATTATTATTATTATTATTATTATTATATAGAATAGGAATATATGAGAGCATTAAAAACTGATGCTAAGGCATAAGTAAACCAGGGCCCAAATTAAGCTCTGTTGATTTCCAAGCATCTTGTTCCAGATGGTGGTAGTGGGCAGCCAGCCATCATCCCACTTGCTTGTAGGTTACAGCAGCCTGAGAGCTATATATTCAACATGGGCAACCTTCCAGAAGCCACATGTCATTGAT
Source organism: Podarcis bocagei (assembly GCF_964188305.1). Lineage (NCBI taxonomy): Eukaryota > Metazoa > Chordata > Lepidosauria > Squamata > Lacertidae > Podarcis > Podarcis bocagei. The sequence goes on from NC_138125.1 coordinate 30,481,504, forward strand.
GGGTGGGACTGAAGTCAAGTGGGCAGGGGCCAGAGATACAACTCTTAACCCTGTGCAGTGGGCTACAGTCTCAGCCACACATTAAAAAAAGAACAACAGGTTTCTATGCTCATCTCTCTCCATCCTGGCAAGTGAGAAGCATTTCTGCCATTCAAGGGCACACCCCAGCCAAGCAAATGTATTTGAGAATGTCATGGAGCAAGGCTGATGAAGAGTAAGAACTTGGGAAGAGTCCCAGCCGCCATTCAGAGAGGCCTGGGTAGCTGCATTCAGCCCTCAAGGCAAGAGCTTCCTCATCTCCGAGTTACAAAGTAAGTTCATAAATCAACTGTTGCACAAAGCAAACTTCTAGTGAAGGAAGAGGTGGACTGCGTGTTTAACTAAAGTCTAGTTCCAGTGCATTGTCATAACTCAGTGGTGGGCAGACAGCAGACCAAGATCTGCTAGTCAATTTCCAATTGAGTGTTTACAATCAAAACATGTGACTCTATACTCCCAAAGTGGGGAACCTCTGATCTGTGGGCCCAATATGGCCTACCAGGCCATTTTTGGCACACTGCACCCACTTTCACCGCACTTGGCAACATATGGGATACCAGGCACAGAAAACAAAACCGAGACTTGGAATTTCAAGCAGCCACTAAAATGAGGAAGAACTGGGAGTGGACTGTCAAGCACACTCCCAATTCTTCCTTTCAATCATCAGCTTGAATTCAAGCCAGTGGTGCAAGAGATCTTTGTTCTGCATCTGCAACTTGACCCACACCCACAAAGGAAAAGTGTTACTGTGGGTCATCTGGTGTCACTGTGACATTAAGTGACAGGTGGGCCACCCTTCCCAGCTGTCAAAATAGCCCACAAGGGGTGTGGGAACTCAGGATCCTGTTTGCTTACTGGATATTGTTCCTCACCTCTGCTGAGTCTGACTACTGGTCCATTTAGCTTAGTCTCCTCTGAAGCGACTTGGAGTGTCTTTCCAGAGGTCTTTCCCAGTCCTACCTGAAGATTCCAGGAATAGAATCCGAAACAGTTTGCATGCAAAGGATGTGCTCCACCACTGAGGATTTTGGCAAAACAGACTGAACTACGTAGAATTAATAAGGTACTTCTTACATTCTTAAGGAAGAGTACATACTCAGAAACACTCAATAGAAAATTGTGTATGCCTTCGCTGTTAAAGGGATCCTAAATACGAGCTCTCGCTTTGCCATTTTAAACAACTGTATGTCTTCAAGGAGACCAGTAAAAGTAGGTAGACCACACAAAACTGAAGTCAGCTCACCTCTGTCAACTGCAAGCACCACTGCAAGTCAAAAACAGCACACAACTGAGGGGAGCACTCACTCCACTATTTTTTTTAAGGATTTCTCAAGTTGGTTGGAAATCTAGGGCAGCCAAGAGGACTCTTGCACTTCAGCTCTGAGCTGCAAATCCCTCTGCTTTTTGTTGAATACCTGGTTGCTCCTTCCCCCAGTACTGCTAATACACATCAATCCTAATTCACAACAGCCCCCTGCTGTTCCAATTCATTCACCTCCCCTGAGCAGAGATTGCAATTCAAGGCAAACTGTGAAATGCCTTGTGATGGGGACAAAAAGGCTCTCTAGGGACAAGCTAAGGTCAGCAAACTTACTTTGTTTGGAACCTCTGATCCACTTCATCCTGGGTCTCCTGAGGTGACAAGAGCATGCACTAACCAAATGAGCCTTTAACAGATTTGTCTGAAGGAGTGAATAAAGAAATTTACTTTGACAGCTATAATGGAACAAGTTCTGTAAACAAAACACAGCAGGAGAAAGTGGGGGGGGGAGGAGGGAGGAAAGAGACCTCAGCATTTTTTCCATTATTATTTTTTGAGAAGTGCTCTGTCTGCTTTAAGGACAAGTATTCTGATAACAGTGTAGCAAAGTGTTCAAAAGACTTCCTTTACACTATCGCAGTAATCCTTACAATGGCTGTTTAAGGCAGAAGTGTATTATCTCCATAAGGTGCTGGGGCCAAGCAAAGGGAACTTGTCAAAACGGCCACTCAGAGTTTATGTCTAAGGCAAGATTTGAGTTGGGAACTTCCCCATTTCTGCAGCAGTCTTCACATGTTGCTCAACAAGGAGGGCACTAGCACATCAAAGGAAGAATGGAGCTGAACTGTTGGGTCCCACTCAAAATGTCACTTGACTGAGTTACCCCCTTCCCCCCCCCCATATATCTGAAAAGTAACAAGTAACTGAGATACATGAGTAGAATGAGGGCTCTGTTCCTCTGCTTATGTGTGACAGCACACATCGAGGGGTTAAATCTTACAAACTACAGTACATAGTCTTTCCAGGAGCAAAGCACAGAACAAACACCACATAGAAGGCACTTTAAATTCATCCCTGGAGCAGCTCTGTTCCTGTGTGGAAACTTAATTCGTGTGTGGTTGTTGCTTACCATTTAAGCTGAAGAAGACTCTCCCCACTTACACCAACTTTTTGGAAAAGGAATAACTCCTACTGACATTCTTCTGTGAGCAAAATGCTTCAGAATCCTTTGCCTAGCTTATCTTCTGTTCCTATATGTTATCCATAATATTTTCTCCACCACCACGAGAGGTGAAGCTGGTGGTAATGTGTGAGAAGGGGTCTTCACAGCAGCATTGAGAGCATGGAATGCCCTGCCCAGGGAGATCCTGCACTGGGTACTTTTAAATTCCACTTGAACATCTTTTTTTATTTCAGTTGGCCTATGTTGGATGGAAAACCTCTGGCCCCTAACGGGTTGTTGGATTACAACTCTCAGAAGCCCTACCTGGGCTTAGCCAATGGTCAGGGATGCAAGGAGCTGACCTACAACAAAAATCTGAACAGGCACAGGATCCCCATCCCTGTTTATGTGATTTTTCTCTCTTCTCTTTGGATTGCTTTGCTGCTGTGCTGGTTATAATTTCCCATTCTTATTGCTAACCACTGTTTTTAATCGCTTGGTTGCAAACTGCTCTGAGCTGGAAAAGCAGCACAAAAGTATTACAAATTTTAAATATATCTCATTTATTTATTTACAACAAATATCCCACCATTCCACCAATGCTCAAAGTAACTAACTGGGATTGTAATGCAGCAAAATAAAGCACAATGGAATAATAAAAAGTAGTCTTTAAAGATGGGAAACTGATGAAGAAGAGATGACATCTGCCCTTAGGTTAAACAAAGGTGCCAAGAACTGAGCAGGGTTTGTTTTCAAGCTCTCTCCTGCCCAAATCTCACTCCACCCAATAGGTAAGATGATTTAAAACAAAAAACATGTAGTTTTCTGTATCAAAAGCAACAACACTTTTGCATTTATAAAATGTTATATGTTCCCGGTGAGACTAATACAGGCTTCCTCAACCTCAGCCCTCCAGATGTTCCGAGACTACAATTCCCATCATCCCTGAGCACTGGGTCCTGCTAGCTAGGGATCATGGGAGTTGTAGGCCAAGAACATCTGGAGGACTGAGGTTGAAGCTGGGCAACTCAGGCTTCTGGGATTACCTTTTTTACCACCTTCTTTTTTTAAAAAAAAAAGTAAAACCTTGGGTTCCACCATACTATGGCTGTAAACCGCTTTGATATTTTAAAATAAAATTGTAGTGTATACAAATATTTTGTAATAAATAAATCAAAATAAATACCAACTATACTCAGCAGCAACAACCGAAGCCCATTTCACAACCAGCCTTAAGAATGCATGCAAACCCCACACACCACTAAATATATGTTTGTTCCATCATGAAAGACATTTCAGCATTACAAAGTACTGAACACACTGGGCTGCATTAAACTTATAGAGCCATTGGAATTAATGAACAGCACTATGTTAGCTTGAACCTGTTTTATATTACATACATATGCTGTTTCTGCATTTATCAGCCACACATTCCAAGCAAAGGTGGTTGCTCTTAAATGTTAATGTGGGGGGGGGGACATATTTAGCTTTTGCCTCTATGTTGCAGCAACATAGTACACACCATGCAGCCTGCTTACTTTTGCTCCCTGTTCTCTGTGCCTTTGTTCCCCACGGTGCAATACTCTTCCATTTCTTGTAAGAGACAAAGCACAGAGGACAAAGTCATTGGCTCTTGACTGTCACTGAAGCACCACTCAAGCATTCTTAGCTATTAATTCTTCCCCTCAGCCTACTGCTTCAGTGTACCTATTTTACAGGAGGAGAAAGAAAGGCAAAGTGAACAAAGGCACGTGCAGTCAATGAGGAAACAGCAGATCCCAAGTGTTTCCATTTGGAATCTCCAGCTCTACACATTCAATCATACAATTACATTAGCTTTAGTCTTTCAACGATCAGTAAAAGTGACTAATGCCTTTGTTTAAACACTAATTCAGGGCCTGACCTTTGAGTCAAACTGTTCTGGAAGAAAGATATCATGGAGGCAAATGAGATTTTACCGGCCTAACAAAGGTAGAATATTTGCAGTTTTCTGAAACAACAAGTACACAATTCTGTGTTTCAAGAGACGCTAGAACAAAGCCTTGGAAGAGATGGTAGAGAATTTTCCTTGGTCTGCATCTTTAAGTGAACCAATCAAATTTGCACCTTTCAATTAACACAAAGATTGCAATGTCATTATTCCTCATATTCCACTTCTCCAAATTTTGCAACACAGCTCTCAGCTCAAAATGTGTGTGTGTGTGTGCGTTTAAGATAAAATATATTTAGAAATGTGTATGAGATTAAAATGCTAATTTAAACAAGAGGTGGGGTTAAAAAATGCAGATTAATGCAGAAACCAGATGGAACAGATTTATGAATAAACGTATGCGAAAGTGATATTGACTGGAAAGCTACAGCCAAATCCAAGGAAATGTGGGTTCTTTAAAAAAAAGCAGCAAGAACAAGCCCAAATCTGAAACCCAGGTTGCCCAGCCCCAGGCGCACAGGAGGGCGGAGCCAGCCGGCCGCCTCAGCGTCTCACTGGCTCAGTCGCCCCCAAACTCGCAGTGTAGAGCCACCCACAGTAGAAGAGCCCACAGGCTCTTCCCCAGACTCAGGCCCTGGACTCTCGGCCTGGCGCCCCTGAGAGCCCAACGCCCAGGTGCCCCAGACCCCTAGTGCCTATGGGTAAGATGGCCCTGTTTGTTTTTTGCAGTCTTCAGAGTAGTAGAGTACTGGACCATTTAAACAAGATTTTAGCTGCAGTTCATTCATTTTCAGCTTTGTATTGCTGTTATTTAAAAAGTACACCTAGATATTCCTTTGTGGTGCCTATAACCTAAGTTTAAGGTGCCATTTAGCTCTTAGTTTTCACATACCAGTTTCTATTTATTTTTATTTAATTAATTAATTTATATACCGCCCTATACCTGGAGGTCTCATGGGGTTCACAGAAAAAAGTTTCTAACACTGCCACAAGTAACTGTTGTAAATTTAAAACCAGTAGATGCTTTCAGTCTCTTCCTCATAGTGCACAAAATAAGGAGAGGAAATTTGCACAAACCCAAAGCTCAGCACATCTCATTTACATAACAAATCACAATTTCCCCTTTACTTCTGAATCAGGCTATGGTCACTTTCGATGAGCCTCACAGAATGTTATGTACACTAACTCAGGAACCGTACATGATTATGAACATATGTTCTCAATACTGCACCGAGACTAATCTTTGCACCCACTTTTAAAAATGCATCTTTAATCACCTAAATACGTAGAAACACACACGCTCTCAAAACTGGAAACCTACTTACACAAAATGCAAATTGTCATTAGCTAATCTAGTTCAAAAGGGACGTGGGTGGCACTGTGGGTTAAACCACAGAGCCTAAGGCTTGCCGATCAGAAGGTCGGCGGTTTGAATCCCTGTGACGGGGTGAGCTCCCATTGCTCTGTCCCAGCTCCTGCCAACCTAGAAGTTCAAAAGCATGTCAAAGTGCAAGCAGATAAATAGGTACCGCTCCGGCGGGAAGGTAAATGGCGTTTCTCTGGTTTGCCAGAAGCAGCTTAGTCATGCTGGCCACATGACCTGGAAGCTGTCTGCAGACAAATGTCGGCTCCCTTGGCCAGTAAAGCGAGATGAGTGCCGCAACCCCAGAGTTGTCCGGGACTGGACCTAATGGTCAGGGGTCCCTTTACCTTTAATCAAGTTCAATTTGCCACCAACAATTTTATTCTCGAATTCAACAGAAGGGAGATCAGGTTGAATTTTTGGTGGTTTTTTTGTTTTTTTTAAAAAAGCCCAACAAAAGCAGCAACAAACCTCTATTTCAGCTGCATTATTTTTCTATCACATTATCTCACACACAACACTCAAAACAACTAAAATTGAAAAAGTAGAGGAAAATTGTCTTCCTTTTAGTTTGTTTACTCAGTATGTTTGACAGTACTTTGTATACAGCCAGATGCACGATTTCCTTGGTAAAGCACATCAGTCAGGATTACCCTTTTATTTGCAAGAAGGGAAATATTTAATACTTAGGAAAGTATAATTGCAAAAGAAAAACTGTCGAGGAAGGTAGGAATCAAGGGTGGAAACTTACATCTTTGTGATTGACTAGAAAAAACAGAATAGCATCCTTAACAAAATGTGTACTGAGAATTATATTTATCCACAAAAGAAAAAGACCCTACTACAGGCATGGTCTTAGTTTATATTACTCATGAAAATCACCATCATTTACCATGCATAGGGATGAGTAAAGTTACAGAGAACTATAAGGAAAGAATTAAACAAAGGTCTGAACAATTTATTTAATACCAGTACCGGTTCCTAGTCTTGAGCCAGCTGATCGTCTCATCCTAATCCAAAGCCTCAAAACGAAAATACAGTAACTTTCCACAGCAACCCAAGGGCTTTCTTTCAGCAGTACCAAAATCCAGCTCAACAAGTGGAAAACCTGATGCATTCTTAGAAGCCCACCACTCTGTGCACTGTACCACAACCTATAAAAGCCAGAGGATGCACAGAGCTTCATGCGGGCAGCGACAGCTCTCCAAGGAAGCCCAAAAATAGCAGAGAAAGATGCTTCACATGTTAAGGGAGAAATTGATGGGAAGCACAAGAAGCAGATTCCAAAAAGTGATGAAACAAGATGGATAGAATCCAGCACACGATGAGCTGTCTCTTTGCAGACTGGTCAGTTGCCTCCACGTCACCCTTTGTGAAAATCTCCCTCCTCTACGCGCAGCGGCGATAACTCAGCCCTTTGAAAAAGGTGTGGGAGTGATGCAGGGTTTGGACAGAAAGAGATGGCAGGGAAAGATGAAGGGGGGGGGCCTCATATGGGCAGTCTACGGCTGGAAGCTTTGAAAGCCCAAGGTTTCTGCAAATGCCTCTGCTAAAAGCAGAGGCAGGCTCCTGGATCGATTATGCATGCACACCACTGAAAACACCAGCCGCTTAAGTGCCAGAGCCCTGCTGGATAATTTATAGGCCAGTGTTAGTATTCACAGAGTGGTGGGCAGAGTTCAGAGGAACAAGGTAGAGAATAGAAGTTTAAGACAACTTTCATATATCACTTATCAGCCATTCACTGCAAATTTCTGGGCTTGTTTCACAGACGTAAGCAAGGGGCAAAAGCCCAATCAGGGTCTGGGTGGGTACCAGCAGCCGCTCCAGAATAAATGAAGGGCATTGATCTGCATCTTTGAAATATGATTAGATAAAAGCTGCCTTAATTTTGAAATCAGGTCACCTAGTATTATCTTTGACGAGCAGCAGCTATTGGGGTATGGGACATTCAACAGTTGCCTTCATTCCCTGTAGCGCTTTTCACATGTTCATTTGAATAGGTAGACAAGGGGGATCAGGATTCCACTTGTTTAGGATCACTGGTTGTGAGCTAGTTCATGTGCAGCAGTAGGTGAGGAAGACCCCTCCACCAAATCTGTACACAGCGTGGGACCAGAGGCCACAAGCAGGTAAAATGCTACTCCCTTCTGTTCAGAGTAATCTGTGGAAAGTGCTTGTGCATTGTCTCCACACACTGTAAGCTACTGTGCACTAATGTCTTAGGTACAACTCAGAGTAGTAAAAACCCTACTGCAGGCCTGTATTCACAGTCCCACCAAGAATCTGCTGTTATTGACACCTGTGTGGAGCCTGAACACAGCGGTCAACGTTCAACCATCCAACATAAACAACACAGTCTAGTGACACTTTTCAGACTGAAATGCCTTGTTGAAATACCTTGCAACTTGCATAAGCAACTTAATGCAATTCCTCCTGTCCTGATCTGTGATTATTAAGAGTGCTGCTTTAAAAGCATTGTTATCCTACCACCACCCAAAAAATCACCAGGTGTTCTCAGATATTTCCTCCTTATTTATAATTGACATTTTATCAGAGTTTTCCAAAGCAGAGTTACAGAAATCTTTATGAAAAGAAAGCTCCTGTTATTGAGGAAAATGTTGCTAACTTCTGCGGAAGTCTAAAACCTCGCTTAAACTTCAAGCTATGCTGTATTTGCAACTGTGTTCATTCCAGGAGGTGATAAAAATGGAACAACTGGTCCTACCAGAGGCTGTCTGTGGTTTTGCATCTGTTACAATTAGTATTTTTCCTGATAATACCAAAGTCCCAAAGCCTTTTTAACCATACTGCTACACCCAGTGTGCCAACATAAACATTCTTGCTGCTGCCAATAAGTACCAAATAAATTTTTGCATTTTTTTTGGGGGGGGGGGTTAACCAGTAACTGAGTACTCCTTAACAAGACTGCAGGCCCAGGCTGCATATTCCCCCACCCCACCCCCGCTCAGGTGAGCTACCAATAAAGGAGACCACACAGTTGAACGGGATCAAATCAGGCCACAACTTTATTGACAAAAGATGAAATGGTTTGGCATAGACATTGGGTAAACATTTATTTCCGGGCTGCCTACCAGAAATGACATCAGGGTCAACCCGGCAGCAGGGATTCCTATGACTTACATCAAATAGGGGGATCCCTGAAGGGATCCCCGCCTCTAGGAGTGCTGATGCCCAAGCCCCCTGTCTGGGCAAATGGACAGAAGCAACTCCATCATGGATCCCTTTAACGAGATACCCTATTTCTGGAGGGGAAAGCAAGGGTACACCCCCTTCCAACCAAGGCTAAGCTCACCCAATGCCAAAACCACCAAAGTTGTGATGATTGCTATGGGGTAGGCAAAACCTCCAGGTCATAGCCAATTCGCTTGGTAGGCAAATTCCTACCTGGCCTCACTAGTATGGCGACCACCGCAGCCATAGAAAGGTCAATTCAATGAGTACAGTCATACCTCGGGTTGAATGTGCTTCAGGTTGAGCGCTTTCAGGTTGCGCTCTGTGGCAACCCGGAAGTAACGGAGCACGTTACTTCCAGGTTTCGCCAATCGTGCATGCACAGACACTCAAAATGATGTCACGCGGATGCGCGGAAGCGACAAAACGCAACCAGCAGGCGTGCCGTCGTGCCTTATGTTCCATTCAAGATGTGAACAGGGCTCCAGAACAGATCCCGTTCGCATCCCGAGGTACCACTGTAAATGCAAAATTACCAGAGTGGATGAGTTGATTCAACAAAGAAGAGCTGGGCGTCGTGGGCTGGCATGGGCTGTTTTAAATTCCCCGGGAGCAGACATGAGGGCAGGGGTGGAGGAAAGGGGTGCGATGGGGGTGGACCGCCCTGGGTGTCACCACTGAGGGGGAGCGACAAAACGCCAGGCAGCACTCACAGCCCAAACCACATCTCTCTTCTGGAGGTGACACGGTGGCTTGGGCGCCTGCAGGCTCCACGCTGCCCCTAACGGTTCACCCGCCGACGCCACCCCCCTCAGCTGTAGGGCGGCTGAGTGGGAAGAGGCAGGCAGACTCCTCGGAGGCCCCACAAAGTGTCCTGCCCCAGCTCACCCCGCCCCTGGGTGCAGGGCATGTGTGATGCCCCAGGTGCCCAATCAGCTTGCTCCATCGCTGCTGAGGGAAGCCTGATTGCTTCCTTAAGCCCGCCCCTGGAGAGCTCAGCCCTCTGGGCCAGCCTGCCATTGGCCAATTTGGCAGGCTGATGCAGAGCAGGATTTCAAGCCGGAAGCACAAGCCAAAGCTCACGTTCCAGCAGGGATCAGACCCTGACGCCCAGCCCTGCATCGCCAGCGGGAACGGAGGTGCTGGGCATCCCGCAAAGCCACCACACCCCTAAAAGGGGGTAAGCGGATTTACCTGAAATCCCAGAATCAATCTCTACAAAACTACTTCATTTGGAGATAATTCCATATGCAAACACAGCATCTCCTGCTCACTGAAACAACTCTGCCTATTCCCCTGTGCTGCCCCTTACGCCTGGAACTTTTGCTGTTGTTGACTGAACTCACTAGTTGCTTTTTTAAAAAACACAAAACTAACTCAAGATTACTTACAAAATAGTAGCAGATAAATTAAAAGGCACAATCAACCAAAGATGGCAACAGGCACACATGATAGTTCATTGCCATGATGGATAAACCACACACACTATCTTCTCCAAGTTTCTTGGCTGCATCCTTGTCCTAATCAAGATAAGCTTCAAAATTGTCTCATCCCTTAGATTTAGAGAAAAGACTAGATCTCATGCAGAAGTACATATTTTCTAGTCACTCCATTTAGAAATCAGAATTATTTCATGTGTGGAGTAGAAATTCGCTTCTTAGTTAATCATCTGGCTTTTTTGACAATTTAGGACTCAAACCAGTTATCCAATAAGAAAGGCAACAGCATGTCCATGAATGACTTGTTTGAGCCAGTGTACCAAAATAAGGTACATGAACACCCTTGGTCCCTGCAGCTATTTATTTTTATTTTTATTATTTTTATTATTACCACCCCCACCCCCATACACACTCTGGGTGGCTTCCAGCGCATATAAAAGCATAATAAAACATCTAACATTAGCAACTTCCCGATACAAGGCTGCCTTCAGAAGTCTTCTAAAAGTTGTGTAGTTCTTTATCTCCTTGGCATCCGACAGTTAAAACACATGAGCACGCTTCACATATAAAATTAGTACTTGTTAGAACTACATTCAGGCTTGCTTCTTCCTTCACACATGCCTCCTTTTTTTTTTAGGTGCTTCCCCAAACCCCGCATACCTTCCTATCTGAGTACTTTTCCCCTGGCACAGGAGAAGGCAAACTCCAGGGCTTTTCCTGCTCTTTCAAGCAACAGAAACAGAACCCGTAAAAAGGCAGCTCCTTTCCTGCTTTCTTTCTCTCCTGAACATGAGAGGCACAGAGCAACAGATCTGGAACGTAAAGCATTATTAATAGCCACTGTCCTGCCATGATGAGTCACCTCACCACATAAAAAATAGCAGAATCACAAGCAGGTTTTTTGTGTGTTTTTTTAAAAAGCCCTTTCCCAACAATCGTAGACCAACAAGGTAATTTATTGGCAGCATTAGAAGTGAAATACCAATCAATTGCACTAATATTGAAAGCACGCTATGGTATATCATTGCCTAGCAAGGGAGGCAGAAGTACTTGCGGAATCCAACACAGTGATTCAAAACTCATTCCATCCTTCTGGGAATAATAAGATCCCTTAGATAGCTATTAGAGACATTCTTTTAGTCACCTAGCCATAAATATCCCATAAGCAAGAAGTGCTGCGGCGAATGCAGAAATCCGGTCACTGTGCCATCGTAGAAAATTACCCCCCCCCCCTTCTAAAAGCAGATCGGTTCTATGGGAAATTTCCAAATGGGCGGGAGAAAAGGAGTCCCACGGTTTCAAAGTCACAGGCATACATACCTGCTCAGATTTCCCTGTACCTTGTCATGTTCTAGGACAAGGATGGGGAATATATTTCAGCTAGATGGCCACATTCCCTCCTTGGGGAGCTACCTAGAGGCCCCCCCCCAGAGGCAAAAGTGGGCAGAGCAACTACAGTGGTACCTTGGGTTAAGAACTTAATTTGTTCCGGAGGTCCGTTCTTAACCTGAAACTGTTCTCAACCTGACGTACCACTTTAGCGAATGGGGCCTCCCGCTGCCACTGCCGCCGCTGCCATGCGATTTCTGTTCTCATCCTGAAGCAAAGTACTTAACCCGGGGTACTATTTCTGGGTTAGCGAAGTCTGTAACCTGAAGCGTCTGTAACCTGAGGTACCACTGTAATGTGAATTGTACCTTTATAGAGTCAAGGTGGTTTATTTACACTTGGACATCCTTCTCTATTGTTCATCCAGGCAAGCAAGAAGAATCATTAAAGTTAAAGGACACATTCCAACCAGGCAAAAATGCACAAAGATGATCTGGTGCAAGTGTGTGGCCTGAGCAAAGTTCATAGAGCTATATTTAGGGCCTGCGGGGCCTTGTTTACCATTAAAACTGAGTGACAATGCAAATTGTATGCATGTTTTGTCCAAAGAAGGCCCCTGAGTCCCATGGGAAGAGGGATTGAC